>NC_089240.1:128616524-129311019 GCF_963924675.1 Phocoena phocoena | reverse complement strand
CCCTAAATCTGCTCCTTCCAGGGGCTTCCAAATCTCAGAGTGTGGAAGTGTCATCCTCCAGGTGGTCAGGTCATTTACATTTATCGGAGTGTTTTCACAGAAGCTCTTTATGTATTTTGTTTATCCAGTTGTAGCTGCCTACAAATTCATCATCTCAACTTTGTTCAGGGGGTCTCTTGCCACGCAGATATTTTTTATCTTTTGTAAGCAAATCTGGAAATTGGTTCCTTTATAGTTTTTGTGAGTTGTTTGGCTTCTCGCAATTATATGCATGGAATAATTCAACATAAAAGATTAAAAGAAAATGTAGGAAAATACTTCTTTATTATCTTGTGTCAGGCTGGATGAGCCCAGAGGCCCGTGTAGCCAAGCCCCAAGGCATGCTGGGCAGCCCTGGCCGGCGGGCCTCCACACCTGTTGTATCCTGCCAGGGACCAAAGTCGCGTTCCTTCTGCAATGGAGCACCCTATTTTCTTGTCTGTCTCCCTCCAGGTAGAGCCTCACGATGCATCCCGCTGTGCTTACTTTGCCTTCTTTCCACATGAGAACTGAGCCTGCTTTATACCAGCACGCCAGCTAGGTCCCCTCGTGGGCTGCTTTGCTGTCCCCTCCCAGGCCTCCTTTTCCGTGGTTGTTTCGGTTTATCACCACCAGTTCCTATTTCACAAGAAGCAAGTCTGTTACACTGTGGCTTTTAGTGCTGACGAGAAATCTGTGGTTTGGGGTCTTGAGCCCTGAGCATGGTGCAACTAGAAATTAAACTGAAGTTTAAACTGTAATTTAACTCCACCGAAATTTTCACACCAAAGGAGAACTCTCACATGGCCTTGCTGGAAAGAAGTACACACTTCACAGTCTTACACCCTAAAATGTTATTTTGGTCAATATTATGAGGTAAATATGAAAGAAGTGAAATTACCTCCGAGACAGATGCTTGACTCAGAATGTTTTAATATTTGAGATCTTTTGAACTTGAAAGAACAGATCACTCTCACACTCTTTAAACTATTTAGGCACAGAAAAGATGCAAGCTTCTTCAGGAATCCTGATAGCAAATTCATAAAACTACAGATCAATCTCACTTCATAGAGGCATGACAAACGAATTCCAGATGCGTTGTTTAAATGGAAGACAATGAAATATAATTTCTACAAGAAGATGTTGTAGGATCTCAATCTGATCTGGGGGTGGGGAAAACCTTTCTAAACATGATAGAAAAACTATAAAGGGAAAGATAGATTTTTGCTATATGAGAATAAAACACTTCCATTCATTCATTTATTCATTCCTTCAGTCCTTCAGCAGATATTTACTGAGCATCTCCCACATGCTGAGCACAATTTTAGGCACTGGCCCTTCAAAAACAACATAAACCTATAAGGCAAATGAGTTTATATCCTTAACTTCTAGGAAATAATCCTTGTAAATCATTAGGGAAAGGATCGGCATTGCAATGGAAAAATGGGCATAGAAGAAGGTCTACAAAGGGACGTGACACATAAGAAATAATATACAACCTCCTGAGACACCAGACAAATACACATTTAAACAACAAGGTGCTCTTTTTGCTTTCGCCTATGTGACTGCTGGATCTTTCGAAGAGGTTTCTGAGAAAGAAAGTAACTTATTTCTGAATACATGTTTATGTAATTCCCCTCTGTGAAACTCATTGAAAAGAGTCCAAAATAGAGCAGGAAAATCTAACCAAGTCATGGAGAGCCCTGAGATCGGTTAGACGTCTCATCTCCTCCTGGAAGGGTATAGCTTTGACGAGATAGGAGAAAGATTTGTGGAGGATGCCAGTGAAAGATCCTTAACTGAGGAACGAGAGGACAATGGTGTGGGCTTCTCCTCCACCCAGACCCTCAGGCTTTAGGAGCTGAGAGGGACCGTGAGGCGGACAGGACGAAAGCCAGACGCAGCAGGCAGCGCTCATCACTTCGCCCAGCAAACGTTTCTGCATCCTGATTGGCACGTGCGTTCCCGGCATGCAGAAATGCACTGGGGTCAGCAGGGAGGAGGCCCAGGGAATTGGCCTTGAACTGTAAGCAATAAAGGGGTCTTCCTTCTAACAGATGTCTGTCCTTTGAGCCCAGCAAGTCGTGAAACCAAGCTGAAAGCTAGGCTGTTCTTTTCCTCTCTAGGTACCTGGGGACGAGTCTGCCGCCGGCAGGTGCCCTCTGGGAGCTCAGCTTCTCCCAGGCCGAAACTCGAGCTTAAGTCAACACTGGCATCCTGTGGGCTCCCCGGCGGAACCGCTTCTCTTGAGTCACAGTTTTGTGCTGGCCAGAGGCTGGGAGGCGGTTTTGGCAACTTCCTGCAGCCAGAACAGTGTTTCGTGCTGATGAGCTGCCCCGTAACCATCACTCTGGGGCCGTTAGCTGCCTGCCAGCTGGGACCCGTCTCCTGCCCGCTGTCTCCTCTTTCCGTCCCTCCTGCCCTCCGGCAGCTGAGTCACGGGTAGCACGAGTGTTAACAGCACTGACGGCTCCACTCCTGAGGAATGAATGTGTGGCTGTCGTGTCATGTTTTTGGAAAGCCTTCCCAGAGGCCGGTGTTAGGTCAATGCCCACCTCTATTTTTTCAGTCCTGTTATCATTTCCTTATTTAAATGTGAATATTTAATTCAGGCAGAATTTATTTGGATTACAGGTGGAATGAGCTAGACATTCATTAATTTGTTCAACAAGATTGACTGAGCTTGCTCTTGGCACCAGGCACCGGGGGGAACATTTTAGAGAGATTTTTCTCAGCATTAAACCTCAGCTACCTTACATCTAATAACACAAGAGACCGGGTTTTCTGAATGCCTTCCAAATTCACATATTTCAGGAGAAAGAAGCGGCGGGCCTCCTGCTGGAGTGTGAGCTCATTTGTATAAGATAGGGCCAGATTTTCTCCTTTCCAAGACCTTTTGTCCTAGACTTGGTAACCAAGTCTACACTCTCATTCTATCCCAGTTGGTTCACATCATGCCTTTCCTCCTGTGTAGAGAATGCTGTAAGGACCTGTGTGCAGGTTAAATAATTTCATTTAATCCATCCAAAGCACTTCGACCAGTTCCCGGGACGTGCGTGTTACCTATTATTATTACTATCGAGCATTTCAAGGGATCGGCGTCACCTCATGGTTCATGGACTCCTTCGGAGATGGTCCCAGGAGCCCTCACCCCTGTGTGCTCAGCTTGAGCAGTGGCAAAGGAACGTCCCAAGGGGACACCCTTGGGTGTGAGGGTCATATTATTTCATTTGTAAGTGTCCAGTTCAGAAATGATGAGAAACCACCGAGGACATTGAGTGGCGCTTAGGTCTCAGTACACGAGGAAGGTCAAGTCCACATCACGTAGAGTGGCACACTTATCTCTGCCGAACAGTCCTCCTCAGGGTTCCTCCTTCCACATTGCAGAGATCCAGGACTTGTCTGCCTCTCTTGACAAGGCCTGGAAGCGGAACCCGTGGGCCAGGCCGTCTCCAGGACAATCACAGGAAGCTATTCCACGCCTGCGACAAGTCCTGGCTCTATGTGGTGCCAGGCAGAAGGTTACAGGCCATCAGGCTGAAGGGTCACCAGCAATCCCGGCTCCTGGAAATTCCCGACCCACCGCCCTCGGGTCCCCTGGCTTTTGTGGTCCCCCTTGGCGAGGAAGTGGAAGGCGGAGAGAAGGGGCCCCCTTGAGTAAAGCACAGCAGAAAATAGAACATTAACCAGGACTTTGTTTCACTTTGTTTCTTTGTTTTTTCAATGATGTTCGCCTTTTGCAACACATAACCACACCCCAAACTTCCTGAGTGTTTTCAAGGTGACACCACTGGGAAGAAAATGGGAGCTGAGCTTAAAGGAGCGGGTCTTGGGGAGTTACTATAAACCTCCAAGTTGTTACCAAACGCTTTCTTTCATCTCGTGTTCTGGGACCACATCCAAGATTCCTGGGGGCCTTACAAATGGCAGTCCGTGATGTAGTTGTTAGGTTTTCTAAACACTCACTAACATTTACCAAGTGTCCATTAATAGCAGCACAAGGAGAAGAAAAACACAGTGGGGGGGAATGTGTTCCAGTCAGAAGGTTTTCTGAACAGGCACTGACATTTACCAAGTATGTTAATAGCAGCACAAGGAGAAGAAAAACACAGTGGGGGGGAATGTGTTCCAGTCAGAAGATGGGGGATGAAGAAAGATGTAAAAGGAAATGAAAAGTCAGTCAATGAGACAAGAGCCAGGCTTCAGTCCTCTTGCCTCTTTCCCTCCGTGTCTTCTGGACTCCAGCGAAGAATGTTTGTGTGTGAGGGGACAGAAAGATTCCACTTTGGAGCTAGATCGGGGAAACAGCTTTGACAGTTCCATGAGACAGGACAGTCTGCGGAAAGCTAACACTCCATCTCTCTGAGGACCAGCTTCTTTTTCTGGAAAATTAGCTGCCTTGACCACTTCACAAGATTATAAATACAAGTTGTTCCATTCGGGGGACATGACACAATAATAGTACCTGCCAGGTCATAAAGCAGCCTCTGATTCAGCTTCGACCCCTCCCCTCCCTCAGGCCCACTGTGTCTTCCACCATTTGGCCACCACCCCCTCTTTAGCTTCATCCTCTGTCACTCTAACCTTCCCGGCATCCACAAATTCATCCACGTGGTATATTCTGTCATAGCACATGGCCCTCGAGACCGTCATGTGCATCCTGCGAGCAGGGCCTGGTAATGCTCATCTCGGCATCCCCTGCATGCAACCCATTCCATGAACATCTTTGTGCCAGAGTACTGAGTCCATTTCCACTGGATGTAATGATTGATGCATTTAGATTGAAATCGAGCATCTTACTTGTACTTTTGATGTGCTCCCCACTTCCTGTAGGTTTCCTTTTCTGTACTTTCTTGAGTTCTTTTGGATTGAGCATCTTTTTGTAAACTTATTTAGAAACTTAACTAGATCCCCAGGAGTTTGTAAACAAACAGGAGCTGCTGTAGGTTTCACCTGTTGTATGTGCCTGTGTCTGTGTGTCTCAGTGCAGTTTCATTGCACGTGTAGATTCCTGTGGCCACCACTGCAGTCAATATACAGATCTGTTCCAACATGAGGATTCCTCCTGTTAAGCTTTTCCAGCCAGCCCTCCCCCAAGTCCTGCCCTCACAGAGCACACAGGCTAGATGGGCACAGGCTAGAGTCCCAGGGCGAGCTGGAGACCAGCTGATGTTCACTGGCCAGGTCTTGGTTTCTAAAGTTCCTCCTGCAGCCTGACAGAAAAGGCCCCTGCAAGAACAGCTCAGAAGTCAGGACAGCACGGAGCACATCCACAGGTCCAAAGGGGAAGAGGCCTGCACAGTTCCTTGGGCAGGTTGAGTCGAAAACTGCCCTGGCTCAGGTGACAGTAATATTGAAGGATCAAAACCCACAGTTCCAAGTGCAGCTCGATGGAGGTTTCATTCCCTCAGCCCGAGTTGGAAAGCTGGGCGATGCCGGCAGCTTGCGGATGGGTCCTGTGCACATGCGGAGGAAATGATTTCATAGCTTTGGGATTTCACCGCTGCAGAGGGGTCAGGGGGCCAATTCCGCTGAAACAAAGGGACAGTAATCACTCTGGCCAGAAGAGCAGTTTAAGAGGTGTCTCTTTCCAGCCTCAGAGACTTGCAGGACGTTTCTCAGTTCACTTCAGTGTCTTTCGACGATGGACACAATCCAGACAGGGCACTTCACTTTTATTGGAGTGAATTCTGGAGCCCAAGAAGTGAAACTTGTTTAACCCAGCCAGGTTTATTTTATTGTGCAAATAGAACTGAGTGTAGGAATAAAGTGCTCAAACTTTGAACCTTTGTCCATGGTAATCTGCAGCCTCAATAGCCTGTGTTATGAACTGACAAAGGCTCATCTTAGAAATGTGTAGCTAGGGCTTCCCTGGTCGCGCACTGGTTAAGAATCTGCCTGCCAACGCAGGGGACATGGGTTCAATCCCTGGTCCAGGAAGATCCCACATACCACGGAGCAACTAAGCCCGTGCGCCACAACTACGGAGCCTGCGCTCTAGAGCCCGCGAACCACAACTACTCAGCCCATGTGCCACAACTACGGAAGCCCGCAAGCCTAGAGCCCGTGCTCTGCAACAAGAGAAGCCACCGCACTGAGAAGCCCACGCACCGCAACAAAGAGTAGGCCCCGCTCGACGCAACTAGAGAAAGCCGGTGTGCAACGATGAAGATGCAACGCAGCCAAAAATAAATAAAATTAATTAATTAAGAAAAAGAAATGTGTAGCTGACACCCCAGTGTACTCAGTGTGTGGATGGAGCATTTACTGTGTTTGAGTTAAAAGGCTTGGACCAAGCCTTGCCTGACTGCCTTATTTCCAGCTTCAAGAACTTGTCTGTCTGGTTCCCCATCACATCCCCAGTTCCTAGCACGTAAATATGTGATGAGTAAATCCTGGTGATGAGGTTCGTTATGAACCCACAAAGCTAGTCATATTTCTCAAGAGTTGTGTTTTAAACCTAGGTCCAGGGCACTGTGAAGTCATGTGGAATTAGTTCACTCAACAAGTATGAGCATAGTCTCGAAGCTGGACCTTAGGCATGAGTCTGAAGTTTCTGGGAAAGATCTAGGCTGGAAACATAATTTTGTAAATCATCAGAAAATAGATGGTTGTTAAGAGAAATGATACTGGGTGAGGCCATGAGGGAGAGTGTGTGAAGTTCAATAAGGGAAAGCCATCCAGAACAGTGTGTGTATGTGTGTGTGTGTGTGTGTGTGTGTGTGTGTGTGTGTATGCACACACGTGCACACGTTTCTTTTTTTTTAATTAATTAATTTTATTTTGGCTGCACTGGGTCTTAGTTGCGGCATGCATGTGGGATCTAGTTCCCTGACCAGGGATCGAACCTGGGCCCCCTCCGTTGGGAGTGTGAAGTCTTAACCACTGGACCACCAGCGAAGTCCCTGCACACATGTTTGTGATGAGAGAAGGTCCATGAATTTCATCATGTTTTCTAAGGGGTTCACAACCCATAAAAGGATAGGAATTCAGTGTTGAAATGGTCCATCTTGAACTCCCTTTGCATCCTTGGCCAGTCAGGTACCTTTAGAAAGGGCACTGCTTCTATGCATCACGATCTGTAGAGATGCTTGTTAAAAATGCACATTCCTGGGCCCCAAGCCAGACCTGGTGAGTAAGCCTTTCTGGATGTGAGGTCCAGGAATGTGCATTTTTAGCAGCTCCCTGGGGAGTCTGTTCATTTCTCCCCCGGGAGCTGCTAAAAATGCACTTCCGGTTCACTGAGCACTTCTTCGATGCTTAAGGTGTTGTTCTACACATCCAGTGAATTTTTCATTTCAGATATTGTACATTTACCTCCACAAGTTCCATTTTGTTCTTGTCTATATCTTCTATCTCTGTCCTCGTTATCACATTTTCCTTTAAATGTCATACATTATAAGAGCTGTTTTAAAAATACTGTGTGCTTATTCCATCACCTCTGTCATTTTTTTTTTTTTTTTTTTTTTTTTTTTGCGGTACGCGGGCCTCTCACTGCTGTGACCTCTCCCGTTGCGGAGCACAGGCTCCGGACGCGCAGGCTCAGCGGCCATGGCTCACGGGCCCAGCCGCTCTGCAGCATGTGGGATTTTCCCAGACCGGGGCACGAACCCGTGTCCCCTGCATCGGCAGCCGGACTCTCAACCACTGTGCCACTAGGGAAACCCATCTCTGTCATTTTTAGGTCTCTGTCTATTGTATGATTTTTCTCCTGATTATGAACCACATTTTTGTGCTTCTTTGCATTTCTGGTAATTTGGGGAAAATGCTCTACATCATAAACATTATATTGTTGAGTGTCTGGGTTTCATTGTCTTCCTTTAAAAAGTGTTGAGCTGTCTTTGTCAGGTAATTCACTAACTTGAAAGCTTCTGAGGTGTGGCCTTTCTAGAGTCTCTACTGAATGTTTCAGGTTTCTCCACTTGAGCTGGTCTGAATATCTCCCAGCCCTGTGTGAGCTCGGGTAGTCATTCACTTTGTGGGTGTCCAGGAGTTGTTTTTGGATTCACCTCATGGGGTTTCACCCAACACATGTGGGTGTTAGTATTCAGCCGAAGTCCCGTGAGGGAATTCCCAGGTAGCTTTCTGCAGCTCTTTCTTTACCCTCTTTTCAGCACCCTCCTCTTTGGTGCCTTTCCCTACGAATTCCAGCTGCCTCAGCCATCCAGAATGCTGATCTGTCTTGGCAACTCTGCCAGTCATATTACATTAGGGCCCCCACCCTAGTGACCTTATTTTAACTTGATACCTCTGTAAAGATCCTGTCTCCAAATCAGGTTACCTTCTGAGGTATTGAGGGTTAGGACTTCAATATAGGAAGTTTGGGGGTGGGGGGGGAAACACTTCAGTCCATAACAGGGAAACTCAGATTCAAGTCTCAGTCCCTCTCCCCTGGATGGGAAGCCCGCCATTGCACAGCAGCCACCTCAGCCTTGCAAGGAACCAACCAGGAGGTGTTTGTAAACACAGAATCAGCAACAGGCCTGGGATCTCAACACACCTTCCTAGAGGAGTTCAGTTATACCTTCTTCATATTTGAGAAATGAGCACAAACACCTTTCCACAAGGTTACAGGATGTTGCAGGGTTTTGTTGCTGGAGTTGATACTGGTGGGCTGGCTGAAAAGGCTTATGGGAAACATCTTTCTATGGTCAGAGCTAGAAGAGCCCTCAGGGCCCATCGGTGTGCAGTGGGAGAAGCGATTTGCCCAGGGCAAACTGACAGTGTTTTGCTGTGGAATCCCGCAATCCTGCCCTTGTGAAATGTGAACATCTCCCCAGCTGGAAGAGCCAGCAGCCCCTGGGTCCCGCCGTGCTCAGTGCCTGGCCCATAGTGAATGCAGCATGAACATGTCCTATCCAGAGAAATCTCTTCTTTGCGTTTTTAAATGTTTTTATCACTCAAAAGAGCATCCCCTAGACACTATAATACAGTGGAATGTCACTCAGCCATGAAAAAGAGTGAAATAATGCCACCTGCAGCAACAGGGATGGACCTAGAGATGATCATACTGGGTGAAGCCAGTCAGACAGAGAAAGACAAATACGGTATGATATCACTTCTATGTGGAATCTAAAAAAGCAATACAGATGAGCTTATTTACAAAACAGATACAGACTCACAGACATAGAAGAGAAACTTATAGTCACCAAAGGGGATGGGGGAGGGATAAATTAGGAGTTTGGGATTAACATACACACACTATTATATATAAAATAACCAACAAGGACCTACCGTATAGCACAGGGAACTATATTCAGTATCTATCTCATAATAACCTATGATGGAAAAGAATCTGGAAAAGAATATATGTATACCTGAATTGCTGTGCTGTACACCTGAAACTAACACAACCCTGGAAATCAACTATACTGCAATAAAAAATAATCCCACAGAAAATTTCTCATACATCTTTTAAGACTCATTTACTCCATAGATCACCTCCGTCCTTTCTTTTTCTTGTCATTTATCTGTTGAAGAACCTGGGCCTTTGATCACAGAATTTCCCACTGTCTGGCTTTGCGGGTGGAACTTTCACGTCTGCTGGTTCCTCTTCATAAGTTAGCAACTGTTGAGGCTGAACACCTCTACCTATGATTTCACTGTGGACAGCAGAATGGCGAGATTCTAATTCTATCATTGGTTTTCCTTTGTTAAGCAGAATACATTTATGAAAAGATAATGAAGTGGTTCCATCACAGCCTCTGAGGATGACAAATTCTTTTTTCTCTTTTAATATCATGATGAACTCCCAGATTTAAACATATCTGATGGATTTCAAGCCACCGTAATGATTATATTTATTAAAGCTCGAATTGTTCCATCTTCGACCAGTGGGAGTATCTTCAGGTTGGCTCCTGAGTCCTTTTGATAACTTCCTTGTGGAACAGTGTCACTACGAAGAGCTTCGCTTTGGTGCTGGCTGCTTGCTTTCAAGGGTCTTTGTCACATGTCTCTCACTTCCAGAAGCCCAGAAGCGTGGTTTCACCTACTTAGCAAAGAGCTCCAAGAACACGTTATTTCTGCTTTGCTTTTCTTTTCTTTTTTTAACATCTTTATTGGGGTATAATTGCTTTACAACGGTGTGTTAGTTTCTGCTTTATAACAAAGTGAATCAGTTATACATATACATATGTTCCCATATCTCTTCCCTCTTGCGTCTCCCTCCCTCCCACCCTCCCTATCCCACCCCTCCAGGCGGTCACAAAGCACGGAGCTATCTCCCTGCGCTATGCGGCTGCTTCCCACTAGCTATCTGTTTTACGTTTGGTAGTGTATATATGTCCATGCCTCTCTCTCGCTTTGTCACAGCTCACCCTTCCCCCTCCCCATATCCTCAAGTCCATTCTCTAGTAGGTCTGTGTCTTTATTCCTGTCTTACCTCTAGGTTCTTCATGACATTTTTTTTCTTAAATTCCATATATATGTGTTAGCATATGGTATTTGTCTTTCTCTTTCTGACTTACTTCACTCTGTATGACAGACTCTAGGCCCACCTCATTACAAATAGCTCAATTTCGTTTCTTTTTATGGCTGAGTAGTATTCCATTCTATATATGTGCCACATCTTCTTTATCCATTCATCAGATGATGGACACTTAGGTTGTTTCCATCTCTGGGCTGTTGTAAATAGAGCTGCAATGAACATTGTGGTACATAACTCTTTTTGAATTATGCTTTTCTCAGGGTATATGCCCAGTAGTGGGATTGCTGGGTCGTATGGTAGTTCTATTTGTAGTTTTTTAAGGAACCTCCAAAACCTGAGGGAGGGCGTGCTGGCGAGTTTCGCATGCAGACTGTGCTAGATGCTGCTGCTTCCTTGGCCCTTCTTCAGTGTCAGCTTGGCTACCACGTCATCCCAGAGGATGTCTCTTGTGTATGCCCGTAGCATTTTGGCTCTCCCTTATTGTAGCACTGATCTCGCTGACTGCAGTTGTCTGTTTATCCATGTGCCCACTTCCCCTGCTGCCCACGAGACTGAGTGGCAGGGCCCGTGGCTTGTTGACCAGTGGCTAGCATATTAGGGTGCCAACAGATAATTGCTGAATGAATGTCTGTGTCATTCTTCTCCTACCAGGGCGCTCCTTACCCGGGGTTGAAATCTATCCATTTCATATTTCCATGCCTCTCGGCATCCCAGCTACATGGTGAGCTCTTTCAGGGACCAGTTCTAACCCCCTTCCCCATCTCCACCATCTGGCAGGATGCATTGTGGACCCCTCCCCCCCTGCCCACCAACACTGTTATTAAAGGATAAGAAATGTGTTTCTATAAAACTAAGAGCAGTTAACTTGAAACTTGTTTCAGCATCCAATTTGACTTCCTCTTTTAGAATCATTTTTGGGAAGTACAACAAAGTTCCTCTTCACATTTCCCTACCAAAGTGGCCTTTGGAAAGTTTGGGGTACCCCGGGCACCCCAGGGCGTTCTCTCATCCTGACGGTGATGCGGGAGCTCCTTCCACCCCATCCAGTACCATGTTTTTGTGACAGGAATTTATTGAATGATTAATGCTTCTCTCCCTCGTCCATCACTCCCAGGAGCCTACAAACATGCTGTTATTTCTCTTTTCTTAAAAACAAGGACTTAATTACACTGCTTTGTCCCTCTTCCAAGTGGCCAGATCTCTCCTTAGAGCTTTACACCATTATTGAAGGCACGGTTTCCTCCTCTCTGTCCCAACCCCATGTGGGGTGACCGCCACCCTTCTGATGCTGCCTCTTGCCATGGCCTCAAAGCAGCTTTCAATTCTGAGCCATGATTGCAGGTCAGGTGTGAGAGCCCCCTCTCCCTCTTCATGGCCTCATCAGATGGTCTGCTGCCTCAGATCTCCCAGCCCCTGGGCAGGAAGGGAGCTGAGAACACTGCACACGGTGCCCTTTCCCTTTTCTCCCGGCCTCTGGATGAAAGCTGGTGGGCATATAAACATGTCAGGCACACCTGAAGCTGCAGTGGCGCGCAGAGCATCATTCTCTTCTCTTTTCTGGTCATGGTAAGCTTTGCCAGACCATCTGACCTCAAGGTCTGGCTCTCCCATATCCTGCAGCACTAAAGGCAGCTCTCTCCTATTGTTACGGTGCTTCTCCGCAGGGAACAGAGGATCCTTTAGGCCAGACAGTGCCTGCCCCACGCCCCGGCCCCCAGCCCTTATGACGGGCTGACCTAGGGGGGTGGATGCAGAAGTGTCTTCCATCTTTACAAAAAAATCCCTGGACCCCAGAGCTCTCCCCCTTTACAGTCAGACATCTCTAAAGAATTGCCCACAGTCCCCTCTATTTTTTTTACTTCATATTTAGTGAACCTTCCACCCTCACTTGAGTTCAAATCTATTCGTACAGCTTCTTAGCTGTGTGACCTTGGGCTCATGAATTTCTCTGAACCTCAATGTTTTCATGCATAAAATGGACATAAAAATAGTTACCTGTCCCATGGGATAGTTTTGGAGATGAAATAGGTTGTGGTAAAGCCCTTAGAAAACAGTCTGTCACATAGGAAACAGAACCAGCACGTTACTTAATTCTCTGAGAATTGTACTTGTATTTTAATCTTCATTTTGGGGATTTTACAGAAAGACAATCACATCAACTTCAGCTAATGGTAACCCTCTTTCCTCTCCAATGTACACTATTCTTCTTTTCTTGTTGAGCAATTCTCTACAAGTCAAATGACCACGTTAGATGGCACTGATTGGAGTGTATGATACTGGCTCTTGGCCTGAGGTAGACAGTGATAAGAAAGCTTCCTTCTTGTTCTGCATTATTGTTGTTGTTTTTCAAAAAAAGCATGGGCACACATAAATTTGTACTGCACGCCTTTGCTGTGTCACTTGTGATGACTGCATAGCTCTCATCGACCTGGGGGTGTGAGTCCCATCACTACGCTACCCAGTGATGACCGATCATTAAAATCACTGGTGAAAGGCGACTTGAAGAGGCTGCGTGGGTCCTTTCAGACAACGCCGCCGGCTGGGCCTCGCACCTCACTGTTACGGTGGGCAGTGTCCTCGTCCGGCCGGCGGAGTCTGAGAAGCCGTGTCCTCTTGCCTCCCCGCAGGCCTGGCGCAGGCGCTGGTTCGTGCTGCGGCGGGGCCGCCTGAGCGGCGACCGCGACGTCCTGGAGTACTACCGCAGCCAGCGCGCCCGCAAGCCCATCCGCACCATCGACCTCAGCGAGTGCGCCGTCTGGAAGCACGCGGGCCCGGGCTTCGTTCGTAAGGAATTCCAGAACCATTTCGTGTTCGTTGTCAAGACTGCATCTCGCACGTTCTATCTGGTGGCCAAGACGGAGGAAGAAATGCAGGTGTGGGTGCACAGCATCAGTCAGGTCTGCAACCTCAGCCACCTGGATGACAGTGCAGGTAAGAGTGGACAGGGGGCTCCTGAGGCTAAGGGCGGGCGGGGGCCGCTGCGCTTGTGCCAAGGAGCTCCGGAAAGGACCCGGCGGCCGAGCCACGTGCGCTGCCCCTGGAGCGTGACGGGCCACTTCGGTGGCTTCAAAGCCTCACCTTGGCTTTGCTCTCGTGAGCTACAGGGAGCGCATGCAGTGAAAGCAAAACGTGGGTGGGGACGTCCTGTACAGCTCTGATTTTCCCCATGCTGCTGCTGCCGGTTTTTCTAGAAATATCAAATATCGCTGTCTTTAAAAAATTCTAGGAACTCCAGCTTTTCTGTTGCCTACCGGGTTGTTCAGTACTAGAAGGTAGAAAGACAGAACTAAGCTACGTGTCGTGGGCAGGTAACGTTTCCTCTTATCTCCAAGTGGCTCAAGGTCTCTGCAACGGAAATGAGCTCTAAGTTTGCTGTGAGCCATTTCTGGGCAGTGGAAGCAAATGACCCATGAGGCTCTTTTTCTCTCACTCTTGCTCTCTCTCTTTTACACACACACGTGCGCGCGCGCGCACACACACACACACACTGCCCTTTCTATATAATGTACTGGGTATAAAGCACTTGGGGTTACAGTGAACTCTCCTTCATGGATTTTGTTCTTGAGGCCCTGGCACTATGCCCTGATCTTCAAACTATGAGACTTCGAGTCTGCTTTCTTTTAGTCTCTTAGTCTAGCCGGCAGAACCTTGCCCCTAAATCCCATGGTCTACAGTTGCTTCAGCATTTCCGTCCTTACTGGTGCTTATCATCTTCCACTGAAATACCCACATTCTAACGCTAGGTGGCGCAGAAGAGTCAGAGTTGCATCTCTCTTTAGACAGACGTGAGGGTGTGTGTGCTTCCTGCCAGCAAAGTCCTTTTCTTTTCATGACCCAGGGAAGCTTACTAAGTGAAGCTACTCAGTCACACCGCTGCTCACTCTTCACCCCAGTCCATACATTCTGCCCACACCAGATACATAATTTTGTGTCATGTTATGTGTCTCCTCTGTTTGTTTCCTCATCTGGGAGTTATGCTAAAATATAGATACATAACGTGTGTCCCAATATCCTGAGGGGAACAGAAACAAGTAAGGCACCAGGCAGAAAACAGAAAGCTCTGGCCTGAAGTTGGAGGAAGCCGGAACCCCCCATGACCTCTTCTGTTCCCTGTAGCCCCCCTCAGTTTTGACGAGGATGTAGGGGCTAACTGGTCATCTGAGAACCAAGCCTGTATTAGCTCGTCTCATCCCCAGACCGATTCTGTGGCATATGTAGCATGAACATAAGCACTTTACAGATAAGGAAGCTTGGAGCAAGCGGGTAACTTGCCCAAGGTCAGGACAGCTATATACTAGAGCCTGGACTTGAACCCAGGCAGTTCTGGACGACTCTGACTCAGGAATCCTGCATTCCTGCCAACTTGGTTCAAAAGGGGAATAGAAGCAGGCCTTTCATTGGGAGTTTATGAATGTGGGCTTTCCAGCCATCACAACTCTTTATTTCTTTCATTCCTTTTCTTAGACATCACTAACAGTCAATCATTAACGCTGTGAGGGCAGAGTTAGAACGGTTCCAGGCACACAGTAGGTGGAAGAGTAGGTATCTATATAGACATAGACATATATCTACATATGCATGTCTGCATATGTGCACAAATGCTTATGTAAGTCTATGTACATATATTTGTTATGCATAAATGTGTGTGTATATATATATATATATATATATATATATATATATATATATAAAATGTGAGTATATTTGTTGAGTGAGTAAACAGTGATGCAGAGCTGTGGCCGAGGGCCATGAAGAGGCTGTGTGAAGACTATCTAACTGCAGAGTTTTAGGCCAAGAGCCCTTGGGTTTTTTGCTCTTAATTGATTCAGCACTTCACTCTTGGAACATTGGCCTTCTTCCCCAGACATTGTTTATAGCTTGGGGAAACGGTCTCCATCAGTACAAACACCAGCTGTGATTTGCATCTTCTCTTTGGCCTCTTAGATGCCATTTGAGAAACTGTGTTCTAGCCATTCTTGAACATTCAGCTGGGAAATGATTTCTCCTGCAGATTGTGTGGAGAGTGGCTCTCACACGCCTTCCTGCGTGCAGCCCTCCACCGCCAGCTCCCTTTGCACCGCCCCTGCTGTCAGCTCCCTGCCAAGAGATGACCCAAGCACTAGTACTGTAGCCACTGAGGAAACCGGAAGTGAGTCAGAGTTTCTCTTCCTTCCTGATTATCTGATTCTATCCAACTGCGAGACGGGAAGACTGCACCACGCCAGGTACGCCTCCAGCCGTTTAGCTGTAGCATCTTCTAGTGGGTGTATGTGCACTCCCCTCTCTTCCTGCTGCCGTCAGGGCAGGGACAGATCCCTATCAACCACTACCGAGGCCGAAGCTTGTGGCACACCAAGCAGAATGACTCATGCATTTCAGCACTGTGGCTTTCCTTTCCAACCTTGCATTTTCAGACGTACCTTACACTTAGAGGATGAAAAAAATCAACGAGCCATTTTTTTCCCCCTGCATCAAGGGGTTGGTGTCACCGAGTGTTGTAGAGGCGACATTAGAGGCATGGGTGGGTGGGTGCCAAGGATGTAGCAGTATCAACTACCGCCGCCGGGGACTTGCTGCCTGTCAGTCAAATGTATGTGCTTTTCTTCCCTCAGTCTCCCCACCAGATGTGACAGCTGGTCAAACTCGGAGCGCTCACTGGAACAGGTGTCCTTCGACGACGTTTTTGTGGACGGCCTGCAGCCACTGCCCTCCGGGAGCCTGGCCTGCCCCTCACGCCCTGGGAACAGTTCTCAAGAGGCCCCTTCCACGAGGCCCCCGGCTGCCCTGATCTGCACGAGACATGTCAATGGCCCGTCCAGGGACCACTTTTCTTTACCAGTGCTGGAAAGTTCCTTAAACTCCACCGTCCAGGTAGATCAAAACCAAGCTTCCTTGCCCTATGGGGTAAAAGAACTAGATGTTATGTCCAACACGCCACCTCCCCGCCCCCCTAAGCCAAGCCATCTCTCTGAACGGCGCCACGAGGAGCAGCTCCTGTGCGGTGGGCCCAGTAGCATCAAGAAGCCAGACGGCACTGTGGTACCGAGAAGAATCTCTCTCTCTGGTTTAGATAACATGAGAACCTGGAAAGGTAAGTGTCAGATGCTAAGCTTCGGTACCGAGAGAAGCCTGGCTTCTCTTTCCTCCTTGTGTCCACATGGGGACATTGTCCAGCATCCTTTGCTCAGGCCAGTCCAGTGTCCCGGCAGGGTCAGGCTCTGGGTGGAAGCGCACACCCCGAGCAGCAGCCCTCACTCCCAGGCTCCCCACCCGCCCCACCGGGAGAGGTATACGTGGGTCCCTGTAGATGCTGAAAGAAGTCAGATCCCTGGTCCCCTAGTCATGCCCTTGCCCACACGAGACCACGCTCCTGGTGTTTGTTTGGAGCCACTCCGGGATCCACTTGGTACAGAAGGCGGTGTCTTTTGCCAAAGCTGGGCCCAGTTCCATCCGTTTCCTTTCACATGCAGACTGAGCACTGAGGTGGGAAACCATACCTCTTGTCTCTATTTTTCAACAATCCAATCCGCTTCATCCATCATCCCACCTGACATGTTCTTTCCAAATTCTACCTGGCTGAAGTGATGTGACTTTTTGCCAAGCTATCACCACCAAGGTAATGCTAACCTAGCCCTATCGGCTTGGTCCCTGTTTGGCCTTTTTCTGGAACTCTGTTGCTTCTCACAGGGCTGCCTTGCATGCACACACTCTCTCTCTCCCTCCCTCTCTCTCCCTCTCTCCCCTCTCCTCTTCTCTATCTCCATCCAAACATTGGATTCTTTCACACGAAGGTAAACAAAGGCTAAAACTCATTGAAATGGAGGTTTTGACCATGAAACAAAGACCAAAACAACAGTGCTGGATGGAAGCCAAATGGCGCTGATAAGGCAGAGGGGACACGTCCCATGGATTGTTGTGCCTTCCACATGGAGCTCCCCCAGGAACCGATGTCTGTACGTGGCGGCAGAGTGGGGTCAGGTTCGTTATCATCCTCGTGGGGCTCCAGTGACCTGGCAGCCTTGATTGTCCCCGAGGCTCTCCAGCCCCCCTCTGCCATCGGTGAAGTGCCCGTGGCGGGGTGTCTGCATCTCAGCTCTGCTGTCTCCCATCGGGGCCCCTGCTCCAGCCTGCACCACTGCCACTCTCTTTTTTTGGGGGGGAGGGGCTACTAAATTATTTTATTGGAAGGAATAGTAGAAATGAAAGAACTTAAGTGGGTGTTTTGGTACAACTTACAGAAAAGGTAAAGGTAACCACGACATTCATGCCCCGCCTTGGCGACCAGGGAAGTCACCCGCCGAGGCTGGCTCATTGTCACCGTGTTCCAAGGTGTGCTTGTCAAAGAGACACAAGCTGGTGTCGTGGCCACCCAATTCGTTGATGGATCTCACCTCTTATTCAGGTGATGAGTCTCAGTGAAATGACGCAAGCGGGGGGTCGTGTTGTCAGTCGTCACTTTTTTGCAAGTGCAACACATTCTGTTGCATTCAGCTGCTTGCTCTCCAAGTCGTCATGGTGTAATTTCTTGATTTCATGACGATTTTGGGATTCAGCCACCTTGCTGGTTCTGCCCAAACAGTGTCGAACAGGAAGAATTTCTGGAAACGATTAAACAATACAGAAATACATACTATCTCTTCTTTTTAAAGCATAAATGAAATCTGAATATATTTACTGTAATACAACTCGTTATCCTGAGGTCACACCACCACCATTCTTGCCTGCCTCTAATCTGTTTTCCACACGCAGTCAAGTGGTCTCTTAAAAAATGTAAATCAGATAGTCAGTTCCTTGCTAAAATCCAATCTAGGGCTTCCCTGGTGGCGCAGTGGTTGAGAGTCCGCCTGCTGGTGCAGGGGGCGCGGGTTCCTGCCCCGGTCCGGGAGGATCCCGCGTGCCGCGGAGCGGCTGGGCCCGTGGGCCATGGCTGCTGGGCCTGCGCGTCCGGAGCCTGTGCTCCGCAGCGGGAGAGGCCACAACGGTGAGAGGCCCGCGTACCGCAAAAAAAAAACAAAAACAAAAGCAACAACAAAAAAACCAATCTAACGACTTCTCTTTGCACTTGGGATAAAATCTAAATTTTTTAGCATAGCATGCAAGGCCCACTGGGATCTATCATGCCTACATCCCTTATCCTTCTTTTATTTTTCTTCCGGTTTTATTGAGATGTAATTGATGTACAGCACTGTATGAGTTTAAGGAATACAGAATGATCTGACTTATATACATGGTGAAATGATGACCACAGTAAGTTTTGTGAGCATCTATCATCTCATGTAGATACAACATTAAACAAATAGAAAAAAAAATTTCCTTCTGATGAGAACTCTTAGGAGTTACTCTTTTTGTGGTACGCGGACCCCTCACTGTTGTGGCCTCTCCCATTGCGGAGCACAGGCTCCGGACGCACTGGCTCAGTAGTTGTGGCTCACGGGCCCAGCCGCTCCGCGGCATGTGGGATCTTCCCGGACCGGGGCACGAACCCGTGTCCCCTGCATCGGCAGGCGGACTCTCAACCACTGTGTCACCAGGGAAGCCCAGGAGTTGCTCTTGTTAACAGCTTTCATGTATGACATGCAGCACTGTTATTTATATTTATCTTGTCCTGCATTCCATCCCTAGTATTTATTTATCTTAGAACTGGAGGTTTGTACTTTTTGACCACCTTCAGACCTTCATCCAATTCCCCCTCCCCCAATACCATCCTCTCAACTAGGAGTGAAAGCGCAGAGTCCTAACCACTGAACCACCAGGGAATTCCCCTTCTTATTTTATTTCTGTCTGTAATTTATATGGTTTTTAGTGAAGTCTTGCATATCTCATTAATGTATTCCCATGCATTTGTTATTTTTACGTGATTGCGAATGGTATTTTACTTTAAATAATTTCTTTGCTGTTGCATGCAAATAAATAAGCTTTATATTTTGTATCTACCTTTCCTAAACTATATATTTATTTGCATTTTCTTTGTATACAAACATATCACATGCAAATACTAATAACTTTGTTTTTTCTTTTATAACATATCTTTCATTTTCTTTTTCCTATGTCAGTGCTTGGGCTAGGAAGGCCAGGACATCTTTGAATAGTAGTATTAATTACAGGGATCCTTGCCTTATTCCCAGTCTCACATGGAAAGCTTCCAGTGTCTCACCATTCTAATGTGGTTTGCAGCAGACTTTTGTAGACACCATTCATTAGATTAAGGACATTCTCTGATATTCCTACTTTGCCAAATGTTATTTTTAAAAATCATGAAAGGGTATTGAATTTATTGAAACACTTTATGATCATGTGATTTTTTTTCCTTTATCCTGTTAACGTGAAGAACTTCACTGGCCAATTATTTTTTGCAGTATAGTTGGTTAACAATATTATATTAGTTTCAGGTGTCTAGCATAGTGATTCAGTATTTTTACAGATTATACTCCATTAAAAGTTATTACAGGGAATTCCCTGGCATCCCAGTGGTTAGAACTCAGTGCTGTCACTGCCGGGGCCCGGGTTCAGTCCCCGGTTGGGGAACTGAGATCCTGCAATCTGTGCAGCATGGCCAAAAAAAAAAAGTTATTCCAAAGTAATGGCTATAATTCCCTGTGCTGTACAATATATCCTTGTTGCTTATCTATTTTATGCATAGTAGTTTGTACCTCTTAATCCCCTACCTTATCTTGCCCCTCCCCCTTTCCCTCTCCCCACTGGTAAACACTAGTTTGTTCTCTATATCTATGAGTCTGCTTCCGTTTGGCTATAATACATTTATTTGTTTTGAGTCTGCTTCCGCTTTGCTATAATACATTATTTGTTTTATTTTTTAGATTCCACATACAAATGATATCATACAGTATTTGTCTTTCTCTGTCTGACTTACTTATTTCACTAAGCATAAGAGCCATCCACATTACTGCAAATGGTAGAATTTCATTCATTTTTATGGCTGAGTAATATTCCATTGTATATATGTACCACATTTTCTTTATCCATTCCTCTGTTGATGGACACTTAGGTTGCTTCCATGTCTTGGCTATTTTAAATACTGCTGCTATGAACATTGGGGTGTATGTGTCTTTTCGAATTAGAGTTTTCATTTTTTCCTGATATTTGCCCAGCAGTGGGATTGCTGGATCATATGGTAGCTCTAGTTTTAGTTTTCTGAGGAACCTTCATGCTATTTTCCATAGTGACTACACCAATTTACATTTCCACCAACAGTGTACAAGGGTTCCCTTCTATCCACATCCTCACCAGCCTTTGTTATTTGTTGCCTTTTTTTTTTTTTGCTGTACGCGGGCCTCTCACTGCTGTGGCCTCTCCCGTTGCGGAGCACAGGCTCTGGACGCACAGGCTCAGCAGCCATGGCTCACGGGCCCAGCCGCTGCGCGGCATGTGGGATCTTCCCAGACCGGGGCACAAACCCATGTCCCCTGCATCGGCAGGCGGACTCTCAACCACTGCACCATCAGGGAAGCCCTTGTTGCCTTTTGATGATAGCCATTCTGACAGGTATGACGTGATACCTCATTGTGGTTTTGATTTGCACTTCTCTAATAATTAGAAATTTGGAGCATCTTTTCATGTGCCTGTTGGCTATCTGTATGTTTTCTTTGGAAAAATGTCTATTCCCTTCTTTTGCCCATTCTTAAATCAGGTTGTTTGTTTTTTTGACATTGAGTTTTATGAGCTGTTTATATATTTTGAATATTAAACCCTTGTTGGTCATATCATGTGCAAATATTTTCTCTCATTCTGCAGGTTGCTTTTTGTTTTGTTGGTGGTTTCCTTTGCTGTGCAAAAGCTTTTTAAGTTTAATTAGGTCCTGTTTGTTTATTTTGCCTTTATTTCTTTTCCTTAGAAGTTAGATCCAAAAAATATTGCTATGATTTATGGCAAAGAGTGTTCTATGTTCTCTTCTAGGAGTTTTATGGTTTCAGGTCTTGCAGTTAGGTCTTTAATCCATTTTGAGTTTATTTTTGTATATGGTGTGAGGAAATGTTCTAATCTCACTGTTTTACATGTAGCTGTCCAGCTTTCCCAGCACCACTTATTGAAGAGACTGTCTTTTCTCCACTGTATATTCTTGCCTCCTTTGTTGTAGATTAATTGACCATAGGTGTGTGGGTTTATTTCTGAGCTCTCTATTCTGTTGCATTGATCTATGTGTCTGTTTTTGTGGCAGTATCATTCTGTTTTGATTAATGTAGCTTTGTAGTATTGTGTTAAGTCTGGGAGGGTTATGCCTCCTGCTTTGTTCTTTTCCCTCCGATTGCTTTGGCATTTCAGGGTCTTTCATAGTTTCATTCAGGGTCAAGATCCGTATGAATTTGGGGATTATTTGTTCCAGTTCTGTGAAAAATATGGGTATTTTGATAGGGATTGCATTAAATCTGTAGATTGCTTTGGGTCGTATGGACACTTTAACAATATTAATTTTTCCAATCCAAGAGCGCAAGATGTCTTTTCATTAGTTTGTATCACCTTCAGTTTCCCTCATCAGTGTTGCATAGCTTTCAGAGTATAGGTCTTTCACCTCCTTGGTTAAGTTTATTCTTTTTGATGCGATTTTAAACAGGACCATTTTCTTGCTTTCTCTTTCTGATAGTTCATTATTAGTGTATAGAAATATGACAGATTTCTGTATATTAATCTTGTATGCTGCAACTTTGCTGAATTCATTTATCAGTTCTAATAGATTTTGTGGAGACTTTAGGGTTTTCTATATAAAGTGTCATGTCATCAGCAAATACTGACTGTTTTACTTTCCAATTTGGTTGCTTTTTATTTCTATTTCTCGTCTGACTGCTGTGGCTAGGACTTCCAATACTATGTTAAATAGAAGTGGCAAGAGTGGGCATCCTTGTCTTGTTCCTGAATTTAGAGGAAAGGTTTTCAGCTTTTCACTGTTAAGTATACTGTTAGCTGTGGGTTTGTCATAAATTCCCTTTACTGTGTTGAGATACGTTCCCTCTATACCCACCTTGAAGAGAGTTTTTATCATGAATGGATGTTGAATTTTATCAAATGATTTTTCTGCATCTATTGAGATGATCATGTGATTTTTATCCTTCCTTTTGTTAATGTGGTGTATCACATTGATTGATTTGTGAAAATTGAACCATCCTTGTGTTTCTGGAATAAATCCAACTTGATTCTTTGATGGTATATGATCCTTTTTATATATTGTTGGATTTAGTTTGCTAATATTTATTAAGGATTTTTGCATCTATATTCATCAAAGATATTGACCTGTAATTTTCTTTTTCTGTAGTGTCTTTGTTTGGTTTTGGTATCAAGGTAATGGTGGCCTTGTAGAATGAACTGGGGAGTGTTCCGTCCTCTTCAATTATTTGGAATAGTTTGAGAAGGATAAGTATTAGTTCTTCTTTATATGTTTGTTAGAATTCCCCTGTGAAGCCATTTGGCCTTGGGGTTTTATTTTCTGGGAGTTTTTTTTTTTTTAATACAAATTCATTTTCACTACTAGTGATTGGTCTGTTCAAATTGTGTGTTTCTTCTTGTTTCAGTCTTGGCAGGTTGTATATTTCTAGAAATTTGTCCATTTCTTCTAGGTTTTCCAATTCTTTGGCATGTAACTATTTGTACTATTCTTTTATGATTTTTTTAATCTCTGTGGTATCAGTTGTTATTTCTCTTGTTTCATTTATTTTGTTAATTTGGGCCCTCTCTCTTTACTTCTTGGTGAGCCTGGCTAAAGGTTTATGAATTTTGTTTATCTTTTCAAAAAAGCAGCTTTTGGTTTCATTGATCTTTTCTATTGTTTTTTTTATCTCTATTTTATTTATTTCCTCTCTGATCTTTATTATTTCCTTTCTTCTGCTGACTTTGGCCTTTGTTTGTTCTTCTTTTTCTAATTCTTTTAGGTGGTAGGTTAGGTTGTTTATTTGAGATTTTTCTTGTTTCTTGAGGAAGGCCTGTATTGCTGTAAACTTCCCTCTTAGAACTGCTTTTGCTGCATTCCATAGATTTTGGAGTATTGTGTTTCCATTTTAACTTGTCTCGAGTTATTTTCTGATTTCCTCTTTGACTTCTTCATTGACCCATTGATCCTTATTAGCATACTGGTTAGTCTCCACACATTTGTGCTTTTCCTATTTTTCTTTCTATAATTGATTTCTAGTTTCATACTGTTGTTGGAAAAATACTTGATATAATTTCTATCCTCTTAAATGTGTTGAGACTTGTTCTGTGGCCTAGCATGTGATTTATCCTGGAGAACATTCCATGTGCACTTGAAAAAAAATGTGTATTCTGCTGTTTTGGGATTGAATGTCCTGTAGATATCTATTAAGTCCAACCAGTCTATTGTGTCATTTAAGACCACTGTTGCCTTACTGAGTTTCTGTCTGGATGATCTGTCCATTGATGTCAGTGGGATGTAAAAATCCCCTACTATTATTGTGTTACTGTCAATTTCTTCCTTTATGTCTGTTAGTATTTGCTTTATATATTTAGGGGCTCCTGTATTGGGTGCATATTTGTTAATGAGTGTAATATCCTCTTTTTTATCGATCCCTTTATCATTATATAGTGTCCTTCTTTGTCTTTTGTTATAGCTTTTGTTTTAAAGTCTGTTTTGTCTGATAGAAGTATTGCTACTCACACTTTTTCTGTTATTTCTGTTGGCATGAAATATTTTTTTCCACCCCTTCACATTCAGTCTTTGTGTGTCTTTAGCCCTGAAGTGAGTCTCTTGTAGGTAGCATATTGAAGAATCTTGTTTTTAATCTGATCAGCCCACCTATGTCTTTTGATTGGAGCATTTAGCCCATTGACATTTAAAGTAATTATTGATAGATATGTATTTATTTCCATTTTATTGCTTGTTTTCTTGTTGTTTTTGTAGGTCTTCTCTGTTCATTTCTTCTTCTTTTTGTGTCTTCCCTTGTGGTTTGGTGATTTTCTTTAGTGTTATGTTTGTGTTCCTTTCTTTTTAGTCTTTGTGTATCTATTGTAGGTTTTTCATTTGTGGTTATCATTGGGTTCATATATGTTGACCTATAACTGTATCTACTTGGTTTTTTTTTTTTTTTTTTTTTTTTTTTTTTTTTGTGGTACACGGGCCCCTCACTGTTGTGGCCTCTCCTGTTGCAGAGCACAGGCTCCGGACGCGCAGGCTTAGCAGCCATGGCTCACAGGCCCAGCCGCTCCGTGGCATGTGGGATCTTCCCGGACCGGGGTATGAACCCGTGTCCCCTGCATCGGCAGGCGGACTCTCAACCACCGCGCCACCAGGGAAGCCCTATCTACTTGTTTTAAACTGATAGTCATTTAAGTTCAAACAAATTCTAGAAGATCTACATTTTTTACTCCCTTCCCCCACATTTTGCGTTTTTGATGTCATATTTTACATCTTCATGTCTATACCTTAACTCTTTATTGTAGTTATAGTTGATTTTATAATTTTTTGTATTGTAATATTTGTACTGGCTTATTTAAGTGGTTGATCCTCAGTCATTACTATATATTTGCCTTTCCTAGTGGGATTTCCCTTTTCCTATAGATTTTTCCTTCTTTTCTGCTTAGAGAAGACCTTTTAACATTTGTTTTAAGGTAGGTTTAGTATTGATGAACTCTTTTAGTTTTTGCTTGTCTGAGAAGCTCTTTATCTCTCCTTCGATTCTGAATGATGATCTTGCTGGGTAGATTATCCTAGGTTGCAGGTTTTTCCCTTTTAGGACTTTGAATCAATCACTCCACTCTCTTCTGGCCTGCAAAGTTTCTGCAGAGAAATCAGCTGATAGCCTTATGGGGATTTCCTTGTAAATGACTATTTTTCTCTTGCTGCTTTTAGAATTCTCTCTTTATCTTTAACTTTTGCCATTTTAATTATGATGTGTCTTGGTGTGAGTCTTTGGGTTCATTTTGTTTGGAACCCCCTGTGCCTCCTGTACCTGGATATCTGTTTCCTTCTTTAGGTTTGGGAAGTTTTCAGCCATATGTTCTGCAAATACATTTTCAATGCTTTTCTCTCTCTTTTCTCCTGGAACCCCAATGAAATGAATTGTTGGAATGCTTTTGATAGTACCTAGAGGAATGGAGTTTTTTATATGCTTTGATCCAAATCAAATTAGATCCCTTTGGCAAAGAAGCTTCTGGTCTTCACGACTTGCCTTGCCCTGGTAGAACTACTTCTGAGTGAGCTGGTGAGGGGTATGGGAGCACCCCAAGCTAAAATGCCACAGATTCTCAGTGTTCTTACCAGATGTCCAGTGGTTGTTTTTTTTTTCCAATAAATCCTTCCCAATATAATATACAACAATTTTGTTGTATGCTTTTGGTAAATTTTCAGAGTCCCCAAATAGTTGTGCTTGACTTTTTAAAAATAGTTTTGTACACTTGTATCATTGTTTTTTGGAGAATGGCTTTTCTGAGCTCCTCATTCAGCCACTCCGGTAATACCACCTTCCTCTGTTTGCTAATATTTTTTGCAGGGTGAAGTAGAAAAGAATAGCTTTATTGCTTTGCCAGGCAAAGGGGGCCGCAGCAGGCGAATACCCTTAAAACTGTGTGTCCCAACTTGGAGAGGGTAGTGAGAAGTTTTACAGTAATGGTTCAAAGAGGGTGTGACGTTTGCTAATATTTTATTTAGGATTTTTGCATTGTTAATCATAAGTGATATTAGTCTGTACTTTTCTGATATATTTTATGTTTATCAGGTTTAGCTACCAAAGTTATACTTGCTTCATAAAAAGAATTAGAAATATTCCTTGATTTTCTAAACTCTTGACCAAATTTGTGAAGCACTGGGACTGTCTGGTCTTTGAAGTTTTGGTAAAATTGTCTGTTGAAACCATCTGATCTTCGTAACTTTGTCTATTTTAGTCTTTGGAAATTTTTTGTGTCAATTTTGCTGTGGTGTATGTTTTTGAAAATTATCCATTTCATCTAGATTTTAAAATTTATTTGTGTAAAGGCATGCAGAATTGTCTCTTTTTAAAAAAGTTTCCTCTGTTTCAATGATGATTTTTTCCTTGTCAATTCTTATTTTGCATATTTGTGCCCTCCTCTTTTATTGATTAGATTGGCTAGTCGGTTGCCTTTAGGTTATATTTTTTCCCCAGGAAACCAAGATTTTGATTTTTAAAAATTAATTCCAGGGCTTCCCTGGGGGCGCAGTGGTTGAGAGTCCACCTGCCGATGCAGGGGACACGGGTTTGTGCTCCGGTCCGGGAAGATCCCACATGCTGCGGAGTGGCTGGGCCCGTGAGCCATGGCCGTTGAGCCTGCGTGTCCGGAGCCCGTGCTCCGCAACGGGAGAGGCCACAGCAGTGAGAGGCCTGCAAAAAAAAAAAAAAAAAAAAAAAAAAAAAATTAATTCCACTATTTCTCTGTACTCTATTATTTTTTGCTTTTATCTTTATTTTATAATTTCTTTTCATTTTCTCTATTGTTCTTTTTTAGCTTTGAACTGGTTATTTAATTCATCTGTTTCATTCTGTCATTTTTATTGATATAATGTTTTAATAGATTCTACATTCTGGGTAGAATTGACCATTTATTTATTCCAGGTACTTGATGGGCCCTTTCAATATTAGATTCAAGTGTTACTTTATTTGTAGACCTTTTCTTGGATTATGATTTCAATATTTTATAAAATTAATTTTTATTGGAGAATAGTTCTTTACAATGTTGTGTTAGTTTCTACTGTACAGCAAAATGAATCAGCCGTATACATATACATATGCCCCCTCCCTTTTGGACTCCCTTCCCGTTCACGTCACCACAGTGCATTGAGTAGGTTACCCTGTGCTATACGGTAGGTTCTCATTAGTTATCTATTTTACACATAACATCAATAGTGTATATATGTCAATCCCAATCTCCCAGTTCATCCCACACCCCCCTTCCCCCTTGGTGTCTATACGTTTCTTCTCTACATGTGTGTCTGTATTTCTGCTTTGCAAATAGGATAATATATACCATTTTTCTAGTTTCCACATATATGGGTTAATATGTGATATTTGTTTTTCTCTTTCTGACTTACTTCACTCTGTGTATGACACTGTCTAGGTCCATCCATGTCTCTACAAATGGCCCAATTTCATTCCTTTTTATGGCTAATATTCCATTGTATATATGTACCACATCTTCTTTATCCATTCCTCTGTCGATGGGCATGTAGGTTGCTTCCATGTCCTGGCTATTGTAACTAGTGCTGCAATGAACATTGGGGTGTATGTATCTTTTTGAGTTGTTTTTCTCTGTGTATGCGCCCAGGTGTGGGATTGCTGAGTCACAGCTCTATTTTTAGTTTTTTAAGTAACATTCATACTGTTTTCCATAGTGGCTGTATCAATTTACACTCCCACCAACTGTGCATAAGGGTTCCCTTTTCTCCACACCCTCTCCAGCATTTGTTATTTGTAGACTTTTTAATGATGGCCATTCTGACCGGTGTGAGGTGATAACTCATTGTAGTTTTGATTTGCATTTCTCTAATAATTAGTGATGTTGAGCATCTTTTCATGTTTGTTGGCCATCTGTATGTCTTATTTGGAGAAATGTCTATTTAGGTCTTCCACCCATTTTTTTGATTGTTTTTTATTTTTGCTACTGAGCTGCATGAGCTGCTTGTAAATTTTGGAGATTAATCCTTTGTCAGTTGCTTCGTTTGCAAATATTTTCTCCCATTCTGAGGGTTGTCTTTTGATCTTGTTTATGGTTGCCTTTGCTGTGCAAAAGCTTTGAAGTTTCATTAGGTTCCATTTGTTTGTTTTTATTTCCATTTCTCTAGGAGGTGGGTCAGAAAGAATCTTGCTGCGATTTATGTCAGAGAGTGTTCTACCTAAGTTTTCCTCTGAGAGTTTGATAGTGTCTGGTCTTAATTCCATCAATCTCCATCACATCATTCTGAGCTGGGAGTTATTCTCTTGCTTTAAGATGATGTTGACTCTTCAGTTTATTTCTCAGAGGCAGCCTGGCTTTTCCACATGTCCAAGTTCTAGGGAGACACTTTGCTCCGGTGCCCACGTGCTGAGGGCCCTTTTTGGCGGTGTTCCCCGCCACCGGCCGCCGTCTCCTCCCATGGGCTCTCGCAGTTCAGGGCCCCTGCCTTTCCTCCTCCTCCACTTGCTCTCTCTCAGCATGAGCCAGTGCTCATCTTCCTACGCTGTGAATATTGAGAGTCTCTAGGATTTTATATTTAACCTTTTCTCAACATCTACAGCCTAGATCATGTCCTCTCCTCTGAGGTTTTGACTGCCATCTCTGAGCAGGTCTCATTTGCATCTAGGACCATATATCTTGCTACCTTCTGGACATCTCCTATTTCAGTTCAACAGCTATTCTAAATGTTTACGTCACACTGTTTATGTCACGTCCGTCTCACAAATGTCTGATCCTGGATTCATCCAGCTCTCCTCTCTCTCCGGATCTGTACCTGAGGTGCTGACTCTTGCTTCAGAAATTCATGGTCACCGATTCACGCTGCTGCTCATCACAAGGACTATTTCACGCCTGCTGCCCTCTCCTCAGACCTCCAGCTCTGTCTCTACCATCTCTAAGTGCAGAAAATTCATGTAACAAATGCAACGAGCATTTGTTAATTACTGGCTCTGACTCTCCCCAGTTCACAGAGAGAACTGAAGCCATCATACAGCAACCTCTTCAAAATCTGGTCCGCTTTCCATCTGTGGGGGGAAGGTGTTCTGACTGCCCAGCTAGACTCAATAGCAAGTCTCTCTCCCT
Source organism: Phocoena phocoena (assembly GCF_963924675.1). Taxonomy (NCBI): domain Eukaryota; kingdom Metazoa; phylum Chordata; class Mammalia; order Artiodactyla; family Phocoenidae; genus Phocoena; species Phocoena phocoena. Next base: position 129,281,870 of record NC_089240.1, on the reverse strand, counting down.
CCCTGGAGCTGCACACAGGGCCCTGAGGTGCATAGGTACTTGGAGCCTAGTGTCAATTGATGTTGTCCGCATTTTTCACCACACTGCTTGTTTCTTGCAGGTGATGTAGAAGGCCAATCTTTAAGACACCGAGATAAGCGGCTAAGTTTAAATTTGGTAAGTTTGGTACTTGAGTTTCTTTAAGCCTCAGTTTTTACCAGAAAAATAGCCTGACCTATTTATGTTCCCATGATGTCTTTTAAGACAGCACTGTGAATCTCTGAGGACCCCTCCAGTCTCCCATTAAGGCTTAAACTTGTCGGGAGCTACTGGACTTTGTGTGCTCTGAGGACCCTGCCAGTTCTAATGGTCCAGACGCTTCCCCAAACTTGGGGTACCTGCTGAAGTCATCACATGATACTTAAAGCATTTGCATAAATTCATTAACCTCTGTCTTCTAGCATGAGATCTAGGCGAGTCATCACCTACCTCACACGATAAATCCAGAGGCAGAGCTTGAGTTAGAGGCTTGTCTGACTTTCCTAAGGAAGTTCAAAGTTATTCTTGGAAAATCTGCAACTGGAGTGCCATGTGCAGCCGAAGCTGCCCACTGGAAGCAGTTTCCATGGCTATTCTGTGCTTTCCCTTGCAGCCGTGCAGGTTCTTCCCAATGTCCCCTCCAGCTTCCGCCAGCACTGAGGACAGCTACGTGCTCATGAGCCCCCAGGCCGCCGCCTCTGCTCTCGGACCCCACTGCAGCCCTGACGACTACATCCCAATGAGCTCAGGAAGCATCTCCAGCCCATTGCCCAAGCTCCCGGCGGACCTGGAGCCTCCCCCCGTGAATAGAGATCTCAAGCCTCAGAGGAAACGTAAGTTACTTCCCCAGGCCTGCTGTGTGGGACTGGGGAGCAAGGTCTGGTGGCTGTGTGGCAAAGCTTCCCTCCTGACCATCTCTGGGAAGGGGACACTAGAGAAACCAGCCCAGAGGCCTGGGAAGCACAAGGGCAGGGAGAAGTGGCTGGGATTGAGTGGGGAGGATCCTAAGGATGAACTTGGAGCCAAGTTCACTCCAGAGGACTCATCTTTGGCTGCTTCCCTAACAAAGGCGTCCACCTTGTGTAAGGCAGCCAAGAATGGCCTTTGACACTGATTCCTGATACACACCTGGTCGCATGCCACATCACTCAGTGCCCTGCTAGCGCCCGGCAGAAGAGGTGTGTGGGGCGGGGGCACGTAGAGGTGAGTGGCCGGAACAGGCAGGGAGGAGGGCGAAGAGGGAACGAGCAAAAGCAGGTCAGGGTAACTTGCCAACTTCCTTTTTCGCTCGTCGTCACCTGCCCAGTAGGGCTGGGCGATTCCAAGGAAATACCTGGTACCGTGACCGCGACCCCTGACACTCCATTGGCTCCATCGCCGGCTCTGCTGCTTCAGGTGGCCCCGCCCAGAGCTGGAACTAAGTCGTCTGCTTATGCCCGGTCCTCTCCAGGCTCCCCCTCTTCAATTCGAGTCAAATCACATTTCTGGGAGAGGCACAGATGAGCGAGCAAGCAGGGAGAAAGATATGTCCAAACCACCTGGAAGAAAAAGTAGAGTTATTCAATAGGTACTAAATAGGAGAACAGACCCTGTCTCGTGAGCTTTAGAGGAAGTAGCCATTCAGGCTGGCCAGAAACCATTTCACAGGGACCTGTAACTTTGAGGTAGATACTGTTGTTTCGCTCAGTGACTTTTCTGTAGCAACGCTGTGCAACAGAACTTTCTGTAACGAGGAAAATGTGGCTGTTGAACAAGTGAAACGTGGCCAGTGCAACTGAGGAGCTGAAGTTTTAAATTTTATTTAATTTTAATGCATTTAAATTTCAATAGCCACATGAGGCTAGTGGCTACCACGTTGGATGTTAGAGCTCTAAAAGACCTAGTGATGGAGGCGCAGAGATTTTGGTTGGACGTGTGGTTGTGGATTAATTGGGACGCCTGGGCCAGGAGGGGCTGGTTCTTAAACGTGTGGCTCCGGGGTTGGACCCTGCGGCCCAAGCAGGAGAGGCAGGGGGTGAAGCCAGGAGGCGGCTGGTCAGTGAAGCCGAGACCAGGGTGCATCACAGCCAGGAGAGACCTTCTCCCCGGGGACTACACGACGCATATGTCCTTTTCAGCTCAGCACCTGGCAGGTCTGAGGCTCCCGGGCAACTGAATGAGCAGCACGAAAGTCACTGGCAATATGGAGCGGAGTTAAACACTCTCCACCTGTGTGGCCTAGTGGAGGAAAGAGCTAGAAAACCAAGCTGGTCAAGGCAGCAATAGAGGAATACGCTCACGACCAACTCAGCAAGTCGGGCAGCTGAGGGGGAATGGGATGCCAAGGCTACTGCAGTGAACAAGCCAGAAAACCCTGTGCTCCCAGAACGCGGTCAGTCTAGAGCCGAATCAGATCATCACAGCTGAATGTATCGTCACGAAGTGGGCGAGTGCTGTGAAGGGTAAGCACAGGAACTCATGACAGCCCATGAGCTGGGCCTTATCTTGCCTGGAGGTCAAAGAAGGCTTTCCTCCTAAGCAGGACCTGTTGAGCTGAGATCCGAAGATGACTCTAAGGCAGAGAGATGGGGAAGAAAGGTACAGTTTCAGTTTGGGACACCTAGAACCATGCCTGACAGTGAGTTCTCGGTAAGTGTGTAGTGACTGGATGTAAGCCCAGCTGATCATGTGGCCACTGGCTCGGTGGTTGTCCCCTCTACCCCCAGTGAGGCAGGGAAGAGTAGGACAGCAAAAAGCACGCTCACCATTGGCACTGCTTGTAAGTAAATGTGGATCTGATGGAATGTCATTGTTTTATAGTCTTCAGTTTCTGGCCTTGAACCCCTGAGAACTTACCATGTTGGTTGTCATGTGTTATCTTGTAGCACGGTCACCTCCCCTGGACCTGAAAAGCCTCTCCACCATCCGGGAACACACGTCTCTCACCAGGACCAGCACTGTGCCTTGGTGAGTCTGATTGCTCATAGGGGCCTCATCCGGTGCACTCCCAGCATTACTCAGGCCTCGGTGGTTAAAGGTAGTCAAAGCCCACTCGATCTAGCTTAAGTCGAATGAGGGATGGGATTTATTATCCCGAGCTGGAAGTGTTTTGTAGGTCACAGAGGAAGGACCATAAGTCAATCTCCCAGGACAATGGAATCGGGAACAAGAGTGCTGCTGGGAACCTGTCTCTCACATCTGCTTCTCTGTGGTGCAATCCTCACGGCCTGAGATGGCTGTCCCTTAGATCCTTACTTACATGCTACAACCCTAGTACCAACAGAGAAAGGTTCTTTTTCAATCCCAATTCACATGGGCTCAGGAGACAAACCCCAAAACGTATCTGCACCCTTTCATCTCACCTTGTAGCAATTTCAGAGTCCTTGTAGGAATTTCAGAGTCCTGAGCCTGGCCTGGGAGTTTCTTAGTTCACCCTATATGCCGCAGGACACAACGGCTCTGTAAAGCAGAATTCTGCAGTGAACTGCATTCCCAGACAGAACTGCAGAGCCTTGGATGAAAGTGGATTCCTACCAAAGGAATGACCACACTTCCTTACTTTTCCTGGTTACTTTGAATGGAAACAAGAGAGCCTCAAAGGAGCGTTTTTGTTTTGTTTTGTTTTGTTTTGTTTTTCTCTAAATGATATGATGCCTTGGTCTCTTTCTAGAAAGCTCATGAGCTGTGTCACATGGAGGGCCTGGAAAAAAAATAGCCTTTGAGAATTGGGAACCCTTTTCCCCATAGCAGGACGGCAGCTGCGGGGTAGTCTCTCTCCTGGTTCAGGAATTGCTTTGGCCAGAAGGAAGTTGCATGGGGAAGCGGGGGCGAGGGCCAAAAGCCCAGAGGGGCCATGTCAGTTCTTGGCTGGCTTTCAGAGCAGCTGTAAGACATTGCCTTGACCTCACCTATATTTCTGTTCTTAGCAATCGAACCAGCTTTCTCTCTCCAGAAAGAAATGGTATTAATCCTGCAAGATTTTTTGCCAATTCTGTTTCCAGAGAAGAGGAACAAAGCTACATGCAAATGGTAATCCTATATTTTTCACACTCTTCTTATTCTTCACCCCAATCTATATTATCAGTTCACTGTAAAGGAAACATAGCATTCAGAAAGTCCTGTGCAATCTTAAAACAATTACTTGACTGTAATACCAGCTTACAATGTTTTCCAGACTGGGAACAAGTTGTTATGAAGTCGGTTTTCTTTCCTGCAATATTCAGCTCCTCGTACCACTTTGAGGCCACAGTTTTAAGTGTACCCAGGGCTGCAACGTGTAATGGGAAAATGGAAATGCTAGCAACTCTTTTCACCATGGCTGGGATATTGTGTTTGACTCCAGTAGGTTTGTAGCTTCCTGGATGTCCAGAGTCTAAGCTGTGAAAACTCACACATTGGATGTCCCCTTCCACCACACCACCGGGTAGCCCTGCCCTGACTGCCTCCGAACCTTTACCAAAGATGAATCACTTAGAGTCCCATTGGGACGGTGGCCCGGTGGCCCGGGTCATGGATGGGTCTAGTCTCTGGAGACTCCTGGTAGAGTCTTTCTGTGGCCCAGAGTGCACAGAGACCCGACATCTCGATCCTTTGATGAACGATTTATGGTTCAATCTCTCCTCCTGCCCTCTGTTGTCCCTTCCATTCTCTCTACTTTGGATTCTGTTGAGAATGGGTTACTGAAGAGAAAGGGGGTCTTTTAGCACCTCTGGCAATTATCAGGCCCTTTAGCCAGAACTTTAAAATGTAGGGAACTCTAGAGAGAATCTCTGTTTAAACTATGAAATTTTGAAAAAGAGATCTTAGAAGGACAGTGTTCAAGGCACTGAGACTATATACTTTTGAGAAGAGAAATCTGCCTTCCTATACGTGACAATAACAGGCATTTAAAATTCTCAAAACAGTCATCTCCAGTGAAGCAGCAATTAAATGCTTCATTTTGCCTTTCTATTTGACAGATTGTTCTGTGAGTACCCATATGCAGGTGGAAAGTGACTCATATCCAGTCTGCTGTGGTATTCCCAATATTTTTCACACTTAGTAATGGCCCTTGGGAAACCTCTAGAAGAAAACACTCTTATAAAAGATACTGCCCAGCTGTGCTTTGTCTCCAGAGAACAGAGAAGGGAAGCGAATCTATAGCCTCATAGAAGCAAGTGCAGAATCATTCCAGACACTAGCAGTTATTTCTGATCTTTGAGGTTGTGAGAAAGACCACTGTTTCATTAACAGCGTAATTCAGGATTGGTCTCTTGCCTGTATATAATCATTGATTAATGACTGTCTCTGTACATTACTAGGCAATATGACACAGTAGATTAAGAGCCCAGAAAACTGGCTGAAGGAAGGTAGCTCTGAGGGAACCACCACATAAATGAATTTAAAGCCTATCCCATCTCATTCAGTTGTGTGTTTTAAATTTAGTAATATGATATTTTCAAATGACTTTGATTTACATTATTTCACTTGTTCCACAAAACAACCCATTTGGTAGACAGAACTAATATAATTCAGTTTCAATTTTGCACATAATCATATGCATAATTTTTTTCTCTTTGAGGACAAGTTCTTATCTGAATGTAAAAATTTAAGCTAGGGGCTGAAATACAAGTTTTCTTTTATTAAAGTCACCTATCCTTCTTTAGCTACTTTATTTTTTAATGAAATATAGTTGATGTTCAACATTTTGTTCGTCTCAGGTGTACTACGTAATGATTGACATGTGCATACATGAATGAAATGATCACCGTGATAAGTCTAGTAAGCATTTGTCCCTCTATGACTTACTACAACGTTATCGATCCTGTTCCTTACGCTGTAGAGTACATTCCCATGGGTTATATAATGGAGGTGTGTGCCTCCAAATCCCCTTCACTTATTCCGCCCACTCCTCACCCCCTCCCTTATGGCAGCCACCCATTTGTTCTCTGTATCCGTGAGTCTGTTTTCATTTTTTGTTTTCGTTTTTGTTTTTGTTTTTGGCTGCGTTGGGTCTTCATTGCTGCATGCGGGCTTTCTCTAGTTGCGGCGAGCAGGGGCTACTCTTCGTTGTGGTGTGCTGGCTTCTCATTGTGGTGGCTTCTCTTGTTGTGGAGCACGGGCTCTAGGTGCATGGGCTTCAGTAGTTGTGGCTCGTGGGCTCAGTAGTTGTGGCTCACAGGCTCAGTAGTTGTGGCTTGCGGGCTCTAGAGCGCAGGCTCAGTAGTTGCAGTGCATGGGCTTAGTGGCTCCGCAGCATGTGGGATCTTCCCAGACCAGGGCTCGAGCCCATGTCCCCTGCATTGGCAGGCAGATTCTTAACCACTGCGCCACCAAGGAAACCCCTGCTTTTTGGTTTTTGTTTTGTTTAGATTCTACGTATGAGTAAGATCATGTAGCGTTTGTCTTTCTCTGACTTATTTCACTTTGGCATAACAGCCTCTAGATGCACCCATGTTGTCATAATGGCAAGATTTCTTTGTCTTTTTTTTGGCTGGGTAACATTCCATTGTGTGTGTGTCTATATATATATATATATATATATATATATATATATACACATGTACATACACACACACACACACACATATATATACACATCCGTATACCACATCTTTATCCATTCATCTATTGATGGACACTGAGGTTGCTTCCATGTCTTGGCTATTGTAAATACTGCTGCACTGAACACGGGAGTGCATGTATCTTTTCGAATTAGTGTTTTTGTATTTGGGGGGTGATAAATACCCAGAAATGAAATTACTGAATCATATTTTTAATTTTTGAGGAGCCTCCATATTGTTTTCCATAGCAGCTGCACCAATTTACATTCCCACCAACAGTGTACGAGGGCTCCCTTTTCTCCACATCCTCACCAAATTTGTTACTTGTGTTCTTTTGATGATGGCCATTCTGACAGGTGTGAGGTGATGTCTCATCGTGGTATTGATTTGCATTTACTTGCTGATTAGTGATGTTGAGCATCTTTTCATCTATCTGTTGGGCACCTGTATGTCTTCTTTGGGAAAATGTCTATTCAGGTCCTCTGCCCATTTTCTAATCAGGTTGTTTGTTTTTTTGATGTTGAGTTGTATTTGTTATTTGTATATTTTGGATATGAACCTTTTGTCAGATGTATCATTTGAAAATATCTTCTCCCATTCAGTAGGCTGCCCTTTTGTTTTATTGATAGTTCCCTTTGCTGTGCAAAAGCTTTTTAGTTTGATGTGGTCCCTTTTATTTACTTTTTGTTTTTCTTTCTCTTGCCTGAGGAGACATAACCAAAAAATATTGTTAAGACCCATGTCAAAGAATATACTGTTTATGTTTTCTTCAGGGAGTTTTATGGTTTCAGGTCTGGTATTTGTCTTTCATCCATTTTGAATTTGTTTTTGTATATGGTGTGAGAAAGTAGTCCTGTTTGATTCTTTTGCATGTAGCTGTCCAGTTCTCCCAACATTTATTGAAGAAGCTGTCTTTTCTCTGTTGTATATTCTTGCCTCCTTTGTCGTAGATTAATCAACCATACAAGTATGGATTTATTTGTGGGGTATATTCTGTTCCATTAATCTATGCATCTGTTTTTTTGCCACTACCACACTACTTTGATTATAGTATAGTTTGAAATCAGGGAGTGTGATTCCTCCAGCTTTGTTCTTCTTTTTCTTTCTTTCTATTTTTTTTTTTTTTTTTTTTTTTTTTGCTGCGTGCTGGCTTTCTCTAGTTGCGGCGAGCGGGGGCTACTCTTCGTTGCGGTGCGCGGGCTTCTCATTGCGGTGGTTTCTCTTGTTGCGGAGCACGGGCTCTAGGCGCAAGGGCTTCAGTAGTTGTGGCTCACGGGCTCTAGAGCGCAGGCTCAGTAGCTGTGGCGCACGGGCTTAGTTGCTCCATGGCACGTGGGATCTTCCCGGACCAGGGCTCGAACCCGTGTCCCCTGCATTGGCAGGTGGATTCTTAACCACTGCACCACCAGGGAAGTCCCTGTTCTGTTTTTTTAAATTTGATGAAGCACTTCAGTAGGCAAGGTACCGTGAAAACCGCATGACCATCATATAAAAATAATCTTAAAATGGTAGAGAATATAGTTTTAAATTGTATTTTGTAAATCCAAAACTCAACTGCCAAGAAAGGAAAGGGGATCTCTCGGGCCAAAGGTATTGAGAACTTGCAAATCCTGAAAATCAATAGAAATTACAAAAAATAAAATCACCTAGGGAAGTAAGTCATTATTAGAAATATTAGATTTCACATATAAAAAAACTATGTTTCATATATTTAAAAAATAAGATGAGGAGTTGAAAGTTGGACTGAGCCAAAAGATACTATTTAAAAACGACCAGGTGGGGGTTCCCTAGTGGCGCAGCGGTTGAGAGTCCACCTGCCAATGCAGGGGACACGGGTTCGTGCCCCGGTCCGGGAAGATCCCACGTGCCACGGAGCGGCTGGGCCTGTGAGCCATGGCCGCTGAGCCTGCGCGCGTCTGGAGCCTGTGCTCCACAACGGGAGAGTCCACAACAGTGAGAGGCCCGTGTACCGCAAAAAAAAAAAAAAAAAAAGATCAGGTGGATTAGAAAAGACCATTTAGAACTTCTAGACATAAAAATAGGGATGAAACTAGAAACTCAATGGGTGAGTTAAACAGACTGAACCCAAAGAGTAATTTAGTGAACTAGAATATAGTTTTGAAGTTACTGATAAGTCAGGACAAGGAGATAAAAACATAAACAAAGTTGAGAAATGGAAGATAGTACGAGAAGGTCAAACATTTGTCCAGTCAGCGTTACAGAAGGAGATAATAGGAAAAAAAATAGAGAAGCAATATGTAAAGGGATAATGTCAGTTTCTCACAGTTCATGAAAGACATCAATCCTCAGTCCAAAGACTCACAAATAGGTCATTGTAGTCAAATGTTAGTGGTAGAATGTGGATGGTAGGTGTATGGGTGTTCATAGCATATTTTCTTCAATTTGGCTGATTATTAGAAATTTTTCATAGTAATAAATTGAAGAAATAAACCCCATGAAAGGAAAATGAATAAAGGTGAAAACAGAAATTAACAAAATAAACCACAAAATTAGAATCAACACCGACCTAATTTGCTCTTTTAAGAGATTAAAATTGAACGCAACCAATCAAGAGAAAGCAATGCATGCAAATAAACAATATCAAGAATGCAAAGGAAGGAGGTAATAATTGCAAATACATCAGAGATTAATGACGTGAGAATACTATGAACAACTTCATATTGAGTGAATTTCAAAACTTTAGTGAAAATAGGCAAATTCTCAGAAAAATATTATTAAAAACTGACTCAAGTAAAAACAGAAAACACAAATTATTAGAGAAACTGAATACGTAGGGAAATTTTTACTACATAGGATCACGAGGCCCCCAAAACTTTACAGAAACTTTCTATCAAAAGGAAGCGATCATTGCAGTCTTATATAAGCACCTCCAGGGAATGGCAAAAAGAGGAAATATTACCCACCTTATTTTATAAAGCTAAAATAACTTGATACCAAAACAAATAGCACTAACATAAGTAGAAAATTATATATCAATCTCACTCATTCATGCAGGTTAAAAAATCCTAAGCAAGAATAAGTCCAACCAAATCGTGCACATGAATGTTCATAGCATCATTTTTCATAATGGCCAACAAGTGAAAGCAACCGAAATGTTCACCAAATGATGAATGGGAAATTAAAATGTGGTATGGCTACACAGTGGAATGTTATGCATCCATACAATGAAATCAGATCCATGAAACAACAAGGATGAACCTTGAAAACAATATGCTGAGTGAAAGAAGCCAGTCACAAAAGACCACCCTTTGGGATTTCTGGACCCCATTCCAGGATGTGTGCGTGTTGGTTGGGGTGGGTTCCCACATAACACCAAGCAATTCTCGGACACTGGCAGGGCGTCCAAGGATTCAACTCAATTCTGACACTTTCTACCGGGAGATAGCGTCAGATTCCACAGGTTAAGGGTTCAGTCCTACAAGACTGCCCACCCCTTCCAACTTCAGCTGCTGGTCACAATCCCAGGTTGTTATCTGTGCTTCTGACTTGACTGGCTACAGATTGGAGGTTCCCACATCCCCCTCCTTGGGTTTGGCTCATTTGCTAGGGCAGCTCACAGGATTCAGGGAAGTACTTACTTACGTTTACTAGTTTATTATAAAAGGATATGATAAAGGATACAGATGAACATCCAGATAGAAGAGAGGCACAGGGCGAGGCATGAGGAAAGGGCCCAGAGCTTCCACACCGTCACCAGGGGCCACTCTCCCAGCACCTCCAGCTGTTCACCAACCGAGAAGCTCTCTGAGCCCAGTCCTCTTGGGTTTTATGGAGGCTTCACTATACAGTATGACTGGTTAAATCATTGGCCGTTGGTGACTGAGTCAAGGTCCAGCACCTCCCCACTCCCCGGAGATCGGGTGGGAGCCGGGAAGTGGGACTGAAAGTTCCAAGCTTCTGATCACATGGTTGGTTCTCCTCGCAAGTAGGAGGCACGTTGTCAGGTGCCACCTCATTCCTATAATAAGAGACATCTCTGTCATTCTCAACACTTAGGAAATTCGAAGGGTTTTGGGAGCTGTGACCCAGGAATCGTGGACTGAAGACCAACTATATATGAGAAATAAATATTTGGTCATCTGAATGACCAAATATATATTTCTTGTAAATCACAGTATCACAACCACATATTGTATGATTCCATTTCTATGACATGTCTAGAATAGCAAATCTATAGAGACAGAAATTAGATTAGTGGTGGTTGCCTAGAGCTTGGGGAGATAGTGGGACTAGGGGATGATGGCTACGGGGTGCAGGATTTCGTTTTGGGGTGATGAAAATATTCTAAAATTGAGGTGATGATTGCACAAATATGTGAATAGCCTAAGCACCACCGAATTGTACACTTTAAGTGAGAGAATTGCGTGGTATGGAACTATATCTCAGTAAAGCTGTTTACAAAAGAAATCCTAAAGATTTTAGTAAAATAAGTTCAGTACTTTATAAAACTGAAAATATGCATGAACGGGCTTCCCTGGTGGCGCAGTGGTTAAGAATCTGCCTGCCAATGCAGGGGACACGGGTTCGAGCAGATTGAGCTCGACCAGATTCGACCTGGTCCGGGAAGATCCCACATGCTGTGGAGAAATGAAGCCCGTGCGCCACAACTACTGAGCCTGTGCTCTAGAGCCCGCGAGCCACAACTACACAGCCCGCAAGCCACAACTTCTGATCCCACGTGCCACAACTACTGAGCCGGTGTGCCACAACTACTGAAGCCCACGCTCCTATAGCCTGTGATCCGCAACAAGAGAAGCCACCGCAATGAGCAGCCCACGCACTGCAACGAAGAGTAGCCCCCGCTCGCCTCAACTGGAGAAAGCCCACACGCAGCAATGGAGACCCAATGCAGCCAAAAATAAATAAGTTAATTAATTAATTTTAAAAATATGCACGAACAAGTCGGAATTATTCCAGGTATGCAAAGTAGTTTTAACATTTGAGAATCTGTTCATGGGCATCTCAGTAAAAATGGCAGATTGACCACAGACTTCTGTTTTCCCTCCGTCCCAAACCATCCTCTAAAATCACAGTAAGGGATTTGTTAAAGGCATAAACCCACACGGCTGTGAAGCACTGAAGAAGACAACACGGTAACGCATTGGAAAACTGGAAAGCAGGTGGATTTGTAGTGAATGACTGATCAGACCCAAGAGGGAAGCTCTAGCATAAAGACAGAAACCAAACAAACTATGCCAGAAGGAGAAACAGTTTCTTTTAAATCTATTGTTACAGATATTCCCTGAGAGATGAGCTGTTACAACCATAAATTAAAGGAATCTATCAAGTCAGTCAAGCACATTAACATGTTAAAGGAGAAAAGCAAAAATATTCAGTAGAACTGACCAGCTATTCACATATGGGAACGTGATATGTGAACAGAGGCTGCATTACTGGGAAAAGGAGGGTTGCCTATGTGGGGTGCGAACAGAACAAAAGGGAATTAATTGTGTCCCTGGGTGACCACCACATGTTAAAATCAGTTGAGGCTAGGTTATTACTTAAATGTAAAGGACAAAACTTGATAACTTAGAAGAAGATGTGGGAAAACAAATTACAACCTCAGCATAGGAAGAATTCTTTAAACAAAATACAAGAGCAAACTACTCAGGAAAATATTGATATATTACATTGAAAGCGAGAACAGTTCTTCATTTAAAAAATACCAAGAAAAACCCACTGTAGACTGTGATGGGCTATTAGCAACACACATAACCAACAAATTGTTAGTCTCTTAGATATGTGAGGCAAATCAGAAAAATACAAGCACTTCAGTATAAAAATTAGCAAAACAAAAACAAACCTAAACAGATAATTCACAGAAGAGAAAAAAATAAATGACCCGTAGACATATGAAAGGATGGTCAATTAATTAAATTATCAAGGGTGTGGAAAATCAAATCACAGTAAAATACCATGTTCCTCATATCAGGCTGGTGATAGTCAAGTTGAAGGGGCCCACATCCCAGGGACACACCCTAGAAATTCTTCCACAGGTGCGTGAATGCTCACAGGAGCATTGCTTGTAAGAGCCTCCAAACTGGAAACAACTCAAATGTCTGTTGTTGGTGGAACAGTTAAATAAATTACGTAATGGAATCATGTATGCTAATGAAAATGAATGAAATGGGGCATTGACATGGGTGAATGTGAAGTATGTAAATGGAGCGCAAATTGAAGTCACCACAAATGCACACAATACGGTTCTATTGAGAAAAGTTCAAAACAGTCAAAACAAAACAGTATGTCACTTAAGGACACTCACACGTTCATAAAGCCATCTTCAAAAAGAAAAGTGGTAAACACCAAGTTCAAGGTAGCACTCACCCCCTTGGGGGGCAAGAAGGCAGCAGTAGGGCTTCCCTGGTGGCGCAGTGGCTGAGAGTCCGCCTGCCGATGCAGGAGACACGGGTTCGTGCCCTGGTCCGGGAGGATCCCACGTGCCGCGGAGCGGCAGGGCCTGTGAGCCATGGCTGCTGAGCCTGTGCGTCCGGAGCCTGTGCTCCGCAATGGGAGAGGCCGCAGCAGTGAGAGGCCCGTGTACCGAAAAAAAAAAAAACAAAAAAAACAAACCAAGAAGGCAGCAGTAGAACGCAGCCCTCGGCATGTGCCGTGTGTGTCATGTAGTGGTGGTATACTCCGAAGCTGGATGGTGATGCCATGGGTGTGTGTTGCACACGTTATCACTGTTTGTATTGTATAAAGTATCTTTAAATGCATTTGGGATGTCTTCACTAAAGCTTTCATAAGTGTGATTGACCTTTTCAGGATTTAAAGTCTCTAAGGTATCATGGGCCTGTCAGATCCGTAAAATGATTCCTTCTTGGGGGAGATTTTGGCCAACTGCTTCAATGGTGAATGAAGGCATAGCTTCGCTGTTGTCCAATGGTAGCTGCTCGTCCCCTGGGCAGCCCGGCCAGAAGTCGGTAACCCGCATCCTGTGACGCTGATTTCTAGGAGGAGCACGGAGAAGCCAACTTGCTGAGCAGTGGAGCTCTGACGTGGACGAGGAAATTCAGCCTGGACTATTTAGCCCTGGACTTCAACTCAGCATCACCAGCCCCTGTGCAGCAGGTAGGAAGTACTCTGCGTCTGAGAATTCCCAGGAGATTCCATTTCGGTATGGATTTTGTTTTGGATGCTTCCACCGTGGATGTTCTCTTTGCAAAGTCTTAAACCTACAGACACGTACAGTGAAGAATCTTAAAGTCAGCCCTAACTCTGCCTCCCAGAAGCCCTGGTGTATTTCCCTCGGGGCTGTGTTCTTTGCATGTCTACGTGTGTAAATGTATGTAGTATTCGTGCTCTTCAAAGCTTGGACTGTAACGTTTGTTGAGAAATTGCTCTGGCAGAGATGAGGGTGGCGTAAAGTGTAGTCCAGGCATAGGAAGGGCCTGCTGAGGGAAGAAGTAACAGCCCCGCTTGGCTAGACTCTGGGGAGTGGTGACGGGAGCTCTCAGTTGGCTTTGAAGCAGCTCCGTAAAGGGCCTCAAGTGCCAGGTTGGGCAGTTTTGACTCCCTTGAGTAGTATTCTTGTCTGTAGAGTGGTCAGCAGAAATAACGCCTATGTTGAAGCCTGTCGTGAGGATTAAGTGAGTTAATCCATGTAAGGGACCTTAGCCATTGACTGTTGTCACTCACTGCCCGGGGAAGCCATGGAATGAATGGCTGGTGAGCAGTGGACAACAGCTGAATAGTTTTTAGCACGGGATGGTCATAGTCTAGACTGCGCTAACAATATATTGTTTGATGAGAAAAATCACTTGCTGAACAGAATATACAGTATAATTTCATTTTGTGTGTGTGGAGAAAAAAACAGTCTGGGAGGCTTCCCTTCCCTTTTGCTGAATGAGCTCCCACTTCTCCTTTACCTTTCATTGCATCCCAGAAACCTAAAATGATACTCCAGCAAAGCTGGTCAGCAGGATAGACAGATAAGCCCAGACGGTGCATGAGCCAGTTCTGGTCGGCTGTGCAGTGAAGACAAGCCCCGAATCTCTGTGGCTTTTGACCGCAAAGGCTTCTCAGTTGTTGCCTGTGGGACAGTCCATCACGGTCCCCACGTGAGGCATGCCGGTGTCCTGGCAGGAGAAAAAGGGAGAGTGCAGGATCACAGGACGCCTCTCTCCTCTTTAGGAGGGGCACCCGTCACCCCACTCATATTATATTGGCCAAGGCGAGTCAGCTGGCTAGAGCTAAGTTGAAGGGAGCAGACGTGAGGAGAGATTTACACACATTCACACGCAGCGTGACATTTCTGCAAGTGATGACCCAGGAGGGAGGGCCAGCCAATACTTGACACTGTAATCCACCAGAGACTGACTGACATTGTGCTGAATTTTTAAATTTGATGGAATGAAACCCTTTTTCTTCTCCCCCTTCAGAAACTTCTCTTTTCAGAGGAGCAAAGAGTAGACTATGTCCAAGTGGATGAGCAGAAGACGCAAGCTCTCCAGAGCACAAAGCAGGAGTGGACGGACGAGAGGCAATCCAAAGTGTGACGGGGCTGGGCTGTGGGCAGGGGGCTCTGACGGAGGCCAGCCCTTGTCACCGGCCACACTTGCCCCTGCCAAGCCTCAGGCTGGTGGACCGGGATGTAGAAAACTCCATTCGGGCAGGGTAGGAACAATCAAAGCAAAAGTTGCGTTAGAAATCTTCTCCAGTGGAGCCTTTGGCATGCAGATTGGAGCCAACAGGATGACATCTCTTGACTCCAATGCCTGAAGTTTCGATCTCTCTCCTGTGCTTCCACTGGAATCATAAATGATCCTAGGAGAGACGCGCCTGGGCACCATCTTGTCCCCACCCCTGAAGGCACAGTGCAAGACATCAAGCCTAGTGATGGTGGCAGAAGGACAATGCGAGTGACAGGAGCCTTGAGTCCCGAGGTCCGTGATGAGCATATCATATGACGCTGGTGGCTCTAAGGACAGCGTGCCTAAGCAGCCACCTGTGGCTGGGTGTCCCATTGCTGTTGGCTTTCTCCCGGCATGCTTTCACACGCATCGTCTCATCTCTTCCCCTCAAAGACCTCGGAAGCTAGGCTTGGCGGAGATCACTGCTCCCACTTTGAGGGAAACAATACCAAGAACCAGAGAGGGGAACGCTTGACCCAAGACGACTCATGGAGTGAGACAGCAAGTCAGGCTCCTTCCACCGTCTAATGCTGCCTCAATCACTTAGGATGACTTCAGAGACACGTGGGAAACACGTGCGGACACGGGATGGCTCATCCTCTCCTCTCCCTTTCATAGGATCTTGAGCAGGTGCTTTTACACTTGAAAGGTATGCCTGTCGAGCCAGGGTTTCTTTGTATGGTGCTCAAACAGGGCACTCTAACACAATCAGCGGTTACCATTAGAGACACCTCCCAACAGTCAGTGTGAAATGTGTTCTTGGTTCACACGGTCCCCTGGCCACCTCGGGGAAAGCTGTCCCTGGCCATCCTGTGCTGGACTCAAGCTTCTGAGTGATATAGTTCTGATCCAAAACAAAACCAAAGAACAAACCAAACACCGGTGACTTCAAGTCTCAGGTTTCCTGGCTACTTTCCCCTTCTGCTTTCGTGGCGACTAGCCCCTGAGACCGCACACATTCCCGGCATGCCATGAGGGCATCTTGTCACCCCTTCCTCTGTGGGGCACTGGGGTTCAGGGGACGCAGACAACAGGCTCGACTGGGCTCGGAGTTTTACATAACGCCCTTTGCCGATCCTTCTGAGTGCCTGCGGCCAGAAGACAAACCTCAACAACCGGGTAGTAAGCAGGTTCCGGCCCACTGTTCTGCCACGGTGTCTTATATACGAGGATGGACCAAATAGGCGGGCAGGTCTGCGGCAGCCAGGGTGAGGCAGGGCAACTGTAGGCTTTGCTGCAGGGTTTCGGGGTTTCGAACTGCTCCGAAGGTAAGTACCAAAATCTTGGTTTTTCAGACCATAAGAGAAGTAATTTTGATGTTCAAAGCAGCATGGTCTGGTGACATCATTTTCTTCCCAGAGCAAGATGGGGGCCAATTGCCAAGGACTTTAACTAAGTCCTTAGTGAGTCTGGACGGAGCCACGGGAGGGCTCCCTGAGCCCACGGCCTGCTCCATGGCCAGAGCCTGTAAGGGGCTGCCTTCTGCCTTCTGTGACTTGCAGGGAGTCACAGAGCCTCAGGCAAGAATCCAGGGCTACAGACTGCCAGTTCCCATAGATGGTGGCTTCCTTATGTGTGGGCCACCTGTGTTTAGCTCACTGATTGCCTGACAAAGGCCAGTGCAGAAAAATTGTACGTCCAAGTGTCAAGAAGCTCACCAGATTGAAGATAGATTGGAATAGTAAATGCAGCTGAAACTTTGTCGGCGGTGAAATGTCATCCAGTTGACCAAAACACAAAAATCTGTTTCTACAAGACATTTCCAGGGACATACTTACTGCACGAAACAATAGACACTTGTGCGGTGTGACCTGTCTGGAAGTGATTAGGGATGTAAAGAAATATGGCTTCACCCTCATGTCCAGGGTGTGTGGGGTGATGTCTTGCTTTGATAAAACTGCTAATGGATGGCTACACAAAGGCATAATGATTCAGGGACACAAAATGCAGGTAGTTTTTGAGCTGACGGCAGCATATGCTCCTGAGAAGGGTACTGCAAATCACAGTGATGCCGGCCAAATCTTGTTTTCCGGCAGAGATAATCCACGTGTAATAGAGGGCTATGATTCTGATGGGGTCTGAGGGATTTTTGTGTTTTTTTTTTAACAGAAATGATCCCAGATACCACTCCAAGTCAAGTACACATGGCATGTCTGTACACTGTGCAGAGTACACCTTTCTAGAAGATTTGGGAATCAACATAACAGGACAGTGCAGCAATTAATCTCGCATTATTTTCTGTATCTCCTTTTTGCTTCGTTTCCTTCCGTCTCCTTTCATGAGGAAATACTTCCAGATCAGGCGTTTTGTCATGCAGAAAGGGGGACCGAAGGGTCTCAAGCCTAAGTCCACAGGCCCAGGAACGTTGGGAGTTAAGTTTTCCTTGGGGAGGGAGGAGCCCTGAGGCCCAGCACACAGCCTGGCTACAAGGGCATGGTGTGACCCTGGGGACTCAATGTCCAGGCCTCCTCCTAGGTCCCCGTTCAAACCACCTTTGTATCCACAACCGTGCAGATTTTTAACAATTCACTATGTTTTTACTGTTTCATGTCTGGCATTAATAAAAGTCTTATAAGGAGAGGAATCGTGACCTAAGTGCCCTCTTATTTAAGTGATGACATCTGAAAAACTACGGGACACGTTTTGAAACCTGAATAAGTGGAAATAGACTTCATTGCCATTTTCAAATACAACAGACTTAACCTGACTCAACATGGAATGACCTACATCCATGTTACTTCGCTGCAAACAGTGGAGCAAGTGGCTGTAAGAAGTACTGCTTCTGCTCAGCCAAACCACATCCTTGACATCTGGGTCAGCAGCTAGCTTCAATAATTGGCGGTAAAATTACCGGCTCTGCCAGATACCACGTATAACACAACCTTTGTCATTACTGACACTAAAAAGCAACAGCGCCCAGCTTGCTTCTCCCCAGAGGGGGTCTCTTGTGCCACCACCTCCCTTTTCCCTATGGCTGAGACTCCCAGTTGCCCTGGATGCCAGGTCAGCAGCATCTCTAGGCCACAATGTGAGGCAGAGACAACCAGAATAGCAGGGGCTCAGGTCTGGGGGAAACAGGCCAAAAGCAGAGACCCTCCAGCCAACGGGAGTCCTGGTGCTGAGAGAAAGGAGGAGAAGCCACGTGAAATTCCTCACCCTGGTCAAGTACGAGGCTGATTACCATGAACGCTTTTTCCTGACACACACTCCAGGCTGAGCCCTTGACCTAAAGGAGAGTAGGTCGGCCCACAAGGCTAACCTCAGAAGCAGGGGCCGGGAAACCTGACCTAAAGGTCTCTGAGCCCCAGGCCTCTCATGCTCTGGCCCCTTTACTTCACCAGACAGCTCCCTAAGTTTCCAACTTTCTACTTCTTTATTTTCCTTGATCTTAAATTGCATTTATTGTTATCATTTCCTTATTTTAATTGTCATTTGTTTTTATAAATTTAGTTTTTATTTTCTGCAACTGAGAGAGAGTGGCAGTGGTGCAGGCTGGAGCAGGGGCCCCGATGGGAGACAGCAGAGCTGAGATGCAGACACCCCGCCACGGGCACTTCACCGATGGCAGAGGGGGGCTGGAGAGCCTCGGGGACAATCAAGGCTGCCAGGTCACTGGAGCCCCACGAGGATGAAAACGAACCTGACCCCACTCTGCCGCCACGTACAGACATCGGTTCCTGGGGGAGCTCCATGTGGAAGGCACAACAATCCATGGGACGTGTCCCCTCTGCCTTATCAGCGCCATTTGGCTTCCATCCAGCACTGTTGTTTTGGTCTTTGTTTCATGGTCAAAACCTCCATTTCAGTGAGTTTTATCTTTTGTTTACCTTTGTATAAACAAATGCATCCTACCTGTTTTACATCTGTCTTGAAATTTTAAATCATTTCCATGTTTTTGTTCTTCAACGTGAGACTTAATTCACTTTCATACTCTATGGCGGTAGAAGTCAGAATAGTGGTTTACCTCTATCAGGAAGAGGCAGGAAATAAAAAGTCAATTTGTAAATTATACTGTATCATAGAAGGTGATGAGTGGTATGGAAAAGAACAGCAGGAGGAGGATTGGCTGTGCACTGGGCTGTTGGTGGCCACAGGAAGAAGCATAGTGAGAAGATGAGATCTGGGCAGACTCGAAGGAGATGAGAGAGTCAGCCAGGTGCTGTATTTGAGAGCACATTCAAGGCAGGGAGAACAGACTGTGCAAAAAGCCCCAAGTCAGTAGAAAACCTGTAATATTGAGGGCACAGGCAAGAGGCCAGCGTGGCTGGCGTGGAGTGAGCAAGAGAGAGCAGAGGAGGTAAGAGAGGCAATGGGGGATTCACAGATTAGAATATGGGGACTTGCTGGCCATTACAAGGACCTCTGGCTTATATTCTGCATGAGAATGGAGCCTGTGAAGGGAATTAGGCAGGGGAGACATGATCTGACATATTTTGAAAGGCAGTATCACTGTAGCCACCAGAGCTGCTGCGTGCTGGCGGGGGAGATGCTCCATCATCACCGTCTTCGCCACGCCCACCGCCACCATCCCCAGCACCAGCATCTCCCTCCCTCCAGCCCACACTGCCAGAGCTCTCTGGGTTCTGTGCCGGCAGACTCCGTTCACGCACATGCAGGAACAGGGACCGGATCTCCCCCGCACTGGCTTGAAAGAATCCCCTAAATGCAGCCAAAATATATGAAACACAGGCTGTGAAGAAACTGGGCCTCAGGTGAGGGAGGACCGTCAGGGATCTCTGGGAGCTGAGACCCCGAAGAGGTGAGCCGTGCAGCTGCCCCAGCTTGCTGTCTACACGGACTGTCCGGACCGACTCCAGCCACCTCCCCGGGTCTCGGGGGTGGATCGCAGAGCGCACGCAGCTGGAGTTGGCGGGTGGAGGACCGGAGGGGACACAGTGGCACAGGGAGAGAACCGTGCCCAAGGACGGAGGGTCTGCTAGTGGAAACTCCGAATTCGGGTGACATCATATACAGTACTCAGAGGGATCTTATCTCAATAGTGTGGAGGACTAAAAGCTGCTCTGCTTCCACCGATAAAGTCTCAAGGCAAGACTCCAAAGGATCAAACTGTCTCCAAGTAAGTTAACAATATGAGAGTTTTTGAAGTTCTGGAATATACTTAGGAAAAAAAATACCCAGCACCCAAGGAAAAGGGTATGCTAAGCTTCAGAAGAATCCAACCCATTATGAGGAGACAGATCAATTGATAAAAGACATCCCAATTGGAAAGGAAGAAGTAAAACTATGTGCAGACAACATGACTGTCTATGTAGAAAACCAAATGCAATGGACAAGAGTGAGGAGAACTAGTCAGTGAGTTCAGCAAGATCACAGGATAAAAGATGTGGGAGGGAGCGAACTCCGCCGGCCCGAGCGCTCACCACACTGTGCTTGTCCCAGCGCTTTTCTGCACTGATCTGAAACAAGCCCAGTCAGCCACAACATTGTTATTGCACTGGGCCTAGGGTTTTGCTCTTCTTGTGCAAACTAAGTTTTTAATTTTAGTAGGAAACCAAGCCAATTGTGACAAGGATGTTGGGAAACCAGAAATCTGGTAGTAGGTGTATCTTCTGAAGAGAGATTGTGATAGAGTCTTTTTTCTGTTTTTTAAGACAGTCTGTTTCCTCTCTCTCTCTCTCTCTCTCTCTCTCTCTCTCTCTCTCTCTCTCTCTCTCTCTCTCTCTCTATTTTCCATGCCGTGTGGCTTACAGGATCTTAGTTCCCCAACCAGGGATCGAACCCGTGCCCCCTGCAGTGGAAGCATGGAGTCCTAACCACTGGACTGCCAGGGAATTCCCTGTGATCAAGAGTCTCAGAAAAGAAATAGAAAAGTATTTCTAACTTTTGGAATATACTTTAAGGAAATAACCATTCATGGAAAGAATTATATGCATGAATTCCATTGAATCGTTAACCATAGTAATGAAAAAATTGAAAACAACTTAAATGTTCAATGATTACATTATGATGCATCTTATATACCTCCACTCAGTAACATATTTTTGAAGAGTTTTTAGAAGGTGGAAAAGCTAGTATGTTAAATGAAAGAAAGTCAGGAAAAAATTTAATGCTAAACTGGATAACTTCTACATTGCATACCGTTATACATTTACTGTGCAAGTACAACTAAAAAAATAGTTCTAAAATGTTGACAGTATTTAGTGCTGAACATCGGGCTTGATTTTCATTTTCCTAAACTGTCTTCAATTACCTTGTACTACTGAAATATCTGAATTCCAGAACCTTCCCTCCAACACGAGGACAAAGATAAAAAAATCCAGAAATGCATTAGCTGAAAAGAAACTGTGACACAGAACAGTGGCCTAGTTTTATTTTCTGCAGTAATACACATTGAAGCATCCCACTCCACGAGCCGCAGGGAAACAAAACAAGTGAACCAAGAGATACCAAGGGCCAGTACTGGCAAAAAATTAAACCCAAATAACAAAGTGGTGATTACTCAAGTTTGAATTCCCTAAGCCTTGCCTAGTAGGCGACACAAGGTTAGGCCTCAGCCCCCTTTCCTTCGCGTAGCCTTTAGGGAGGCGGGGGCCCAGGGCGCTGAATATTCTGAATCACCAGGGAAAGCTGATCGCGGAAGAAGCTGATGGAAATCCGGCAGAGAACAAGGTCTTCAGCAGTCCATGTACTACAAGTGAGGGAAAAGGAAAATCAGGTTAAAGGGGAGATCGCTCATGTAGGTCCAGGGCACCAGCCCCCAGCCCCCTCCTTATACCAAGCCCGTCAGCGCCCCCATCACAGCACTCAAGACAGAGATCAGATCCCAGCACCTGCCACCGACCCCACCCCCACGGCAGGCTCTTCTAGAACTCACATAGCTAGGGCACTGCCATTCACTCTAAGTTCCTCCTGAATCACGCCTTGGTCACGCTGGGCATCTGGGATCAGAGCTCTGTGGGCCATGTGTGCCTCCAGGGGGGATCGGAAAAGCACTATGAGCTTGCTGGGGGAGACGTGGTTAAGGCACCATC
The DNA here is from genome assembly GCF_963924675.1 of Phocoena phocoena. NCBI lineage: Eukaryota > Metazoa > Chordata > Mammalia > Artiodactyla > Phocoenidae > Phocoena > Phocoena phocoena. Next base: position 129,259,682 of record NC_089240.1, on the reverse strand, counting down.
CGTCACTGAATTTGCTGGTATCTCGGGCTTGCCCACACCGCAGAGGCCCGTTTTTACTCCAGGATGAGACCGCCCGGAGCCGCCTCCCTAACCCTTTGGTCCTTCCCCACCCTCCAGGCTCCTCAGGCATTGACAATCCCCTTTCCTGCCAGGCTGCCCGCCCCTGCTGCCCCTGACTGCGCCCTGTGCTCCCCTCCGTCCCCTCCGCAGGCGGCCGCCATGTACCCTGCCACCGCACCGCTGCCACAGCCCAGGGAGGCTCCACGGAAAGGATACAACACCAGCCGTCTGCTTCCAGGCCCTACAGCCGCGAGCGCTGCATCTCCACCAGCTCTTAGGGCACGTGGTTCCCGCCCACCCTGGGGACCTGCAGCAGCTGCTCCCGTCGCTGCTCCTCCTCTGCTGGGCCCACGCCGGGCTTCCGGGTGCCGGGGACCACCCTCGCCTTCAGGGCTACCTGTTCCACTCTGGCAACCAGGAGTTCCGGAGCTTTGCTGGCCAACTCGGCCCCTTGCACCTACCGCGCTGCCGTCCCCCGGGGCCTGCATGGCCGCGGCGTGTCCCTCTAAGAGCTGACGAGAGAGCGCCCGAGCGCCTCACGAGGCCCCGCCCCTTCTACCCAAGGACGCCCAGGGCGCCTGCACAGACACCCCTGAGGTCGCCTGCCGGCACCGGATTGGCTGCCGCCCTGCCCCCCACGGGCCGCCCCGAAGACCCCGTTGGGCTGCACAGACTCGGTTCCGCCGTGAAGGCCCGCTCCTTTCGCATGCCCCAGATGCGCCTGCACAGACCGGCCCCTCCTGTCTGGGGCCTGGCGGCGTGGAGCCGGTGCCGAGTGCCCACGGAGTCACCACCGAGACAGGAGCGACGCCTTTCCACTCCCAAGGCCTTGACCCGTCTCCCAAACCATCTGCTCCAGGCAATAAGGGCCACCCACCCACCCCCAAAGCCCTCCGACCCTCCCCCCAGTAAAGCCCAGAGTAAACCACAAACAGCAGGGGAAGTGTAGGACCTCCAAGCAGCGGGGTCTCCGCCGAGTGGGGAGGTCAGGGCTGGTGGGTGTGTTCACTGACCCCATCATGGAGGCGCCAGCCGCATGACCTCGTCCAGACCCTATTACCTCCCAAAGGCCCGCCTCCGAAGTCCATCCTGTGAGGGGGTTAGGGCTTCCATGGGTGAACCGAGGGAGGGGGAGGGACTCGATGCTCAGGCCATAGGTCAGCGCTGCTCAGCTAACCCGGGCTAGGTTCCCGTGAGTATTCTTAGCGGGGAGCCACTGACTTACCTAACTGAACACAGAAACAGCAACTTTCCTGACAGAGAGATGATCCACCTCAGCTGTCCTGAGAGATGCGCCAGCCAAGGCCTCACAGGCCCCCCAGCTGCGGAGCGGGATGGAAACGGGGAAATGAAGATTCTGTGCTAGAACAGGGTTAACGCCAGTCAACCCCAAGCGCCCTAAGGACGTGCCTGGAATCAAAGGAGCTGTGGCGGTGACACCAGCTGTGGTGACGGATGCTGATTCTACTTTCTCTCCACCTCCTCTCAGGTGCCCCTCGTCCTCCTCGTGCTCCCTGCTGTCCTTGCCAGTGATGTGGACCCTCCTGCTCCTGGGCCAGCCTGGCCCCTCGCGTCCCAGGGCCAGGAGGTGACACGAGCCGGTCTGGCTTCCTCTCGGCTGTTTCCAGGCCACTCGTCCACCTGCTGGGCTGGTTACCATCCTTCCGCAGCCCTGGCCTCGGCCCCAGAGGCTAACCCGAGGTGGACGCTCACTCAGCAGGCGCCCTCACCTGGGCAGCCAGTGCTGCACTGGTGAAGCTTTAACAAAGGCTCTCCAGATGCAGCAGGGGCCCTGCATCTGCTGATCTCCACGCTGTACCCACTCCCACCACAGCTGACTGACTGCAGGCCGCCGACACGACGTCACTGAGTGCCTGGCCGCAAAGAGACGCTCCCGCTTGGCTGTCGCCAGCAGGTCCAAGGTGGCCCAGCACACCCCCAGGGCCGCACTGTGCGTCCCAGCACACATGGACACTCTGCTAGTACTCACACAGAAACCGTGTCCCTGTGACTCACAGGAAGGGCACCCAGAAGTGGACTTCCATCTTGCTTTGCCCCCTGCATCGCACGTGAGGGCAACTAGCTGGCCACGCCTGGACCTCGCCCAGGATGCTAGTTCCAAAGGGGGCTGGGGAAACGCAGCTCTTATTTCTCCAGCGTGTGCGGTAGAAGAGGCCTCACCGGACCGAGGTTGGAGTACATGGTGAGCGGCCAAGCCACAGAACCCACCAGAGTCCTCCCTTTGGCTACTCGACATCTAGACCAGGTCTAGATGTTTTTTTTTTTCTGTTAGCTTGTTTATTTCTTTATTTATTTATTGGCTGCATTGGGTCTTCGTTGCTGCGTGCGGGCTCAGTAGTTGTGGCTCGTGGGCTCTAGCACACAGGCTCAGTAGTTGTGGCGCATGGGCTTAGTTGCTCCGCGGTATGTGGGACTTAGTTGCAGTGTGCAGACTCCTTAGTTGTGGCACACGAACTCCTCAGTTGCGGCATGTGGGATCCAGTTCTCTGAACAGGGATGGAACTGCATTGGGAAATCGGAGTCTTACCCACTGGACCACCAGGGAAGTACCCCCAATCAGTTAGTTTTTGTTGTTTTTTTTTTTTAATGTATTTATTTATTTATTTGGTTGTGCTGGGTCTTAGTTGTGGCTTGTGGGTTCCTTGGTTGCAGCAGGTGGGCTCCATAGTTGTGGCATGTGGGCTCCTTAGTTGTGGCAGGCAGGCTCCTTAGTTGCAGCTCACAGGCTTCTTAGTTGTGGCATGCGAACTGTTAGTTGTGGCACGCACATGGGATCTTGTTCCCTGACCAGGGATCAAACCCAGGCCCCCTGCATTGGGAGGATGGAGTCTTAACCACTGCATCACCAGGGAAGTCCCCCAATCAGTTTTATCAGTAATAAAGCTGGTATTTAGGTTGAAAAACATGTCAAGGGAGATGTGTCAAAGGCTGCAGATGGTAAACTAGAGCTATTTGAAAGGAGTGGAAAAGGACAGGTGGGAGGTGGGAGTGGATGGTGTCAGTGAACTCCTTGCAGAGGAAATGATTCGCGTGGTCCAATTTGTAAAGCCACATACTTTTTTCAGGAGAAAGCAGAGGGTACAGAAGTGATTACAATTCAGGCCAGACTAACATATAAACACGAGGAAAGGAGAGCAGGCCATCTTCTCTGAATAATGGGCAGTAGGGAGCTGGACTAGGGAGGCCGAGCTGTGGTCTTGTACGAAAGCCAGGTGGGAATTAAAGCCTCACAGTCACTTACGGAAGACTCAATGAGCTCTGTGTCCCAGGTTCCCCTGTGGGAGTTGCAAAGGGGGAGCCGTGAGCAGACATTCTTATAGTTTTTTAGTTTTAGGTTTAGCAAAGAGGTTTGAATCATCATCACTGGGAAAAAAAAAAAAAACACATCAGTGCAGAATCGGACTCACACGGGTAGGTAGTGAGTAGGCGTGGACACTGGTTGGACATGTGCGGGAAAAGCCCAGAGAATGTACTGAGCAAGGGTCTAGCATGTTGGCTTCTGCTGTCATCCATATCACAAGAGGAAACTCATGAATTAACCAGACCCACCTGAGGGTCTGAAATAAGGTCAGAAGGAGGGTCAGTGGGACGTCTAGGGGTCTCTGACTCCCGCCTCTGTGAAAAGTACCTGATGGACATCCTCATACATACCCATTAAGGGGACCAGTGGCAAGTTCCCAGGAGCAGAATTGCTGGGCTTTAGGGATGGGAAGACGTCATTGGATTCAGTCGTGCCACGCTGCTCTCTGCTATGGCTGTACCCGTCTCCACTCCTACTATATCCTTGCGGCTTTTGGGGGTTTCCTTTTCTGTAACTAGCCTATTCATATCTTTCCCTCATTTCCAAAAAAATTGGAATTGCTGTTATCTTCTTGATGACCAGCAGGATATTTAAAAAATATATTCTTTTTTTAAAATTAATTAATTTATTTATTTTTGGCTGCGTTGGGTCTTCGTTGCTGCGCACGGGCTTTCTCTAGTTGTGGCGAGCGGGGGCTACTCTTCATTGTGGTGCACGGACTTCTCATTGCAGTGGTTTCTCCTGTTGCAGAGAACGGGCTCTAGGCACAAGGGCTTCAGTAGTTGTGGCTCGTGGGCTTCAGTAGTTGTGACACGCAGGCTCAGTAGTTGTGGCGCACGGGCTTAGTTGCTCCGCAGCACGTGGGATCTTCCCAGACCAGGGCTCGAACCCATGTCCTCTGCATTGGCTGGCGGATTCTTAACCACTGCGCCACCAGGGAAGCCCCCCAAATTTCTTCTTAATACATGCGTCTTCGTTCCTTTGTGGTATCCTTTTCCTAATATATACTCGTACTTCCTGGGCCTGGGTTTAATATTTCTGATCCTTCATCCTCATATATATCTGAGGATGTCAGATAACACCCAGTAACTGATACTGTGGGGCACCTTGGCAAGATTGAATATGGAATTATTTCTGTCCACTGTGGGAGGAGAAGGAGACAAAGCTGTAGATGCTGTGTTACAGGATGTCCAGTATCACATGCAATAGATGTATGTTTCTTTTCAAATGTATTGCAAATTGTTTGCCAAAAAGAATTACATCAATTCACACTGTCACCAATATAGTATACCCATTGACTACAACCTAGTCAGCACTGGCTGTTAATTTTAGTACATCTAATTTATTAGTTATAAATTGGTATTCACTTGCTATTTTAATTACCATTTTATAAGTAACTTGTGGGATTGAATATTTTGCCATATGTACTACTTTTCTTTCCTCTGCTAACAAATTTTCTATTTGTTTACTTTCCTAATTTTTGTCTATGTGTAATCTTGCTTTGTGATGGAAATCTTCAAACGTTAAATTTTTGTGACTAAAAATAAAAAATACTGGGTCTTCCAATCCATGAACGTGATACATTTCTCCATTACTATAGGTCTTAAGTTCTCTTATTAATAGGTTTTAGTTTTCACTGTAAATGTTTTACACGTATTTTATTAAATGCATCACTAAGTATTTCATGTTTTAGGATACTATTATAAATTATAGTGATTTTTAAATTTCATGTTTCTTTCTTTGTAGATTGCTTAGGATTTTCTACATACACAAACATTTCATCTCTGAATAAAGATAATTCTATTTTTTCCAATCTGTATAACTTCTATTTTTCTTTCTTGTCTAGTGCACTGCCTAGGATTTCCAGAACAATACTTAATAAAAGTGGTGAACGTCCATGCCTTATTCTCAAATTCAGGGGTGGGGAATTATATTTTCCTCCATTATCATTTTAGCTGTAGGATTTTTGTAGACTGCCTTTATCAGGTTAAGAAAGTTTCTTTCTAGTCCTAGTTTTCTGAGAGTTTTTATCATAGTGGTTGTTGAATGTTGTCAAATGCTTTTTCTGCATCTATTGAAATGATTAAATGGTTTTTCTCCTATATTTTGTTAATATGATGAATAACTCTGATTTTTCAATGCAAAACCAATCTTTCATTCTTGGGATAAATCTCACTTGGTTGTAATGTATTGTCCTCTTTATGTATTGCTGGATTAAACTTGCTAATATTTAAGTTTTTTATGTGTAAGTTAATGAAGGATATTGGTCTATGGTTTTCTTTTCTTGCAATGTCTTCATCTGGTTTGGGTATTTTGTAACGCTGGCCTCATAAAATGATTTGAGAGGTGTTTCCCCTCCTCTACTTTCTGAAAGAGTTTGTATAGGATTGGTAATATTTCTTCTCTAAGTATTTCATAGTATCCACTAGTAGAGTCATATGGGCCTGGAGTTTTCTGTTCCATTTCTTTCATAGATTTAGGGATATTCAGGTTTTCCACTTCTTGAGTTAGTTTTGGTGATTTGCGTCATTCAAGGAATTTGTCCATCTCATCTAAATTGGAAAATTTATTCACAAACATTTTTCCTAACATTCCCTGGTTACAGTTTTTATCAGTTTTATTGGTATTTTTAAAAGCTTTCAGTTTCATGGATTTTTCTCTATCATTTATTTGCTCATTTTACATTTTATTCATATCTGCTCTTATCGTCATTATTTCTTTCCTACTGCTTATTTAGGTTAAATTTAAAATTAAAATTTGCTCTTCTATGTCTGATTTTCTGCAATATCGTTCTGTTACTTAAGATAAGTTTCCTCTTGATTGCTACTTTACTTCTTTCGTTTCTGTGAGTTTTGTTTCATACATTTTGAAGCTTTGTTATTATGACTTCTTCATGAAATAACCCCTTTATCATTAGCAAATGTCCTCCATCCCATCATATTCCTTATCGTAAAGTCTACTCTGCCTGCTATTAATATAGCTACTCAAACTTTCTTATTATTCGAGTTTGCATGGTATGTCTTCATCCATCTTTTTACTGTTACCAGACCTATATCTTTATGTTTTAAAGTGGGTTTCTTATGCTTAGCATATGTTTTGTTTTGCCCTTTTATCCACTTTGACAATCTCTGCTTTTTAACTGAAGCATTTTTTTTAACTGAAGACCATTTACCATTAATGTAATTAGTGATATGGTTCAGTTTAAGTCTACCATCCTGTACTTTATTTTCTGTTTGTCCCATGTGTTCTATGTTCCTCGTTCTATCTTTTCATGACTTCTTTTAGATTGAATAAGTTTTAGAATTCCATTTTATCCTCACTGTATCTTTTTTTAGATCTAGGGTTTCTAATAGACATTTTACCTTATTATTGACTACCTTCAAATGGTTGAAAATCATTCCACATATCATGTAAGAACATTACAATATACTTCCAATTACCCACTCATGTCCTTTGTACTATTGTTGTCATACATTTTATTTCTACATTGGTTATAAACCGCACACTATGCTGTTAATATTTTTGCTTAAACAGTTTGCTATGATTGAAAGAGATATTAAAATGAGAAAAATTTATGTTTACCTACATAGTTTCCATTTCTGGAACTCGTCATTCATTCACATAAATCCAAAATTCCATCTGGTGTCATCCTTCCTTGAAGAGAACTGTCTTTCACATTTCTTGTAGTGCAGGTTTTCTGCTGACAATAATTCAGCTTTTATATGTCTGAAGAAAGTCTTTAATTTGCTTTCTTCTCTATTGTGGCAAAATTGACATACCATAAAATAAAGCATTTTAAAGTAAACAACTGAGTGGCCTTTAGTACATTCACATGTAAAAGGATTGCCAAGTACTGAGATGAAGAGCAGCTGGAGAAGTTAGCCTTGGATAGAAGGGCAGAGCCCTCTTCCTCCAAGGCAGGAAATAGGCAAGGATGTTTGCTGCTGTAGGTAGGTCTGAAGATGTGACATGGGACAAGATGCTGACGAAACTCTTGTCTGATGACCAGAGAGGAAAGGAGAGGGCATATCACAGAGGGTCTGCTAGCCCACGAGGAGGACTTTGGCTTTGACTCTGAGTGAGATGGGAGGCACTGAAAGGTTCAGCGCAAGAGAAGGAGGGACCTGATCTCATCACTGATCCTGAGTAGGGGTTCTGTTGGGTTGGTGATGGGACAATTTCAGGTAATTACAAGGTGCAGGGCCACTTACTCAGGTAGAAGTTTCTGAGGGACTGCCTTTGATATTCTCATAGAATGTGCATGTACTGTGACTTCAAGGTCTGTGCACCTCCTCTTGGTGTGAGGACTGATGGGGTTTCCATTCTGCTGGCCTCTCCTTTACTGCTGGTATCCTGAGCCTAATTGCATTCTTCCAATTCTGAGTTTTATTCCCTTAAGCCTGAAACCAGTCTTCTTTGTCTCTTCCCTCACCACCACTCCCTTTTGTAAATTGAAACTCCAAACTTAAACCCTCATGTGACTCTGAGTTGGACTCCACAGGTGCGAGTTTCCATGCGTGGTTTCACGCAGCTGGGGAACGGGACACAGGAGTTGAGGCTTTGCTCTTTGCCAGCTTTCTGCTGCTCTACATAGTGGCTGCGGCTGGGAACTTCTGACTCCACACTCCCATGTATTTCTTCCTGGCCAACCTCTCGCTGCTGGATACTGCCTATATCTCCACCACGGTGCCCCAGATTCTAGTACATCTGCTGGCACCAGTGTGGGTCATGCCCCATCATGCTTGTCTCACCCAGATATTCTTTCTCCACTTCCTGGCTCCCTGGGAGTGCTGCCTGCGCACAGCCACGGCCTATGACCACTACGCAGCCATCTGCCAGCCACTGCGCTACCTAGTCCTCATGGGCCAAAGGACCCGGACAGGACTGGCTTCAATCTCCTGCCTGCTTGCTTTGACCAGTGCCCTCACCCACACCATCCTTGCGGCTCTCCTCAAGTTCTGTGGACCCCGCCTTATCACCCACTTCTCTTGTGACCTCCCTCCACTGCTCAAACTCTCTTGCTCCACCACGTGGGCCAATGAACTTGCCCTGCTCTTCTTCAGTTTTCTGGTGGCTCTTGCACCCTGTGCCCTGGTTGTGAGCTTCTATATACATGTTGTCGCTGCAGTTTTCAGGACTCACTCTGCCGAGGGCCAAAGAAAAGCCTTTTCTACCCGTGGTGCTCACATCACCATGGTCTGTATTTTCTACATCACTTCAGTCCTCCACTGCATCCTTCCCAGCTCTGCACACTCTGGCTTGAGAGACCGGGTTCTTTCTGTGCTGTATGTGGGCCTCGCTCCCATGCTCAACCCCATCGTCTATGGCACATGCGAAACAAGGCCACACTCTTCCACAGTGCGGCTGGCACATACCTGATGCTTTGGGACTTAATCCAACTACATAGGAGTCTGAAATTTAGTGTAGATGGTCCATCTGGTGAATCTTATTTTGTGTGCCAGGTTTTCCTCCATTCTAGCAAAGATCAAATATCTCTGTTGCATTTTTTATTCTAAAACATTGTTTTTTGTATTGATAGAAATAAAACATTGTCACTGAATAAGTTGTGCAGTTACAGAAGTTCATAAAATGACAAAAAAATACCCTTCACAATCTCACCACCTACAGAGAACCACTGTGAACATTTTCATGGTTTCCTTCAGGTGTATTTTTGAACTGCAAATGTATGTGCATGTGTATATAAAGCAGGGAAACAAAACTGGAATCACTGTGTATTTACAGTTCTGGACGCTTAGAGATTATTTATTTTTTTCAACTACAATATATACTTATTATAAAATCATTTAGGCAGACATTTCTCCAAAGAAGACAGGCAGATGGCCAACAGGCACATGAAAAGATTATCAATATCGCTAATTACTAGAGAAATGCAAATCAAAACTACAGTGAGGTATCACCTCACAGCGATCAGAATGCCAATCATTAAAAAGTCTACAAATAATAGGGACTTCCCCAGTGGCACAGTGGTTGAGAATTCGTCTGCCAATGCAGGGGACACAGATTCAATCACTGGTCCGGAAAGATCCCACATGACACAGAGCAACCAAGCCCGCGAACCACAACTACTGAGCCCGCATGCCACAACTACTGAAGCCTGTGTGCCTAGAGCCTGTGCTCCACAACAAGAGAAGCCACTGCAATAAGAAGCCCACACACTGCAAAGAAGAGTAGCCCCTGACAGCCGCAAATAGAGAAAGCCCGCGCACAGCAATGGAGACCCAACGCAGCAAAAAAAAAAAAAGTCTACAAATAATAAATGCTGGAGAGGGTGTGGAGAAAAAGGAAGCCTCCTACAGTGCTGGTGGGCATGTATATTGGTGCAGCCATGATGGAGAACAGTATGGAAGTTCCTTAAAAACCTAAAAATTGAACTACCATATGATCCAGCAATCCCACTCCTAGGCATATGTCCAGGCAAAACTATGATTCAATAAGACACATGCACCCTTATGTTCAGAGCAGCACTGTTCACAGTAGCCAAGACATGGAAACAACCTAAATATCCATTGACAGATAAACAGATAAAGAAGATGTGGGAATATATACAATGGAATATTACTCAGCCATAAAAAATGAAACAGTGCCATTTGCAGCAACATGGAAGGACCTACAGATTAGCATACTAAGTGAAGTAAAACAGAGAAAGACAAATATCATATGATATCACTTATATGTGGAGTCTTTAAAAAATGATATAAATGAACTTATTTAGAAAACGGAAATGGACTCACAGCCATAAAAAACAAACTTACGGTTACCAAAGAGGATAGCAGAGGGAGAGGGGGAGAGATAAGTTAGGAGTTTGGGATTAACATATACACACTACTATATATAAAATAGATAAACAACAAGGACCTACTCTATAGCACAGGGAACTATATTCAATATCTTGTAATAACCTATAGTGGAAAAGAATATGAAAAAGAATATATATATATATATATATATATATATAAAACAATATGTGTGTGTGTGTGTGTAATGGAATCACTTTGCTATACACCTGAAACTAACACAACACTGGAAACGAACTGTACTTCAATTCTTTAAATGGTTAAAAAAAATTTAATGAAATAAAATCATTTATGCTTTACATAAAGGTGCACTCATAGAAAGTTAAAATTTCTCATAGGGGGCTTCCCTGGTGACACAGTGGTTGAGAGTCCCCCTGCCAATGCAGGGGACACCGGTTCGAGTCCTGGTATGGGAAGATCCCACAAGCCGCGGAACAACTAAGCCCGTGTGCCACAACTGCTGAGCCTGCGCTCTAGAGCTCACGAGCCACAAGTACTGAGCCCACGCACCTAGAGCCCATGCTCTGCAACAAGAGAAGCCACCGCAATAAGCCCGTGCACCGCAACGAAGAGTGGTCCCTGCTTGCGCAAAGTGCAGCAACAAAGACCAAAGGCAGCCAAAAATAAATAAATAAATAAATAAATGAATAAATACATTTTTTTCTCATAATGTGTCTGCACTAACCACTACGAGCAGTTTTATGTGTATTCGTCCAGATTTTTTCCTGGGATATGCTAACCTGCATTTACAATATTTGTTTTACATTAATAAGATCATATCAAGCACCAATTTGGCTGTTTATAATTCTTATTCCATGAATGCCATGTTCTTGTCATTTGTACAGTTCCATATTGGATTGTTTGTCTTTTATGTACTGATTTCTAAGAGATTTTTCGGGTTTTTTTCCCACATTTTAAAGATATTTTCTTTAGTTTACTATTTGTATCACTGATTTTTTCCTAACTCGTTTCTCTTTTCATCTTATTTATGGTGTTTTGTTCATAACAGAGTTTAACATTTTTGTATAATCAGACATTCATTTTATTTTATTTTTTTGCCTTCTGCACTTTGTATCCTGCATTTTAAAAAAATTTTTTTTAAGATGTTGGGTGTAGGAGTTTATTAATTAATTAATTTTATTTTTTTGCTGTGTTGGGTCTTCGTTTCTGTGCGAGGGCTTTCTCTAGTTGTGGCAAGCGGGGGCCACTCTTCATCGCAGTGCGCGGGCCTCTCACGATCACGGCCTCTCTTGTTGCGGAGCACAGGCTCCAGACGCACAGGCTCAGTAGTTGTGGCTCACGGGCCTAGTTGCTCCGCGGCATGAGGGATCTTCCCGGACCAGGGCTCGAACCTGTGTCCCCTGCATCGGCAGGTGGACTCTCAACCGCTGCGCCACCAGGGAAGCCCTCCTGCATTTTTTATTATCTGGTTGATAAAGAATTATCCCAATTGATTCCCAATTTGATGCTTTCACGGTGTTTTCTGCCATAAATACGTTTCACATTTCTTTGTGTTCAGACATTGATTCATATTTACTCATGCATGGCTTCTGGGTTTTGTATTATGCATTAATGACTTCATCAATGTTTTCTCCTTTCATTTTTATGGTTTCATATTTTCTATTTAATTGTATGCTTTCATTTATTCCCATTTCAAGTTTAATTCTTTGGAAATTAATTTTTCTGTAAAAAGTAAAATCTAGACCAGCTTTCTTCGGACTTGTGTAATCCAAGTAATTTCACCATTGCTTTTTATGTACTCTTCAATTTCGGTTTCACTCTGACTTCTGACTTAATTTTACATTTTCTCTCCAGTCACATCTCTGGCTTGCTCCCTTAGACACAACTGCTGGCATCCTGGCTGATAAACCCTACCTTCCCGTGAGAATATGGAACTTGTTTTTTATTTTGGACGTCAATTTTGCAGACACACATCTTGGCCTTTCTCCACCTATCCTTCACCCTACTACATGGTAGAGTAATGTTCCCTCATTCCCTACCCAGGTAATATGCTATAATTACAGAGACCTGGATAAATATGTCATGTGGGAATGCATAGTTCTTGCAAAATTATGAACTCCACCTGAAAACTCTCTCATCACTAAACCTCGGACTGTGTATATTTGCACATGTGTGTATGCAACCCTTTTAAACAAAATATTCACAACATTATTTATAATAGTAAAAAATAGAAAAACTCAAATGTTCAAGTATCGCCAACTCAACAGTCCTCTAATCCATTGATGCCTTAATCTCCTCTCTCTCATCCCCTTCTTGTCCTCACGTTATTCCCTGCATTCTTGGGAAGGCAACTTAAGCTGAACCAATCAAATGTCTGTCTTTCTCTATCTCTTTCTTCTCCCTACCCAATCCCAACTTTCTGTACTGAATCCTTCAGGTCACTTCCTCAGAGAGGCCATCCCAGATCACTCAAGCCAAATTAGCTAGAAGAACAAATTGCAAGAATAAACAAAGGTGGGGGTTAAACTTTGGTGACGATGACATTTCAACTCAGTCGAGAAATACGGATTATAAACGTTATAAATAGATAACGTTCCAGGGCTTCCCTGGTGGCGCAGTGGTGGAGAGTCCGCCCGCCGATACAGGGGAAACGGGTTCGTGCCCCGGTCTGGGAAGATCCCACATGCCGTGGAGCGGCTGGGCCCGTGAGCCATGGCCGCTGAGCCTGGGCGACCGGGGCCTGTGCTCCGCAACGGAGGAGGCCACAGCAGTGAGAGGCCCGCGTACTGCAAAAACTAAAGATAAATAAATAAATAAATAACGTTCCAACACCTGACTAACCTTTGGGGGCAAAACAAAATTAGATCAATGTCATTTTTTGCACCCAAATAAATTCCTAGTGGATTAAAATTTTAAAGTACTAGAAGACGTTATGAGTGACAAATTTTACAGTTTTACAGTGGGTAAGGCTTTCTATTGGACATAAACTACCGAAATCATAATGAAAAGATCGATGACTTAAATACATTATAAAAGTTTTTAAAAACCTTCTATATAGAAAAGAACTATGACCAAAGTTAAAATGAAGCAATGAGGAAGGAAAGCGTTTTCAGATTACAGCAAAGATTTGATATCTTTAACATATAAAGAGCACTCTCAAATCAATAAGGGAAATATGACTATTACAATTAAAAAATAGAAAAAAAGGATATGAAAAGGCAGTTCTCAGAAGAGGAGTTACCAGTGGCCAGGTGTCATATGAATATTGTTAAACCAGTTTAGAAATCAAAGAAAGTGAAACACTATTGAGATATGATTTTGGTTACTCTATGGGCAAAGATTTAAAGGATTGAAAATGTCCTGCTTGGTGTGCATTATGGGCTGAATTGTATCCCCCCTTAATTCGTATGTTGAAATCCTATTGTCTAATGTGACAGTATTTGGCGATAGGGACTTTAAAGAGGTAATTAAGGTTATATTTATCAGGTCATAAGTGTGGGTACCTAATCCAATAGGTCTGGTGTCCTTATAAGAAGAGGAACAAGACACCAAAGAGCTCTTTCTCTCACTACACACACACACATACACACACAAAGGACATGTGAGGACACAGTGAGAAGGTGTCTGTCTATAACTCAAGGAGGAGGCCTCACCAGAAACCAACCTGCTGGCGGGTGGCACCACCCCAGAACCACCCCCAGTCTCCTGGCCGTTTGGTGGCACAGCCCTCATGGGCTTTCCCTCCCCCAGGAGCAAAGTCCGGGGGCCTGGAGGTTCCGGGGGCCCTCAGCTGGGAGGTGACCCTGTGTCTCCTGGCCTGCTGGGTGATGGTCTACTTCTGTGTCTGGAAGGGGGTCAAGACAACAGGAAAGGTACAGCCGGCGTGATGGCAGGGCTAGGGGCAGCACTGCCTGGGGGGGTGTAGCTGTCTGCCAGCGACCACTGCTGCCAGGGGAGGAGACGGCACCAGGGCCAGAGCCCGAGGCAGGGCAGGGACTTCATTCTGGGTCACTTGATCCCTACCCCCTGGCTGGAGTGTCCTCCCCACACCCTGAGCCTCCAGGCCCGGCAGCTTTCCCTCCCGAGTGGAGGTGGAGTGTCCCCGGCAGCGGCTGCCCTTCCCTGGGGTGGGGGGCATCCCTGGCTCGCCTTCCCTCCCTTCCAGTTCCTCTCTGTTCTGGCTCTGAGTCAGCTTTTGACCTTCTCGGTCTGTCTCTCTCACCTGCCTGTCTGCCCTCGGGGACCCAGCGGGGAGCCTGGACACATCCCTCGCTCAGGGGCTCCCTGTCAGGTTGTGGGGACAACTGTGTGAACAGACACACAATAAGACAGCGTGCCGGCGGGAGGGAGGGAGACACAAGAGGGAAGAGATATGGGAACATATGTATATGTATAACTGATTCACCTTGTTATACAGCAGAAAATAACACACCATTGTAAAGCAATTATGCTCCAATAAGATGTAAAAAAAAAATACGCAAGGGGAAAGGGGAACGGGAAGGGACGAAGCCAGCGAGGATACAGGCTGGATCACGTAGGACTTTTCAGGCCACCGTAAGGCTTTGTTTTCAACTCTGACAGGGAGCCCCTTGGAGGGTTTGGAACCGAGTTGAACAGAAACAATCAAAAATATCCACATTGGCTTAAGCCAAAGGGAGAATTTCTGGGTCTGTGTAACTGAAATGTACAGAGGTAGTTCCTGTCTTCGGGCATGGCTGGATCCAGGACTCGGTTCTCTGAGATCTGTCTTCTTGCTCTAGCTTCCCCTCTGTCCATTGCCAGCCGGCCTCCCCTGCAGCCCCAAAAGTGTCACTGGTTGGATAGGATCACCGCGGCCGGAGGAAAGCAGTGCTCCGATTGGCCAGGCCTGAGCCACATGCCCACGCTTGGATTCAGAGGTGACGTCAACTATATCAGAAGCATAATGGCCGAGAGAAAAAGAAAGGGGAGATTTTCGAGGGTGACATGAGGATACCGGTACCAAGACAAGGGACACGGATGCTGGGTAACAAAACCCATAGATGTCCTCTACAGTGGTGCAGACTTTATATAAAATTGAAAATTCATTTCTAATGTTTTTTTTTTTTTTTAAAAAAAACCAAGACTACGAAACATTCTTCTCATAAGAGACCATGTGCCCTGTTACTGGCCCTCCCATCAGCTCCCATCCCCTGACTCTGGGCTTCCACATTCACTTCAGGGGGGTGTCCTCTGCCTAATCCTCCCACAAAGAACTTTGCTGAATTTAAGTTTCTTAAGTAAGTGCTTTTAAAGGGAAAAGAATGGAGCAGACTACTGTTTTCCAAAGGAAAAATATTTCAAAACTAATAATTCCTTAGGAAAATATTTAAACAACATGGAAATCTAAAATCTAAATAGTGAAAGCTTTCTTCCCTAATGCCCAGTGATGACATTGAAAGCAGGGTGGCTCATTCCAGGTGGTGATTCTGCCTTTCCCCACATGGTCATATTGTCAGAATGTATTGAAAAACATGAATGTGCCATACCCAGAATTCTGCAATTTGCTTTCATCTCTTTCCATATTAGTTCCCAGCTATCTACTTTGCTCTGACTGCCGTATGGTACTCCACCAGGACGGACTTGCTGTGATTTACTGAACGTTTCCCCTGTTGATGTACATTCTACCAAATTCTCGCAATGACAAACAATGCTGTAATTAACACTGTGGTCAATGCTGCCTTGTTCACATACAGAAGAGTTTTTCTGTGATAGATTCCCAAAGGTGGGTCAAAGGATATGCATATCTTAATATTTAAGAGGAAATGCCAATCAAGTGTCCAGATAGATTTTACCACCACTGTGATAGTGTATGAGTCTTTGTTTCTAACTATAGCCTTCTCAAACACAGAAGATTTCAGTTAATTAAATTAATCCAAAGAAGATGTGGCACATATATACAATGGAATATTACTCAGCCATAAAAGAAACGAAACTGAGTTATTTGTAGTGAGGTGGATGGACCTAGACTCTGTCATACAGATGGAAGTAAGTCAGAAAGAGAAAAACAAATATGGTATGCTAACACATATATATGGAATCTAAGAAAAAAGAAACAGCTCATGAAGAACCTAGGGGTAAGATGGGAATAAAGACACAGACTTACTAGAGAATGGACTTGAGGATATGGGGAGGGGGAAGGATAAGCTGTGACAAAGTGAGAGAGTGGCATGCACATATATACACTACCAAACGTAAAACAGATACCTAGTGGGAAGCAGCCGCATAGCACAGGGAGATCAGCTCAGTGCATTGTGACCACCTAGAGGGGTGGGATACGGAGGGTGGGAGGGAGGGGGACGCAAGAGGGAAGAGATATGGGAACATATGTATATGTATAAATGATTCACTTGGTTATAAAGCAGAAACTAACACACCATTGTAAAGCAATTATACTTCAAAAAAGATGTTAAAATGTATTAATCCTACAGTGAGACCTGCTCTGGTCCCAAAAAGCAACTCTTATAAAACTAAGACTCAGGGGCTTCCCTGGTGGTGCAGTGGTTGAGAGTCCACCTGCCGATGCAGGGGACATGGGTTCGGGCCCTGGTATGGGAAGATCACACATGCCGCGGAGCGGCTGGCCCCATGAGCCATGGCCACTGAGCCTGCGCGTCCGGAGCGTGTGCTCCGCAACGGGAGAGGCCACAACAGTGAGAGGCCCACGTAACGGAAAACAAACAAACAAACAAAAAACAAAAACTAAGACTCAGGAGGTTCAAAGTGTTTCCAAGTCACTTAATAGGATCCCAGAACAAAGCCTAAGAATAAGTTCAGGAATAGAAACACATCCAGCACCCAAGGGAAATCTTATAATGCCTAGCACCCAATCTAAACTTACCGGGCATGCAAAGAATCAAGAACATCCAAACCGTTATGACAGAAATCAGTTAAAAGCATCGATTGGGAAGGAAGAAGTAAATGTGCCTTTATTTACAGACAAAATGACTGTATATGTAGAAAGGCCCATGGGATTTATAAAAAGAGCTTTTACTGTCAACTAGTGAGTTTAGCAAGGTTGCAGAATACAAGCTGTTTTAGAGGGAGCTTATCACCTCACCCCAAACACTTAACCAACTGTCCCAGCACTTTTTTTTGCAGACCTGAAGCAAGGTCAGTAAGCGACAATCTCTTACTTAGTATTCTGGCGTTATACGTTAATATAAAAATGTAACTATAGAACTAAGAAAATATTCCAAAATTAACACTGAATGGCAGGACAGGTGCCCGACTACCTTCCAGAACTCGATGACAGGGACCTTCGCTCAGCAGGTTGGTCACACGTGACGTTGGCCAGGCTGGCACTGACACAGACTTCGAAGTGCACGGGGCTCGCCTGGGATTTGCAGGCTTGGCTGGGAAACTTACGCGCCCAGAGGCCTGAGGAGGTGGGGCGGGGCTCTGTTTGCACACGCGCACTGGGGAGCTCCAGCCACACTACTGCGAGGAGCGTCACGTGGAGGCCTCATGGCTAAGCCGCTTACGGGGAGCCTGGGCCCGAGGTAGGCCGGTTAGAGGGACCGGAAGATGCGGGTGTCTGTTTGCGCAGGCTCATTGGGGTTACACAGCACTCTGTGGTTAGGAGCTTCGTAAGGGGGCGACCATTGGCTGGAGAGCCTGCAGACTCTGTCGGTGGGAACCAATCACGAGCCAGGAGACGTTACCTGGGGTCTGTTTGCGCAGACGCTCTGGGAATCCCCATCTCAGGGGCTATTAGACGGTTGGTTTTGTGAGGGACCGTTTTTTTCTTCTCCCGCTCGGAGGGAGGGTGGAAGCGGTTCTAGATGGAGTCTGAGGCAGATGGTGAAGGAGCCGTGAGGGCAGCAGACGAAGGCGCAGGTGCCGCGTCCGCTGCAGTGGGAGCAGCACGTGGTCGCCAGGGTGACCCCGGTGACCCGGTTGTTCCTGGCGACCCTGGAAACCCTGGCAACCCTGGCGTCGCTGGAGAGGCAGGTGGCGCAGCCGGTGGCCTTGTGCAGATCCAGTGGGCAGCCCACGCAGCAGGGCCACGTGGAGATGCAGGTCCCGGGGCCGGAGGTCCTGGTCCGCAGGCGCTACAGTGGTATCCTTTTGCAGGAGCCCCCGTAGGTCGGGCGGCCAGGGGCTGGGCTGCAGGTGGTTTGTGGGGAGGGGCTGCAGGCGGTGGGGCCTGAAGTGTAGAAGGAAGGAACTCTGGGCGGCTGGAGGGTATGGGCCAAGGGTGGTCTGGGCTGACGGGATGGTGGTGGGGCAAACCAACCTGAGGGAAACCAGAGGGTAGGGGTGGTGATGTCCAGGGTGGCCTCAGTGTATAGGGTGGGAGGTTGTGGACGGCCTAAGGGGTGGTCTGGCAGGGAAGCCGGTGGGTGGGGGGGTGAAGGAGGGTCTCAGTGAGGAGGAAGCCTGAGGCACAGGCGAAATCAGTAGTGTGGGTGGTGCCTTAACCATATCTCCTCCAGCACCCTTACTGTGCATTTCCCATCGCCCATGGACGCGGAGATCGCCCACCAGTTGCTGAGTGTATATTTTTTGGTCCCAGAGCCCATTCAGAAGGAGCTCATTGTGGAGGGCCGCGTCCTGGTCATGTGGGTTCTAGAGGGGTCAAGGGAGGGGCTGGTGGCAGGTGGCCAGAGCCAGGCTCAGGCCAGGTGGAGCTGTAAGGGAGGGTTAAGCCTAAAGAAGAAGTGTGCTGCTCTGGGATTGTCGGTGTGGGGGGACAGGGAGGGACGTGTGCCTCCCCAAACTTGAATTTTATTTTTCTCTCCCTTTTAGCCGATTCACTGCTGAAGACTTTGGCCAACTCCGAAGTTCCATCATGTTCTGTGTGAACCAGCTTTCCTGGGTGGTTCACATCTTGCAGTACATTTTTACCCAGTTTTTCGTTTAGCGTCAGCAGGCCCCAGGGCGCTAACCCTACCTTATGTGTCGTGTCCTTGACGTCCTTCCCTAGGGCATTGCTTTCTTCAGTGGTAACCACTTGTTGCGTCTTCGTCTTATGCCTGTATTGGCCCTTGGGCGCTCAGGGTCCACGTATTTTGTTTGGTGATTAAATGTTAACTGCAGAAAATACAACTGAGCTGCTGTTCTGTGTCTGAGTTTAGTTTTAGCTTCTGCACCTCCTAATATTCTTGCATTTTTGCTCAGGTTGGAGGGGAGGTCTGGGATTCAGCTATTCAAGTAGCACACCTAATTGAAGACAATGTCAGAAGTGGAACAAAAAGAAAATTGTGTCCTGCCATTCAGTGTTAATTTTGGAATATTTTCTTAGTTCTATAGTTACATTTTTATATTAACGTATAACGCCAGAATACTAAGTAAGAGATTGTCGCTTACCGACCTTGCTTCAGGTCTGCAAAGAAAAGTGCTGGGACAGTTGGTTAAGTGTTTGGGGTGAGGTGATAAGCTCCCTCTAAAACAGCTTGTATTCTGCAACCTTGCTAAACTCACTAGTTGATAGTAATAGCTCTTTTTATAAATCCCATGGGCCTTTCTACATATACAGTCATTTTGTCTGTAAATAAAGGCACATTTACTTCTTCCTTCCCAATCGATGCATTTTAACTGATTTCTGTCATAACGGTTTGGATGTTCCTGCTTCTTTGCATGCCCGGTAAGTTTAGATTGGGTGCTAGGCATTATAAGATTTCCCTTGGGTGCTGGATGTGTTTCTATTCCTGAACTTATTCTTAGGCTTTGTTCTGGGATCCTATTAAGTGACTTGGAAACACTTTGAACCTCTTGAGCCTTAGTTTTTCTTTTTTGTTTTTGTTTTTTTTGCGGTACGCGGGCCTCTCACTGTTGTGGCCCCTCCCGTTGCAGAGCACAAACTCTGGACGCGCAGTCTCAGTGGCCATGGCTCACGGGGCCAGCCGCTCCGCGGCATGTGGTATCCTCCCAGACCGGGACACGAACCCGTGTCCCGTGCATCGGCAGGCGGACTCTCAACCAGTGCGCCACCGGGAAAGCCCCTGAGTCTTAGTTTTATAAGATTTGCTTTTTGGGACCAGAGCAGGTCTCACTGTAGGATTAATACATTTTAACATCTTTTTTGAAGTATAATTGCTTTACAATGGTGTGTTAGTTTCTGCTTTATAACCAAGTGAATCAGTCACACATATACATATGTTCCCATATCTCTTCCCTCTTGCTTCCCCCTCCCTCCCACCCTCCCTATCCCACCCCTCGAGGTGGTCACAAAGCACTGAGCTGATCTCCCTGTGCTATGCGGCTGCTTCCCA
This sequence comes from Phocoena phocoena, assembly GCF_963924675.1. Lineage (NCBI taxonomy): Eukaryota > Metazoa > Chordata > Mammalia > Artiodactyla > Phocoenidae > Phocoena > Phocoena phocoena. Next base: position 129,239,289 of record NC_089240.1, on the reverse strand, counting down.
CTAGGTATCTGTTATACGTTTGGTAGTGTATATATGTGCATGCCACTCTCTCACTTTGTCACAGCTTATCCTTCCCCCTTCCCATATCCTCAAGTCCATTCTCTAGTAGGTCTGTGTCTTTATTCCCGTCTTACCCCTAGGTTCTTCATGACCTTTTTTGTTTCTTAGATTCCATATTTATGTGTTAGCATACTGTATTTGTTTTTCTCTTTCTGACTTACTTCACTTTATATGACAGACTGTAGATCCATCCACTTCACTACAAATAACTCAGTTTCGTTTCTCTTTATGGGTGAGTAATATCCCATTGTATATATGTGCCACATCTTTTTGGATTAATTTAATTAACTGAAATCTTCTGTGTTTGAGAAGACTATAGTTAGAAACAAACACTGATACACTATCAGAGTGGTGGTAAAATCTATCTGGACACTTGATTGGCATTTCCTCTTAAATATTAAGATATGCATATCCTTTGACCCACCTTTGGGAATCTATCACAGAAAAACTCTTCTGTATGTGAACAAGGCAGCATTGACCACAGTGTTATTTACAGCATTGTTTGTCATTGTGAAAAATCGGTAGAATGTACATCAACAGCGGAAACGTTCAGTAAATCACAGCAAGTCCGTCCTGGTGTAGTACCATACGGCAATCAGAGCAAAGCAGATAGCTGGGAACTAATATGGAAAGAGATGAAAGCAAATTGCAGAATTCTGGGTATGGCATATTCCTGTTTTTGAATACATTCTGACCATATGACCATGTGGGGAAAGGCAGAGTCACCACCTGGAATGAGCCACCCTGCTTTCAATGTCATCACTGGGCATTAGGGAAGAAAGCTTTCTGTATTTAGATTTTAGATTTCCATGTTCTTTAAATATTTTCCTAAGGAATTATTAGTTTTCAAATGTTTTTCCTTTGGAAAACAATAGTCTGCTCCATTCTTTTCCCTTTAAAAGCACTTACTTAAGAAACTTAAATTCAGCAAAGGTCTGTGTGGGAAGATTAGGCAGAGGACACCCCCCTGAAGTGGATGTGGAAGCCGAGAGTCAGGGGATGGGAGCTGATGGGAGGGCCAGTAACAGGGCACATGGTCTATTACGAGAAGAATGTTTCGTAGTCTTGGTTTTTTTTAAAAAAAAAAAAACATTAGAAATGGATTTTCAATTTGATGAAAAGTCTGCACCACTGTAGAGGACATCTATGGGTTTTCTCACCCGGCATCCGTGTCCGTTCTCTTGGTACTGGTATCGTCATGTCACGCTAGAAATTCTCCCCTTTTCTTTTCTCTCGGCCATTATCTTTCTGATAGAGTTGACGTCATCTCTGATTCCAGGGCTGGGCATGTGGATCAGGCCTGGCCAATCGGAGCACTGCTTTCCTCTGGCTCTGGTGATCCCATCCAACCAATGACACTTTTGGGGCTGCAGGGGAGGCAGGCTGGCAATGGACAGAGGGGAAGCTAGAGCAAGAAGAAGACACATCTCAGAAAACCAAATCCTGGATCCAGTCATGCCTGAAGACAGGAACTACCTTTGTACCTTTCGGTTATACAGACCCAGAAATTCTCCGTTTCGCTTAAGCCAATGGGAATATTTTAGATTGTTTCTGTTCTACTTCTTTTCACTTGCAATAGCAAAGTCTTGAGTATTAATGAATTGAGGGAATCATAATTTTATTTAATCATAAATTTATTTTCATAATTATAATCATACTTATTTATAATTGAGGGAATATTTTTGATTGTTTCTGTTCTACTTTTTTACACTTGCAATAGCAAAGTCTTGACTATTAATGAATTGAGGGAATCATAATTTTATTTATTTAACTACTGTGGTCTGATTACTTGGCCCTCGTTTATTACTTCAAGGGAGAAATAGGCCTCTTTTCTTCTTAAGGGATTAGCTCCTTGCTGATCAACTCATATTGTGGTAGAAAAGGAGACAAATGAGTCAAAGGTGGGGAGGGACTGCAAGGGGCAGCTGGAGGAAAGGGACAAGGAGAAGGACCTTCCCTTTCCAGACAGGGCACCCAAAATTGGCCCAGAAGTGGGCCACATAGTGGATATGGAGAAGCCTGTGCCCTCCACATTATTTTCAATAGCTGTATAATATTCCACAGAATGTGTATACCATAGTTATTTTAACCAATCTATTGTACATAGGCCTTTAGGCTACTTATAATTTTTCAATATTATGAACCATGCTGAAATTAATACGCTGGTACATTTGTTTTGGTGTAACACATTATGTACAATAGGATTTTAGAAGGAGGCTTGTTGGGTCAAAGAGTAATCTCTTTTTAAAGTGCTTGATATGTATTACCAAGTTGCCCTCCAAAACGTTTGCATCAATTTAACTCCAACCAACTGTGTATGAAAGTGTCCATTTTCTTACTTCCTACCCTCTATTTGTCAGCTTAGCCCGCCATAATAAAATAATAATAAAATACCACAGACTAGGTGTCTTAAACAGCAGAAATTTATTTTCTCATAGTTCTGGAGACTTGAAGTCCAAGACCAAGGTGCCAGCAGGTTGGTTTCTGGTGAGGCCTCCTCCTTGAGTTATAGGCAGACACCTTCTCGCTGTGTCCTCACATGTCCTTTGTGTGTGTGTGTGTGTGTGTAGTGAGAGAAGGAGCTCTTTGGTGTCTTGTTCCTCTTCTTGTAAGGACACCAGACCTGTTGGATTAGGTACCCACACTTATGACCTGATAAATATAACCTTAATTACCTCTTTAAAGTCCCTATCGCCAAATACTGTCACATTAGACAATAGGATTTCAACATACGAATTAAGGGGGGATACAATTCAGCCCATAATGCACACCAAGCAGGACATTTTCAATCCTTTAAATCTTTGCCCATAGAGTAACCAAAATCATATCTCAATAGTGTTTCACTTTCTTTGATTTCTAAACTGGTTTAACAATATTCATATGACACCTGGCCACTGGTAACTCCTCTTCTGAGAACTGCCTTTTCATATCCTTTTTTTCTATTTTTTAATTGTAATAGTCATATTTCTCTTATTGATTTGAGAGTGCTCTTTATATGTTAAAGATATCAAACCTTTGCTGTAATTTGAAAACGCTTTCCTTCCTCATTGCTTCATTTTAACTTTGGTCATAGTTCTTTTCTATATAGAAGGTTTTTAAAAACTTTTATAATGTATTTAAGTCATCGATCTTTTCATTATGATTTCGGTAGTTTATGTCCAATAGAAAGCCTTACCCACTGTAAAACTGTAAAATTTGTCACTCATAACGTCTTCTAGTACTTTAAAATTTTAATCCACTAGGAATTTATTTGGGTGCAAAAAATGACATTGATCTAATTTTGTTTTGCCCCCAAAGGTTAGTCAGGTGTTGGAACGTTATATATTTATTTATTTATTTATCTTTAGTTTTTGCAGTATGCGGGCCTCTCACTGCTGTGGCCTCCTCCGTCGTGGAGCACAGGCTCCAGTCGCCCAGGCTCAGCGGCCATGGCTCACGGGCCCAGCCGCTCCACGGCATGTGGGATCTTCCCGGACCGGGGCACGAACCCGTGTCCCCTGCATCGGCGGGCGGACTCTCAACCACTGCACCACCAGGGAAGCCCTGGAACGTTATCTATTTATAACGTTTATAATCCGTATTTCTCGACTGAGTTGAAATGTCATCGTCACCAAAGTTTAACCCCCACCTTTGTTTATTCTTGCAATTTGTTCTTCTAGCTAATTTGGCTTGAGTGATCTGGGATGGCCTCTCTGAGGAAGTGACCTGAAGGATTCAGTCCAGAAAGTTGGGATTGGGGAGGGAGAAGAAAGAGACAGAGAAAGACAGACAGACATTTGATTGGTTCAGCTTAAGTTGCCTTCCCAAGAATGCAGGGAATAACGTGAGGACAAGAAGGGGATGAGAGAGAGGAGATTAAAGCATCAATGGATTAGAGGACTGTTGAGTTGGGGATACTTGAACATTTGAGTTTTTCTATTTTTTACTATTATAAATAATGTTTTTGTGAATATTTTGTTTAAAAGGGTTGCATACACACGTGCAAATATACACAGTCCGAGGTTTAGTGATGAGAGAGTTTTCAGGTGGAGTTCATAATTTTGCAAGAACTATGCATTCCCACATGACATATTTATCCAGGTCTCTGTAATTATAGCATATTACCTGGGTAGGGAATGAGGGAACATTACTCTACCATGTAGTAGGGTGAAGGATAGGTGGAGAAAGGCCAAGATGTGTGTCTGCAAAATTGACGTCCAAAATAAAAAACAAGTTCCATATTCTCACGGGAAGGTAGGGTTTATCAGCCAGGATGCCAGCAGTTGTGTCTAAGGGAGCAAGCCAGAGATGTGACTGGAGAGAAAATGTAAAATTAAGTCAGAAGTCAGAGTGAAACCGAAATTGAAAGAGTACATAAAGAGCAATGGTGAAATTACTTGGATTACACAAGTCTGAAGAAAGCTGGTCTAGATTTTACTTTATACAGAAAAATTAATTTCCAAAAGAATTAAACTTGAAATGGGAATAAATGAAAGCATAAAATTAAATAGAAAATATGAAACCATAAAAATGAAAGGAGAAAACATTGATGAAGTCATTAATGCATAATACAAAACCCAGAAGCCATGCATGAGTAAATATGAATCAATGTCTGAACACAAAGAAATGTGAAACGTATTTATGGCAGAAAACACCGTGAAAGCATCAAATTGGGAATCAATTGGGATAATTCTTTATCAACCAGATAATAAAAAATGCAGGAGGGCTTCCCTGGTGGCGCAGCGGTTGAGAGTCCACCTGCCGATGCAGGGGACACAGGTTCGAGCCCTGGTCCGGGAAGATACCACATGCCGCGGAGCAACTAGGCCCGTGAGCCAGAGCTACTGCGCCTGTGCGTCTGGAGCTTGTGCTCCGCAACAAGAGAGGCCGTGATCGTGAGAGGCCCGCGCACTGCGCTGAAGAGTGGCCCCCGCTTGCCACAACTAGAGAAAGCCCTCGCACAGAAACGAAGACCCAACACAGCAAAAAAATAAAATTAATTAACTAATAAACTCCTACACCCAACATCTTAAAAAAAATTTTTTTAAATGCAGGATACAAAGTGCAGAAGGCAAAAAAATAAAATAAAATGAATGTCTAATTATACAAAAATGTTAAACTCTGTTATGAACAAAACACCATAAATAAGATGAAAAGACAAACGAGTTAGGAAAAAATCAGTGATACAAATAGTAAACTAAAGAAAATATCTTTAAAATGTGGGGAAAAAACCCGATAAAACTCTTAGAAATCAGTACATAAAAGACAAATAATCCAATATGGAATTGTATAAATGACAAGAACATGGCATTCATGGAATAAGAATTATAAACAGCCAAATTGGTACTTGATATGATCTTATTAATGTAAAAAAAATATTGTAAATGCAGGTTAGCATATCCTAGGAAAAAATCTGGACGAAAACACATAAAACTGCTCATAGTGGTTAGTGCAGACACATTACGAGAAAAAAATTTATATTTATTTATTTATTTTTCCGTGCGTTTGGTCTCTGTTGCAGCTCGTTGCGCAAGCAGGGGCCACTCTTCGATGCAGTACACGGGTTTATTGCAGTGGCTTCTCCTGTTGAAGAGCATGGGCTGTATGTGCATGGGCTCAGTACTTGTGGCTCGTGGGCTCTAGAGAGCAGGCTCAGCAGTTGTGGCACACGGGCTTAGTTGCTCCGCGGCATGTGGGATCTTCCCATACCAGGACTTGAACCCGTGTCCCCTGTATTGGCAGGCGGACTGTCAACCACTGTGTCACCAGGGAAGCTCCCTATGAGAAATTTTAACTTTCTAAGAATGCACCTTTATGTAAAGCATAAATGATTTTATTTATTTCATTAAATTTTTTTTAACCATTTAAAAACTTGAAGTATAGTTCGTTTACAGTGTTAGTTTCAGGTGTATAGCAAAGTGATTCCATTACACACACACACACATATTGTTTTATATACATATATATATATATATAAATATATATATTTTTTTCAGATTCTTTTCCACTATAGGTTATTACAAGATATTGAATATAGTTCCCTGTCCTATAAAGTAGGTCCTTGTTTATCTATTTTATATATAGTAGTGCGTGTATGTTAATCCCAAACCCCTAATTTATCTTTCCTCGTCTCCCTCTGCTATCCTCTTTGGTAACAGTAAGTTTGTTTTTTATGGCTGTGAGCCCACTTCTGTTTTCTAAATAAGTTCATTTATATCATTTTTTTAAAGACTCCACGTATAAGTGATATCATATGATATTTGTCTTTCTCTGTGTTACTTCATGTAGTATGCAATCAAAAATATTCCCATTGGCTTCAGCGAAATGGAGAATTTATGGGTCTGTATAACCAAAAGATACAGAGGTAGTTCCTGTCTTCAGGCATGGCTGGATCCAGGATTTGGTTCTCTGAGATGTGTCTTCTTCTTGCCCTAGCTTCCCCTCTGTCCATTAACCTTCTGCCCTCCTGCATCCTCAAAAGTGTCACTGGTTGGATGGGATCACCGCGGCCGGAGGAAAGCACTGCTCCGATTGGCCAGGCCTGAGCCACATGCCCACCCTTGGAATCAGAGGTGACGTCAACTCTATCAGAAGCATAATGGCCGAGAGAAAAAGAAAGGGGAGATTTTCTATGGGGACATGAGGATACCAGTACCAAGAGAAGGGACACGGATGCTGGGTGACAAAACCCATAGATGTCCTCTACAGTGGTGCAGACTTTTCATCAAATTGAAAATCCATTTCTAATGGTATTTTTTTAAAAAAAAACCAAGACTACGAAACATTCTTCTCGTAACAGAGCATGTGCCCTGTTACTGGCCCTCCCATCAGCTCCCATCCCCTGACTCTGGGCTTCCACATCCACTTCAGGGGGGTGTCCACTGCCTAATCCTCCTACACGGACCTTTGCTGAATTTAAGTTTGTTAAGTAAGTGCTTTTAAACGGAATAAAATAGAGCAGACTATTGTTTTCCAAAAGAAAAACATTTGAAAACTAATAATTCCTTATGAAAATATTTAAACAACATGGAAATCTTAAATCTAAATAGTGAAAGCTTTCTTCCCTAATGCCCAGTGATGACATTGAAAGCAGGGGTGGCTCATTCCAGGTGGTGACTCTGCCTTTCCCCACATGGTCATATGGTCAGAATGTATTCAAAAACAGGAATATGCCATACCCAGAATTCTGCAATTTGCTTTCATCTCTTTCCATATTAGTTCCCAGCTATCTACTTTGCTCTGATTGCCGTATGGTACTCCACCAGGACGGACTTGCTGTGATTTGCTGAACGTTTCCCCTGTTGATGTACATTCTACCGATTTTTCACAATGACAAACAATGCTGTAATTAAAACTGTGTCCAATGCTGCCTTGTTCACATACACAAGAGTTTTTCTGTGATAGATTCCCAAAGGTGGGTCAAAGGATATGCATATCTTAATATTTAAGAGGAAATGCCAATCAAGTGTCCAGATAGATTTTACCACCACTCTGATAGTGTATGAGTCTTTGTTTCTAACTATAGCCTTCTCAAACACAGAAGATTTCAGTTAATTAAATTAATCCAAAGAAGATGTGGCACATGTATACAATGGAATATTACTCAGGCATAAAAAGAAATGACACTGAGTTATTTGTAGTGAGGTGGATGGACCTAGACTCTGTCATACAGAGTGAAGTAAGTCAGAAAGAGAAAAACAAATATGGTATGCTAACACATATATATGGAATCTAAGAAAAAAAAACAGGTCATGAAGAACCTAGGGGTAAGATGGGAATAAAGACACAGACTTACTAGAGAATGGACTTGAGGATATGGGGAGGGGGAAGGATAAGCTGTGACAAAGTGGGAGAATGGCACGCACATATATACACTACCAAACATAAAACAGTTACCTAGAGGGAAGCAGCCGCATAGCACAGGGAGATCAGCTCAGTGCTTTGTGACCACATAGATGGGTGGGATCGGGAGGGTGGGAGGGAGGGAGACACAAGAGGGAAGAGATATGAGAATATATGTATATGTATAAATGATTCACTTTGTTATAAAGCAGAAACTAACACAGCATTGTAAAGCAATTATCCTCCAAAAAAGATGTTAAAAAAAATTAATCCTACAGTGAGACCTGCTCTGGTCCCAAAAAGCAAATCTACAAAAACTAAGATTCAGGGGCTTCCCTGGTGGCACAGTGGTTGAGAATCCACCTGCCAATGCAGGGGATGTGGATTTGTGCCCCAGTCCGGGAGGATCCCACATGCCGCGGAGCGTCTGGGCCCGTGAGCCATGGCTGCTGAGCCTGGGCGACCGGAGGCTGTGCTCCGCAACGGAGGAGGCCACAGCAGTGAGAGACCTGCATACTACAAAAACTAAAGATAAATAAATAACGTTCCAACACCTGACTAACCTTTGGGGGCAAAGCAAAATTAGATCAATGTCATTTTTTGCACCCAAATAAGTTCCTAGTGGATTAAAATTTTAAAGTACTAGAAGACGTTATGAGTGACAAATTTTACAGTTTTACAGTGGGTAAGGCTTTCTATTGGACATAAACTACCGAAATCATAATGAAAAGGTCGATGACTTAAATACATTATAAAAGTTTTAAAAAACCTTCTATATAGAAAAGAACTATGACCAAAGTTAAAATGAAGCAATGAGGAAGGAAAGCGTTTTCAAATTACAGCAAAGATTTGATATCTTTAACATATAAAGAGCACTCTCAAATCAATGAGGGAAATATGACTATTACAATTAAAAAATAGAAAAAAAGGATATGAAAAGGCAGTTCTCAGAAGAGGAGTTACCAGTGGCCAGGTGTCATATGAATATTGTTAAACCAGTTTAGAAATCAAAGAAAGTGAAACACTATTGAGATATTATTTTGGTTACTCTATGGGCAAAGATTTAAAGGATTGAAAATGTCCTGCTTGGTGTGCATTATGGGCTGAATTGTATCCCCCCTTAATTCGTATGTTGAAATCCTATTGTCTAATGTGACAGTATTTGGCGATAGGGACTTTAAAGAGGTAATTAAGGTTATATTTATCAGGTCATAAGTGTGGGTACCTAATCCAATAGGTCTGGTGTCCTTATAAGAAGAGGAACAAGACACCAAACAGCTCTCTCTTTCTCTCCCTACGCACACACACACACACACACACACACACAAAGGCCATGTTAGGACACAGCAAGAAGGTGTCTGTCTATAACTCAAGGAGGAGGCCTCACCAGAAACCAACCTGCTGGCACCTTCATCTTGGACTTCAAGTCTCCAGAACTATGAGAAAATAAATTTCTGCTGTTTAAGACACCTAGTCTGTGGTATTTTATTATTATTTTATTATGGCGGGCTAAGCTGACAAATAGAGGGTAGGAAGTAAGAAAATGGACACTTTCATACACAGTGGTTGAGATGCAAACGTTTTGGAGGGCAACTTGGTAATACATATCAAGCACTTTAAAAAGAGATTACTCTTTGACCCAACAAGCCTCCTTCTAAAATCCTATCATACATAATGTGTTACACAAAAACAAATGTACCAGTGTATTAATTTCAGCATGGTTCATAATACTGAAAAATTATAAGTAGCCTAAAGGCCTATGTACAAGAGATTGGTTAAAATAACTATGGTATACACATTCTGTGGAATATTATGCAGCTATTGAAAATAATGTGGAAGGCACAGGCTTCTCCATATCCACTATGTGGCCCACTTCTGGGCCAATTTTGGGTGCCCTGTCTGGAAAGGGAAGGTCCTTCTCCTTGTCCCTTTCCTCCAGCTGCCCCTTGCAGTCCCTCCCCACCTTTGACTCATTTGTCTCCTTTTCTACCACAATATGAGTTGATCAGCAAGGAGCTAATCCCTTAACAAGAAAAGAGGCCTATTTCTCCCTTGAAGTAATAAACGAGGGCCAAGTCCTCAGACCACAGTAGTTAAAAAAATAAAATTATGATTCCATCAATTCATTAATAGTCAAGACTTTGCTATTGCAAGACAAAAAGTAGAACAGAAACAATCTAAAATATTCCCATTGGCTTAAGCGAAACGGAGAATTTCTGGGTCTGTATAACCGAAAGATACAGAGGTAGTTCCTGTCTTCAGGCATGGCTGGATCCAGGACTCGGTTCTCTGAGATCTGTCTTCTTGCTCTAGCTTCCCCTCTGTCCATTAACCTTCTGCCCTCCTGCATGCTCAAAAGTGTCACTGGTTGGATGGGATGACTGCGGCCGGAGAAAAGCAGAGCTCCGATTGTCGAGGCCTGAGCCACATGCCCACCCCTGGAATCAGAGGTGACGTCAACTCTATCAGAACCATAATGGGCAAGAGAAGAGGAAAGGGGAGAATTTCTAGCGTGACATGACGACACCAGTACCAAGAGAACGGACACGGATGCTGGGTGACAAATCCCATAGATGTCCTCTACAGTGGTGCAGACTTTTCATCAAATTGAAAATCCATTTCTCATGTTTTTTTTAAAAAAAAACCAAGACTACGAAACATTTTTCTCGTAATAGAGCATGTGCCCTGTTACTGGCCCTCCCATCAGCTCCCATCCTGACTCTGGGCTTCCACATCCACTTCAGGGGGGTGTCCTCTGCCTAATCCTCTCACACAGACCTTTCCTGAATTAAAGTTAGTTAAGTAAGTGGTTTTAAAGGGAATAAAATGGAGCAGACTATTGTTTTCCAAAAGAAAAACATTTCAAAACTAATAATTCATTATGAAAATATTTAAACAACTTGAAAATTGAAAATCTAAATAGTGAAAGTTTTCTTCCCTAATGCCCAGTGACGACACTGAAAGCAGGGTGGCTCCTTCCAGGCGGTGACTCTGCCTTTCCCCACATGGTCATATGATCAGAATGTATTCAAAAACAGGAATATGCCATACCCAGAATTCTGCAATTTGCTTTCATCTCTTTACATATTAGTTCCAGCTATCTACTTTGCTCTGATTGCCGTATGGTACTCCACCAGGACGGACTTGCTGTGATTTACTGAACGTTTCCCCTGTTGATGTATATTCTACCGATTTTTCACAATGACAAACAATGCTGTAAATAACACTGTGGTCAATGCTGCCTTGTTCACATACACAAGAGTTTTTCTGTGATAGATTCCCAAAGGTGGGTCAAAGGATATGCATATCTTAATATTTAAGAGGAAATGCCAATCAAGTGTCCAGATAGATTTTACCACCAATCTGATTGTGTATACGACTCTTTGTTTCTAAATATCGCCTCCTCAAACACTGAAGATTTCAGTTAATTAAATTAATCCAAAGAAGATGTTGCACATATATACAATGGAATATTACTCAGCCATGAAAAGAAACGAAACTCAGTTATTTGTAGTGAGGTGGATGGACCCAAAGTCAGTCATACAGAGTGAAGTAAATCAGAAAGAGAAAAACAAATACAGTATGCTAACACATATATATGGAATCTAAGAAGAAAAAAAGGTCATGAAGAACCTAGGGGTAAGACCGATAAAAAGACACAGACTTCCTAGAGAATGGACTTTAGGAAATGGGGAGGGGGAAGGATAAGCTGTGACAAAGTGAGAGAGTGGCATGCACATATATACACTACCAAACGTTAAACACATACCTACTGGGAAACAGCCGCATAGCACAGGGAGATCAGCCCCGTGCTATGCGACCACCTAGAGGGGTGGGATAGGGAGGGTGGGAGGGCGGGAGACGCAAGAGGGAAGAAATATGGGAACATATGTATAAATGATTCACTTGGTTATAAAGCAGAAAATAAAACACCATTGTAAAGCAATTATACTTCATAAAAGATGTTAAAATGTATTAATCCTACAATGAGACCTACTCTGGTCCCAAAAAACAAATCTTATAAAACTAAGACTCAGGGGCTTCCCTGGTGGTGCAGTGGTCGAGAGTCCATCTGCCAATGCAGGCGACACGGGTTCATGCCCCGGTCTGGGAGGATCCCACATGCCAAGGAGCGGCTGGGCCTGTGAGCCATGGCCGCTGAGCCTGTAGGTCGGGAGCGTGTGCTCCACAACGGGAGAGGCCACAACAGTGAGAGACCTGCGTAATGCAAAAAAACAAACCAAAAAAACACAAAAAAATTAAGACTCAAGAGGTTCAAAGTGTTTCCAAGTCACTTAATAGGATCCCAGAACAAAGCCTAAGAATAAGTTCAGGAATAGAAACACATCCAGCACCCAAGGGAAATCTTATAATGCCTAGCACCCAATCTAAACTTACCGGGCATGCAAAGAAGCAGGAACATCCAAACCGTTATGACAGAAATCAGTTACAATGCATCGATTGGGAAGGAAGAAGTAAATGTGCCTTTATTTACAGACAAAATGACTGTATATGTAGAAAGGCCCATGGGATTTATAAAAAGAGCTTTTACTGTCAACTAGTGAGTTTAGCAAGGTTGCAGAATACAAGCTGTTTTAGAGGGAGCTTATCACCTCACCCCAAACACTTAACCAACTGCCCCAGCACTTTTCTTTGCAGACCTGAAACAAGGTCGGTACGCCACAAACTCTTAGTATTCTGGCGTTATACGTTAATATAAAAATGTAACTATAGAACTAAGAAAATATTCCAAAATTAACACTGAATGGCAGGACACAATTTTCTTTTTGTTCCACTTCTGACATTGTCTTCAATTAGGCGTGCTACTTGAATAGCTGAATCCCAGACCTCCCCTCCAACCTGAGCACAAATGCAAGAATATTAGGAGGTGCAGAAGCTAAAACTAAACTCAGACACAGAACAGCAGCTCAGTTGTATTTTCTGCAGTTAACATTTAATCACCAAACAAAATACGTGGACCCTGAGCGCCCAAGGGCCACTACAGACAAAAGACGAGGCCGCAACAAGTGGTGACCACTGAAGAAAGAAATGCCCTAGGGAAGGACGCCAAGGACACAACACATAAGTTAGGGTTAGTGCCCTGGGGCCTGCTGACGCTAAACGAAAAACTGGGTAAAAATGTACTGCAAGATGTGAACCACCCAGGAAAGCTGGTTCACACAGACGATGATGGAACTTCGGAGTTGGCCAAAGTCTTCAGCAGTGAATCGGCTAAAAGGGAGGGAAAAATATAATTCAAATTTGGGGAGGCACACGTCCCTCCCTGTCCCCCCACACCGACAATCCCAGAGCAGCACACTTCTTCTTTAGACTTAACCCCCCCATACAGCTCCACCTGGCCTGAGCCTGGCTCTGGCCACCTGCCACCAGCCCCTCCCTAGACCCCTCTAGAACCCACATGACCAGGACGCGGCCTTCCACATTGAGCTCCTTCTGAATGGGCTCTGGGACTAGAAAATATACACTCAGCAACTGGTGGGCGACCTCTGCGTCCATGGGCGATGGGAAATTCACAGTAAGGGTGCTGGAGGAGATATGGTTAAGGCACCACCCACACTACTGATTTCGCCTGTGCCTCAGGCTTCCTCCTCACTGAGACCCTCCTTCACCCCCCACCCCCCCGGCTTCCCCACCAGACCACCCCTTAGGCCGTCCACAACCTCCCACCCTATACACTGAGGCCACCCTGGACATCACCACCCCTACCCTCTGGTTTCCCTCAGGTTGGTTTGCCCCACCACCATCCCGTCAGCCCAGACCACCCTTGGCCCACACCCTCCAGCCGCCCAGAGTTCCCTCCTTCTACACTTCAGGCCCCACCGCCTGCAGCCCCTCCCCACAAACCACCTGCAGCCCAGACCCTGGCCGCCCGGCCTACGGGGGTTCCTGCAAAAGGATACCACTGTAGCGCCTGCGGACCAGGACCTCCGGCCCCGGGTCCTGCGTTTCCACGTGGCCCTGCTGCGTGGGCTGCCCACTGGATCTGCACAAGGCCACCGGCTGCGCCACCTGCCTCTCCTGCGATGCCAGGGTTGCCAGGGTTTCCAGGGTCGCCCGGATCAACCGGGTCACCGGGGTCACCCTGGCCACCACGTGCTGCTCCCACTGCAGCGGCCGCGCCACCTGCGCCTTCGTCTGCTGCCCTCACGGCTCCTTCACCATCTGCCTCAGACTCCATCTAGAACCGCTTCCACTCTCCCTACGAGCGGGGGAAAGAAAAAACCGTCCCGCACAAAACCAACCGTCTGTCTAATGGCCCTTGAGGCGGGTATTCCCAGAGCGCCTGCGCAAACAGACCCTTGGTAACGCCTCCTGACTCGTGATTGGTTTCCACCGACAGAGCCTGCAGGCTCTCCAGCCAATGGTCGCCCCCTTACGAAGCTCCTCACCGCAGAGAGCTGTGTAACCCCAATGAGCCTGCGCAGACAGAAACCTACATCTTCCGGTCCCTCTAACCGGCCTACCTCGGGCCCAGGCTCCCCGTGAGCGGCTTAGCCATGAGGCCTCCAGGTGATGCTCCTCGCAGTAGTGTGGCTGGAGCTCCCCAGTGCGCATGTGCAAACAGAGCCCCGCCCCACCTCCTGAGGCCTCTGAGAACGTAAGTTACCCTGCCAAGCCTGCAAACCCCAGGCGAGCCCCGTGCACTTCGAAGTCTGTGTCAGTGCCAGCCTGGCCAACTTCACGTGTGACCAGCCTGCTGAGCGCAGGTCCCTGTCATCGAGGTCTGGAAGGGAGTCGGGCACCTGTGGGCCAGGCCCGGCCAGCCCTCTGGTCTCCCACATGTAGCTCGGGTCTGCATGTGTGTTCGTGTGCACGCGTGCGTGAGTCGCGGCCCAGCCCTGCGGGGATGAGGCCAGGGATGCAGAGCGGGCGGTGCCTGCCCTCCTGGGGAGGGAAGCAGGGGGCTGCTGCTGGGCCTACTGAGGATGGCGTGCGGCCGTGATTCCAGGGGTTCCAAGGCTCCGGGGACACAGATTTCAGCCACGTCACGCTGCAGGCTAGGCCCGGGCTGGCCTGGTGCATGGGGGAGACTAGCTGGGAGCAAGGGCTTTGGCGGCGGGGGATGGGGTGGGAGAGGGGCGGGGGCCCTCACCCCAGGGCCACCCCCAGTCTCCTGGCCCTTTGCTGGCACAGCCCTCATGGGCTTTCCCTCCCCCAGGAACAAAGTCTTGCGGCTCTCCGGGGGCCTGGAGGTTCCGGGGGCCCTCAGCTTGGAGGTGACCCTGTGTCTGCTGGCCTGCTGGGTGCTGGTCTACTTCTGTATCTGTAACGAGGGTCAAGTCAACAGAAAAGGTACAGCCAGGGTGACGGCAGGCCTGAAGGCAGCACTGCCTGTTGGGTGTGGGTGTCTGCCAGCAAACACTGCTGCCACGGGAGGAGACGGCACGAGGGCCAGAGCCCGAGGAGGGGCAGGGACTTCAGTCCGGACCACTTGATCCCCACACCCTGGCTGGAGAGTCCTCTCCACCCTGCACCTACAGGCCCGGCAGCCTTCCCTCCCGAGTGGAGGTGGAGTGGGCCCGGCAGCGGCTGCCCCTTCCCTGGGGTGGGGGGCATCCCTGGCTCGCCTTCCCTGGCTCGCCTTCCCTCCCTTCCAGTTTCTCTCGGTTCTGGTTCTGCGTCAGCTTTTGACCTTCTCGGGCTATCTCTCTCACCTGCCTGTCTGCCCTCGGGGACCCAGCGGGGAGCGTGGACCCATCCCTCCCTCAGGGGCTCCCTGTCAGGTTGTGGGGACAACTGTGTGAACAGACACACAATACGACAGCCTGCCGGTGGTTGCGGGACACGCGGGACACGGCCAGGTCTCTGGAGGGCGGGAGCGTTCCAGCAGGGTCCGCAGAGCAGCCGCTTGGCGCTGCTTGCGTGGGAGGCAGAGGCCTTTGCTGTCGTCTTGATCTTGCCTCTGTCTCTGGCTAGCTGAGTTCTAATCCCCGGCACCAAGGACCCCCGCCTCTCTGCAGACCAGGACCTGGACTCGGCACGGGAGGCGTGGGACCTGCCTGCGGGCTGTGGCCTCGCTCCCTGCCAGGGGAGGGCCCTGCCTCTCCCTCCCTCTGCAGCTTACCTGTGCTCGCCGTGGCTCCTCACACCTGCTCTACCCTCGCTCATCTCCAGGTATGGATAGATGCCGGGACCCAGATTTTCTTTTCTTACGCCATTGGCCTGGGGGCCCTCACGGCCCTGGGCGGCTACAATCGCTTCAACAACAACTGCTACAAGTAGGCACTACAGCCCTGCCACCCCTGCCCTGCCTGCCCGTGGGCAGCAGGCAGTCTCACCAGCCCACACGGTCCCCTCTGCCCCCAGGGATGCCATCATCCTCGCACTCATCAACAGCGGGACCAGCTTCTTTGCTGGCTTCGTGGTCTTCTCCATCCTGGGCTTCATGGCCACAGAGCAGGGCGTGCACATCTCCAAGGTGGCGGAATCAGGTAAAGACGCCCCAAGCCCCAGCCCGGCCTCCGGAGCAGCGGCAGCTGTTGTCGTAACGGACCGTGTACGCGAACGCACACAGAATGACGTTCTGAGAAATGAGAACAATTCAAACTCAATTTGTCCCATCACTCTGGGCCAGGAGGCCTGGCTGAGCAGCTGCGAGGCACAGCTGTCCAGCCACCTCAGGCCAGGCCACGTGGAGCCCCGAGCCCCCATCTGTCTGTATCCAGGGGCCTCGGGGTAGGCCCTCACACTTGCCTGAGTGTTGTAGAGGGAAAGGTCGGCCTTTTCTGGGTCAGTGGTGATCTGCGACCACAGTAGCTGCCGGAACCCAGGTACAGAAGGCTGAGCCAGACACGCCACTCTCATGGGTACAGGTCTACCAAGGGCTCGCGGGAACCTTCCAGCCCCTGGTATGGCGCGCACGCGCGCGCGCACACCCACCCACACACACACACACACACGAGGGCTCGAGTGGCCCGGCAGTGTCTTGACAGAAGTCGAAAGGCCCTTGGCCACAGGGTGCCCTGGCATCGTCCACTTCTCTGGTACCGTGGCGCAGGGTGGAGGGGGACAGGACGTGGGTGGGGGGGGCTCCAGGTGTCCCCACCTTGCCCCTTTCCCCTCAGGGCCTGGCCTGGCTTTCATCGCCTATCCCCGGGCCGTCACGCTGATGCCTGTGGCCCCGCTCTGGGCTGCTCTGTTCTTCTTCATGATGCTGCTGCTTGGCCTTGACAGCCAGGTTTGAGAGGGGGGACGCAAGAGAGGGGGCTGAGAGGTGGGGCGGAGGGGTGCTGGCGAGCAGAGGGCACACTGGGCGACGGGAGATGGCAGGTGGTGGGGAGGGGCACAGCCTGAGTTGCCCGGCCACAGTTTGTAGGTGTGGAAGTCTTCATCACCGGCCTGCTGGACCTCCTCCCGGCCTCCTATTACTTCCGTTTCCAAAGAGAGATCTCCGTGGTCCTCTGCTGTACCCTTTGCTTTGTCATTGATCTCTCCGTGGTGACTGATGTGAGTGGGGACAGAGTGAGGGATGCCCCTGGCCTCAGGCTGCCGGCTGCCACCTTCCCTGACCTGGCTCCATCCCCAGGGCGGGATGTATGTCTTCCAGCTGTTTGACTACTACTCAGCCAGCGGCACCACCCTGCTCTGGCAGGCCTTCTGGGAGTGCGTGGTGATCGCCTGGGTGTACGGTAGGTCTGGGCCGACAGGCAAGCCGGGGGTGCGGTGCGGTCAGGGGTGGTGCGTCTCTAGCCCTGGCCCTCTGGCCTCACGTGACCCCAGGAGCCGACCGCTTCATGGACGACGTGGCCTGCATGATCGGGTACCGACCTTGCCCCTGGATGAAATGGTGCTGGTCTTTCTTCACCCCGCTGGTGTGCATGGTAAGGGCCGGGGGAGGCTGGGCAGAGCGAGGGACACTGAGGGCTCGCAATGGTGGCTGCCGGCTGAGCGCGAGGCTTCTCGCCCGCAGGGCGTCTTCATCTTCAACACGGTCTACTACAAGCCGCTGGTCTACAACAACACCTACGTGTACCCGTGGTGGGGCGAGGCCATGGGCTGGGGCTTCGCGCTCTCCTCCATGCTGGGTGTGCCCCTCCACCTCCTGGGCTGCCTCCTCAGGGCCAAGGGGACCGTGGCTGAGGTCAGTTCCCCGCGCCCCGTCTCCCGCACACCATCCCTCCCTCCCGTTGGGTGGAGACGTGACCTCCAGAGCGCCCTGCCCCTTCTCCCACCCGCCAGGAGGGACAGACCGTTGTGCCAGAGCCTCTGGGCCAGCTCGGAGGGGGGTGTACGGGAGGAGAGTTGGCCCTCCAGGGCCTCGCTCAGGTGGTGGCGGCGGAGGAGAGGCCTGTCCCTGGCCTCTGTTCTAGCAGCCACTCGGCCCTCCACTGAACCCCTATTTCCCTAGCGTAGGGAGCGGGGCCTGCTCAGGAGGGGCGCGGCCCCGGGCCCCAAGTTGGTGGCAGGTGGCAGGAAGTGGAGAGAGGCCAGGGACAAGCAGGTGCCCCTCCCCAGGGACCCAACGTGTCCCTCTCTCCCGCAGCGCCGGCAGCACCTGACGCAGCCCGTCTGGGGCCTCCACCACTTGGAGTACAGAGCTCAGGACTCGGATGTCAGGGGCCTGACCACCCTGACCCCGGTGTCTGAGAGCAGCAAGGTGGTGGTGGTGGAGAGCGTCATGTGACAGGTGCCCCGGCTCACATCACCAGCTCACCCTCTCATAGCCATAGCAGCCCCTGCTCTAGCCCCCCACCCCCCCAGGGGGCTTGCCTTTCCCTGACACCTATGGGGGTCTGCCTGTGGGGGGGAGGGGAGGAAGCACCAGAGTGCTTATAACTAAAATAACTTTTTCCATTTTTAATAAAATGCCAAAAATATCACAACCCACCCAAAATAGATGCCTCCCCCACCCCCCTTAACCAAGCTGGTGCCCACGCTGCTTCCCAAGCCCTGCCGCCCGCCCTCCAGTGCCCGCTACCGTCACGTCTCACCCGACCCCACCAGGCCCTGCCTGCCTCTCTCCAGGCTCTGCCCAGCACACCCTTGGGTGGCCCCTCACCCCAGGGGCAGCAGTGGCAGCTCGGGGAACAGGGGGACTGGAGAGCAGAGGGGGCAGGCGGGGGGGGGGCAGCAGAACCAAGGCGAATATTTCAGCTGGGCTAGACCCCTCTCCCCGTCCCTACTCTAGAAGCTTAGAGAGCCAGCCAGCAAGGGAACCTTCAGTTCCTGAGCCAATTGCCACCAATAGCAGTTGTGTGAGCTTGAGTGCATGTGTGCGTGGGTACATAGGGTCTAGACATAGATCTCTATTTCTTAGCCAAGGGGGCGTCATCTCTTACCTGACAGACTGCTGTGCGCCTGCTCTCTGGGAACCCCTCCTCCCTGGGCAGGTCAGTGGGTTATCGTCATGTCACCCAGGATCACGCCCCAACCACACAGACCCACGTCCTGTCCCACGGCACCCAGGAGAGGGTCTCCCTCCTCCCTGGGGCCCCCTGTGGCGCCAGACTCCCACCCCACTGCCTGGGAGTGATGGACCCCCCTGTCTCTGCACCCCTGCCCACCCAGGGCCTTGTGTGTGTGCACGTTTGTGTGGGTGCACACGTGCACAGGAACACGTGGGTCGGTGCTGTGCACACACGGCAAGGCCGTGGTGGATGGGAACCCGAGGCTGCTCTCCTGTCAGCAGCATTCCCTTGCCTTAAGTGCGAACTCGACCGAGGCGGTCATTAAAAAGGGGTCGGGGGCTCAGAGGCATCTGAGCTGTGCCTTAAAGGAAGAGCGAAGTTTAGATAAATGCCGAGGGTGGGAGACCGGTCAGTACCTTGACTTTTCTAGCGTCTTTATTGTGGACATTTCACATGTACGCACAAGGAGAGAGGATAGTGTTTTTAAAAATCCGCCTACCTTTCACCCGGCTTCAACACTTGTCAACGTTTCACTAGTTTATTTTGAAAATAGGGAAGGGTTTAGGGGTGAGAGTAGTGAAAATAATATCTCTTGAAGAGATAAAAGAAGAGGCACCCCTCGAAGCTTGTCCAAATACAGGGGTGCCCGTGCACCCCTCTCGTAAGGGTATCGCATGGCCCTGAAGCACAGGGCCCGCGTAGGGTTGCAACGGGATGTGGTCGGCAACAAGCGGCTACTGGTGTTTCGGTCGCTGTCTCTCTGACTTTCACGTCAGTTCTCTCTCCACATACGCTGAAGCTAGCGATCACCCCACCTTCACTTTGATCAACCTGGAGTCGCCATCTGGGTTCCCTGCCAGGACCTCATGATGGCACCGCCTCCTGCCCCTCCAGGCTCTGCCCTTTCCTAGGTCTGAGGGCGCAGGCCAGAGAGCAAGTAGGGCTGGACACGAGGGAAAATTACCCACATGGTTCCTGCCCTCCAAGGTCTGCCACTCCCATTGAGGAGTGCCCCTCTGGTGGCTCTGAGGGCCCCTCTGTGGCAGGAGGTGGGGTCATCGTCTAGGAATGATGAGGGAGGTGGTAGGAGACATGAATTGAGGAGAGTAGGCAAGGTTGGGGTTTGGTGAGGAAGGTTTTGGGGGTTTGAACTATGAGGAAGTGTACTGTTGACCAAACACGAAGGCTAGAGGGAGGTGATGATGGTTGTGGTTGAGTTTTCCAATGAAGGGTCATCAAGGACCCAGACCCTTTCCTTCCTGACCCTTTTAAACAGCATGTGGGTGTTCTAGGCTTGGTGCTGGGTGAATGACTCCTGCCTATGAAAGAAGAGCTCGTAACCATTGTATATTTTCTAAATAATTCGTTTTATTTTAGTCTTTTAAATAAGGTGCTCAACTCGCCAGCCTCATTTGTGAGCTCTTTTGTGCCTTATGCTTTGTCGTATCCCCAGTGCCATGGGCAGTGCCTGGTACCCACAAGGTGCTCATTCACTCATTCAAGAATTATTTGCTGCTAAGTGCTAGGATGCAGGGATCCAGGGCACCTTGCCCAGCCTGTGGGGTGGACGTGGGGTCAGCAAACACTTCCTTGGGATCATAATGCCGGACCTGAGTCCCTGAATCTCGGAGGCTCAGCAGGATGTTGAAGGCTTCCCTTCCATTAGCAGCCAGGGTCTGAAGCTGTTCCTATGCCAGAGCTCACGGCGGCGGCGGGGGGCGGGGGGGGCGGGCGGGCGGGCGGGGGTGGTGGTCAGCGTCCGATTAGTGCTGATTGAACAACTGTTATGTGCCTGGTGCCGGGGCGGCAGGTTAATCACAGTTCTTGCCTTCAAGGAGCCTCTCGGCCAGTCAGGGAGAGAGCAAAGCACTTCAGCCCCAGGTAATGAGTGAGCGCACGGGCACTCCCCAAGGCCGCCAGGAGTGAGCGGTCCTGGAACCCATGGCACCATGAGGAGGGGCCAGCTGGCCCAGAGGCTGGAAGCGGGGTAGGTCGGGAAACACGGCGGAGAGGAGGGCGCGCAGGAGGAGGGTGGAGTGGGGTACAGCCCCTGGTCTGGCTCTGCCTTTGCCCCCTTGCCTTTACCTCATTTGGACTTGGGAGCTCGCTCCTTGTACTTCTAGCTCTTTGGCCGGAGAAGTGTCTGACGGTGCTCCAGAGTCTGGGTGTCATCGTCCGTGAAGGGGCCGTGAAACGTTCACTGACCCCCCAGAGCTGCTCCATCTCGGAAAGCGTCACGGTTTGTTCCACGTGTGACGGCGGGAAAGGGGGTTACCGGTAAGGTCCAGGCGCCCGCAGAACCACAGCACAGCCCTCAGGAGGAGGCGTGGGGCTGCGAGGGCTGCACGGACATGACCGACTGGGCTCTGGCACGTGGAGCCCCTCTTCCCCCTCCCCTTGCATTGGGCCGCCGGCCTCGTCTGCTCGTGGCTCTCCAGGAGTCTCTTGAGGGCCCCCTCGACTTCCTTGTTCCTCAGACTATAGATCATAGGGTGGAGCACGGGAGTGACACTGGTGTAGATTAAGGACACAGTTTTGTCCTGTTCTGGGGCGTAGCATGACTCGGGGCGCATGTAGATGAATGTCGTGCAGCCGTAGTGCAGAAGGGAGACCAGCAGGTGCCCAGCACAGGCGGAGAAGGCCTTGCCCCTGCCCTCAGCCACGTGGATTCTGAGGACGGCAGCGATAATGAACCCGCAGGAGAGCAGGGTCAGCAGGAAGGGAACCAACAGGATGAGCAGGCAGACGAGGAAGACCGCGACCTCACTGGCCCGCGTGCGTCCGCGCAGGCCTGGAGTAGCACAGCGGGGATGTCACAGAAGAAAGGACGGATCTCACGAGACTGACCAAAGGGGAAGAGGGATATCAGTGTGGGGAGGGTGAAGGAGAGCGCAAGTCCGCTGACTCACGCCAGACCCAGCATCTGCAGACACAGGGTCCTGGCTATGATGACTGTGTAACGCAGGGGCTTGCAGACGGCCACAAAGCGGTCGTAGGCCATCGCAGCCACGAGGAAACACTCTGCCCTGCCCAGGGCGCTGAAGAGATGCATTTGCAGGGCTCAGCCCAGGAAGGGCATCCGCTGGCTCCCGGACAGGAAACTGGCCAGCATGCTGGGGACGGTGACCCATATCTAGCCGATTTCAATGGTGGACAGGTTGCGAAGGAGGAAGTACGCGGAGTCAAAGAGGGTGATGAGCGCAAGAGTCGTGTGCCCTGCTAGGGTGACAAGATGCATGTTTAGAAACAGAGCAAACAGGGAGATTTGTAATTCAGCCAGGTCCCCAAAGCCCAAGACACTGAATTCAGAGCTCAAGGTGTGCTGCTTCTGCAGTGGGGCCATCCTGCGTTCTCCTCTGTCGAGCTCCTGGGCCGGAAAAGGCAGCTTTCTAGCAATTCTCTAAGTCATGGGAGACCCTGGAGCCCTCTCCACAGATGGCCGTTGTCCCCATTCTGTGAGCCTTTTGAATTCTGCCTTCTGTTCAGTGAGAGCGGCGGAGTGCTCGCTCTGATGGTGACGTCACTTTAGTTCACCTGTTGAGTTATTACAGAAACGAGCCGAGATGAGTGAAGTTGTCTTTGACAGACCCTAACGAAAGTCCTCCTTCTGACTACGTTTTGAAGAGCGGCCTCAGGGTAGGGGTAGGGTGCTGAGCGTGATGTTACTTAGGTTGGAACAGAGGCCGGGCCGGCGGGGTCATTGACGCCGTGGGGAATTCCCGTGGCATGGAAGGTCCGGCGAGTTGGTCTTAAGGACACTTTGACTCTGTGCGTTGGCTATGTTGTCCCTCCCTCGCCACCGCCCCTCCCCACCAAACTCCCAGGGTTCCTGCAGCCTCCCCTGTTTCAGCTCCGTTGAGTCACAGGGAGACCCCGGCTTACGTGTCACCCCGCTCTAGACACCTCTTCTGAGCCCTGGGCTGAGTCAGGCGGATTCTCTCTCTGGCTACCCCAAAAGCCTGTGGGCTCCATGATGGCAAGAATGATTTCTTATTTAGGCTCTCAAACAGTGGCTGGTACA
Source organism: Phocoena phocoena (assembly GCF_963924675.1). Taxonomy (NCBI): domain Eukaryota; kingdom Metazoa; phylum Chordata; class Mammalia; order Artiodactyla; family Phocoenidae; genus Phocoena; species Phocoena phocoena. The sequence continues at coordinate 129,216,018 of NC_089240.1, read as the reverse complement.
TATTAGTATTATTGGTGAAGATCTGTTGACTAAAAGTCTGTTGCTCGTTTCTGCATCCTCTGCAGTTAGGGCAGAGTCAGACATTGAGTAGGCGCCCAACACGTATGCTTGAGTTAATGGTTAAGTGAAAGCAGGGAACCTTTGACGTATTGGGGATGCTGAGGTCATGATCGTCCAGGGTGGGAGGAAGCAGGACAGAACTAGGACATAGTCGGCACCTTCCCAGACTTTGGGGGACACGTTTGCTTCTCTCTTCCCCGGTAGGACCAAAGATACAAGTAGGAGGCCTTATGCCTAGGCTTCGATTCCTTCCTGTGCATCCCTTTCTCACAGCAGAGGGGAGGAGAAGATTGCTAAAGAGCCTAGAGATCTAACACATCGAGACTCAACAGGAGTGACCTGTTGAGGTCACTGAGATGGGTTCTCTTCATTTTCAGCGCCTCGTGGAAATGGAGTTGTCACCTCAAGGACAGGAGCTCACTTAGGTACCATTTGGACCGGGGCCAAAGTGTGAGACTCGAAGTGTGTTCACTGAAACCTGAAAACCCCTTCTGCTGATGGTTTTGCTTGGCCCAGACGGAGTTTGTGCTTCCAGTTTTCCAGCCCCTTGCATGTTACACTGACTGTTCTTTGGGTGTTCACTGACCTAATGGGCGCCTAGAGTCTCTGAGCAGCACGGGTCCCTGGAGGGCCGTTTGCCCACTCGTTACCGCAGAGCCGATGGTCACGACGTCTTCCCCGGATGACGCCTTCCCTGCTCCCAGCCCTGCCACCAGCTCCGCCTGGAAATCACACTAAGTGCCCTGCTCTGCCAGCGGTCTGAGTGAGGCCATCCTTTCCGGGTTCTTGTTTCTCTTCCTTGGACTCGGACCCTCGGCTCTGGCTTGGCCACAGCTGATCACTTCCACTCTTTTTTCCCATGACGGGGCTGCGGGCATGTGGGGATTGCTTTGTTTCATTTGGGCCCTAAACCTTGAAAATACTGAAAACACAAAGATGAAAGTCAAAGACTTTCAAAGACACATGATCCAAACGGTTGAAAAGCGAGAAGTGAAAGTCAGTGTGACTTTCTCCCCCTGCTCTCCCAGAGAGCATCGCTCTCAGCCGGGGGGCTCACTTCCTTCCCTGCTTTGTCCGGTGCGTACAAACGCAAACACTTCACGCACACACTCACACGCATGGGCATACGCACACACACACACACACACACTCCCACACGTGTACACAGAAACAAGCATGCACACACCTTACACATGCAAGCATAAACACGATCACATGTACGCACGCATTTGCACACGTGTGTGGACACACACAGTACCCACCTGCGTGCATACATTAACACACACCTGCACGCATATATGCACATATTCCCACACTCACACGTGTATGTATATAAACATTCACCACAGTCACACATTAAAAAAGCTGAAATGGGATCATATTACACATATAAACTGACTGCCCTTAGTGTTTTCACCGCATAATGTGTCCGGGAGAGGTTTTCAGTCAGCACATAACTGGTTTACGTCAATCTTTTTCTCTTTTTCTTTTTTTTAACATCTTTATTGGAGTACAATTGCTTTACAATGGTGTGTTAGTTTCTGCTTTATAACAAAGGGAATCATACTTCAGTCTTTTAACTGCCGCATTCTACAGTATGGATACACTGTAATGTCATTAAGTATAATGAAATAATACAACAAACACACGATAACAGATAAAACCTATACACAAAAGTAAATAAAACATAATTAAAATAACTGAGACTTTAATCAGTCTTTCATTAGTTCGGTGTTGCAGTGGTTTCTATTTGTTTCTTACCACACGCCACGGTCCAAAGCATAGCCCCGAGTGGAGCGCGGAGCAGCGGCCCCGCGTGAGTACGGCTCGTGCATCCTTCCTGCTCTTTTCTCGCGTGCCTGGAACGGCCCCGGAGAAGAGATGTGGTTTTGTTACCTGGGAGGCACAGATCAGCGCGTGAAGCGGAAAACCGGGGAGAAGCCCGAGGAGGAGGAAAGCCCATCTTCACGGAAGCAGCGGCAGCGCCGAGTGGCCTGGACCCCGTGGCACAGCTTCCCGCAGCCTGGCCGGTGGCTTTCCCGCCTGTCCGGACCACGGGGAGCGAGCCCTCGGAAGCACTGTCTGATGGCTGGAAGGAAGGGAGTGTCCTTAGAGGAGCTGCTACGTTGGCCCTAGAGGAGAGCTGGGGAAGGAGGCCGTCCCTGTGGTCCACCCCACCGAGGGGAGGCCCTTCCCTAGGTCACACAGCTGAACCCAAGCCCAAACTCAATTACTCAGGTTTTCCTTGCCAAAAAGAAAAAGAAAAAGAACAGTCTAGATCTTGACAATGTTGTTTAACTCAGATCTGCTGAAATTGCGGGCCCACTGTGCCGTCACCAGTATGCGAATGGGCCTCAGGCTGATTTTAGAGGCAGAAAATGCACAGGTTTGCTTGGGTTTGAATCAAGCCATCAGGCCTTGCTAGAGAGGAGTGCAGAGTGGGCAGTGGAGCCCGAGATTGGTGAGCTTCTAAGCCCCCCAGCCCCCAAAGCTGAGAGTCTACAAGGGGACTTAATCAGGGCCATCGGGGATTCCATTTTTAATCTGCAAACTCTGAGTCATCAAAGTAGCTTCATTGCACGAAGTGGGGACTGAGGGTTATGGAAGCTTGAGAAAGCTACTACTCGGCTGACCCAGGCTTCTGTCTAATACTTTCATCTCCCCGGTTCTGGTCTAGGTGTAGCCCGATGTCCAACCTGCACCGTGCCCCGCATCCTCGTAAGGCAGGACCCCAACGACGCCTCGCCTACGTTCATAAAGCCAGTCTTCCCCCTGCAGCCACTCTGGGCCTTCCTTTGGTTTCACTTCCACGGCCCACAGGCTTGCTCAGAATAAACCTCCTTTCCACCGCCGTCCTTTGGAGGATAGCCCTGCCCGGGCCAAAGCCTCGGAGGGCTAGCTCGGTGCTGGCCTGCAGGCGGCAGTGGGACAAGGCCTGCCCCGCAGCATTCTGCCACACTCTGCAACCGGAAACAGGACCCCCAAGAGCCCTCTGGGTACTTAGAATTACACACAATTCCCCTTGAATCATTCCAGTCGTTTCTGCCTCTAATCATGACCCCAGAGGGGCTGCCAACAGTCCAAGGTGGGCCTACGGCACTTTTCCACCTTCTTCTCCCTCCTCCCTGGCCTGTTTCTCCTCTTGGCCCCAGTTTCTAATACAAAAGCTCTTCTGCCATCTAATGGAGAGAAGCACCGTGCAACTCTCCAGCGTCGATGAGTGACCCGATGTGGCGGCAGCGCGGGGCTGAGGACATGCTGTCTTCCTCCAGCTAATGCGCATGCCCACCTTAGTGCCAGCATTAGCGGCACGTGGGGTCCGAAGGGAGGGACGGCAAGTAAGAGGTTTTAAACATAAATTCAGCACTTTGGAAGAAAGGCACGTGAAAAGGGCCCTAAGTAACTGGGGCTGCCGCCTCTGCAAATTCCTAGATGTTCTAAGGCAGTGTCAGCGCAGCTGCCACACCACTCACAATCACAGACTCTGTGTGTCTCCCCTGGTTTCCTCGAGGAAAGAGATGCCACATGGAGATGCAGTGAAATACACTGTTGGTGAGCAGCGTCCAGAGGTCCACGTTTCCTCACCAGGGGGAATTTGTCAGAGGTTCTCAGTGTGGAGCATTTGGTCTCTTTCTCCTTCCCTTTCCACTCCCTCCAATGGGTTGTTCTGAGTCTAACTGTGTGGGGTATAGGGAATTAGCTGTATTCACAAGCCAGCCTTTACCAGTGTAGAGGCTTTGCTTCCCCATCTGCTGGGACTTTCCTTGTATTTCTCAAGTGGTTCAGAACTCCGGCAGGGAAGAGGTATGCTATTTATTGGCCCTTCTTCACTCCCCCAAACTCTCAACTTAAGTGCTAATATTTGTATTTAAGTTTCTTAGAAATTGTGCTGCCAAGGAGGCAGGCATGCAGTCCTGAGTGGGGAGCCTCAGAATTCCCTTCATTTCTCAGGGAGGGAACTCCGCTCCCGCTTCCTCACCTTACGGGCAGTGGGTCGGGACACTAGGCCTCTTCGTGGAACCACGTGCTTGTATTCGGTTAGGACGTGATGATGAAGCAATCTGGTTGATTGTTTTTCCCTTAACAGTCTCTTCATGGTTGTTTTGATTTACTGAGGTATAGTTGACGTACAGTATTATATAAGTTTCAAGGTGCACAGCATAGTGATTCACGGTTTTTAAAGGTTATAATCCATCTATCGCTATTGTAAAATATTGGCTCTATTGCCTGTACTGTACAACATATCCTTGCAGCTTATTTATTTTGTACATACTCGTTTGTACCTCTTAATCTTCTTAGTGACAGATTGATGGGTTCTCTTTATTTTCCTGCCTGGTATTTTGGCAACCACAAAGAGTTCCACAGTTGAAATTACCTGTAGGTAGGTAAGCATCGGATTTCTAGGACCACCAGGCACCCCGTGCCCCTGATTTCCTCCCATCTGCTTCCTTCCCTCGGGGGATAAGCGTCCACAGACCTTGGAGCCGGGGTGGGTTGGTCTCAGCCAACCCAGATTTTGGAGTTTGTGGGAATACCTTGTCACCTAGTTTTGTTGCGGACGTTACCCTGGGTTTTTGGTTTTGCTATCGTTTCCTGTATCTCTTTCTCTCTCTCTTTCGGGGCTGGGAGAGTAGATGAGGATTTTGTGAAGATTCAAAAATGATGTTACCACCTCTGCTGCCACCTTCCCAGAATCGAGAAACTGCATGACTTCTGGGTCAGAACGATTAATAAAGATATCTTAACATCGATACAACAAAACACAGAAAAATTAGACGTTCTGGGCAAATCGTGACTTGACATGGATCTAAGTCCTCTGTCCATATTTCTCCTGGAACGACAAATGATGGGGGGCCGAGGGGCGCAGGAGAGCAGAGCTCCTTGGGGAATTGCACCCACTGACTGAGAAGGGTCAGGGCTGGAGGTTCGGCAGCCGGAGGAGGGGGACGCAGCCTTCTGGGGAGAAGTCCACCTGATACTGGTCGCATCTGATGATGTCAGGGCAAGAGCTGGGCACTGCCACGGAGTGGCTTTCTGAGGGGACTGTGCCCAACCGACCGACTGGCTACTGCCCTAGGATAGAAAAAGAACGTCTGTGCTGCAGTCGTCCTGGGCTCCAGCCTCACCACCCTCACTATCACTTGCTCCATGTTGAAGAGGACAAATCTAAAGCTGAGGGAGATGAAGCATCTTAGCTTCCCCGCAGCCACCCAGCCGGGAAGGGGTGGAGTTGAGTTGGGCCTCGGGTGGTCTGCCTGGCCCCAGCTCAGGTCCACCTCACAGTCAAGTCTGGCCTCAGTTTCCACTGTAAGCAGACTAATGCTTGACTCTTGTCTGCTTCACGTGTCTGTGTCTGGTCCCCTATTAGTCTCTAAATTCGTCCATACACCCTGGCACAGAGGAGGTATGCAGCAAATGATGGCTCTCAGTCTATTAATGCTGGTGTGTGGTCAAGGATCACAGAGGCTGCTCACGCCAGTAATGTGGTTGGCATACACCTCTAATTGTTTCCCCTGAGGTTCTCTTGCCAAGATCCTTTTGTGTTTCCTAAATCTCTCTCTGCTTAACAAGGGCCAGCACAGGTGACCCCCAACCCGGACTGCAGATCGGAAAGTTGGGATTCCTTTCCTGAGCCGTACTGTGAGCCATGTGACTCGGGGACGTGCCGCTCTCTCCCTAGAGGGTGGGTCTAGCTGAAGATGTGCCAGGTATGCTTGTCCTTTGTGTGTCCCAAGCAAGAGGACGGGACTTTCTTATGACCTATGCTGACTTCACTGCAGCCCTGAGCCGCTGGGCAATGGGAGGCCGGCCACAGGCTACAAGGGAACTCAGAGGCAGAGGACTCCAGAGTCCCTGGCAAGTTTGTGCCCAGAGGGACGTCCTTTGCCCCTGTCCCAGGTGGACCTCAGAATCTGGGGACCAACTAGTCAGGAAATGTTGATAGCTATGGAAAGAGTGAAAATTTAGACTACACCCCCGGGAAAGAAGGACTCACCTCTGCCCACATGTTCATTCTCTGCTGCGGTCGGTGCCTGCTCTGCAGAAGTGCAAGGGCGTTACTGATCAAGCGTCCTGTTCCGGAAGGACCTACCATTGACTCCTGATATATACAGCTCTTAGGTCCTCAAGGCTGTTTTAACACCTTTCTATCAAGCTCCTCAAGGCGCAGATGATTGAGCCTACCGGCTTTCGTCTAAAGGAAAGCACGCACAGAACAGAGACTACAGTTCTTTCCATTTCCCAGCTGAACTAGAAATCCAAGCTTCAGGTAAGTGAAGACATCGTGGTCGGCCAGAGCACTGTTGAAATCAGGCAAACAGGTTACGATTTGACAAGAGAGGGCTGGTGAAAATCTCACTGTGTTCATGCCGAAGCAGGTTTAATCTCAGGAAAACAAAGTTTGGCTCAAAGGCAGAGCAGGAAGGGGCTCTCCTTCTGATGTTCTCTACTCCCATCACTGAGCTGCTCAGCCCATCTCCCAAAGGCAGTTCATGGCAATTCCGTCTCATGCCCTGGGGGCTGCAATGCCGTTTTTGGAAATAGATGCCGTCTATGGAGTTCTCAGTGAAGAGCATGTTGGGGCCTTTTCCCCGGGGACGATGTTGCCAGTATCTCAATGGTACAGGATACTTTTGCGTGCGTAGAGGCTGCTCTCCTTAGTCCTCCAGACGGCTCAGTCTGCTCACACAGCGCCACTCCATGAGGCCAGAGTCAGCCCCGTTGGCAACGAGAAGCCACCACTTTCTGTAAGGACTAGCCCGTTCCACGCCCCAGCACACGGCGCCAGCTTCCTGTGGAACCCGGCCCATCAGTGGCTTCTGAAAAGCTGCGTGGTCTTCATGACTGCCGTTCAAACCCTGGTAGGCAGGCACCCTGCTAGGGGTAAATGAAGGCTTCCCAAGGCACAGGCAGGGAGGGGTAGCTTTACATTGTGAATATTCACAGTAAGCCAGAAATCACATCTTTGCCACTATTTAAACTTATGAACAATTTCCGATGCTAGCTCAAAAATGTGTGTGTGTGTGTGTGTGTGTCTGTCATAGTTTCACAAAATTCTTTTGCAGGGAAGTGAGCAAAACTGTCTGGAGTCCACTGATTGGAGTCGATAGGACCTTGGCTGCAGCCTTCAAAGCCCTCGGTGGAGGTGGCCTCAGGCCTCTCGTGTGTCTGCTCTGTGACCGGAGCACAGCAAGCGTATGTCCTCACAGGAGCAGAGGTGGGCGCTGCTTCCAGGACCCCGCACTGTTTTTCGAATCGAACGGCATGAAGGCACGAAAACCCTCATGTGGGAAGTGAAAGTGCGAGTCACACGACAGAGATGTGACTTCAGCCTTGGGGACCAGCAAGGAGGGGGAGGGGAAGGCCTCTTTCCCTAGGACTGGAGTGAATCACTTTCTCTCTCATTCTCATGTTGGGACCCTACAGTCACGAAGCGTCTGAAAAGCTGTCTGTGTCTGTGTATGCTGCTTCTCTCATTCCTGCTCTGGGGCGAGAGTTGAAAGCCACTAGGAAATGAAGAGGTCGCACTTGAAGCCAGTGGTTCTCCCAAACAGAGACACCAGAAGGCAGGGGCGGGACTGGTTAAAACACTGCTGGGGGGACTTCCCTGGTGGCACAGTGGTTAAGAATCCGCCTGCCAGTCCAGGGGACGCGGGATCGAGCCCTGGTCCGGGAAGATCCCACAGGCCGTGGAGCAGCTGGGCCCACGCACCACAACTACTGAGCCTGGGCTCTAGAGCCTGCGAGCCACAACTACTGAGCCCACGCGCCACAACTACTGAAGCCTGTGCGCCTAGAGCCCGTGCTCCGCAACAAGAGAAGCCACCACAATGAGAAGCCCGCGCACCACAACGAACAGTAGCCCCCGACAGCCGCAACTAGAGAAAGCCTGCGCACGGCAATGGAGACCCAATGCAGCAAAAAAAAAAAGTCTACAAATAATAAATGCTGGAGAGGGTGTGGAGAAAAAGGAAGCATGTAAATTGGTACAGCCACTATGGAGAACAGTATGGAGGTTCCTTAAAAAACTAAAAATCGAACTAACATATGATCCAGCAATCCCACTCCTGGGCATATGTCCAGGCAAAACTATGATTCAATAAGATACACGCACCCCTATGTTCAGAGCAGCACTGTTCACAGTAGCCAAGACATGGAAACAACCTAAATGCCCATTGACAGATAAACAGATGTAGAAGATGTGGGAATATATACAATGGAATATTACTCAGCCATAAAAAATGAAACAGTGCCATTTGCAGCAACATGGAAGGACCTACAGATTAGCATACTAAGTGAAGTAAAACAGAGAAAGACAAATATCATATGATATCACTTATATGTGGAGTCTTTAAAAAATGATATAAATGAACTTATTTAGAAAACAGAAATGGACTCACAGCCATAGAAAACAAACTTACGGTTACCAAAGAGGATAGCAGAGGGAGAGGGGGAGAGATAAATTAGGAGTTTGGCATTAACATATACACACTACTATATATAAAATAGATAAACAACAAGGACGTACTCTATAGCACAGGGAACTATATTCAATATCTTGTAATAACCTATAGTGGAAAAGAATCTGAAAAAGAATATATATATATATATATATATATATATATATATATATATAAAACACTATGTGTGTGTGTGTGTGTGTAATGGAATCACTTTGCTATACACCTGAAACTAACACAACACTGTAAACGAACTGTACTTCAATTCTTTAAATGGTTAAAAAAAATTTAATGAAATAAATAAAATCATTTATGCTTTACATAAAGGTGCACTCTTAGAAAGTTAAAATTTCTCATAGAGGGCTTCCCTGGTGACACAGTGGTTGAGAGTCCGCCTGCCAATGCAGGGGACACCGGTTCGAGTCCTGGTATGGGAAGATCCCACAAGCCGCGGAACAACTAAGCCCGTGTGCCACAACTGCTGAGCCTGCGCTCTAGAGCTCACGAGCCACAAGTACTGAGCCCACGCACCTAGAGCCCATGCTCTGCAACAAGAGAAGCCACAGCAATAAGCCCGTGCACCACAACGAAGAGTGGTCCCTCCTTGCGCAAAGTGCAGCAACAAAGACCAAAGGCAGCCAAAACTAAATAAATAAATAAATACATGAATAAATACATTTTTTTCTCATAATGTGTCTGCACTAACCACTACGAGCAGTTTTATGTGTATTCGTCCATATTTTTTCCTAGGATATGCTAACCTGCATTTACAGTATTTTTTTTACATTAATAAGACCATATCAAGTACCAATTTGGCTGTTTATAATTCTTATTCCATGAATGCCATGTTCTTGGCATTTGTACAATTCCATATTGGACTGTTTGTCTTTTATTTATTTATTTATTTTTGGCTGTGTTGGGTCTTCGTTTCTGTGCGAGGGCTTTCTCTAGTTGTGGCGAGCGGGGGCCACTCTTCATTGCGGTGCGTGGGCCTCTCACTGTCGTGGCCTCTCTTGTTGCGGAGCACAGGCTCCAGACGTGCAGGCTCAGTAGTTGTGGCTCACGGGCCCACTTGCTCCGCGGCATGTGGGATCCTCCCGGACCAGGGCTCGAACCCGTGTCCCCTACATCAGCAGGCGGCCTCTCAACCGCTGCGCCAGAAGGGAAGCCCGGATTGTTTGTCTTTTATGTACTGATTTCTAAGAGTTTTTTGGGTTTTTTTCCACATTTTAAAGATATTTTCTTTAGTTTATTATTTGTATCACTGATTTTTTCCTAACTCGTTTATCTTTTCATCTTATTTATGGTGTTTTGTTCATAACAGAGTTTAACATTTTAGTATAATTAGACATCGATTTTATTTTATTTTTTTGCCTTCTGCACTTTGTATCCTGCATTTTTAAAAAAAATTTTTTTAAGATGTTGGGTGTAGGAGTTTATTAATTAATTAATTTTATTTATTTGCTGTGTTGGGTCTTCGTTTCTGTGTGAGGGCTTTCTCTAGTTGTGGCAAGCGGGGGCCACTCTTCATCGCGGTGCTCAGGCCTCTCGCTATCACGGCCTCTCTTGCTGCGTAGCACAAGCTCCAGACGCACAGGCGCAGTAGCTCTGGCTCACGGGCCTAGTTGCTAGCGGCATGTGGGATCTTCCCGGACCAGGGCTCGAACCTGTGTCCCCTGCATCGGCAGGTGGACTCTCAACCGCTGCTGCACCAGGGAAGCCCTCCTGCATTTTTTACTCTCTGGTTGATAAAGAATTATCCCAATTGATTCCCAATTTGATGCTTTCACGGTGTTTTCTGCCATAAATACGTTTCACATTTCTTTGTGTTCAGACATTGATCCATATTTACTCATGCATGGCTTCCGGGTTTTGTATCATGCATAAATGTCTTCATCAATGTTTTCTCCTTTCATTTTTATGGTTTCATATTTTCTATTTAATTGTATGCTTTCATTTATTCCCATTTCAAGTTTAATCCTTTGGAAATTAATTTTTCTGTAAAAAGTAAAATCTAGACCAGCTTTCTTCGGACTTGTGTAATCCAAGTAATTTCACCATTGCTCTTTATGTACTCTTTCAATTTCGGTTTCACTCTGACTTCTGACTTAATTTTACATTTTCTCTCCAGTCACATCTCTGGCTTGCTCCCTTAGACACAACTGCTGGCATCCTGGCTGATAAACCCTACCTTCCCGTGAGAATATGGAACTTGTTTTTTATTTTGGACGTCAATTTTGCAGACACACATCTTGGCCTTTCTCCACCTATCCTTCACCCTACTACATGGCAGAGTAATGTTCCCTCATTCCCGAACCAGGTAATATGCTATAATTACAGAGACCTGGATAAATATGTCATGTGGGAATGCATAGATCTTGCAAAATTATGAACTCCACCTGAAAACTCTCTCATCACTAAACCTCGGACTGTGTATATTTGCACATGTGTGTATGCAACCCTTTTAAACAAAATATTCACAACATTATTTATAATAGTAAAAAATAGAAAAACTCAAATGTTCAAGTATCCCCAACTCAACAGTCCTCTAATCCATTGATGCTTTAATCTCCTCTCTCTCATCCCCTTCTTGTCCTCACGTTATTCCCTGCATTCTTGGGAAGGCAACTTAAGCTGAACCAATCAAATGTCTGTCTGTCTTTCTCTGTCTCTTTCTTCTCCCTCCCCAATCCCAACTTTCTGTACTGAATCCTTCAGGTCACTTCCTCAGAGAGGCCATCCCAGATCACTCAAGCCAAATTAGCTAGAAGAACAAATTGCAAGAATAAACAAAGGTGGGGGTTAAACTTTGGTGACGATGACATTTCAACTCAGTCGAGAAATACGGATTATAAACGTTATAAATAGATAACGTTCCAGGGCTCCTCTGGTGGCGCAGTGGTTGAGAGTCCGCCCGCCGATGCAGGGGACACGGGTTCGTGCCCCGGTCCGGGAAGATCCCACATGCCGCGGAGCGGCTGGGCCCGTGAGCCATGGCCGCTGAGCCTGGGCGACCGGAGCCTGTGCTCCGCAACGGAGGAGGCCACAACAGTGAGAGACCTGCGTACTGCAAAAACTAAAGATAAATAAATAAATAACGTTCCAACACCTGACTAACCTTTGGGGGCAAAACAAAATTAGATCAATGTCATTTTTTGCACCCAAATAAGTTCCTAGTGGATTAAAATTTTAAAGTACTAGAAGACGTTATGAGTGACAAATTTTACAGTTTTACAGTGGGTAAGGCTTTCTATTGGACATAAACTACCGAAATCATAATGAAAAGATCGATGACTTAAATACATTATAAAAGTTTTTAAAAACCTTCTATATAGAAAAGAACTATGACCAAAGTTAAAATGAAGCAATGAGGAAGGAAAGCGTTTTCAAATTACAGCAAAGATTTGATATCTTTAACATATAAAGAGCACTCTCAAATCAATGAGGGAAATATGACTATTACAATTAAAAAATAGAAAAAAAGGATATGAATAGACAGTTCTCAGAAGAGGAGTTACCAGTGGCCAGGTGTCATATGAATATTGTTAAACCAGTTTAGAAATCAAAGAAAGTGAAACACTATTGAGATATGATTTTGCTTACTCTATGGGCCAAGACTTAAAGGATTGAAAATGTCCTGCTTGGTGTGCATTATGGGCTGAATTGTATCCCCCCTTAATTCGTATGTTGAAATCCTATTGTCTAATGTGACAGTATTTGGCGATAGGGACTTTAAAGAGGTAATTAAGGTTATTTTTATCAGGTCATAAGTGTGGGTACCTAATCCAATAGGTCTGCTGTCCTTATAAGAAGAGGAACAAGACACCAAAGAGCTCCTTCTCTCACTACACACACACACACACACACACACAAAGGACATGTGAGGACACAGCGAGAAGGTGTCTGTCTATAACTCAAGGAGGAGGCCTCACCAGAAACCAACCTGCTGGCACCTTGATCTTGGACTTCAAGTCTCCAGAACTATGAGAAAATAAATTTCTGCTGTTTAAGACACCTAGTCTGTGGTATTTTATTATTATTGTATTATGGCGGGCTAAGCTGACAAATAGAGGGTAGGAAGTAAGAAAATGGACACTTTCATACACAGTTGGTTGGAGTTAAATTGATGCAAACGTTTTGGAGGGCAACTTGGTAATACATATCAAGCACTTTAAAAAGAGATTACTCTTTGACCCAACAAGCCTCCTTCTAAAATCCTATTGTACATAATGTGTTACACAAAAACAAATGTACCAGCGTATTAATTTCAGCATGGTTCATAATACTGAAAAATTATAAGTAGCCTAAAGGCCTATGTACAAGAGATTGGTTAAAATAACTATGGTATACACATTCTGTGGAATATTATGCAGCTATTGAAAATAATGTGGAAGGCACAGGCTTCTCCATATCCACTATGTGGCCCACGTCTGGGCCAATTTTGGGTGCCCTGTCTGGAAAGGGAAGGTCCTTCTCCTTGTCCCTTTCCTCCAGCTGCCCCTTGCAGTCCCTCCCCACCTTTGACTCATTTGTCTCCTTTTCTACCACAATATGAGTTGATCAGCAAGGAGCTAATCCCTTAAGAAGAAAAGAGGCCTATTTCTCCCTTGAAGTAATAAACGAGGGCCAAGTAATCAGACCACAGTAGTTAAATAAATAAAATTATGATTCCCTCAATTCATTAATAGTCAAGACTTTGCTATTGCAAGTGAAGAAAAGTAGAACAGAAACAATCTAAAATATTCCCTCAATTATAAATAAGTATGATTATAATTATGAAAATAAATTTATGATTAAATAAAATTATGATTCCCTCAATTCATTAATAGTCAAGACTTTGCTATTGCAAGTGAAAAAAAGTAGAACAGAAACAATCTAAAATATTCCCATTGGCTTAAGCGAAACGGAGCATTTCTGGGTCTGTATAACCGAAAGGTACAGAGGTAGTTCCTGTCTTCAGGCATGGCTGGATCCAGGATTTGGTTCTCTGAGATGTGTCTTCTTCTTGCTCTAGCTTCCCCTCTGTCCATTTACCTTCTGCCCTCCTGCAGCCTCAAAAGTGTCACTGGTTGGGTGGGATCACCGCGGCCGGAGGACAGCAGTGCTCCGATTGGCCAGGCCTGAGCCACATGCCCACCCCTGGAATCAGAGGTGACGTCAACTCTACCAGATCCATAATGGCCGAGAGAAAAGGAAAGGGGAGAATTTCTAGCGTGACATGACGATACCAGTACCAAGAGAACGGACATGGATGCTGGGTGACAAAACCCATAGATGTCCTCTACAGTGGTGCAGACTTTTCATCAAATTCAAAATCAATGTCCAATGTTTTAAAGGAACAAGACTAGGAAAGATTATTCCTTAATCTAACAGAACAGTATTTGTACTTTCCCAAAATAAAAATACTTATGTCAGAAGGAATACATACGTGATGAAAATATTTAAACAATACGTACGTGTGAAACCTACCAGGTGGAGTTTCTTTCCCTAATGCTAATGTCTGGAGACGAGCATTCCTGATGGTGGAGGTGGCTCACTCTAGGTAGTTACTATGCATATCCCCACACATTCACATGGTGGCAGCACAGTGTGAGAACAGAACATACCATACAGAGAACACAGCATATACCACGCAGAGATTCTCAACTTGTTTTAATCTTTCTTAGTACCCAGCTATCTACCTTGCTCTTTCTCTAACTGCCACACGGCTTTCCAGTAGGATGGGCTTACTGTAATTTACTGAATCTTTACTCAGTTGAAGCTTTTTCACTCAATGCTATAATTAACATTCTGGTTAATTCTGCCTTGTTTGCATATGCAAGAGTTTCTCTCTGAAAGATTCCCAAAGGTAGGCCAAAGGGTAAGAACAGCTTAAACTTCAATATAAAATGCCAAATAAATGTCCCGATAGCTTTACTGACACTCCAACTGATAAAGTATAAAAGTCTTTGTTTGTAACAAATATTGGAGGTTGTTAATTAGTTAAATTATTCCTACACTGAAACCTGCCCTGTTCTCACCAAAAGGAAGACTTGAAAGGCTCAAATTGTTTCCAAGTAACTTAACAGAGTCCCAGAGAAAAGCTCAAGAATATGTTTGGGAACACCAATATCCAGCATCCAAGGTAAAATTTCACAATGTCTGGCATCCAATACAAAATCACCAGGCACGGAAAGCAGCAGGAAAATCCAATCCCATTAGGAGAGAAATCAATCACAAAGAGGCATCCCAAGTGGAACGGAAAAAGTAAAACTACCTCATCTGCAGACCACCTGATCATGTACGTAGAAAATATGATGTAATTCACAGAAGAGCTACTAAAACTATAAGGGAATTTAGCGAGGTTGCAGGAAACACTATACATTAGAGGGGGCTAACTCCTCCCCCAAAGACTTAACTAATTGTCCCAAAACTTTTCTTCACTCGTCTGAAACAAGGTCAGTAGACCACAAAGTTCCAGTTCCAGTGTTTCTGGGCTGTTTGATCTCCTGCAAACTAAGCTTTTTATGTTGGCAGGAATCAGACCTACTGGTACAAGGTGGTGGGCAAACTAGAATTCTGGTGGGAGGGCACACTTTCTGAGCAGCAACCATGTACTGTACACCAACAGCCTTAAAAAATCAATAGAAAAGTGAATTTTTACCTCAGCAAATCTACCCTTTGGAACCTACCTTGAGGACGTAACCAGTCAGGCAAATACTTACACAGAAGAATTCCACTGACTCGTTTCTTATAATAGGGAAAAATGGAAACGTATTAAATGTTAACGCTTATGGTACCTCTTTTATGCAACCAAGTACGTGTTTTTGAAGAAATTTTAGGGGAAAAAAAAGCTCATACGTTAAATGAAAATAATTCAGGAAGAAAATTAACCATGAACTTGCAAAAATTACACTATCTTCTTGCTATATATAAATGAAAGTATAAAACTAAGAAAATATTCCAAAATACTGATAGTAGCTAACGCTGAATGACACGACATAATGCATTTTACTTCTCTTCCAACTCCTACACCGTCTTCAATTACCTTGTACTACTAGAATACCTGAAGCCCAGAACCTTCCCTTGAAACCAAGGACAAAGCAAGGAACCGTGGAGGCGCAGTACCTGAAAATACACTCAGACACGGAGTAGTAGTTCAGTTTTATTTTCTGCCGTAACAAACGTTTCAGCACGTCCTCCTCCAGCAACAGGGAAACAACAGGGCCAAGCGGGCGCAAGACCAATGCAAGCAAACAATTAGGGCCCCAGAATAAAGTGGCAACTAGTGTAGGAATCAACGCACTGGGGAGGGACGCCCTGCCTAGGAAGAGACGCTAGGTTAGTCCTACGCCCCCTTTCCTGGCCCGGGCTTCGTGAAAACATGGAGCACAAAGTGCTGCATGGTCCGCAGCAACAGAGAAGGCTGGTTGAGACCGGAGGTGATGGAAATCTGGAGTCAGCCCGGGTCCTCAGCACTCACTGGGCTAAAAGGGAGAGCAAGAGAAAACCCAGTGAAATGTGGTAACTGTGAGCCTAATGCTCTGCCCCCTCAGCGCGCGGCAGGCTCGGCGCGCAGGTCTACGTCCTCAGACCCCGCCTCTGGGGGTCTCCAATTCACGCTTAGAACCAGCCCGGCCACCTGCCACCGCCCCCCACCGGGGCCCCTCGGAGAACTAACACGGCTAGGGTGCTGCCGCACACTGCGAGCTCCTTCCACACCGGCCCTCGGTGGCGCTGGGCGTGTGGCGCCGGGGCTGGCAGGCCCTCTCTGCCTCCACGGGCCATCGGAGGGGCACCGGGAAGGAGCCGGTGGCGGCACGGCCAAGGAACCGGCTCCCGACCTGGCCTGTGCCGCAGGCCTGCGTGCCCTCAGGCCGCTCTCACTTGTCTCGGCCCCCTCCAGGTCTGCTCCGCCCCCTTCTGCTCCCTCAGGCCGTCTCCCCCCGCGCCCCCCCCACCCCGCCGCCTCTCCCCGGCCCCGCTGACCCCTCCCCCACGAGGCCAGCGCCTCCAACGGTCTTGCTCCCCCTTCCCCCACCCCTCCACATCCCCGGGCTGACCCCCTTCTCCCCCTTCCACTGGCTCCCGAAGGCGCATCCCTCGGCCTCTCCTCAAACAGAATATAACTGGAGCAGTTGGCTTCCGGATCCTCTGCCCACGGGCCCGACAAACCCACCCAGCCCTGAGGCGGCGTGTCCACCTGGTCCCGGCGCGGCGTGTCCAGCTGGTCCCTGCTCAGCGTGTCCACCTGGTCCCGGCGCGGGGTGTCCACCTGGTCCCGGGGCGGGGTGTCCACCTGGGTGCGGTGCGGGTTGGCCACCAGGCCGTGGGACGGCGGGGTGACGGAGACGCCATATTCGGCGTCTGCCCGCCCCGGGCAAACCATCTCCTCTCGGCCCAGGAGCAGGCGGCAGCTGCAAGGCCTGTGGACCTCCAACCTCTTGTGCGACACCTCTGGCTCCATCTGGCTCGCCCTGGCCTTCACCACCTGTCGCCACGCCGCCGCCATCGCCTTGGTCTGCGGCCTCCATGCTGCCACGGGCTTCGCTTCTGCCCTCCACGCCCAGCACGAGCTTCTGAGGGAACGAGGCCCCCACAGGAAGCTCCGCCCCTAGGCGGCTGACGTCACTGGGGCTCCCAGGGCGCCTGCGCAAACAGGCCCCGCCGCCATTCCCCGGATGTCACGCTTGCGAGGCCTCTGGGCACGTGACTGCTTCCCAGCAAACCGGCAAACCCCAGGCGAGCCGCATGCACCTCAAAGTCTGTGCTGGGGCCAGCTGAGCCACCCTCACGTGTGACCAGCGTGCTGAACGCAGGTCCCTGTCATCGAGTTCTGCAAGGGAGTCGGGCACCTCTGGGCCAGGCCCGGCCAGCCCTCTGGTCTCCCACACGTAGCTCGAGTCTGCATGTGTGTGCGTGGGCACGACTGCGTGTGTCGGGGCCAGCGATGCGTATCGGGTGGTGCCTGCCCGCCTGGGGAGGGAGGTGGGGGGCTGCTGCTGGGTCCGCTGGGGACGGCATGGGGCCAGGCCGCCAGGGGCTCCAAGGCTCCGGGGACACAGACTGCAGCGGCTCCAGGCTGCAGGCTTGGCCCCGGTCGGCCAGGTGCATGGGGGAAACTGGCTGCACGCACGGGCTGCGGCGGCGGGGGGGTTTGGGGGGGGTGGGCGGGGGGAGGGTCGGCGGGCGGGTGGCACCACCGCAGGACCAACCCCAGTCTCCTGGCCGTTTGGTGGCACAGCCCTCATGGGCTTTCCCTCCCCCAGGAACAAAGTCTTGCCGCTCTCCGGGGGCCTGGAGGTTCCGGGGGCCCTCAGCTGGGAGGTGACCCTGTGTCTCCTGGCCTGCTGGGTGATGGTCTACTTCTGTGTCTGGAAGGGGGTCAAGACAACAGGAAAGGTACAGCCGGGGTGACGCCAGGGCTGGGGGCAGCACTGCCTGGGGGTTGTAGCTGTCTGCCAGCGACCACTGCTGCCAGGGGAGGAGACGGCACCAGGGCCAGAGCCCGAGGCGGGGCAGGGACTTCATTCTGGGCCACTTGATCCCTACCCCCTGGCTGGAGTGTCCTCCCCACACCCTGCGCCTCCAGGCCCGGCAGCCTTCCCTCCCGAGGGTAGGTGGAGTGGCCCCGGCAGCGGCTGCCCCTTCCCTGGGGTAGGGGGCATCCCTGGCTCGCCTTCCCTCCCTTCCAGTTCCTCTCTGTTCTGGCTCTGAGTCAGCTTTTGACCTTCTCGGTCTGTCTCTCTCACCTGCCTGTCTGCCCTCGGGGACCCAGCGGGGAGCCTGGACACATCCCTCGCTCAGGGGCTCCCTGTCAGGTTGTGGGGACAACTGTGTGAACAGACACACAATAAGACAGCGTGCCGGCGGGAGGGAGGGAGACACAAGAGGGAAGAGATATGGGAACATATGTATATGTATAACTGATTCACCTTGTTATACAGCAGAAACTAACACACCATTGTAAAGCAATTATACTCCAATAAGATGTAAAAAAAAAAAATACGCAAAGGGAGAGGGGAAGGGGAAGGGACGAAGCCAGCGAGTATGCAGGCTGGATTACTTAGGACTTTTCAGGCTACCGTAAGGCTTTGTTTTCAACTCTGACAAGGAGCCCCTTGGAGGGTTTGGAACGGAGTTGAGCAGAAACAATCAAAAATATCCACATTGGCTTAAGCCAAAGGGAGAATTTCTGGGTCTGTGTAACTGAAATGTATAGAGGTAGTTCCTGTCTTCGGGCATGGCTGGATCCAGGACTCGGTTCTCTGAGATCTGTCTTCTTGCTCTAGCTTCCCCTCTGTCCATTGCCAGCCTGCCTCCCCTGCAGCCCCAAAAGTGTCACTGGTTGGATGGGATCACCGCGGCCGGAGGAAAGCAGTGCTCCGATTGGCCAGGCCTGAGCCACATGCCCACCCTTGGAATCAGAGGTGACGTCAACTCTATCAGAAGCATAATGGCCGAGAGAAAAAGAAAGGGGAGATTTTCGAGGGTGACATGAGGGTACCAGTACCAAGAGAAGGGACACGGATGCTGGGTGACAAAACCCATAGATGTCCTCTACAGTGGTGCAGACTTTTCATCAAATTGAAAATCCATTTCTAATGTTTTTTTTTTTTAAAAAAAAACCAAGACTACGAAACATTCTTCTCGTAATAGACCATGTGCCCTGTTACTGGCCCTCCCATCAGCTCCCATCCCCTGACTCTGGGCTTCCACATCCACTTTAGGGGGGTGTCCTCTGCCTAATCCTCCCACACAGAACTTTGCTGAATTTAAGTTTGTTAAGTAAGTGCTTTTAAAGGGAAAAAATGGAGCAGACTATTGTTTTCCAAAGGAAAAACATTTCAAAACTAATAATTCCTTAGGAAAATATTTAAAGAACATGGAAATCTAAAATCTAAATAGTGAAAGCTTTCTTCCCTAATGCCCAGTGATGACATTGAAAGCAGGGTGGCTCCTTCCAGGCGATGACTCTGCCTTTCCCCACATGGTCATATGGTCAGAATGTATTCAAAAACAGGAATATGCCATACCCAGAATTCTGCAATTTGCTTTCATCTCTTTCCATATTAGTTCCCAGCTATCTACTTTGCTCTGACTGCCGTATGGTACTCCACCAGGACGGACTTGCTGTGATTTACTGAACGTTTCCCATGTTGAGGTAAATTCTACCAAATTTTCACAATGACAAGCAATGCTGTAATTAACACTGTGGTCAATGCTGCCTTGTTCACATACACAAGAGTTTTTCTGTGATAGATTCCCAAAGGTGGGTCAAAGGATATGCATATCTTAATATTTAAGAGGAAATGCCAATCAAGTGTCCAGATAGATTTTACCACCACTCTGATAGTGTATGAGTCTTTGTTTCTAACTATAGACTTCTCAAACACAGAAGATTTCAGTTAATTAAATTAATCCAAAAAAGTTGTGGCACATAAATACAATGGAATATTACTCGCCATAAAAGTAAACGAAACTGAGTTATTTGTAGTGAGGTGGATGGACCTAGACTCTGTCATACAGAGTGAAGTAAGTCAGAAAGAGAAAAACAAATATGGTATGCTAACACATATATATGGAATTAAAAAAAAAAACAGGTAATGAAGAACCTAGGGGTAAGACGGGAATAAAGACACAGACCTACTAGAGAATAGACTTGAGAATATGGGGAGGGGGAAGGATAAGCTGTGACAAAGAGAGAGTAGCATGCACATATATACACTACCAAACGTAAAACAGATAACTAGTGGGAAGCAGCCGCATAGCACAGGGAGATCAGCTCAGTGCATTGTGACCACCTAGAGGGGTGGGATAGGGAGGGTGGGAGGGAGGGGGACGCAAGAGGGAAGAGATATGGGAACATATGTATATGTATAACTGATTCACTTGGTTATAAAGCAGAAACCAACACACCATTGTAAAGCAATTATACTTCAAACAGATGTTAAAATGTATTAATACTACAGTGAGACCTGCTCTGGTCCCAAAAACCAAATCTTAAAAAACTAAGGCACAGGGGCTTCCCTTTTGGCGCAGTGGTTGAGAGTCCGCCTGCCGATGCAGGGGACACGGGTTCGGGACCCGGTATGGGAAGATCATACATGCCGGGGAGCGGCTGCCCTGTGATCCATGGCCACTGAGCCTGCGCGTCCGGAGCGTTTGCTCCGCAACGGGAGAGGCCACAACAGTGAGAGGCCTGCGGAACGCAAAACAAACAAACAAACAAAAAAACTAAGACTCAAGAGGTTCAAAGTGTTTCCAAGTCACTTAATAGGATCCCAGAACAAAGCTTAAGAATAAGTTCAGGAATAGAAACACATCCAGCACCCAAGGGAAATCTTATAATGCCTAGCACCCAATCTAAACTTACCGGGCATGCAAAGAAGCAGGAACATCCAAACCGTTATGACAGAAATCAGTTAAAAGCATCGATTGGGAAGGAAGAAGTAAATGTGCCTTTATTTACAGACAAAATGACTGTATATGTAGAAAGGCCCATGGGATTTATAAAAAGAGCTATTACTATCAACTAGTGAGTTTAGCAAGGTTGCAGAATACAAGCTGTTTTAGAGGGAGCTTACCACCTCACCCCAAACACTTAACCAACTGCTCCAGCGCTTTTCTTTGCAGACCTGAAACAAGGTCGGTAAGCCACAAATTCTCACTTAGTATTCTGGCGTTATACCTTAATATAAAAATGTAACTACAGAACTAAGAAACTATTCCAATATTAGCCCTGAATGGCAGGACACAATTTTCTTTTTGTTCCACTTCTGACATTGTCTTCAATTAGGTGTGCTACTTGAATAGCTGCATTCCAGACCTCCCCTCCAACCTGAGCACAAATGCAAGAATATTAGGAGGTGCAGAAGCTAAAACTAAACTCAGACACAGAACAGCAGCTCAGTTGTATTTTCTGCAGTTATCATTTAATCACAAAATACGTGGACCCTGAGCGCCCAAGGGCCAGTACAGGCAAAAGACGAGGCCGCAACAAGTGGTGACCACTGAAGAAAGCAATGCCCTAGGGAAGGACGCCAAGGACACGACACATAAGTTAGGGTTAGCGCCCTGGGGCCTGCTGACGCTAAACGAAAAACTGGGTAAAAATGTCCAGCAAGATGTGAACCACCGAGCAAAGCTGGTCCACACAGAACATGATGGAACTTCGGAGTTGGCCAAAGTCTTCAGCAGTCAATCGGCTAAAATGCAGGGAAAAATAAAATTCAAGTTTTGAGAGGCACACGTCCCTCCCTGTCCCCCAACACCGACAATTCCAGAGCAGCACACTTCTTCTTTAGGCTTAACCCTCCCTTACAGCTCCACCTGGCCTGAGCCTGGCTCTGGCCACCTGCCACCAGCCCCTCCCTAGACCCCTCTAGAACCCACATGACCAGGACGCGGCCCTCCACAATAAGCTCCTTCTGAATGGGCTCTGGGACTAGAAAGTATACACTCAGCAAGTGGTGGGCGATCTCCGCGTCCATGTGCGATGGGAAATGCACGGTAATGGTGCAGGAGGAGATATGGTTAAGGCACCACCCACACTACTGATTTCGCCTGTGCCTCAGGCTTCCTCCTCACTGAGACCCGCCTTCACACCCCCACATCCCGGCTTCCCCGCCAGACCACCCCTTAGGCCGTCCACAACCTCCCACCCTATACACTGAGGCCACCCTGGACATCACCACCCCTACCCTCTGGTTTCCCTCAGGTTGGTTTGCCCCACCACCATCCCATCAGCCCAGACCACCCTTGGCCCATACCCTCCAGCAGCCCAGAGTTCCCTCCTTCTACACTTCAGGCCCCACCGCCTGCAGCCCCTCCCCACAAACCACCTGCAGCCCAGCCCCTGGCCGCTCGGCCCACGGGGGCTCCTGCAAAAGGATACCACTGTAGCGCCTGCGGACCCGGACCTCCGGCCCCGGGTCCTGCGTCTCCACGTGGCCCTGCTGCCTGGGCTGCCCACTGGATCTGCACAAGTCCACCGGCTACGCCACCTGCCTCTCCAGCGACACCAGGGTTGCCAGGGATTCCAGGGTCGCCCGGATCAACCGGGTCACCGGGGTCACCCTGGCCACCACGTGCTGCTCCCACTGCAACGGCCACGGCACCTGCGCCTTCGTCTGCTGCCCTCACGGCTCCTTCACCATCTGCCTCAGACTCCATCTAGAACAGCTTCCACCCTCCCTACGAGCGGGGGAAGAAAAAAAACGGTCCCTCACAAAACCGACCTTCTAACGGCCACTCAGGTGGGGATTCCCAGAGCGCCTGCGCAAACAGACCCTTGGTAACGCCTCCTGACTCGTGATTGGTTCCCACGACAGAGCCTGCAGGCTCTCCAGCCAATGGTCGCCCCCTTACGAAGCTCCTCACCGCAGAGAGCTGTGTAACCCTAAAGAACCTGGGCAGACAGAAACCCACATCTTCCGGTCCATCTAACCGGCCTACCTCGGGCCCAGGCTCCCCGTGAGCGGCTTAGTCATGAGGCCTCCAGGTGACGCTCCTCGCAGTAGTGTGGCTGGAGCTCCCCAGTGCGCATGTGCAAACAGAGCCCCGCCCCACCTCCTAAGGCCTCTGAGAACGTAAGTTTCCCTGCCAAGCCTGCAAACCCCAGGCGAGCCCCGTGCACTTCGAAGTCTGTGTCAGTGCCAGCCTGGCCAACTTCACGTGTGACCAGCCTGCTGAACGCACGTCCCTGTCATCGAGTTCTGCAAGGGAGTCGGGCACCTCTGGGCCAGGCCCGGCCGTCCCTCTGGTCTCCCACACGTAGCTCGAGTCTGCATGTGTGTTCGTGTGCACGCGTGCGTGTGTCTGGGCCCAGCCCTGCGGGGATGAGGCCAGGGATGCAGAGCGGGCGGTGTTTGCCCGCCTTATGAGGGAAGCAGCCCCTCCCCGGCCCCGCTGACCCCTCCCCCACGAGGCCAGCGCCTCCAACGGTCTTGCTCCCCCTTCCCGCACCCCTCCACATCCCCGGGCTGACCCCCTTCTCCCCCTTCCACTGGCTCCTGAAGGCGCATCCCTCGGCCCATGGGATTTATAAAAAGAGCTATTACTATCAACTAGTGAGTGTAGCAAGGTTGCAGAATACAAGCTGTCTTAGAGGGAGCTTGTCTCCTCACCCCAAACACTTAACCAACTGCCCCAGCACTCTTCTTTGCAGACCGGAAACACGGTCAGTAAGCCACAATCTCTTATTTAGTATTCTGGCATTATACGTTAATATAAAAATGTAACTATAGAACTAAGAAAATATTCCAAAATTAACACTGAATGGCAGGACACAATTTTATTTTTGTTCCACTTCTGACATTGTCTTCAATTAGGTGTGCTACCTGAATAGCTGAATCCCAGACCTCCCCTCCAACCTGAGCACAAATGCAAGAATATTAGGAGGTGCAGAAGCTAAAACTAAACTCAGACACAGAACAGCAGCTCAGTTGTATTTTCTGCAGTTACCATTTAATCACCAAACTAAATACGTGGACCCTGAGCGCCCAAGGGCCAGTACAGACAAAAGACGAGGCCGCAAGAAGTGGGGACCACTGAAGAAAGCAATGCCCTAGGGAAGGACGCCAAGGACACAACACATAAGTTAGGGTTAGCGCCCTGGGGCCTGCTGGCGCTAAACGAAAAACTGGGTAAAAATGTCCAGCAAGATGTGAACCACCGAGCAAAGCTGGTCCACACAGAACATGATGGAACTTCGGAGTTGGCCAAAGTCTTCAGCAGTCAATCGGCTAAAAGGCAGGGAAAAATAAAATTCAAGTTTTGAGAGGCACACGTCCCTCCCTGTCCCCCAACACCGACAATTCCAGAGCAGCACACTTCTTCTTTAGGCTTAACCCTCGCTTACAGCTCCACCTGGCCTGAGCCTGGCTCTGGCCACCTGCCACCAGCCCCTCCCTAGACCCCTCTAGAACCCACATGACCAGGACGCGGCCCTCCACAATAAGCTCCTTCTGAATGGGCTCTGGGACTAGAAAGTATACACTCAGCAACTGGTGGGCGACCTCCGCATCCATGGGCGATGGGAAATTCACAGTAAGGGTGCTGGAGGAGATATGGTTAAGGCACCACCCACACTACTGATTTTGCCTGTGCCTCAGGCTTCCTCCTCACTGAGACCCGCCTTCACACCCCCACATCCCGGCTTCTCCACCAGACCACCCCTTAGGCCGTCCACAACCTCCCACCCTATACACTGAGGCCACCCTGGACATCACCACCCCTACCCTCTGGTTTCCCTCAGGTTGGTTTGCCCCACCACCATCCCGTCAGCCCAGACCACCCTTGGCCCACACCCTCCAGCCGCCCAGAGTTCCCTCCTTCTACACTTCAGGCCCCACCGCCTGCAGCCCCTCCCCACAAACCACCTGCAGCCCAGCCCCTGGCCGCCCGGCCTACCGGGGCTCCTGCAAAAGGATACCACTGTAGCTCCTGCGGACCCGGACCTCAGGCCCCAGGTCCTGCGTCTCCACGTGGCCCTGCTGCGTGGGCAGCCCACTGGATCTGCACAAGGCCACCGGCTGCGCCACCTGCCTCTCCTGCGACGCCAGGGTTGCCAGGGTTTCCAGGGTCGCCCGGATCAACCGGGTCACCGGGGTCACCCTGGCCACCACGTGCTGCTCCCACTGCAACGGCCACGGCACCTGCGCCTTCGTCTGCTGCCCTCACGGCTCCTTCACCATCTGCCTCAGACTCCATCTAGAACAGCTTCCACCCTCCCTATGAGCGGGGGAAGAAAAAAATGGTCCCTCACAAAACCGACCTTCTAACGGCCACTCAGGTGGGGTTTCCTAGAGCGCCTGCGCAAACAGACCCTTGGTAATGCCTCCTGACTCGTGATTGGTTCCCACGACAGAGCCGGCAGGCTCTCCAGCCAATGGTCGCCCCCTTACGAAGCTTCTCACCGCAGAGAGCTTTGTAACCCCAAACAGCCTTGGCAGACAGAAACCCACATCTTCCGGTCCCTCTAACCGGTCTACCTCGGGCCCAGGCTCCCCGTGAGCGGCTTAGCCATGAGGCCTCCAGGTGACGCTCCTCGCAGTAGTGTGGCTGGAGCTCCCCAGTGCGCATGTGCAAACAGAGCCCCGCCCCACCTCCTAAGGCCTCTGAGAACGTTAGTTTCCCTGCCAAGCCTGCAAACCCCAGGCGAGCCCCGTGCACTTCGAAGTCTGTGTCAGTGCCAGCCTGGCCAACTTCACGTGTGACCAGCCTGCTGAGCGCAGGTCCCTGTCATCGAGGTCTGGAAGGGAGTCGGGCACCTGTGGGCCAGGCCCGGCCAGCCCTCTGGTCTCCCACACGTAGCTCGAGTCTGCATGTGTGTTCGTGTGCACGCGTGCGTGTGTCGGGGCCCAGCCCTTTCGGGGATGAGGCCAGGGATGCAGAGCGGGCGGTGCCTGCCCGCCTGGGGAGGGAAGCGTGGGGCTGCTGCTGGGCCCGCTGGTGACGGCGTGGGGCCGGGCCGCCAGGGGCTCCAAGGCTCCAGGGACACAGACTGCAGGGGCTTCAGGCTGCAGGCTTGGCCCGGGCTGGCCAGGTGCATGGAGGAGACCGGCTAGACGGGACTCTTAGAAATCGGTACATAAAAGACAAACAATCCAATAGAGAATTGTACAAATGACAAGAACATGGCATTCATGGAATAAGAATTATAAACAGCCAAATTGGTACTTGATATGATCTTATTAATGTCAAAAAATATTGTAAATGCAGGTTAGCATATCCTAGGAAAAAATCTGGACGAATACACATAAAACTGCTCCTAGTGGTTAGTGCAGACACATTATGAGAAAAAACTTTTATTTATTTATTTTTGGCTGCCTTTGGTCTTTGTTGCTGCACTTTGCGCAAGCAGGGACCACTCTTCGTTGCGGTGCACGGGCTTATTGCGGTGGCTTCTCTTGTTGCAGAGCATGGGCTCTAGGTGCGTGGGCTCAGTACTTGTGGCTCGTGAGCTCTAGAGCACAGGCTCAGCAGTTGTGGCACACCGGCTTAGTTGTTCCGCGGCTTGTGGGATCTTCCCATACCAGGACTCGAACCGGTGTCCCCTGCATTGGCAGGCGGACTCTCAACCACTGTGTCACCAGGGAAGCCCCCTATGAGAAATTTTAACTTTCTAAGAATGCACCTTTATGTAAAGCAGAAATGATTTTATTTCATTAAATTTTTTTTAACCATTAAAAAAATTGAAATACAGTTCATTTACAGTGTTGTGTTAGTTTCAGGTGTATAGCAAAGTGATTCCATTACACACACACACACATATTGTTTTATATATATATATTTTTTTTTTTTCAGATTCTTTTCCACTATAGGTTATTACAAGATATTGAATATAGTTCCCTGTGCTATAGAGTAGGTCCTTGTTGTTTATCTATTTTATATATAGTAGTGTGTATGTGTTAATCCCAAACTCCTAATTTATCTCTCCCCCTCTCCCTCTGCTATCCTCTTTGGTAACTGTAAGTTTGTTTTCAATGGCTGTGAGTCCATTTCTGTTTTCTAAATAAGTTCATTTATATCATATTTTTAAAGACTCCACATATAACTGATATCATATGATATTTGTCTTTCTCTGTGTTACTTCACTTAATATGCTAATCTGTAGGTCCTTCCATGTTGCTGCAAATGGCACTGTTTCATTTTTTATGGCTGAGTAATATTCCATTGTATATATTCCCACATCTTCTACATCTGTTTATCTGTCAATGGGCATTTAGGTTGTTTCCATGTCTTGGCTACTGTGAACAGTGCTGCTCTGAACATAGGGGTGCGTGTATCTTATTGAATCATAGTTTTGCCTGGACATATGCCCAGGAGTGGGATTGCTGGATCATATAGTAGTTCGATTTTTAGTTTTTTAAGGAACCTCCATACTGTTCTCCATAGTGGCTGTACCAATTTACATGCCCACCAACAGTGTAGGAGGCTTCCTTTTTCTCCACACCCTCTCCAGCATTTATTATTAGTAGACTTTTTTTCTTTTGCTTCGTTGCGTCTCCATTGCTGTGCGCGGCCTTTCTCTAGTTGCGGCTGTCGGGGGCTATTCTTCGTTGCGGTGTGCAGGCTTCTCATTGTGGTGGCTTCTCTTGTTGAGAAGCACAGGCTCTAGGTACACAGGCTTCAGTAATTGTGGCGCGTGGGCTCAGTAGTTGTGGCTCGCAGGCTCTAGAGCCCAGCCTCAGTATTTGTGGTGCGTGGGCCCAGCTGCTCCACGGCCTGTGGAATATTCCCAGAGCAGGCCTCGAACCCGCGTCCCCTGCACTGGCAGGCGGATTCTTAACCACTGCGCCCACAGGGAAGTTCCACCAGCAATGTTTTAAATAGTCCCGCCCCTGCCTTCTTGTGTCTCTGTTTGAGAGAACCACTGGCTTCAAGTACGACCTATTCATTTCCTCGTGGTTTAAACTCTTGCCCCAGAGGAGGAATGAGAGAAGCAACAGACACAGACACTCTCCACACAGACCTATGCTGAACTAAAGTTTGTAAAGTAAGTGGTTTTAAAGGGAATAAAATGGAGCAGACTATCGTTTTCCAAAGGAATATCATTTCAAAACTAATAATTCCTTAGGAAAATATTTAAAAAACATGGAAATCTAAAATCTAAATAGTGAAAGCTTTCTTCCCTAATGCCCAGTGATGATATTGAAAGCAGGGTGGCTCATTCCAGGTGGTGACTCTGCCTTTCCCCACATGGTCATATGGTCAGAATGTATTCAAAAACAGGAATATGCCATACCCAGAATTCTGCAATTTGCTTTCATCTCTTTCCATATTAGTTCCCAGCTGTCTACTTTGCTCTGATTGCTGTATGGTACTCCACCAGGACGGACTTGGTGTGATTTACTGAACGTATCCCCTGTTGATATACATTCTACCGATTTATCATAATGACAAACAATGCTGTAAATAGCACTGTGGTCATTGCTGCCTTGCTCACATACACAAGAGTTTTTCTGTTATAGATTCCCAAAGGTGGGTCAAAGGATATGCATATCTTAATATTAAAGAGGAAATGCCAATCAAGTGTCCAGATAGATTTTACCACCACTCTGATAGTGTATGAGTCTTTGTTTCTAACTATAGCCTTCTCAAACACAGAAGATTTCAGTTAATTAAATTAATCCAAAGAAGATGTGGCACATATATACAATGGAATATTACTCAGCCATAAAAGAAATGAAACTGAGTTATTTGTAGTGAGGTGGATGGATCTAGAGTCTGACATATAGAGTGAAGTAAGTCAGAAAGAGAAAAACAAATACAGTATGCTAACACATAAATATGGAATCTAAGAAACAAAAAATGGTCATGAAGAACCTAGGGGTAACACGGGAATAAAGACACAGACCTACTAGAGAATGGACCTGAGGATATGGGAAGGGGAAAGGATAAGCTGTGACAAAGTGAGAGAGTGGCATGCACATATATACACTACGAAACGTAAAACAGATAGCTAGTGGGAAGCAGCCGCATAGCACAGGGAGATCAGCTCAGTACTTTGTGACCACCTAGAGGGGTGGCATAGGGAGGGTGGTAGGGAGGGGGACGCAAGAGGGAAGAGATATGGGAACATATGTATATGTATAACTGATTCACTTGGTTATAAAGCAGAAACTAACACAGCATTGTAAAGCAATTATCCTCCAAAAAAGATGTTAAAAAATATTAATCCTGCAGTGAGAACTGCTCTGGTCCCAAAAAGCAACTCTTAAAAAACTAAGACACAGGGGCTTCCCTGGTGGCGCAGTGGTTGAGAGTCCGCCTGCCGATTCAGGGGACACGGGTCCGTGCCCCGGTCCGGGAGGATCCCATATGCCGCAGAGCGGCTAGGCTCGTGATCCATGGCCGCTGAGGCTGCACGTCCGGAGCGTGTGCTCCGCAACGGGAGAGGCCACAACAGTGAGAGGCCTGCGGAACGCAAAAAATCAAACAAACAAGAAAACAAAAAACTAAGACTTAAGAGGTTCAAACTGTTTCCAAGTCACTTAATAGGATCCCAGAACAAAGCTTAAGAATAAGTTTAGGAATAGAAACACATCCAGCACCCAAGGGAAATCTTATAATGCCTAGCACCCAATCTAAACTTACCGGGCATGCAAAGAAGCAGGAACATCCAAACCGTTATGACAGAAATCAGTTACAATGCATCGATTAGGAAGGAAGAAGTAAATGTGCCTTTATTTACAGACAAAATGACTGTATATGTAGAAAGGCCCATGGGATTTATAAAAAGGGCTTTTACTATCAACTAGTGAGTTTAGCAAGGTTGCAGAATACAAGCTGTTTTAGAGGGAGCTTATCACCTCACCCCAAACACTTAACCAACTGCCCCAGCACTTTTGTTTGCAGACCTGAAAGAAGGTCGGTAAGCCACAAACTCTTACTTAGTATTCTGGCATTATACGTTAATACAAAAATGTAACTATAGAACTAAGAAAATATTCCAAAATTAACACTGAATGGCAGGACACAATTTTCTTTTTGTTCCACTTCTGACATTGTCTTCAATTAGGCGTGCTACTTGAATAGCTGCATTCCAGACCTCCCCTCCAACCTGAGCACAAATGCAAGAATATTAGGAGGTGCAGAAGCTAAAACTAAACTCAGACACAGAACAGCAGCTCAGTTGTATTTTCTGCAGTTATCATTTAATCACCAAACAAAAAACGTGGACCCTGAGCGCCCAAGGGCCAGTGTAGGCAAAAGACGAGGCTGCAACAAGTGGGGACCACTGAAGAAAGCAATGCCCTAGGGAAGGACACCAAGGACACGACACATAAGTTAGGGTTAGCGCCCTGGGGCCTGCTGATGCTAAACGAAAAACTGGGTAAAAATGTTCTGCAAGATGAGAACCACCCAGGAAAGCTGCTCCACACAGAACATGATGGAACTTCGGAGTTGGCCAAAGTCTTCAGCAGTCAATTGGCTAAAAGGGAGGGAAAAATAAAATTCAAGTTTGTGGGGAGGCACACGTCCCTCCCTGTCCCCCCACACCGACAATCCCAGAGCAGCACACTTCTTCTTTAGGCTTAACCCTCACTTACAGCTCCACCTGGCCTGAGCCTGGCTCTGGCCACCTGCCACCAGCCCCTCCCTAGACCCTTCTAGAACCCACATGAACAGGACGCGGCCCTCCACAATGAGCTCCTTCTGAATAGGCTCTGGGACTAGAAAGTATACACTCAGCCACTGGTGGGCGATCTCCGCATCCATGCGCGATGGGAAATGCACAGTAAGGGTGCTGGAGGAGATATGGTTAAGGCACCACCAACACTACTGATTTCGCCTGTGCCTCAGGCTTCCTCCTCACTGAGACCCGCCTTCACACCCCCACATCCCGGCTTCCTCGCCAGACCACCCATTAGGCCGTCCACAACCTCCCACCCTATACACTGAGGCCACCCTGGACATCACCACCCCTACCCTCTGGTTTCCCTCAGGTTGGTTTGCCCCACCACCATCCCGTCAGCCCAGACCACCCTTGGCCCATACCCTCCAGCCGCCCAGAGTTCCCTCCTTCTACACTTCAGGCCCCACCGCCTGCAGCCCCTCCCCACAAACCACCTGCAGCCCAGCCCCTGGCCGCCGGGCCTACGGGGGCTCCTGCAAAAGGATACCACTGTAGCGCCTGCGGACCCGGACCTCCGGCCCCGAGTCCTGCGTCTCCACGTGGCCCTGCTGCGTGGGCTGCCCACTGGATCTGCACAAGGCCACCGGCTGCGCCACCTGCCTGTCCTAAGACGCCAGGGTTGCCAGGGTTTCCAGGGTCGCCAGGAACAGCCGGGTCACCGGGGTCACCCTGGCGCCCACGTGCTGCTCCCACTGCAGCGGCCGCGGCACCTGCGCCTTTGTCTGCTGCCCTCACGGCTCCTTCACCATCTGCCTCAGACTCCATCTAGAAGCGCTTCCACTCTCCCTACGAGCGGGGGAAGGAAAAAACGGTCCCTCACAAAACCAACCGTCTAATGGCCCTTGAGGTGGGGATTCCCAGAGCGCCTGGGCAAACAGACCCTTGGTAACGCCTCCTGACTCGTGATTGGTTCCCACCGAACAGAGTCTGCAGTCTCTCCAGCCAGTGGTCGCCCCCTTACGAAGCTCCACACCGCAGAGAGCTTTGTAACCCCAATGAGCCTGCGCAGACTGAAACCTACATCTTCCGGTCCCTCTAACTGGCCTACCACGGGCCCAGGCTCCCCGTGAGCGGCTTAGCCATGAGGCCTCCAGGTGACGCTCCTCGCAGTAGTGTGGCTGGAGCTCCCCAGTGCGCATGTGCAAACAGAGCCCCGCCCCACCTCCTAAGGCCTCTGAGAACGTAAGTTTCCCTGCCAAGCCTGCAAACCCCAGGCGAGCCCCGTGCACTTCGAAGTCTGTGTCAGTGCCAGCCTGGCCAACGTCACGTGTGACCAGCCTGCTGAGCGCAGGTCCCTGTCATCGAGGTCTGGAAGGGAGTCGGGCACCTGTGGGCCAGGCCCGGCCAGCCCTCTGGTCTCCCACACGTAGCTCGAGTCTGCATGTGTCTTCGTGTGCACGCGTGCGTGAGTCGGGGCCCAGCCCTGCGGGGATGAGGCCAGGGATGGAGAGCGGGCGGTGCCTGCCGGCCTGGGGAGGGAAGCGTGGGGCTGCTGCTGGGCCCGCTGGGGACGGCGTGGGGCCGGGCCGCCAGGGGTTCCAAGGCTCCAGGGCCAAAGACTGCAGCGACTTCAGGCTGCAGGCTTGGCCCGGGCTGGCCAGGTGCATGGGGGAGACCGGCCGGCCGGAAGGGCTGTGGCGGTGGGGGGGTGGAGGTGGGAGGGGAGGGGAGGAGGGGCTGGGGGCGCCACCCCAGGACCACCGGCAGTCTCCTGGCCCTTTGCTGGCACAGCCCTCATTGGCATTCCCTCCCCCAGGAACAAAGTCTTGAGGCTCTCCGGGGCCCTAGAGGTTCCGGGGACCCTCAGCTGGGAGGTGACCCTGTGTCTGCTGGCCTGCTGAGTGCTGGTCTACGTCTTTGTCTTGAGAGGAGTCAAGTCAACAGAAAAGGTACAGCCGGGGTGACGGCAAGCCCGGTGTCAGCACTGCCTGTGGGGTGTGGGTGTCTGCCAGCAACCACTGCTGCCACGGGAGGAGACGGCACCAGGGCCAGAGCCCGAGGAGGGGCAGGGACTTCAGTCCGGACCACTTGATCCCCACCCCCTGGCTGGAGAGTCCTCTCCACCCTGCGCCTCCAGGCCCGGCAGCCTTCCCTCCCGAGTGGAGGTGGAGTGGGCCCGGCAGCGGCTGCCCCTTCCCTGGGGTGGGGGGCATCCCTGGCTCGCCTTCCCTGGCTCGCCTTCCCTCCCTTCCAGTTTCTCTCGGTTCTGGTTCTGCATCAGCTTTTGACCTTCTCGGTCTGTCTCTCTCACCTGCCTGTCTGCCCTCGGGGACCCAGCGGGGAGCCTGGACACATCCCTCCCTCAAGGGCTCCCTGTCAGGTTGTGGGGACAACTGTGTGAACAGACACACAATACGACAGCCTGCCGGTGGTTGCGGGACACGCGGGACACGGCCAGGTCTCTGGAGGGCGGGAGCGTTCCAGCAGGGTCCGCAGAGCAGCCGCTTGGCGCTGCTTGCGTGGGAGGCAGAGGCCTTTGCTGTCGTCTTGATCTTGCCTCTGTCTCTGGCTAGCTGAGTTCTAATCCCCGGCACCAAGGACCCCCGCCTCTCTGCAGACCAGGACCTGGAGTCGGCACGGGAGGCGTGGGACCTGCCTGCGGGCTGTGGCCTCGCTCCCTGCCAGGGGAGGGCCCTGCCTCTCCCTCCCTCTGCAGCTTACCTGTGCTCGCCGTGGCTCCTCACACCTGCTCTACCCTCGCTCATCTCCAGGTATGGATAGATGCCGGGACCCAGATTTTCTTTGCTTACGCCATTGGCCTGGGGGCCCTCACGGCCCTGGGCAGCTACAATCGCTTCAACAACAACTGCTACAAGTAGGCACTACAGCTCTGCCACCCCTGCCCTGCCTGCCCGTGGGCAGCAGGCAGTCTCACCAGCCCACACGGTCCCCTCTGCCCCCAGGGATGCCATCATCCTCGCACTCATCAACAGCGGGACCAGCTTCTTTGCTGGCTTCGTGGTCTTCTCCATCCTGGGCTTCATGGCCACAGAGCAGGGCGTGCACATCTCCAAGGTGGCGGAATCAGGTAAAGACGCCCCAAGCCCCAGCCCGGCCTCCGGAGCAGCGGCAGCTGCTGTCGTAACGGACCGTGTACGCGAACGCACACAGAATGACGTTCTGAGAAATGAGAACAATTCAAGCTCAATTTGTCCCATCACTCTGGGCCAGGAGGCCTGGCTGAGCAGCTGCGAGGCACAGCTGTCCAGCCACCTCAGGCCAGGCCACGTGGAGCCCCGAGCCCCCATCTGTCTGTATCCAGGGGCCTCGGGGTAGGCCCTCACACTTGCCTGAGTGTTGTAGAGGGAAAGGTCGGCCTTTTCTGGGTCAGTGGTGATCTGCGACCACAGTAGCTGCCGGAACCCAGGTACAGAAGGCTGAGCCAGACACGCCACTCTCATGGGTACAGGTCTACCAAGGGCTCGCGGGAACCTTCCAGCCCCTGGTATGGCGCGTGCGCGCACACACACACACACACAGACACACACACACGCACACACACACAAGGGTTCGAGCGGCCCGCCAGTGTCTTGACAGACGTCGAAAGGCCCTTGGCCACAGGGTGCCCTGGCATTGTCCACTTCTCTGGTACCGTGGTGCAGGGTGGAGGGGGACAGGACGTGGGTGTGGGGGCTCCAGGTGTCCACACCTTGCCCCTTCCCCCTCAGGGCCTGACCTGGCTTTCATCGCCTATCCCCAGGCCATCACGCTGATGCCTGTGGCCCTGCTCTGGGCTGCTCTGTTCTTCTTCATGCTGCTGCTGCTTGGCCTTGACAGCCAGGTTTGAGAGGGGGGACGCAAGAGAGGGGGCTGGGAGGTGGGGCGGAGGGGTGCTGGCGAGCAGAGGGCACACTGGGCGACGGGAGATGGCAGGTGGGTGGGGAGGGGCACGGCCTGAGTTGCCCGGCCACAGTTTGTAGGTGTGGAAGTCTTCATCACCGGCCTGCTGGACCTCCTCCCGGCCTCCTATTACTTCCGTTTCCAAAGAGAGATCTCCGTGGTCCTCTGCTGTACCCTTTGCTTTGTCATTGATCTCTCCGTGGTGACTGATGTGAGTGGGGACAGAGTGAGGGATGCCCCTGGCCTCAGGCTGCCGGCTGCCACCTTCCCTGACCTGGCTCCATCCCCAGGGCGGGATGTATGTCTTCCAGCTGTTTGACTACTACTCAGCCAGTGCCACCACGCTGCTCTGGCAGGCCTTCTGGGAGTGCGCGGTGATCGCCTGGGTGTACAGTAGGTCTGGGCCGATAGGCAACACCGGGGTGCGGCGCGGTCAGGGGTGGTGCGTCTCTAGCTCTGCCCCTCTGGACTCACGTGACCCTAGGCGCCGACCGCTTCATGGACGACGTGGCCTGCATGATCGGGTACCGAGCTTGCCCCTGGATGAAATGGTGCCGGTCTTTCTTCACCATGCTGGTGTGCATGGTAAGGGCCGGGAGAGCCTGGGTAGGGCGAGGGACACTGATGGAGGGAAGGCGAGCCAGGGAAGGCAGGCGAGGGATGCCCCCCACCCCAGGGAAGGGGCAGCCGCTGCCGGGCCCACTCCACCTCCACTCGGGAGGGAAGGCTGCCGGGCCTGTAGGTGCAGGGTGGAGAGGACTCTCTAGCCAGGGTGTGGGGATCAAGTGGTCCGGACTGAAGTCCCTGCCCCTCCTCGGGTTCTGGCCCTGGTGCCGTCTCCTCCCGTGGCAGCAGTGGTTGCTGGCAGACACCCACACCGCCCCAGGCAGTGCTGCCCCCAGGCCTGCCGTCACCCTTGCTGTACCTTTTCCGTTGACTTGACCACCTTCCAGACACAGAAGTAGACCAGCACCCAGCAGACACAGGGTCACCTCCCAGCTGAGGGCCCCCGGAACCTCCAGGCCCCCGGAGAGCCCCAAGACTTTGTTTCTGGGGGAGAGAAAGCCCACGAGGTCTGTGCCACCAAACGGCCAGGAGACTGGGGGTGGTCCTGCGGTGGGGCACCCCGCCTTTCTCCCCACCCCACTCCCCGCCGCCACAGCCCTTGCATCTAGCCGGTCTCCCCCATGCACCAGGCCAGCCCGGGCCAAGCCTGCAACCTGAAGTCGCTGAAATCTGTGTCCCCGGAGCCTTGGAGCCCCTGGCGGCCCGGATCCACGCCGTCCCCAGCGGGCCCAGCAACAGACCCCCTCTTCCCTCGCCAGGCGAGCAGGCACCGCCCGCTCTGCAACCCTGGCCTCATCCGCGCAGGGCCGGGCCCCGACACACTCACGCATGCACAAGAACACACATGCAGACTCGAGCTACGTGTGGGAGACCAGAGGGATGGCCGGGCCTGGCCCAGAAGTGCCCGACGCCCTTGCAAAACTCGATGACAGGGACCTGCGCTCAGCAGGCTGGTCACACGTGAAGTTGGCCAGGCTGTCACTGACACAGACTTCGAAGTGCACGGGGTTCGCCTGGGGTTTGCAAGCTTGGCAGGGAAACTTAACTGCCCAGAGGCCTCAGGAGGTGGGGCGGGGCTCTGTTTGCACATGCGCACTGGGGAGCTCCAGCCACACTAAGAGGAGTAGCGTCACCTAGAGGCCTCATGGCTAAGCCGCTTACGGGGAGCCTGGGCCCGAGGTACACCGTTTAGAGGGACCAGAAGATGCGGTTGTCTGTTTCCACAGGCTCATGGATGTTACACAGCGCTCTGTGGTGAGGAGCTTCATAAGGGCGCAACCATTGGCTGGAGAGCCTGCAGGCTCTGTCGGTGGGAACCAATCACGAGTCAGGAGGCGTTACCAAGGGTCTGTTTGCGCAGGCGCTCTGGGAATCCCCACCTCAAGGGCCATTAGACAGACGGTTGGTTTTGTGCGGGACGGTTTTTTCTTTCCCGCGCTCGTAGGGAGGGTGGAAGCGGTTCTAGATGGAGTCTGAGGCAGATGGTGAAGGAGCCGTGAGGGCAGCAGACGAAGGCGCAGGTGCCGCGGCCGCCGCAGTGGGAGCAGCACGTGGTGGCCAGGGTGACCCCGGTGACCCGGTTGATCCGGGCGACCCTGGAAACCATGGCAACCCTGGCGCTGCAGGAGAGGCAGGTGGCACAGCCGGTGGCCTTGTGCAGATCCAGTGGGCAGCCCACGCAGCAGGGCCACGTGGAGACGCAGGACCCGGGGCCGGAGGTCCGGGTCCGCAGGTACTACAGTTGTATCTTTCGCAAGAGGCCCCGTGGGCCGAGCGGCCAGGGGCTGGGCTGCAGGTGGTTTGTGGGGAGGGGCTGCAGGCGGTGGGGCCTGAAGTGTAGAAGGAGGGAACTCTGGGCGGCTGGAGGGTATGGGCCAAGGGTGGTCTGGGCTGACGGGATGGTGGTGGGGCAAACCAACCTGAGGGAAACCAGAGGGTAGGGGTGGTGATGTCCAGGGTGGCCTCAGTGTATAGGGTGGGAGGTTGTGGATGGCCTAAGGGGTGGTCTGGCGGGGAAGCCGGTGGGTGGGAGGGTGAAGGCTGGTCTCAGTGAGGAAGAAGCCTGAGGCACAGGCGAAATCAGTAGTGTGGGTGGTGCCTTAACCATATCTCCTCCAGCACCCTTACTGTGAATTTCCCATCGCCCATGGATGCGGAGGTCGCCCACCAGTTGCTGAGTGTATACTTTCTAGTCCCAGAGCCCATTCAGAAGGAGCTCAATGTGGAGGGCCGCGTCCTGGTCATGTGGGTTCTAGAGGGGTCAAGGGAGGGGCTGGTGGCAGGTGGCCAGAGCCAGGCTCAGGCCAGGTGGAGCTGTAAGGGAGGGTTAAGCCTAAAGAAGAAGTGTGCTGCTCTGGGACTGTCGTTGTGGGGGGACAGGGAGGGACGTGTGCCTCCCCAAACTTGAATTTTATTTTTCCGTCCCTTTTAGCCGATTGACTGCTGAAGACTTTGGCCAACTCCGAAGTTCCATCATGTTCTGTGTGAACCAGCTTTCCGCGGTGGTTCACATCTTGCAGTACATTTTTACCCGCTTTTTCGTTTAGCGTCAGCAGGCCCCAGGGCGCTAACCCTAACTTATGTGTTGTGTCCTTGGCGTCCTTCCCTAGAGCATTGCTTTCTTCAGTGGTCCCCACTTGTTGCGGCCTCGTCTTTTGCCTCTACTGGCCCTTGGGCGCTCAGGGTCCACGTCGTTTGTTTGGTGATTAAATGATAACTGCAGAAAATACAACTGAGCTGCTGTTCTGTGTCTGAGTTTAGTTTTAGCTTCTGCACCTCCTAATATTCTTGCATTTGTGCTCAGGTTGGAGGGGAGGTCTGGGATTCAGCTATTCAAGTAGCACGCCTAATTGAAGACAATGTCAGAAGTGGAACAAAAAGAAAATTATGTCCTGCCATTCAGTGTTAATTTTGGAATATTTTCTTAGTTCTATAGTTACATTTTTATATTAACGTATAACGCCAGAATACTAAGTAACATTTTCTGGCTTACCGACCTTGCTTCAGATCTGCAAAGAAAAGTGCTGGGGCAGTTGGTTAAGTGTTTGGGGTGAGGTGGTAAGCTCCCTCTAAAACAGCTTGTATTCTGCAACCTTGCTAAACTCACTAGTTGATAGTAATAGCTCTTTTTATAAATCCCATGGGCCTTTCTACGTATACAGTCATTTTGTCTGTAAATAAAGGCACATTTACTTCTTCCTTCCCAATCGATGCTTTTAACTGATTTCTGTCATAACGGTTTGGATGTTCCTGATTCTTTGCATG
Source organism: Phocoena phocoena (assembly GCF_963924675.1). Classification (NCBI taxonomy): domain Eukaryota; kingdom Metazoa; phylum Chordata; class Mammalia; order Artiodactyla; family Phocoenidae; genus Phocoena; species Phocoena phocoena. The sequence continues at coordinate 129,177,705 of NC_089240.1, read as the reverse complement.
CCCGGTAAGTTTAGATTGGGTGCTAGGCATTATAAGATTTCCCTTGGGTGCTGGATGTGTTTCTATTCCTGAACTTATTCTTAGGCTTTGTTCTGGGATCCTATTAAGTGACTTGGAAACACTTTGAACCTCTTGAGTCTTAGTTTTTGTTTGTTTGTTTGTTTTGCGTTACGTGGGCCTCTCACTGTTGTGGCCTCTCCCGTTGTGGAGCACACGCTCCGGACGCGCAGGCTCAGCGGCTGTGGCTCACGGGGCCAGCCGCTCCGCGGCATGTGTGATCTTCCCATACCGGGGCACGAACCCGTATCCCCTGCATCGGCAGGCCGACTCTCAACCACTGCACCACCAGGGAAGCCCCTGAGTCTTAGTTTTATAAGATTTGCTTTTTGGGACCAGAGCAGGTCTCACTGTAGGATTAATACATTTTAACATCTTTTTTGAAGTATAATTGCTTTACAATGGTGTGTTAGTTTCTGCTTTATAACCAAGTGAATCAGTTATACATATACATATGTTCCCATATCTCTTCCCTCTTGCGTCCCCCTCCCTCCCACCCTCCCTATCCCACCCCTCTAGGTGGTCACAATGCACTGAGCTGATCTCCCTGTGCTATGCGGCTGCTTCCCACTAGGTATCTGTTATACGTTTGGTAGTGTATATATGTGCATGCCACTCTCTCACTTTGTCACAGCTTATCCTTCCCCCTCCCCATATCCTCAAGTCTATTCTCTAGTAAGTCTGTGTCTTTATTCCGTCTTACCCCTAGGTTCTTCATGACCTGTTTCTTTTTTCTTAGATTCCATATATATGTGTTAGCATACCATATTTGTTTTCCTCTTTCTGACTTACTTCACTCTGTATGACAGAGTCTAGGTCCATCCACCTCACTACAAATAACTTAGTTTCGTTTCTTTTTATGGCTGAGTAATATTCCATTGTGTATATGTGCCACAACTTTTTTGGATTAATTTAATTAACTGAAATCTTCTGTGTTTGAGAAGGCTAGAGTTAGAAACAAAGACTCATACACTATCAGAGTGGTGGTAAAATCTATCTGGACACTTGATTGGCATTTCCTCTTAAATATTAAGGTATGCATATCCTTTGACCCACCTTTGGGAATCTATCACAGAAAAACTCTTGTGTATGTGAACAAGGCAGCATTGACCACAGTGTTAATTACAGCATTGTTTGTCATTGCGAGAATTTGGTGGAATGTACCTCAACAGGGGAAACGTTCAGTAAATCACAGCAAGTCCGTCCTGGTGGAGTACCATACGGCAATCAGAGCAAAGTAGATAGCTGGGAACTAATATGGAAAGAGATGAAAGCAAATTGCAGAATTCTGGGTATGGCATATTCCTGTTTTTGAATACATTCTGACCATATGACCATGTGGGGAAAGGCAGAGTCACCACCTGGAATGAGCCACCCTGCTTTCAATGTCATCACTGGGCATTAGGGAAGAAAGCTTTCTGTATTTAGATTTTAGATTTCCATGTTCTTTAAATATTTTCCTAAGGAATTATTAGTTTTGAAATGTTTTTCCTTTGGAAAACAATAGTCTGCTCCATTCTTTTCCCTTTAAAAGCACTTACTTAACAAACTTAAATTCAGCAAAGGTCTGTGTGGGAGGATTAGGCAGAGGACACCCCCCTGAAGTGGATGTGGAAGCCCAGAGTCAGGGGATGGGAGCTGATGGGAGGGCCAGTAACAGGGCACATGGTCTATTACGAGAAGAATGTTTCATAGTCTCGGGTTTTTTTAAAAAAAAAAAACCATTAGAAATGGAATTTCAATTTGATGAAAAGTCTGCACCACTGTAGAGGACATCTATGGGTTTTGTCACCCAGCATCCGTGTCCCTTGTCTTGGTACTGGTATCCTCATGTCACCCTCGAAAATCTCCCCTTTCTTTTTCTCTCGGCCATTATGCTTCTGATAGAGTTGACGTCACCTCTGATTCCAAGGGTGGGCATGTGGCTCAGGCCTGGCCAATCGGAGCACTGCTTTCCTCCGGCCGCGGTGATCCCATCCAACCAGTGACACTTTTGGGGCTGCAGGGGAGGCAGGCTGGCAATGGACAGAGGGGAAGCTAGAGCAAGAAGACAGATCTCAGAGAACCGAGTCCTGGATCCAGCCATGCCCGAAGACAGGAACTACCTCTGTACATTTCAGTTACACAGACCCAGAAATTCTCCCTTTGGCTTAAGCCAATGTGGATATTTTTGATTGTTTCTGTTCAACTCGGTTCCAAACCCTCCAAGGGGCTCCCTGTCAGAGTTGAAAACAGAGCCTTACGGTGGCCTGAAAAGTCCTACGTGATCCAGCCTGTATCCTCGCTGGCTTCGTCCCTTCCCCTTCCCCTCTCCCCTTGCGTATTTTTTTTTTACATCTTATTGGAGTATAATTGCTTTACAATGATGTGTTAGTTTCTGCTGCATAAGAAAGTGAATCAGTTAGACTTATACATAGGTTCCCATAGCTCTTCCCTCTTGTGTCTCCCTCCCTCCCGCCGGCATGCTGTCTTATTGTGTGTCTGTTCACACAGTTGTCCCCACAACCTGACAGGGAGCCCCTGAGCGAGGGATGTGTCCAGGCTCCCCGCTGGGTCCCCGAGGGCAGACAGGCAGGTGAGAGAGACAGACCGAGAAGGTCAAAAGCTGACTCAGAGCCAGAACAGAGAGGAACTGGAAGGGAGGGAAGGCGAGCCAGGGATGCCCCCCACCCCAGGGAAGGGGCAGCCGCTGCCGGGGACACTCCACCTCCACTCGGGAGGGAAGGCTGCCGGGCCTGGAGGCGCAGGGTGTGGGGAGGACACTCCAGCCAGGGGGTAGGGATCAAGTGGCCCAGAATGAAGTCCCTGCCCCGCCTCGGGCTCTGGCCCTGGTGCCGTCTCCTCCCCTGGCAGCAGTGGTCGCTGGCAGACAGCTACAACCCCCAGGCAGTGCTGCCCCCAGCCCTGGCGTCACCCCGGCTGTACCCTTCCTGTTGTCTTGACCCCCTTCCAGACACAGAAGTAGACCATCACCCAGCAGGCCAGGAGACACAGGGTCACCTCCCAGCTGAGCGCCCCCGGAACCTCCAGGCCCCCGGAGAGCCGCAAGACTTTGTTCCTGGGGGAGGGAAAGCCCATGAGGGCTGTGCCACCAAACGGCCAGGAGACTGGGGGTGGTCCTGGGGTGGTGCCACCCGCCCGCCGCCCCTCCCCCCACCCCCACCCGCACACCCCCACTGCCGCAGCCCTTGCGTCCAGCCGGTCTCCCCCATGCACCTGGCCGGCCCGGGCCAAGCCTGCAGCCTGGAGCCGCTGCAGTCTGTGTCCCCGGAGCCTTGGAGCCCCTGGCGGCCCGGCCCCATGCCGTCCCCAGCAGCCCCAGCAGCAGCCCCCCGCTTCCCTCCCCAGGCGTGCAGGCACCGCCCGATACGTATCCCTGGCATCTTCCCCCCAGGGCCTGGCCCCGACACACGCAGTCGTGCCCACGCACACACATGCAGACTCGAGCTACGTGTGGGAGACCAGAGGGATGGCCGGGCCTGGCCCACAGGTGCCCGACTCCCTTCCAGAACTCGATGACAGGGACCTGCGCTCAGCAGGCTGGTCACACGTGAAGTTGGCCAGGCTGGCACTGACACAGACTTCGAAGTGCATGGGGCTCGCCTGGGGTTTGCAGGCTTGGCAGGGAAACTTACGTTCTTAGAGGCCTTAGGAGGTGGGGCGGGGCTCTGTTTGCACATGCGCACTGGGGAGCTCCAGCCACACTACTGCGAGGAGCGTCACCTGGAGGCCTCATGGCTAAGCCGCTCACGGGGAGCCTGGGCCCGAGGTAGGCCGTTTAGAGGGACCGGAAGATGCGGGTGTCTGTCTGCGCAGGCTCATTGGGGTTACACAGCTCTCTGCGGTGAGGAGCTTCGTAAGGGGGCGACCATTGGCTCGAGAGACTGCAGGCTCTGTTCGGTGGGAACCAATCACGAGTCAGGAGGCGTTACCAAGGGTCTGTTTGCGCAGGCGCTCTGGGAATCCCCACCTCAGGGGCCATTAGACTGTTGGCTTTGTGAGGGACCGTTTTTTTCATCCCCCACTGTAGGGCGCGGCCGGATAGCCATTGCGCATGCACTAAGTATGCCGCTAGGGCGTATGCACCTAATATGCTAATCAGGTTTTGAAGCAGTGGCCTATCCAAAGTCCGGCTTGCGAAATGCGATAACCATACGGACGAATCAGGGACTTACACGAGTCCTTAAGCCCTTATATAAGCAGACAGGCTCGAGCGTACGGGGTCTTCCTTCCATCCGCCCGAAAGCAAGCTGTACTCCAATAAAGTGTGATGCGAGAAGAATCTAGGGTGTGGTGATTCGTCATTCTGCTGGTCAGAAGCGGCTCGCCGCGAGTGGTGCCGAAACCCGGGAATCTGCACGCCCCGCATGGAGGACCGATTCAGAACTCGACACACGGAGTGAACCGCCGTTAAGTAGTCCAGTTTAGGTATGTTTTTTGCTGCAATAGAGCCCGAGATTTTTATTTTCGCTTTCGTTCTCTTCGTAGCTGTCGCACTTTTTGTCTGCGTGTGGCTACGGTGCCATCAGCCCGACCGAGTGTGTCTCCCCTGGCCATTAGATAGGTCAGAGATCTTCCCGCTTTAGCAAGTTGCTCATATATGAGAGTGAACTATGGGGAATAGTTCATCCGCGGAACCAACCGTTGGATTCCATGAGCCCATCCAAGCCCTTCTGAACGATCGAGGACTTAAGATTTCACATAAAACTATTAGTAAACTGTTGCAGGATATTGATGGTGCCGCCCCATGGTTTGCGGTGTCTGGAAGCCTGACTGTTCCATCTTGGGAAAAACTGGGGAAGGACTTGGCTGATCGTCACAAAATGGGGGAGCTCTCTCGAGGCACGTTTCCGTTATGGAGAATGATACATTCGTGCTTAAGAGAAGGGAAATGCGAAGATATTGTACAGATGGGCCGTAAAGCTCTTAGCATACATCAAGATAGTGCGTCAGAAAGTGAAAATATAGGGACTACGGTAGATAGGCCTAAGAATCCTAGGAAAAAGAGAGAAAAACAAATAGAAAAATCGGATGCAACGCCAGGATTGTATCCACTTTTAGATGAATTTAAAGCGCTTTATTTGTCTCAGGATGAGTTGAATCCCAAGGAGGAGGCGGATCTGGAAGAAGCAGCTGCCGAATATGAAAGAGGACGATATGGCAGTTCCCCATGTGCTCGTCCGCCATTTTGTGCCTCTGCGGGTGCTCGTCCGCCATTTTGTGCTTCTGCTAAATCAAAAGCTTTAACATGTGCTGAGACTTCCGCTTTTATTGCTAGCGCCCCCCCTGGCGCTGCGGTTCGGGAACCGCCAAAGTGTACATTCATACCCAGAGAAGTCTGGTCTCAGGATCAAGATCCGATTTGGGTCCCGACAAGGTTAACAAGAGTCGTGGAAGATAATCCCAAGAACGATGTGGAGCGCTCAAGGAGTGACACTGGGCTGGATACTGTTGATGAGCTTCCCCCTGCTCAAGGCGGAGATCAAGACGTTTTGGGGAATTAGCCGAACCTGGCCAGTCCCCATCCCCGTTCATTCTCAAAGTAGCATTCTCCCAGTATTGTATTCCACTAGCTGTGAGATGAATACGGCTTGTGCTAGGCCACTAAGCACAGATTGGATGCTCTGAATAAGAGCAAGCAGATTGGAGAATTCCTAAAGGGAAATTGGTCCCGCGAGGCAGAGAAGATGATATTTAAGCAGAAGTTGAATATCCTGCAGCTGAATGCAACCAGAGTGGATCCAGTGACTCTTGGAGAATTTACCGCATGGCTAGCTAGAGCATTTTCCTTTTTTAAGGAATGGGTGGGTGTGGGACTGTTCGCAGCCTGCTGTTTGTTTGGGATAGTGTTGTGTCTCTCGTTGGTCTGTCGTATTCGCATTCGAACCCGGCGAGATAGGATAATGCTCACTCAGGCGCTTGTGGCCATCAGTGAAGGCGAGTCCCCCGCAGCCTGGCTCTCCACCCTAAAAAAACATATGATCGCCCTTGCACAGAGGGGCCTTGCCGCCATTGCACCTCTATAGGGGATCGGCCCTAGGGGCTGCCTCTGCACGGAGAGGTCTCGTTACCATTGCACCTCCATGAGGAGCCCATGCCACGTGAAGACAGCCCTTGCACCCTGCAGTTCGATTGCGAGCATTGCACGCAGGAGGGTGTCTGCAAATGCAAGCGGAAACTACCGGTACACCATGTACATACCCCGGTATGAGCACTGGTACAGGTCAATGTCCGCTGCAATGGTCGAAAAGAAAAAAGGGGGAGATGTAGGGCGCGGCCGGATAGCCATTGCACATGCACTAAGTATGCCGCTAGGGCGTATGCACCTAATATGCTAATCAGGTTTTGAAGCAGTGGCCTATCCAAAGTCCGGCTTGCGAAATGCGATAACCATACGGACGAATCAGGGACTTACACGAGTCCTTAAGCCCTTATATAAGCAGACAGGCTCGAGCGTACGGGGTCTTCCTTCCATCCGCCCGAAACCAAGCTGTACTCCAATAACGTGTGATGCGAGAAGAATCTAGCGTGTGGTGATTCGTCATTCTGCTGGTCAGAAGCGGCTCGCCGCGCCCCACTTGTAGGGAGAGGGGAAGCGGTTCTAGATGGAGTCTGAGGCAGATGGTGAAGGAGCCGTGAGGGCAGCAGACGAAGGCGGAGGTGCCGCGGCCGCTGCAGTGCGAGCAGCACGTGGTGGCCAGGGTGACCCCGGTGACCCGGTTGATCCGGGCGATGCTGGAAACCCTGGCAACCCTGGCATCGCAGGAGAGGCAGGTGGCGCAGCCGGTGGCCTTGTGCAGATCCAGTGGGCAGCCCACGCAGCAGGGCCACGTGGAGACGCAGGACCCGGGGCCGGAGGTCCGGGTCCGCAGGTGCTACAGTGGTATCCTTTCGCAGGAGCCCCCGTGGGCCGAGCGGCCAGGGGCTGGGCTGCAGGTGGTTTGTGGGGAGGGGCTGCAGGCGGTGGGGCCTGAAGTGTAGAAGGAGGGAACTCTGGGCGGCTGGAGGGTATGGGCCAAGGGTGGTCTGGGCTGACGGGATGGTGGTGGGGCAAACCAACCTGAGGGAAACCAGAGGGTAGGGGTGGTGATGTCCAGGGTGGCCTCAGTGTATAGGGTCTGTGGTTGTGGACGGCCTAAGGGGTGGTCTGGCGGGGAAGCCGGGATGTGGGGGTGTGAAGGCGGGTCTCAGTGAGTAGGAAGCCTGAGGCACAGGCGAAATCAGTAGTGTGGGTGGTGCCTTAACCATATCTCCTCCAGCACCCTTACTGTGCATTTCCCATCGCGCATGGATGCGGAGATCGCCCACCAGTGGCTGAGTGTATACTTTCTAGTCCCAGAGCCTATTCAGAAGGAGCTCATTGTGGAGGGCCGCGTCCTGGTCATGTGGGTTCTAGAGGGGTCAAGGGAGGGGCTGGTGGCAGGTGGCCAGAGCCAGGCTCAGGCCAGGTGGAGCTGTAAGGGAGGGTTAAGCCTAAAGAAGAAGTGTGCTGCCCTGGGACTGTCGTTGTGGGGGGACAGGGAGGGACGTGTGCCTCCCCAAACTTGAATTTTATTTTTCCCTCCCTTTTAGCTGATTCACTGCTGAAGACTTTGGCGAACTCCGAAGTTACATCATGTTCTGTGTGAACTAGATTTCCTGGGTGGTTCTCATCTTGCAGTACATTTTTACCGTTATTCGTTTAGCGTCAGCAGGCCCCAGGGCACTAACCCTAAGTTATGTGTCGTGTCCTTGGCGTCCTTTCCTAGGGCATTGCTTTATTCAGTGGTCACCACTTGTTGCGGCCTCGTCTTTTGCCTCTACTGGCCCTTGGGCGCTCAGGGTCCACGTATTTTATTTGGTGATTAAATGTTAACTGCAGAAAATACAACTGAGCTGCTGTTCTGTGTCTGAGTTTAGTTTTAGCTTCTGCACCTCCTAATATTCTTGCATTTGTGCTCAGGTTGGAGGGGAGGTCTGGGATTCAGCTATTCAGGTAGCACACCTAATTGAAGACAATGTTAGAAGTGGAACAAAAAGAAAATTGTGTCCTGCCATTCAGTGTTAATTTTGCAATATTTTCTTAGTTCTATAGTTACATATTTATATTAACGTATAACGCCAGAATACTAAGTAAGAGATTGTGGCTTACCGACCTTGTTTCAGGTCTGCAAAGAAAAGTGCTGGGGCAGTTGGTTAAGTGTTTGGGGTGAGGTGGCAAGCTCCCTCTAAAACAGCTTGTATTCTGCAACCTTGCTAAACTCACTAGTTGATAGTAATAGCTCTTTTCATGAATCCCATGGGCCTTTCTACATATACAGTCATTTTTTCTGTAAATAAAGGCACATTCACTTCTTCCTTCCCAATCGTGCATTTTAACTGATTTCTGTCATACCGGTTTGGATGTTCCTGATTCTTTGTATGATCGGTAAGTTTAGATTGGGTGCTAGGCATTATAAGATTTCCCTTGGGTGCTGGATGTGTTTCTATTCCTGATCTTATTCTTAAGCTTTGTTCTGGGATCCTATTAAGTGACTTGGAAACAGTTTGAACCTCTTGAGTCTTAGTGTTTTTGTTTGTTTGTTTGTTTTGCGTTACGTGGGCCTCTCAATGTTCTGCCCTCTCCTGTTGTGGAGCACACGCTCCGGACGCGCAGGCTCTGCGGCCATGGCTCACGGGGCGAGCCGCTCCGCGGCATGTGTGAACTTCCCGTGCCGGTGCCCAAACCCATATCCCCTACATCAGCAGGCGGACTCTCAACCACTGCACCACCAGGGAAGCCCCTGAGTCTTAGTTTTATAAGATTTGTTTTTTGGGACCAGAGCAGGTCTCACTGTAGGATTAATACATTTTAACATCTTTTTTGAAGTATAATTGCTTTACAATGGTGTGTTAGTTTCTGCTTTATAACCAAGTGAATCAGTTATACATATACATATGTTCCCATATCTCTTCCCTCTTGCGTCCCCCTCCCTACCACTCTCCTTATCCCACCCCTCTAGGTGGTCACAATGCACTGAGCTGATGTCCTTGTGCTATGCAGCTGCTTCCCACTAGGTATCTGTTTTACGTTTGGTAATGTATATATGTGCATGCCACTCTCTCACTTTGTCACAGCTTATCCTTCCCCCTCCCCATATCCTCAAGTCTATTCTCTAGTAGGTCTGTGTCTTTATTCCCGTGTTACCCCTAGGTTCTTCATGACCATTTTTTGTTTCTTAGATTCCATATATATGTCTTAGCATACCGTGTTTGTTTTTCTCTTTTTGACTTACTTCACTCTGTATGACAGAGTCTAGGTCCATCCACCTCACTACAAATAACTTAGTTTCGTTTCTTTTTATGGCTGAGTAATATTCCATTGTATATATGTGCCACAACTTTTTTGGATTAATTTAATTAACTGAAATCTTCTGTGTTTGAGAAGGCTATAGTTAGAAACAAAGACTCATACACTATCAGAGTGGTGGTAAAATCTATCTGGACACTTGATTGGCATTTCCTCTTAAATGTTAAAATATGGATATCCTTTGACCCACCTTTCGGAATCTATCACAGAAAAACTCTTGTGTATGTGAACAAGGCAGCATTGACCACAGTGTTAATTACAGCATTGTTTGTCATTGTGAAAATTTGGTAGAATATACCTCAACAGGGGAAATGTTCAGTAAATCACAGCAAGTCCGTCCTGGTGGAGTACCATACGGCAATCAGAGCAAAGTAGATAGCTGGGAACTAATATGGAAAGAGATGAAAGCAAATTGCAGAATTCTGGGTATGGCATATTCCTGTTTTTGAATACATTCTGACCATATGACCATGTGGGGAAAGGCAGAGTCACCACCTGGAATGAGCCACCCTGCTTTCAATGTCATCACTGGGCATTAGGGAAGAAAGCTTTCACTATTTAGATTTTAGATTTCCATGTTCTTTAAATATTTTCCTAAGGAATTATTAGTTTTGAAATGTTTTTCCTTTGGAAAACAATAGTCTGCTCCATTCTTTTCCCTTTAAAAGCACTTACTTAACAAACTTAAATTCAGCAAAGTTCTGTGTGGGAGGATTAGGCAGAGGACACCCCCCTGAAGTGGATGTGGAAGCCCAGAGTCAGGGGATGGGAGCTGATGGGAGGGCCAGTAACAGGGCACATGGTCTATTACAAGAAGAATGTTTCGTAGTCTTGGTTTTTTTAAAAAAAAAAAAACCATTAGAAATGGAATTTCAATTTGATGAAAAGTCTGCTCCACTGTAGAGGACATCTATGGGTTTTGTCACCCAGCATCCGTGTCCCTTCTCTTGGTACTGGTATCCTCATGTCACCCTCGAAAATCTCCCCTTTCTTTTTCTCTCGGCCATTATGCTTCTGATAGAGTTGACGTCACCTCTGATTCCAAGGGTGGGCGTGTGGCTCAGGCCTGGCCAATCGGAGCACTGCTTTCCTCCGGCCGCGGTGATCCCATCCAACCAGTGACACTTTTGGGGCTGCAGGGGAGGCAGGCTGGCAATGGACAGAGGGGAAGCTAGAGCAAGAAGACAGATCTCAGAGAACCGAGTCCTGGATCCAGCCATGCTCGAAGACAGGAACTACCTCTGTACATTTCAGTTACACAGACCCAGAAATTCTCCCTTTGGCTTAAGCCAATGTGGATATTTTTGATTGTTTCTGTTCAACTCAGTTCCAAACCCTCCAAGGGGCTCCCTGTCAGAGTTGAAAACAAAGCCTTACGGTGGCCTGAAAAGTCCTATGGCCTGAGAAGTCCTACGTCATCCAGCCTGTATCTTTTCTGGTTTCATCCCTTCCCCTTCCCCTTTCCCCTTGCGTATTTTTTTTCCACCTTATTGGAGTATAATTGCTTTACAATGGTGTGTTAGTGTCTGCTGTATAACAAAGTGAATCAGTTATACATATACATATGTTCCCATATTTCTTCCCTCTTGTGTCTCCCTCCCTCCGGCCGGCACGCTGTCTTATTGTGTGTCTGTTCACACAGTTGTCCCCACAACCTGACAGGGAGCCCCTGAGATAGGGATGTGTCCAGGCTCCCCGCTGGGTCCCCGAGGGCAGACCGGCAGGTGAGAGAGACAGACCGAGAAGGTCAAAAGCTGACTCAGAGCCAGAACCGAGAGGAACTGGAAGGGAGGGAAGGTGAGCCAGGGATGCCCCCCACCCCAGGGAAGGGGCAGCCGCTGCCGGGCCCACTCCACCTCCACTCGGGAGGGAAGGCTGCCGGGCTTGGAGGTGCAGGGTGGGAGGACTCTCCAGCCAGGGGGTAGGGATCAAGTGGCCCAGAATGAAGTCCCTCTCCGTCCTCGGGCTCTGGCCTTGGTACCGTATCGTCCCCTGGCAGCAGTGGTCGCTGGCAGACAGCTACACCACCCCAGGCAGCCCAGCTCTGCCGTCACCCCGGCTGTACCTTTCCTGTTGTCTTGACCCCCTTCCAGACACAGAAGTAGACCATCACCCAGCAGGCCAGAAGACACTGGGCCACCTCCCAGCTGAGGGCCCCCGGAAACTCCAGGCCCCCGGAGAGCGGCAAGACTTTGTTCCTGGGGGAGGGAAAGCCCATGAGGGCTGTGCCACCAAACGGCCAGGAGACTGGGGGTTGTCCTGGGGTGGTGCCACCCGCCCGCCCGCCGCCCCTCTCCCCCAACTCCACCCCTCCCCCGCCGCCGCAGCCCGTGCGTGCAGCCAGTTTCCCCATGCACCTGGCCGACCGGGGCCAAGCCTGCAGCCTGGAGCTGCTGCAGTCTGTGTCCCCGGAGCCTTGGAGACCCTGGCGGCCCAGCCCCATGCCGTCCCCAGCGGACCCAGCAGCAGCCCCCCACCTCCCTCCCCAGCCGGGCAGGCACCGCCCGATACGCATCCCTCGCATCTTCCCCCCAGGGCCTGGCCCCGACACACGCAGTCGTGCCCACGCACACACATGCAGACTCGAGCTACGTGTGGGAGACCAGAGGGCTGGCCGGGCCTGGCCCAGAGGTGCCCGACTCCCTTGCAGAACTCGATGACAGGGACCTGCGTTCAGCACGCTGGTCACACGTGAGGGTGGCTCAGCTGGCCCCAGCACAGACTTTGAGGTGCGTGCGGCTCGCCTGGGGTTTGCCGGTTTGCTGGGAAGCAGTCACGTGCCCAGAGGCCTCGCAAGCGTGACATCCGGGGAATGGCGGCGGGGCCTGTTTGCGCAGGCGCCCTGGGAGCCCCAGTGACGTCAGCCGCCGAGGGGCGGAGCTTCCTGTGGGGGCCTCGTTCCCTCAGAAGCTCGTGCTGGGCGTGGAGGGCAGAAGCGAAGCCCGTGGCAGCATGGAGGCCGCAGACCAAGGCGATGGCGGTGGCGTGGCAATAGGTGGTGAAGGCCAGGGCGAGCCAGATGGAGCCAGAGGTGTCACACAAGAGGTTGGAGGTCCACAGGCCTTGCAGCTGCCGCCTGCTCCTGGGCAGAGAGGAGATGGTTTGGCCGGGGCGGGCAGACGCCGATTATGGCGTCTCCGTCGCCCCGCCGTCCCACGGCCTGGTGGCCAACCCGCACCGCACCCAGGTGGACACCCCGCGCCGGGACCAGGTGGACACCCCGCGCCGGGACCAGGTGGACACGCTGAGCAGGGACCAGCTGGACACGCCGCGCCGGGACCAGGTGGACACGCCGCCTCAGGGCTGGGTGGGTTTGTCGGGCCCGTGGGCAGAGGATCCGGAAGCCAACTGCTCCAGTTATATTCTGTTTGAGGAGAGGCCGAGGGATGCGCCTTCGGGAGCCAGTGGAAGGGGGAGAAGGGGGTCAGCCCGGGGATGTGGAGGGGTGGGGGAAGGGGGAGCAAGACCGTTGGAGGCGCTGGCCTCGTGGGGGAGGGGTCAGCGGGGCCGGGGAGAGGCGGCGGGGTGGGGGGGGCGCGGGGGGAGACGGCCTGAGGGAGCAGAAGGGGGCGGAGCAGACCTGGAGGGGGCCGAGACAAGTGAGAGCGGCCTGAGGGCACGCAGGCCTGCGGCACAGGCCAGGTCGGGAGCCGGTTCCTTGGCCGTGCCGCCACCGGCTCCTTCCCGGTGCCCCTCCGATGGCCCGTGGAGGCAGAGAGGGCCTGCCAGCCCCGGCGCCACACGCCCAGCGCCACCGAGGGCCGGTGTGGAAGGAGCTCGCAGTGTGCGGCAGCACCCTAGCCGTGTTAGTTCTCCGAGGGGCCCCGGTGGGGGGCGGTGGCAGGTGGCCGGGCTGGTTCTAAGCGTGAATTGGAGACCCCCAGAGGCGGGGTCTGAGGACGTAGACCTGCGCGCCGAGCCTGCCGCGCGCTGAGGGGGCAGAGCATTAGGCTCACAGTTACCACATTTCACTGGGTTTTCTCTTGCTCTCCCTTTTAGCCCAGTGAGTGCTGAGGACCCGGGCTGACTCCAGATTTCCATCACCTCCGGTCTCAACCAGCCTTCTCTGTTGCTGCGGACCATGCAGCACTTTGTGCTCCATGTTTTCACGAAGCCCGGGCCAGGAAAGGGGGCGTAGGACTAACCTAGCGTCTCTTCCTAGGCAGGGCGTCCCTCCCCAGTGCGTTGATTCCTACACTAGTTGCCACTTTATTCTGGGGCCCTAATTGTTTGCTTGCATTGGTCTTGCGCCCGCTTGGCCCTGTTGTTTCCCTGTTGCTGGAGGAGGACGTGCTGAAACGTTTGTTACGGCAGAAAATAAAACTGAACTACTACTCCGTGTCTGAGTGTATTTTCAGGTACTGCGCCTCCACGGTTCCTTGCTTTGTCCTTGGTTTCAAGGGAAGGTTCTGGGCTTCAGGTATTCTAGTAGTACAAGGTAATTGAAGACGGTGTAGGAGTTGGAAGAGAAGTAAAATGCATTATGTCGTGTCATTCAGCGTTAGCTACTATCAGTATTTTGGAATATTTTCTTAGTTTTATACTTTCATTTATATATAGCAAGAAGATAGTGTAATTTTTGCAAGTTCATGGTTAATTTTCTTCCTGAATTATTTTCATTTAACGTATGAGCTTTTTTTTCCCCTAAAATTTCTTCAAAAACACGTACTTGGTTGCATAAAAGAGGTACCATAAGCGTTAACATTTAATACGTTTCCATTTTTCCCTATTATAAGAAACGAGTCAGTGGAATTCTTCTGTGTAAGTATTTGCCTGACTGGTTACGTCCTCAAGGTAGGTTCCAAAGGGTAGATTTGCTGAGGTAAAAATTCACTTTTCTATTGATTTTTTAAGGCTGTTGGTGTACAGTACATGGTTGCTGCTCAGAAAGTGTGCCCTCCCACCAGAATTCTAGTTTGCCCACCACCTTGTACCAGTAGGTCTGATTCCTGCCAACATAAAAAGCTTAGTTTGCAGGAGATCAAACAGCCCAGAAACACTGGAACTGGAACTTTGTGGTCTACTGACCTTGTTTCAGACGAGTGAAGAAAAGTTTTGGGACAATTAGTTAAGTCTTTGGGGGAGGAGTTAGCCCCCTCTAATGTATAGTGTTTCCTGCAACCTCGCTAAATTCCCTTATAGTTTTAGTAGCTCTTCTGTGAATTACATCATATTTTCTACGTACATGATCAGGTGGTCTGCAGATGAGGTAGTTTTACTTTTTCCGTTCCACTTGGGATGCCTCTTTGTGATTGATTTCTCTCCTAATGGGATTGGATTTTCCTGCTGCTTTCCGTGCCTGGTGATTTTGTATTGGATGCCAGACATTGTGAAATTTTACCTTGGATGCTGGATATTGGTGTTCCCAAACATATTCTTGAGCTTTTCTCTGGGACTCTGTTAAGTTACTTGGAAACAATTTGAGCCTTTCAAGTCTTCCTTTTGGTGAGAACAGGGCAGGTTTCAGTGTAGGAATAATTTAACTAATTAACAACCTCCAATATTTGTTACAAACAAAGACTTTTATACTTTATCAGTTGGAGTGTCAGTAAAGCTATCGGGACATTTATTTGGCATTTTATATTGAAGTTTAAGCTGTTCTTACCCTTTGGCCTACCTTTGGGAATCTTTCAGAGAGAAACTCTTGCATATGCAAACAAGGCAGAATTAACCAGAATGTTAATTATAGCATTGAGTGAAAAAGCTTCAACTGAGTAAAGATTCAGTAAATTACAGTAAGCCCATCCTACTGGAAAGCCGTGTGGCAGTTAGAGAAAGAGCAAGGTAGATAGCTGGGTACTAAGAAAGATTAAAACAAGTTGAGAATCTCTGCGTGGTATATGCTGTGTTCTCTGTATGGTATGTTCTGTTCTCACACTGTGCTGCCACCATGTGAATGTGTGGGGATATGCATAGTAACTACCTAGAGTGAGCCACCTCCACCATCAGGAATGCTCGTCTCCAGACATTAGCATTAGGGAAAGAAACTCCACCTGGTAGGTTTCACACGTACGTATTGTTTAAATATTTTCATCACGTATGTATTCCTTCTGACATAAGTATTTTTATTTTGGGAAAGTACAAATACTGTTCTGTTAGATTAAGGAATAATCTTTCCTAGTCTTGTTCCTTTAAAACATTGGACATTGATTTTGAATTTGATGAAAAGTCTGCACCACTGTAGAGGACATCTATGGGTTTTGTCACCCAGCATCCGTGTCCGTTCTCTTGGTACTGGTATCGTCATGTCACGCTAGAAATTCTCCCCTTTCCTTTTCTCTCGGCCATTATGGATCTGGTAGAGTTGACGTCACCTCTGATTCCAGGGGTGGGCATGTGGCTCAGGCCTGGCCAATCGGAGCACTGCTGTCCTCCGGCCGCGGTGATCCCACCCAACCAGTGACACTTTTGAGGCTGCAGGAGGGCAGAAGGTTAATGGACAGAGGGGAAGCTAGAGCAAGAAGAAGACACATCTCAGAGAACCAAATCCTGGATCCAGCCATGCCTGAAGACAGGAACTACCTCTGTACCTTTCGGTTATACAGACCCAGAAATTCTCCGTTTCGCTTAAGCCAATGGGAATATTTTAGATTGTTTCTGTTCTACTTTTGTTCACTTGCAGTAGCAAAGTCTTGACTATTAATGAATTGAGGGAATCATAATTTTATTTAATCATAAATTTATTTTCATAATTATAATCATACTTATTTATAATTGAGGGAATATTTTTGATTGTTTCTGTTCTACTTTTTTTCACTTGCAATAGCAAAGTCTTGACTATTAATGAATTGAGGGAATCATAATTTTATTTATTTAACTACTGTGGTCTGATTACTTGGCCCTCGTTTATTACTTCAAGGGAGAAATAGGCCTCTTTTCTTCTTAAGGGATTAGGTCCTTGCTGATCAACTCATATTGTGGTAGAAAAGGAGACAAATGAGTCAAAGGTGGGGAGGGACTGCAAGGGGCAGCTGGAGGAAAGGGACAAGGAGAAGGACCTTCCCTTTCCAGACAGGGCACCCAAAATTGGCCCAGACGTGGGCCACATAGTGAATATGGAGAAGCCTGTGCCTTCCACATTACTTTCAATAGCTGTATAATATTCCACAGAATGTGTATACCATAGTTATTTTAACCAATCTCTTGTACATAGGCCTTTTGGCTACTTATAATTTTTCAGTATTATGAACCATGCTGAAATTAATACCCTGGTACATTTGTTTTTGTGTAACACATTATGTACAATAGGATTTTAGAAGGAGGCTTGTTGGGTCAAAGAGTAATCTCTTTTTAAAGTGCTTGATATGTATTACCAAGTTGCCCTCCAAAACGTTTGCATCAATTTAACTCCAACCAACTGTGTATGAAAGTGTCCATTTTCTTACTTCCTACCCTCTATTTGTCAGCTTAGCCCGCCATAATACAATAATAATAAAATACCACAGACTAGGTATCTTAAACAGCAGAAATTTATTTTCTCATAGTTCTGGAGACTTGAAGTCCAAGATCAAGGTGCCAGCAGGTTGGTTTCTGGTGAGGCCTCCTCCTTGAGTTATAGACAGACACCTTCTCGCTGTGTCCTCACATGTCCTTTGTGTGTGTGTGTGTGTGTGTGTGTGTGTAGTGAGAGAAGGAGCTCTTTGGTGTCTTGTTCCTCTTCTTATAAGGACACCAGACCTATTGGATTAGGTACCCACACTTATGACCTGATAAATATAACCTTAATTACCTCTTTAAAGTCCCTATCGCCAAATACTGTCACATTAGACAATAGGATTTCAACATACGAATTAAAGGGGGATACAATTCAGCCCATAATGCACACCAAGCAGGACATTTTCAATCCTTTAAATCTTTGCACATAGAGTAAGCAAAATCATATCTCAATAGTGTTTCACTTTCTTTGATTTCTAAACTGGTTTAACAATATTCATATGACACCTGGCCACTGGTAACTCCTCTTCTGAGAACTGTCTATTCATATCCTTTTTTTCTATTTTTTAATTGTAATAGTCATATTTCCCTCATTGATTTGAGAGTGCTCTTTATATGTTAAAGATATCAAATCTTTGCTGTAATTTGAAAACGCTTTCCTTCCTCATTGCTTCATTTTAACTTTGGTCATAGTTCTTTTCTATATAGAAGGTTTTTAAAAACTTTTATAATGTATTTAAGTCATCGATCTTTTCATTATGATTTCGGTAGTTTATGTCCAATAGAAAGCCTTACCCACTGTAAAACTGTAAAATTTATCACTCATAACGTCTTCTAGTACTTTAAAATTTTAATCCACTAGGAACTTATTTGGGTGCAAAAAATGACATTGATCTAATTTTGTTTTGCCCCCAAAGGTTAGTCAGGTGTTGGAACGTTATTTATTTATTTATCTTTAGTTTTTGCAGTACGCAGGTCTCTCACTGTTGTGGCCTCCTCCGTTGCGGAGCACAGGCTCCGGTCGCCCAGGCTCAGCGGCCATGGCTCACGGGCCCAGCCGCTCCGCGGCATGTGGGATCTTCCCGGACCGGGGCACGAACCCGTGTCCCCTGCATCGGCGGGCGGACTCTCAACCACTGCGCCACCAGGGAAGCCCTGGAACGTTATCTATTTATAACGTTTATAATCCGTATTTCTCGACTGAGTTGAAATGTCATCGTCACCAAAGTTTAACCCCCACCTTTGTTTATTCTTGCAATTTGTTCTTCTAGCTAATTTGGCTTGAGTGATCTGGGATGGCCTCTCTGAGGAAGTGACCTGAAGGATTCAGTACAGAAAGTTGGGATTGGGGAGGGAGAAGAAAGAGACAGAGAAAGACAGACAGACATTTGATTGGTTCAGCTTAAGTTGCCTTCCCAAGAATGCAGGGAATAACGTGAGGACAAGAAGGGGATGAGAGAGAGGAGATTAAAGCATCAATGGATTAGAGGACTGTTGAGTTGGGGATACTTGAACATTTGAGTTTTTCTATTTTTTACTATTATAAATAATGTTGTGAATATTTTGTTTAAAAGGGTTGCATACACACATGTGCAAATATACACAGTCCGAGGTTTAGTGATGAGAGAGTTTTCAGGTGGAGTTCATAATTTTGCAAGATCTATGCATTCCCACATGACATATTTATCCAGGTCTCTGTAATTATAGCATATTACCTGGTTAGGGAATGAGGGAACATTACTCTACCATGTAGTAGGGTGAAGGATAGGTGGAGAAAGGCCAAGATGTGTGTCTGCAAAATTGACGTCCAAAATAAAAAACAAGTTCCATATTCTCACGGGAAGGTAGGGTTTATCAGCCAGGATGCCAGCAGTTGTGTCTAAGGGAGCAAGCCAGAGATGTGACTGGAGAGAAAATGTAAAATTAAGTCAGAAGTCAGAGTGAAACCGAAATTGAAAGAGTACATAAAGAGCAATGGTGAAATTACTTGGATTACACAAGTCCGAAGAAAGCTGGTCTAGATTTTACTTTTTACAGAAAAATTAATTTCCAAAAGAATTAAACTTGAAATGGGAATAAATGAAAGCATACAATTAAATAGAAAATATGAAACCATAAAAATGAAAGGAGAAAACATTGATGAAGTCATTAATGCATAATACAAAACCCAGAAGCCATGCATGAGTAAATATGAATCAATGTCTGAACACAAAGAAATGTGAAACGTATTTATGGCAGAAAACACCGTGAAAGCATCAAATTGGGAATCAATTGGGATAATTCTTTATCAACCAGATAATAAAAAATGCAGGAGGGCTTCCCTGGTGGCGCAGCGGTTGAGAGTCCACCTGCCGATGCAGGGGACACAGGTTCGAGCCCTGGTCCGGGAAGATCCCACATGCCGCTAGCAACTAGGCCCGTGAGCCAGAGCTACTGCGCCTGTGCGTCTGGAGCTTGTGCTCCGCAACAAGAGAGGCCGTGATAGCGAGAGGCCCGCGCAGTGCGATGAAGAGTGGCCCCCGCTTGCCACAACTAGAGAAAGCCCTCACACAGAAACGAAGACCCAACACAGCAAATAAATAAAATTAATTAATTAATAAACTCCTACACCCAACATCTTAAAAAAAACGAAGACCCAACACAGCAAAATAATAAAATGAATTAATTAATTTCTTAAGTTCTGGAAGGGAGTCGGGCACCTGTGGGCCACGCCCGGCCATCCCTCTGGTCTCCCACATGAAGCTCGAATCTGCATGTGTGTTCGTGTGCACGTGTGCGTGTGTCGGGACCCGGCCCTGCGGGGATGAGGCCAGGGATGCAGAGCGGGCGGTGCCTGCCCTCCTGGGGAGGGAAGCAGGGGGTTGCTGCTGGGCCCGTTGAGGACGGCGTGGGGCCGGGCCGCCAGGGCCTCCAAGGCTCCAGGGACATAGACTGCAGGGACTTCAGAACTCGATGACAGGGACCTGCGCTCAGCAGGCTGGTCACACGTGAAGTTGGCCAGGCTGGCACTGACACAGACTTCCAGGTGCACGGGGCTCGCCTGGGATTTGCAGGCTTGGCAGGGTAACTTACATTCTCAGAGGCCTTAGGAGGTGGGGCGGGGCTCTGTTTGCACACGCGCACTGGGGAGCTCCAGCCACACTCCGGGGAGCAGCGTCACCTGGAGGCCTCATGGCTAAGCCGCTTACGGGGAGCCTGGGCCCGAGGTAGGCTGGTTAGAGGGACCGGAAGATGTGGGTGTCTGTTTGCGCAGGCTCATTGGGGTTACACAGCGCTCTGCGGTGTGGAGCTTCGTAAGGGGGCGACCATTGGCTGGAGAGCCCGCAGACTCTGTCGGTGGGAACCAATCACGAGTCAGGAGGCGTTACCAAGGGTCTGTTTGCGCAGGCGCTCTGGGAATCCCCACCTCAGGGGCCATTAGACGGTTGGTTTTGTGAGGGACCGTTTTTTCCTTCCCCTGCTCGTAGGGAGAGTGGAAGCGGTTCTAGATGGAGTCTGAGGCAGATTGTGAAGGAGCCGTGAGGGCAGCAGACGAAGGCGCCGCGGCCGCTGCAGTGGGAGCAGCACGTGGTGGCCAGGGTGACCCCGGTGACCCGGTTGATCCGGGCGACCCTGGAAACCCTGGCAACCCTGGCGTCGCAGGAGAGGCAGGTGGCGCAGCCGGTGGCCTTGTGCAGATCCAGTGGGCAGCCCACGCAGCAGGGCCACGTGGAGACGCAGGACCCGGGGCCGGAGGTCCGGGTCCGCAGGCACTACAGTTGTATCTTTTGCAAGAGGCCCCGTGGGCCGAGCGGCCAGGGGCTGGGCTGCAGGTGGTTTGTGGGGAGGGGCTGCAGGCGGTGGGGCCTGAAGTGTAGAAAGAGGGAACTCTGGGCGGCTGGAGGGTATGGGCCAAGGGTGGTCTGGGCTGACGGGATGGTGGTGGGGCAAACCAACCTGAGGGAAACCAGAGGGTAGGGGTGGTGATGTCCAGGGTGGCCTCAGTGTATAGGGTGGGAGGTTGTGGATGGCCTAAGGGGTGGTCTGGCGGGGAAGCCGGTGGGTGGGAGGGTGAAGGGCTGGTCTCAGTGAGGAAGAAGCCTGAGGCACAGGCGAAATCAGTAGTGTGGGTGGTGCCTTAACCATATCTCCTCCAGCACCCTTACTGTGAATTTCCCATCGCCCATGGATGCGGAGGTCGCCCACCAGTTGCTGAGTGTATACTTTCTAGTCCCAGAGCCCATTCAGAAGGAGCTCAATGTGGAGGGCCGCGTCCTGGTCATGTGGGTTCTAGAGGGGTCAAGGGAGGGGCTGGTGGCAGGTGGCCAGAGCCAGGCTCAGGCCAGGTGGAGCTGTAAGCGAGGGTTAAGCCTAAAGAAGAAGTGTGCTGCTCTGGGACTGTCGTTGTGGGGGGACAGGGAGGGACGTGTGCCTCCCCAAACTTGAATTTTATTTTTCCGTCCCTTTTAGCCGATTGACTGCTGAAGACTTTGGCCAACTCCGAAGTTCCATCATGTTCTGTGTGAACCAGCTTTCCGCGGTGGTTCACATCTTGCAGTACATTTTTACCCGCTTTTTCGTTTAGCGTCAGCAGGCCCCAGGGCGCTAACCCTAACTTATGTGTTGTGTCCTTGGCGTCCTTCCCTAGAGCATTGCTTTCTTCAGTGGTCCCCACTTGTTGCGGCCTCGTCTTTTGCCTCTACTGGCCCTTGGGCGCTCAGGGTCCACGTATTTTGTTTGGTGATTAAATGATAACTGCAGAAAATACAACTGAGCTGCTGTTCTGTGTCTGAGTTTAGTTTTAGCTTCTGCACCTCCTAATATTCTTGCATTTGTGCTCAGGTTGGAGGGGAGGTCTGGGATTCAGCTATTCAAGTAGCACGCCTAATTGAAGACAATGTCAGAAGTGGAACAAAAAGAAAATTATGTCCTGCCATTCAGTGTTAATTTTGGAATATTTTCTTAGTTCTATAGTTACATTTTTATATTAACGTATAACGCCAGAATACTAAGTAACAGTTTCTGGCTTACCGACCTTGTTTCGGGTCTGCAAAGAAAAGTGCTGGGGCAGTTGGTTAAGTGTTTGGGGTGAGGTGGTAAGCTCCCTCTAAAACAGCTTGTATTCTGCAACCTTGCTAAACTCACTAGTTGATAGTAATAGCTCTTTTTATAAATCCCATGGGCCTTTCTACGTATACAGTCATTTTGTCTGTAAATAAAGGCACATTTACTTCTTCCTTCCCAATCGATGCTTTTAACTGATTTCTGTCATAACGGTTTGGATGTTCCTGATTCTTTGCATGCCCGGTAAGTTTAGATTGGGTGCTAGGCATTATAAGATTTCCCTTGGGTGCTGGATGTGTTTCTATTCCTGAACTTATTCTTAGGCTTTGTTCTGGGATCCTATTAAGTGACTTGGAAACACTTTGAACCTCTTGAGTCTTAGTTTTTGTTTTTTGTTTGTTTGTTTGTTTTGCGTTACGTGGGCCTCTCACTGTTGTGGCCTCTCCCGTTGTGGAGCACACGCTCCGGACGCGCAGGCTCAGCAGCTATGGCTCACGGGGCCAGCCGCTCCGCGGCATGTGTGATCTTCCCATACCGGGGCACGAACCCGTATCCCCTGCATCGGCAGGCCGACCCTCAACCACTGCACCACCAGGGAAGCCCCTGAGTCTTAGTTTTATAAGATTTGCTTTTTGGGACCAGAGCAGGTCTCACTGTAGGATTAATACATTTTAACATCTTTTTTGAAGTATAATTGCTTTACAATGGTGTGTTAGTTTCTGCTTTATAACCAAGTGAATCAGTTATACATATACATATGTTCCCATATCTCTTCCCTCTTGCGTCCCCCTCCCTCCCACCCTCCCTATCCCACCCCTCTAGGTGGTCACAATGCACTGAGCTGATCTCCCTGTGCTATGCGGCTGCTTCCCACTAGGTATCTGTTTTACGTTTGGTAGTGTATATATGTGCATGCCACTCTCTCACTTTGTCACAGCTTATCCTTCCCCCTCCCCATATCTTCAAGTCTATTCTCTAGTAAGTCTGTGTCTTTATTCCCGTCTTACCCCTAGGTTCTTCATGACCTGTTTCTTTTTTCTTAGATTCCATATATATGTGTTAGCATACCATATTTGTTTTTCTCTTTCTGACTTACTTCACTCTGTATGACAGAGTCTAGGTCCATCCACCTCACTACAAATAACTCAGTTTCGTTTCTTTTTATGGCTGAGTAATATTCCATTGTGTATATGTGCCACAACTTTTTTGGATTAATTTAATTAACTGAAATCTTCTGTGTTTGAGAAGGCTATAGTTAGAAACAAAGACTCATACACTATCAGAGTGGTGGTAAAATCTATCTGGACACTTGATTGGCATTTCCTCTTAAATATTAAGGTATGCATATCCTTTGACCCACCTTTGGGAATCTATCACAGAAAAACTCTTGTGTATGTGAACAAGGCAGCATTGACCACAGTGTTAATTACAGCATTGTTTGTCATTGTGAAAATTTGGTGGAATGTACCTCAACAGGGGAAACGTTCAGTAAATCACAGCAAGTCCGTCCTGGTGGAGTACCATACGGCAATCAGAGCAAAGTAGATAGCTGGGAACTAATATGGAAAGAGATGAAAGCAAATTGCAGAATTCTGGGTATGGCATATTCCTGTTTTTGAATACATTCTGACCATATGACCATGTGGGGAAAGGCAGAGTCACCACCTGGAATGAGCCACCCTGCTTTCAATGTCATCACTGGGCATTAGGGAAGAAAGCTTTCACTATTTAGATTTTATATTTCCATGTTCTTTAAATATTTTCCTAAGGAATTATTAGTTTTGAAATGTTTTTCCTGTGGAAAACAATAGTCTGCTCCATTCTTTTCCCTTTAAAAGCACTTACTTAACAAACTTAAATTCAGCAAAGTTCTGTGTGGGAGGATTAGGCAGAGGACACCCCCCTGAAGTGGATGTGGAAGCCCAGAGTCAGGGGATGGGAGCTGATGGGAGGGCCAGTAACAGGGCACATGGTCTATTACGAGAAGAATGTTTCGTAGTCTTGGTTTTTTTTAAAAAAAAAAAAAAACATTAGAAATGGATTTTCAATTTGATGAAAAGTCTGCACCACTGTAGAGGACATCTATGGGTTTTGTCACCCAGCATCCGTGTCCCTTCTCTTGGTACTGGTATCCTCATGTCACCCTCGAAAATCTCCCCTTCCTTTTTCTCTCGGCCATTATGCTTCTGATAGAGTTGACGTCACCTCTGATTCCAAGGGTGGGCATGTGGCTCAGGCCTGGCCAATCGGAGCACTGCTTTCCTCCGGCCGCGGTGATCCCATCCAACCAGTGACACTTTTGGGGCTGCAGGGGAGGCAGGCTGGCAATGGACAGAGGGGAAGCTAGAGCAAGAAGACAGATCTCAGAGAACCGAGTCCTGGATCCAGCCATGCTCGAAGACAGGAACTACCTCTGTACATTTCAGTTACACAGACCCAGAAATTCTCCCTTTGGCTTAAGCCAATGTGGATATTTTTGATTGTTTCTGTTCAACTCGGTTCCAAACCCTCCAAGGGGCTCCCTGTCAGAGTTGAAAACAGAGCCTTACGGTGGCCTGAAAAGTCCTACGTGATCCAGCCTGTATCCTCGCTGGCTTCGTCCCTTCCCCTTCCCCTTTCCCCTTGCGTATTTTTTTTTTACATCTTATTGGAGTATAATTGCTTTACAATGATGTGTTAGTTTCTGCTGCATAAGAAAGTGAATCAGTTAGACTTATACATAGGTTCCCATAGCTCTTCCCTCTTGTGTCTCCCTCCCTCCCGCCGGCACGCTGTCTTATTGTGTGTCTGTTCACACAGTTGTCCCCACAACCTGACAGGGAGCCCCTGAGCGAGGGATGTGTCCAGGCTCCCCGCTGGGTCCCCGAGGGCAGACAGGCAGGTGAGAGAGACAGACCGAGAAGGTCAAAAGCTGACTCAGAGCCAGAACAGAGAGGAACTGGAAGGGAGGGAAGGCGAGCCAGGGATGCCCCCCACCCCAGGGAAGGGGCAGCCGCTGCCGGGGACACTCCACCTCCACTCGGGAGGGAAGGCTGCCGGGCCTGGAGGCGCAGGGTGTGGGGAGGACACTCCAGCCAGGGGGTAGGGATCAAGTGGCCCAGAATGAAGTCCCTGCCCCGCCTCGGGCTCTGGCCCTGGTGCCGTCTCCTCCCCTGGCAGCAGTGGTCGCTGGCAGACAGCTACAACCCCCAGGCAGTGCTGCCCCCAGCCCTGGCGTCACCCCGGCTGTACCTTTCCTGTTGTCTTGACCCCCTTCCAGACACAGAAGTAGACCATCACCCAGCAGGCCAGGAGACACAGGGTCACCTCCCAGCTGAGGGCCCCCGGAACCTCCAGGCCCCCGGAGAGCGGCAAGACTTTGTTCCTGGGGGAGGGAAAGCCCATGAGGGCTGTGCCACAAAACGGCCAGGAGACTGGGGGTGGTCCTGGGGTGGTGCCACCCGCCCGCCGACCCTCCCCCCCACCCCCACCCCCCGCCGCCGCAGCCCGTGCGTGCAGCCAGTTTCCCCCATGCACCTGGCCGACCGGGGCCAAGCCTGCAGCCTGGAGCCGCTGCAGTCTGTGTCCCCGGAGCCTTGGAGCCACTGGCGGCCCAGCCCCATGCCGTCCCCAGCGGACCCAGCAGCAGCCCCCCACCTCCCTCCCCAGCCGGGCAGGCACCGCCCGATACGCATCCCTCGCATCTTCCCCCCAGGGCCTGGCCCCGACACACGCAGTCGTGCCCACGCACACACATGCAGACTCGAGCTACGTGTGGGAGACCAGAGGGCTGGCCGGGCCTGGCCCAGAGGTGCCCGACTCCCTTGCAGAACTCGATGACAGGGACCTGCGTTCAGCACGCTGGTCACACGTGAGGGTGGCTCAGCTGGCCCCAGCACAGACTTTGAGGTGCATGCGGCTCGCCTGGGGTTTGCCGGTTTGCTGGGAAGCAGTCACGTGCCCAGAGGCCTCGCAAGCGTGACATCCGGGGAATGGCGGCGGGGCCTGTTTGCGCAGGCGCCCTGGGAGCCCCAGTGACGTCAGCCGCCTAGGGGCGGAGCTTCCTGTGGGGGCCTCGTTCCCTCAGAAGCTCGTGCTGGGCGTGGAGGGCAGAAGCGAAGCCCGTGGCAGCATGGAGGCCGCAGACCAAGGCGATGGCGGCGGCGTGGCGACAGGTGGTGAAGGCCAGGGCGAGCCAGATGGAGCCAGAGGTGTCGCACAAGAGGTTGGAGGTCCACAGGCCTTGCAGCTGCCGCCTGCTCCTGGGCCGAGAGGAGATGGTTTGCCCGGGGCGGGCAGACGCCGAATATGGCGTCTCCGTCACCCCGCCGTCCCACGGCCTGGTGGCCAACCCGCACCGCACCCAGGTGGACACCCCGCCCCGGGACCAGGTGGACACCCCGCGCCGGGACCAGGTGGACACGCTGAGCAGGGACCAGCTGGACACGCCGCGCCGGGACCAGGTGGACACGCCGCCTCAGGGCTGGGTGGGTTTGTCGGGCCCGTGGGCAGAGGATCCGGAAGCCAACTGCTCCAGTTATATTCTGTTTGAGGAGAGGCCGAGGGATGCGCCTTCGGGAGCCAGTGGAAGGGGGAGAAGGGGGTCAGCCCGGGGATGTGGAGGGGTGGGGGAAGGGGGAGCAAGACCGTTGGAGGCGCTGGCCTCGTGGGGGAGGGGTCAGCGGGGCCGGGGAGAGGCGGCGGGGTGGGGGGGGCGCGGGGGGAGACGGCCTGAGGGAGCAGAAGGGGGCGGAGCAGACCTGGAGGGGGCCGAGACAAGTGAGAGCGGCCTGAGGGCACGCAGGCCTGCGGCACAGGCCAGGTCGGGAGCCGGTTCCTTGGCCGTGCCGCCACCGGCTCCTTCCCGGTGCCCCTCCGATGGCCCGTGGAGGCAGAGAGGGCCTGCCAGCCCCGGCGCCACACGCCCAGCGCCACCGAGGGCCGGTGTGGAAGGAGCTCGCAGTGTGCGGCAGCACCCTAGCCGTGTTAGTTCTCCGAGGGGCCCCGGTGGGGGGCGGTGGCAGGTGGCCGGGCTGGTTCTAAGCGTGAATTGGAGACCCCCAGAGGCGGGGTCTGAGGACGTAGACCTGCGCGCCGAGCCTGCCGCGCGCTGAGGGGGCAGAGCATTAGGCTCACAGTTACCACATTTCACTGGGTTTTCTCTTGCTCTCCCTTTTAGCCCAGTGAGTGCTGAGGACCCGGGCTGACTCCAGATTTCCATCACCTCCGGTCTCAACCAGCCTTCTCTGTTGCTGCGGACCATGCAGCACTTTGTGCTCCATGTTTTCACGAAGCCCGGGCCAGGAAAGGGGGCGTAGGACTAACCTAGCGTCTCTTCCTAGGCAGGGCGTCCCTCCCCAGTGCGTTGATTCCTACACTAGTTGCCACTTTATTCTGGGGCCCTAATTGTTTGCTTGCATTGGTCTTGCGCCCGCTTGGCCCTGTTGTTTCCCTGTTGCTGGAGGAGGACGTGCTGAAACGTTTGTTACGGCAGAAAATAAAACTGAACTACTACTCCGTGTCTGAGTGTATTTTCAGGTACTGCGCCTCCACGGTTCCTTGCTTTGTCCTTGGTTTCAAGGGAAGGTTCTGGGCTTCAGGTATTCTAGTAGTACAAGGTAATTGAAGACGGTGTAGGAGTTGGAAGAGAAGTAAAATGCATTATGTCGTGTCATTCAGCGTTAGCTACTATCAGTATTTTGGAATATTTTCTTAGTTTTATACTTTCATTTATATATAGCAAGAAGATAGTGTAATTTTTGCAAGTTCATGGTTAATTTTCTTCCTGAATTATTTTCATTTAACGTATGAGCTTTTTTTTCCCCTAAAATTTCTTCAAAAACACGTACTTGGTTGCATAAAAGAGGTACCATAAGCGTTAACATTTAATACGTTTCCATTTTTCCCTATTATAAGAAACGAGTCAGTGGAATTCTTCTGTGTAAGTATTTGCCTGACTGGTTACGTCCTCAAGGTAGGTTCCAAAGGGTAGATTTGCTGAGGTAAAAATTCACTTTTCTATTGATTTTTTAAGGCTGTTGGTGTACAGTACATGGTTGCTGCTCAGAAAGTGTGCCCTCCCACCAGAATTCTAGTTTGCCCACCACCTTGTACCAGTAGGTCTGATTCCTGCCAACATAAAAAGCTTAGTTTGCAGGAGATCAAACAGCCCAGAAACACTGGAACTGGAACTTTGTGGTCTACTGACCTTGTTTCAGACGAGTGAAGAAAAGTTTTGGGACAATTAGTTAAGTCTTTGGGGGAGGAGTTAGCCCCCTCTAATGTATAGTGTTTCCTGCAACCTCGCTAAATTCCCTTATAGTTTTAGTAGCTCTTCTGTGAATTACATCATATTTTCTACGTACATGATCAGGTGGTCTGCAGATGAGGTAGTTTTACTTTTTCCGTTCCACTTGGGATGCCTCTTTGTGATTGATTTCTCTCCTAATGGGATTGGATTTTCCTGCTGCTTTCCGTGCCTGGTGATTTTGTATTGGATGCCAGACATTGTGAAATTTTACCTTGGATGCTGGATATTGGTGTTCCCAAACATATTCTTGAGCTTTTCTCTGGGACTCTGTTAAGTTACTTGGAAACAATTTGAGCCTTTCAAGTCTTCCTTTTGGTGAGAACAGGGCAGGTTTCAGTGTAGGAATAATTTAACTAATTAACAACCTCCAATATTTGTTACAAACAAAGACTTTTATACTTTATCAGTTGGAGTGTCAGTAAAGCTATCGGGACATTTATTTGGCATTTTATATTGAAGTTTAAGCTGTTCTTACCCTTTGGCCTACCTTTGGGAATCTTTCAGAGAGAAACTCTTGCATATGCAAACAAGGCAGAATTAACCAGAATGTTAATTATAGCATTGAGTGAAAAAGCTTCAACTGAGTAAAGATTCAGTAAATTACAGTAAGCCCATCCTACTGGAAAGCCGTGTGGCAGTTAGAGAAAGAGCAAGGTAGATAGCTGGGTACTAAGAAAGATTAAAACAAGTTGAGAATCTCTGCGTGGTATATGCTGTGTTCTCTGTATGGTATGTTCTGTTCTCACACTGTGCTGCCACCATGTGAATGTGTGGGGATATGCATAGTAACTACCTAGAGTGAGCCACCTCCACCATCAGGAATGCTCGTCTCCAGACATTAGCATTAGGGAAAGAAACTCCACCTGGTAGGTTTCACACGTACGTATTGTTTAAATATTTTCATCACGTATGTATTCCTTCTGACATAAGTATTTTTATTTTGGGAAAGTACAAATACTGTTCTGTTAGATTAAGGAATAATCTTTCCTAGTCTTGTTCCTTTAAAACATTGGACATTGATTTTGAATTTGATGAAAAGTCTGCACCACTGTAGAGGACATCTATGGGTTTTGTCACCCAGCATCCGTGTCCGTTCTCTTGGTACTGGTATCGTCATGTCACGCTAGAAATTCTCCCCTTTCCTTTTCTCTCGGCCATTATGGATCTGGTAGAGTTGACGTCACCTCTGATTCCAGGGGTGGGCATGTGGCTCAGGCCTGGCCAATCGGAGCACTGCTGTCCTCCGGCCGTGGTGATCCCACCCAACCAGTGACACTTTTGAGGCTGCAGGAGGGCAGAAGGTTAATGGACAGAGGGGAAGCTAGAGCAAGAAGAAGACACATCTCAGAGAACCAAATCCTGGATCCAGCCATGCCTGAAGACAGGAACTACCTCTGTACCTTTCGGTTATACAGACCCAGAAATTCTCCGTTTCGCTTAAGCCAATGGGAATATTTTAGATTGTTTCTGTTCTACTTTTGTTCACTTGCAGTAGCAAAGTCTTGACTATTAATGAATTGAGGGAATCATAATTTTATTTAATCATAAATTTATTTTCATATTTATAATCATACTTATTTATAATTGAGGGAATATTTTTGATTGTTTCTGTTCTACTTTTTTTCACTTGCAATAGCAAAGTCTTGACTATTAATGAATTGAGGGAATCATAATTTTATTTATTTAACTACTGTGGTCTGATTACTTGGCCCTCGTTTATTACTTCAAGGGAGAAATAGGCCTCTTTTCTTCTTAAGGGATTAGCTCCTTGCTGATCAACTCATATTGTGGTAGAAAAGGAGACAAATGAGTCAAAGGTGGGGAGGGACTGCAAGGGGCAGCTGGAGGAAAGGGACAAGGAGAAGGACCTTCCCTTTCCAGACAGGGCACCCAAAATTGGCCCAGACGTGGGCCACATAGTGAATATGGAGAAGCCTGTGCCTTCCACATTACTTTCAATAGCTGTATAATATTCCACAGAATGTGTATACCATAGTTATTTTAACCAATCTCTTGTACATAGGCCTTTTGGCTACTTATAATTTTTCAGTATTATGAACCATGCTGAAATTAATACCCTGGTACATTTGTTTTTGTGTAACACATTATGTACAATAGGATTTTAGAAGGAGGCTTGTTGGGTCAAAGAGTAATCTCTTTTTAAAGTGCTTGATATGTATTACCAAGTTGCCCTCCAAAACGTTTGCATCAATTTAACTCCAACCAACTGTGTATGAAAGTGTCCATTTTCTTACTTCCTACCCTCTATTTGTCAGCTTAGCCCGCCATAATACAATAATAATAAAATACCACAGACTAGGTGTCTTAAACAGCAGAAATTTATTTTCTCATAGTTCTGGAGACTTGAAGTCCAAGATCAAGGTGCCAGCAGGTTGGTTTCTGGTGAGGCCTCCTCCTTGAGTTATAGACAGACACCTTCTCGCTGTGTCCTCACATGTCCTTTGTGTGTGTGTGTGTGTGTGTGTGTGTGTGTAGTGAGAGAAGGAGCTCTTTGGTGTCTTGTTCCTCTTCTTATAAGGACACCAGACCTATTGGATTAGGTACCCACACTTATGACCTGATAAATATAACCTTAATTACCTCTTTAAAGTCCCTATCGCCAAATACTGTCACATTAGACAATAGGATTTCAACATACGAATTAAAGGGGGATACAATTCAGCCCATAATGCACACCAAGCAGGACATTTTCAATCCTTTAAATCTTTGCACATAGAGTAAGCAAAATCATATCTCAATAGTGTTTCACTTTCTTTGATTTCTAAACTGGTTTAACAATATTCATATGACACCTGGCCACTGGTAACTCCTCTTCTGAGAACTGTCTATTCATATCCTTTTTTTCTATTTTTTAATTGTAATAGTCATATTTCCCTCATTGATTTGAGAGTGCTCTTTATATGTTAAAGATATCAAATCTTTGCTGTAATTTGAAAACGCTTTCCTTCCTCATTGCTTCATTTTAACTTTGGTCATAGTTCTTTTCTATATAGAAGGTTTTTAAAAACTTTTATAATGTATTTAAGTCATCGATCTTTTCATTATGATTTCGGTAGTTTATGTCCAATAGAAAGCCTTACCCACTGTAAAACTGTAAAATTTATCACTCATAACATCTTCTAGTACTTTAAAATTTTAATCCACTAGGAACTTATTTGGGTGCAAAAAATGACATTGATCTAATTTTGTTTTGCCCCCAAAGGTTAGTCAGGTGTTGGAACGTTATTTATTTATTTATCTTTAGTTTTTGCAGTACGCAGGTCTCTCACTGTTGTGGCCTCCTCCGTTGCGGAGCACAGGCTCCGGTCGCCCAGGCTCAGCGGCCATGGCTCACGGGCCCAGCCGCTCCGCGGCATGTGGGATCTTCCCGGACCGGGGCACGAACCCGTGTCCCCTGCATCGGCGGGCGGACTCTCAACCACTGCGCCACCAGGGAAGCCCTGGAACGTTATCTATTTATAACGTTTATAATCCGTATTTCTCGACTGAGTTGAAATGTCATCGTCACCAAAGTTTAACCCCCACCTTTGTTTATTCTTGCAATTTGTTCTTCTAGCTAATTTGGCTTGAGTGATCTGGGATGGCCTCTCTGAGGAAGTGACCTGAAGGATTCAGTACAGAAAGTTGGGATTGGGGAGGGAGAAGAAAGAGACAGAGAAAGACAGACAGACATTTGATTGGTTCAGCTTAAGTTGCCTTCCCAAGAATGCAGGGAATAACGTGAGGACAAGAAGGGGATGAGAGAGAGGAGATTAAAGCATCAATGGATTAGAGGACTGTTGAGTTGGGGATACTTGAACATTTGAGTTTTTCTATTTTTTACTATTATAAATAATGTTGTGAATATTTTGTTTAAAAGGGTTGCATACACACATGTGCAAATATACACAGTCCGAGGTTTAGTGATGAGAGAGTTTTCAGGTGGAGTTCATAATTTTGCAAGATCTATGCATTCCCACATGACATATTTATCCAGGTCTCTGTAATTATAGCATATTACCTGGTTAGGGAATGAGGGAACATTACTCTACCATGTAGTAGGGTGAAGGATAGGTGGAGAAAGGCCAAGATGTGTGTCTGCAAAATTGACGTCCAAAATAAAAAACAAGTTCCATATTCTCACGGGAAGGTAGGGTTTATCAGCCAGGATGCCAGCAGTTGTGTCTAAGGGAGCAAGCCAGAGATGTGACTGGAGAGAAAATGTAAAATTAAGTCAGAAGTCAGAGTGAAACCGAAATTGAAAGAGTACATAAAGAGCAATGGTGAAATTACTTGGATTACACAAGTCCGAAGAAAGCTGGTCTAGATTTTACTTTTTACAGAAAAATTAATTTCCAAAAGAATTAAACTTGAAATGGGAATAAATGAAAGCATACAATTAAATAGAAAATATGAAACCATAAAAATGAAAGGAGAAAACATTGATGAAGTCATTAATGCATAATACAAAACCCAGAAGCCATGCATGAGTAAATATGAATCAATGTCTGAACACAAAGAAATGTGAAACGTATTTATGGCAGAAAACACCGTGAAAGCATCAAATTGGGAATCAATTGGGATAATTCTTTATCAACCAGATAATAAAAAATGCAGGAGGGCTTCCCTGGTGGCGCAGCGGTTGAGAGTCCACCTGCCGATGCAGGGGACACAGGTTCGAGCCCTGGTCCGGGAAGATCCCACATGCCGCTAGCAACTAGGCCCGTGAGCCAGAGCTACTGCGCCTGTGCGTCTGGAGCTTGTGCTCCGCAACAAGAGAGGCCGTGATAGCGAGAGGCCCGC
Organism: Phocoena phocoena; assembly: GCF_963924675.1. Taxonomy (NCBI): domain Eukaryota; kingdom Metazoa; phylum Chordata; class Mammalia; order Artiodactyla; family Phocoenidae; genus Phocoena; species Phocoena phocoena. The sequence continues at coordinate 129,144,751 of NC_089240.1, read as the reverse complement.
GCAGTGCGATGAAGAGTGGCCCCCGCTTGCCACAACTAGAGAAAGCCCTCACACAGAAACGAAGACCCAACACAGCAAATAAATAAAATTAATTAATTAATAAACTCCTACACCCAACATCTTAAAAAAAACGAAGACCCAACACAGCAAAATAATAAAATGAATTAATTAATTTCTTAAGTTCTGGAAGGGAGTCGGGCACCTGTGGGCCACGCCCGGCCATCCCTCTGGTCTCCCACATGAAGCTCGAATCTGCATGTGTGTTCGTGTGCACGTGTGCGTGTGTCGGGACCCGGCCCTGCGGGGATGAGGCCAGGGATGCAGAGCGGGCGGTGCCTGCCCTCCTGGGGAGGGAAGCAGGGGGTTGCTGCTGGGCCCGTTGAGGACGGCGTGGGGCCGGGCCGCCAGGGCCTCCAAGGCTCCAGGGACATAGACTGCAGGGACTTCAGAACTCGATGACAGGGACCTGCGCTCAGCAGGCTGGTCACACGTGAAGTTGGCCAGGCTGGCACTGACACAGACTTCCAGGTGCACGGGGCTCGCCTGGGATTTGCAGGCTTGGCAGGGTAACTTACATTCTCAGAGGCCTTAGGAGGTGGGGCGGGGCTCTGTTTGCACACGCGCACTGGGGAGCTCCAGCCACACTCCGGGGAGCAGCGTCACCTGGAGGCCTCATGGCTAAGCCGCTTACGGGGAGCCTGGGCCCGAGGTAGGCTGGTTAGAGGGACCGGAAGATGTGGGTGTCTGTTTGCGCAGGCTCATTGGGGTTACACAGCGCTCTGCGGTGTGGAGCTTCGTAAGGGGGCGACCATTGGCTGGAGAGCCCGCAGACTCTGTCGGTGGGAACCAATCACGAGTCAGGAGGCGTTACCAAGGGTCTGTTTGCGCAGGCGCTCTGGGAATCCCCACCTCAGGGGCCATTAGACGGTTGGTTTTGTGAGGGACCGTTTTTTCCTTCCCCTGCTCGTAGGGAGAGTGGAAGCGGTTCTAGATGGAGTCTGAGGCAGATTGTGAAGGAGCCGTGAGGGCAGCAGACGAAGGCGCCGCGGCCGCTGCAGTGGGAGCAGCACGTGGTGGCCAGGGTGACCCCGGTGACCCGGTTGATCCGGGCGACCCTGGAAACCCTGGCAACCCTGGCGTCGCAGGAGAGGCAGGTGGCGCAGCCGGTGGCCTTGTGCAGATCCAGTGGGCAGCCCACGCAGCAGGGCCACGTGGAGACGCAGGACCCGGGGCCGGAGGTCCGGGTCCGCAGGCACTACAGTTGTATCTTTTGCAAGAGGCCCCGTGGGCCGAGCGGCCAGGGGCTGGGCTGCAGGTGGTTTGTGGGGAGGGGCTGCAGGCGGTGGGGCCTGAAGTGTAGAAAGAGGGAACTCTGGGCGGCTGGAGGGTATGGGCCAAGGGTGGTCTGGGCTGACGGGATGGTGGTGGGGCAAACCAACCTGAGGGAAACCAGAGGGTAGGGGTGGTGATGTCCAGGGTGGCCTCAGTGTATAGGGTGGGAGGTTGTGGATGGCCTAAGGGGTGGTCTGGCGGGGAAGCCGGTGGGTGGGAGGGTGAAGGGCTGGTCTCAGTGAGGAAGAAGCCTGAGGCACAGGCGAAATCAGTAGTGTGGGTGGTGCCTTAACCATATCTCCTCCAGCACCCTTACTGTGAATTTCCCATCGCCCATGGATGCGGAGGTCGCCCACCAGTTGCTGAGTGTATACTTTCTAGTCCCAGAGCCCATTCAGAAGGAGCTCAATGTGGAGGGCCGCGTCCTGGTCATGTGGGTTCTAGAGGGGTCAAGGGAGGGGCTGGTGGCAGGTGGCCAGAGCCAGGCTCAGGCCAGGTGGAGCTGTAAGCGAGGGTTAAGCCTAAAGAAGAAGTGTGCTGCTCTGGGACTGTCGTTGTGGGGGGACAGGGAGGGACGTGTGCCTCCCCAAACTTGAATTTTATTTTTCCGTCCCTTTTAGCCGATTGACTGCTGAAGACTTTGGCCAACTCCGAAGTTCCATCATGTTCTGTGTGAACCAGCTTTCCGCGGTGGTTCACATCTTGCAGTACATTTTTACCCGCTTTTTCGTTTAGCGTCAGCAGGCCCCAGGGCGCTAACCCTAACTTATGTGTTGTGTCCTTGGCGTCCTTCCCTAGAGCATTGCTTTCTTCAGTGGTCCCCACTTGTTGCGGCCTCGTCTTTTGCCTCTACTGGCCCTTGGGCGCTCAGGGTCCACGTATTTTGTTTGGTGATTAAATGATAACTGCAGAAAATACAACTGAGCTGCTGTTCTGTGTCTGAGTTTAGTTTTAGCTTCTGCACCTCCTAATATTCTTGCATTTGTGCTCAGGTTGGAGGGGAGGTCTGGGATTCAGCTATTCAAGTAGCACGCCTAATTGAAGACAATGTCAGAAGTGGAACAAAAAGAAAATTATGTCCTGCCATTCAGTGTTAATTTTGGAATATTTTCTTAGTTCTATAGTTACATTTTTATATTAACGTATAACGCCAGAATACTAAGTAACAGTTTCTGGCTTACCGACCTTGTTTCGGGTCTGCAAAGAAAAGTGCTGGGGCAGTTGGTTAAGTGTTTGGGGTGAGGTGGTAAGCTCCCTCTAAAACAGCTTGTATTCTGCAACCTTGCTAAACTCACTAGTTGATAGTAATAGCTCTTTTTATAAATCCCATGGGCCTTTCTACGTATACAGTCATTTTGTCTGTAAATAAAGGCACATTTACTTCTTCCTTCCCAATCGATGCTTTTAACTGATTTCTGTCATAACGGTTTGGATGTTCCTGATTCTTTGCATGCCCGGTAAGTTTAGATTGGGTGCTAGGCATTATAAGATTTCCCTTGGGTGCTGGATGTGTTTCTATTCCTGAACTTATTCTTAGGCTTTGTTCTGGGATCCTATTAAGTGACTTGGAAACACTTTGAACCTCTTGAGTCTTAGTTTTTGTTTTTTGTTTGTTTGTTTGTTTTGCGTTACGTGGGCCTCTCACTGTTGTGGCCTCTCCCGTTGTGGAGCACACGCTCCGGACGCGCAGGCTCAGCAGCTATGGCTCACGGGGCCAGCCGCTCCGCGGCATGTGTGATCTTCCCATACCGGGGCACGAACCCGTATCCCCTGCATCGGCAGGCCGACCCTCAACCACTGCACCACCAGGGAAGCCCCTGAGTCTTAGTTTTATAAGATTTGCTTTTTGGGACCAGAGCAGGTCTCACTGTAGGATTAATACATTTTAACATCTTTTTTGAAGTATAATTGCTTTACAATGGTGTGTTAGTTTCTGCTTTATAACCAAGTGAATCAGTTATACATATACATATGTTCCCATATCTCTTCCCTCTTGCGTCCCCCTCCCTCCCACCCTCCCTATCCCACCCCTCTAGGTGGTCACAATGCACTGAGCTGATCTCCCTGTGCTATGCGGCTGCTTCCCACTAGGTATCTGTTTTACGTTTGGTAGTGTATATATGTGCATGCCACTCTCTCACTTTGTCACAGCTTATCCTTCCCCCTCCCCATATCCTCAAGTCTATTCTCTAGTAAGTCTGTGTCTTTATTCCCGTCTTACCCCTAGGTTCTTCATGACCTGTTTCTTTTTTCTTAGATTCCATATATATGTGTTAGCATACCATATTTGTTTTTCTCTTTCTGACTTACTTCACTCTGTATGACAGAGTCTAGGTCCATCCACCTCACTACAAATAACTCAGTTTCGTTTCTTTTTATGGCTGAGTAATATTCCATTGTGTATATGTGCCACAACTTTTTTGGATTAATTTAATTAACTGAAATCTTCTGTGTTTGAGAAGGCTATAGTTAGAAACAAAGACTCATACACTATCAGAGTGGTGGTAAAATCTATCTGGACACTTGATTGGCATTTCCTCTTAAATATTAAGGTATGCATATCCTTTGACCCACCTTTGGGAATCTATCACAGAAAAACTCTTGTGTATGTGAACAAGGCAGCATTGACCACAGTGTTAATTACAGCATTGTTTGTCATTGTGAAAATTTGGTGGAATGTACCTCAACAGGGGAAACGTTCAGTAAATCACAGCAAGTCCGTCCTGGTGGAGTACCATACGGCAATCAGAGCAAAGTAGATAGCTGGGAACTAATATGGAAAGAGATGAAAGCAAATTGCAGAATTCTGGGTATGGCATATTCCTGTTTTTGAATACATTCTGACCATATGACCATGTGGGGAAAGGCAGAGTCACCACCTGGAATGAGCCACCCTGCTTTCAATGTCATCACTGGGCATTAGGGAAGAAAGCTTTCACTATTTAGATTTTATATTTCCATGTTCTTTAAATATTTTCCTAAGGAATTATTAGTTTTGAAATGTTTTTCCTGTGGAAAACAATAGTCTGCTCCATTCTTTTCCCTTTAAAAGCACTTACTTAACAAACTTAAATTCAGCAAAGTTCTGTGTGGGAGGATTAGGCAGAGGACACCCCCCTGAAGTGGATGTGGAAGCCCAGAGTCAGGGGATGGGAGCTGATGGGAGGGCCAGTAACAGGGCACATGGTCTATTACGAGAAGAATGTTTCGTAGTCTTGGTTTTTTTTAAAAAAAAAAAAAAACATTAGAAATGGATTTTCAATTTGATGAAAAGTCTGCACCACTGTAGAGGACATCTATGGGTTTTGTCACCCAGCATCCGTGTCCCTTCTCTTGGTACTGGTATCCTCATGTCACCCTCGAAAATCTCCCCTTCCTTTTTCTCTCGGCCATTATGCTTCTGATAGAGTTGACGTCACCTCTGATTCCAAGGGTGGGCATGTGGCTCAGGCCTGGCCAATCGGAGCACTGCTTTCCTCCGGCCGCGGTGATCCCATCCAACCAGTGACACTTTTGGGGCTGCAGGGGAGGCAGGCTGGCAATGGACAGAGGGGAAGCTAGAGCAAGAAGACAGATCTCAGAGAACCGAGTCCTGGATCCAGCCATGCTCGAAGACAGGAACTACCTCTGTACATTTCAGTTACACAGACCCAGAAATTCTCCCTTTGGCTTAAGCCAATGTGGATATTTTTGATTGTTTCTGTTCAACTCGGTTCCAAACCCTCCAAGGGGCTCCCTGTCAGAGTTGAAAACAGAGCCTTACGGTGGCCTGAAAAGTCCTACGTGATCCAGCCTGTATCCTCGCTGGCTTCGTCCCTTCCCCTTCCCCTTTCCCCTTGCGTATTTTTTTTTTACATCTTATTGGAGTATAATTGCTTTACAATGATGTGTTAGTTTCTGCTGCATAAGAAAGTGAATCAGTTAGACTTATACATAGGTTCCCATAGCTCTTCCCTCTTGTGTCTCCCTCCCTCCCGCCGGCACGCTGTCTTATTGTGTGTCTGTTCACACAGTTGTCCCCACAACCTGACAGGGAGCCCCTGAGCGAGGGATGTGTCCAGGCTCCCCGCTGGGTCCCCGAGGGCAGACAGGCAGGTGAGAGAGACAGACCGAGAAGGTCAAAAGCTGACTCAGAGCCAGAACAGAGAGGAACTGGAAGGGAGGGAAGGCGAGCCAGGGATGCCCCCCACCCCAGGGAAGGGGCAGCCGCTGCCGGGGACACTCCACCTCCACTCGGGAGGGAAGGCTGCCGGGCCTGGAGGCGCAGGGTGTGGGGAGGACACTCCAGCCAGGGGGTAGGGATCAAGTGGCCCAGAATGAAGTCCCTGCCCCGCCTCGGGCTCTGGCCCTGGTGCCGTCTCCTCCCCTGGCAGCAGTGGTCGCTGGCAGATAGCTACAACCCCCAGGCAGTGCTGCCCCCAGCCCTGGCGTCACCCCGGCTGTACCTTTCCTGTTGTCTTGACCCCCTTCCAGACACAGAAGTAGACCATCACCCAGCAGGCCAGGAGACACAGGGTCACCTCCCAGCTGAGGGCCCCCGGAACCTCCAGGCCCCCGGAGAGCGGCAAGACTTTGTTCCTGGGGGAGGGAAAGCCCATGAGGGCTGTGCCACAAAACGGCCAGGAGACTGGGGGTGGTCCTGGGGTGGTGCCACCCGCCCGCCGACCCTCCCCCCCACCCCCACCCCCCGCCGCCGCAGCCCGTGCGTGCAGCCAGTTTCCCCCATGCACCTGGCCGACCGGGGCCAAGCCTGCAGCCTGGAGCCGCTGCAGTCTGTGTCCCCGGAGCCTTGGAGCCACTGGCGGCCCAGCCCCATGCCGTCCCCAGCGGACCCAGCAGCAGCCCCCCACCTCCCTCCCCAGCCGGGCAGGCACCGCCCGATACGCATCCCTCGCATCTTCCCCCCAGGGCCTGGCCCCGACACACGCAGTCGTGCCCACGCACACACATGCAGACTCGAGCTACGTGTGGGAGACCAGAGGGCTGGCCGGGCCTGGCCCAGAGGTGCCCGACTCCCTTGCAGAACTCGATGACAGGGACCTGCGTTCAGCACGCTGGTCACACGTGAGGGTGGCTCAGCTGGCCCCAGCACAGACTTTGAGGTGCATGCGGCTCGCCTGGGGTTTGCCGGTTTGCTGGGAAGCAGTCACGTGCCCAGAGGCCTCGCAAGCGTGACATCCGGGGAATGGCGGCGGGGCCTGTTTGCGCAGGCGCCCTGGGAGCCCCAGTGACGTCAGCCGCCTAGGGGCGGAGCTTCCTGTGGGGGCCTCGTTCCCTCAGAAGCTCGTGCTGGGCGTGGAGGGCAGAAGCGAAGCCCGTGGCAGCATGGAGGCCGCAGACCAAGGCGATGGCGGCGGCGTGGCGACAGGTGGTGAAGGCCAGGGCGAGCCAGATGGAGCCAGAGGTGTCGCACAAGAGGTTGGAGGTCCACAGGCCTTGCAGCTGCCGCCTGCTCCTGGGCCGAGAGGAGATGGTTTGCCCGGGGCGGGCAGACGCCGAATATGGCGTCTCCGTCACCCCGCCGTCCCACGGCCTGGTGGCCAACCCGCACCGCACCCAGGTGGACACCCCGCCCCGGGACCAGGTGGACACCCCGCGCCGGGACCAGGTGGACACGCTGAGCAGGGACCAGCTGGACACGCCGCGCCGGGACCAGGTGGACACGCCGCCTCAGGGCTGGGTGGGTTTGTCGGGCCCGTGGGCAGAGGATCCGGAAGCCAACTGCTCCAGTTATATTCTGTTTGAGGAGAGGCCGAGGGATGCGCCTTCGGGAGCCAGTGGAAGGGGGAGAAGGGGGTCAGCCCGGGGATGTGGAGGGGTGGGGGAAGGGGGAGCAAGACCGTTGGAGGCGCTGGCCTCGTGGGGGAGGGGTCAGCGGGGCCGGGGAGAGGCGGCGGGGTGGGGGGGGCGCGGGGGGAGACGGCCTGAGGGAGCAGAAGGGGGCGGAGCAGACCTGGAGGGGGCCGAGACAAGTGAGAGCGGCCTGAGGGCACGCAGGCCTGCGGCACAGGCCAGGTCGGGAGCCGGTTCCTTGGCCGTGCCGCCACCGGCTCCTTCCCGGTGCCCCTCCGATGGCCCGTGGAGGCAGAGAGGGCCTGCCAGCCCCGGCGCCACACGCCCAGCGCCACCGAGGGCCGGTGTGGAAGGAGCTCGCAGTGTGCGGCAGCACCCTAGCCGTGTTAGTTCTCCGAGGGGCCCCGGTGGGGGGCGGTGGCAGGTGGCCGGGCTGGTTCTAAGCGTGAATTGGAGACCCCCAGAGGCGGGGTCTGAGGACGTAGACCTGCGCGCCGAGCCTGCCGCGCGCTGAGGGGGCAGAGCATTAGGCTCACAGTTACCACATTTCACTGGGTTTTCTCTTGCTCTCCCTTTTAGCCCAGTGAGTGCTGAGGACCCGGGCTGACTCCAGATTTCCATCACCTCCGGTCTCAACCAGCCTTCTCTGTTGCTGCGGACCATGCAGCACTTTGTGCTCCATGTTTTCACGAAGCCCGGGCCAGGAAAGGGGGCGTAGGACTAACCTAGCGTCTCTTCCTAGGCAGGGCGTCCCTCCCCAGTGCGTTGATTCCTACACTAGTTGCCACTTTATTCTGGGGCCCTAATTGTTTGCTTGCATTGGTCTTGCGCCCGCTTGGCCCTGTTGTTTCCCTGTTGCTGGAGGAGGACGTGCTGAAACGTTTGTTACGGCAGAAAATAAAACTGAACTACTACTCCGTGTCTGAGTGTATTTTCAGGTACTGCGCCTCCACGGTTCCTTGCTTTGTCCTTGGTTTCAAGGGAAGGTTCTGGGCTTCAGGTATTCTAGTAGTACAAGGTAATTGAAGACGGTGTAGGAGTTGGAAGAGAAGTAAAATGCATTATGTCGTGTCATTCAGCGTTAGCTACTATCAGTATTTTGGAATATTTTCTTAGTTTTATACTTTCATTTATATATAGCAAGAAGATAGTGTAATTTTTGCAAGTTCATGGTTAATTTTCTTCCTGAATTATTTTCATTTAACGTATGAGCTTTTTTTTCCCCTAAAATTTCTTCAAAAACACGTACTTGGTTGCATAAAAGAGGTACCATAAGCGTTAACATTTAATACGTTTCCATTTTTCCCTATTATAAGAAACGAGTCAGTGGAATTCTTCTGTGTAAGTATTTGCCTGACTGGTTACGTCCTCAAGGTAGGTTCCAAAGGGTAGATTTGCTGAGGTAAAAATTCACTTTTCTATTGATTTTTTAAGGCTGTTGGTGTACAGTACATGGTTGCTGCTCAGAAAGTGTGCCCTCCCACCAGAATTCTAGTTTGCCCACCACCTTGTACCAGTAGGTCTGATTCCTGCCAACATAAAAAGCTTAGTTTGCAGGAGATCAAACAGCCCAGAAACACTGGAACTGGAACTTTGTGGTCTACTGACCTTGTTTCAGACGAGTGAAGAAAAGTTTTGGGACAATTAGTTAAGTCTTTGGGGGAGGAGTTAGCCCCCTCTAATGTATAGTGTTTCCTGCAACCTCGCTAAATTCCCTTATAGTTTTAGTAGCTCTTCTGTGAATTACATCATATTTTCTACGTACATGATCAGGTGGTCTGCAGATGAGGTAGTTTTACTTTTTCCGTTCCACTTGGGATGCCTCTTTGTGATTGATTTCTCTCCTAATGGGATTGGATTTTCCTGCTGCTTTCCGTGCCTGGTGATTTTGTATTGGATGCCAGACATTGTGAAATTTTACCTTGGATGCTGGATATTGGTGTTCCCAAACATATTCTTGAGCTTTTCTCTGGGACTCTGTTAAGTTACTTGGAAACAATTTGAGCCTTTCAAGTCTTCCTTTTGGTGAGAACAGGGCAGGTTTCAGTGTAGGAATAATTTAACTAATTAACAACCTCCAATATTTGTTACAAACAAAGACTTTTATACTTTATCAGTTGGAGTGTCAGTAAAGCTATCGGGACATTTATTTGGCATTTTATATTGAAGTTTAAGCTGTTCTTACCCTTTGGCCTACCTTTGGGAATCTTTCAGAGAGAAACTCTTGCATATGCAAACAAGGCAGAATTAACCAGAATGTTAATTATAGCATTGAGTGAAAAAGCTTCAACTGAGTAAAGATTCAGTAAATTACAGTAAGCCCATCCTACTGGAAAGCCGTGTGGCAGTTAGAGAAAGAGCAAGGTAGATAGCTGGGTACTAAGAAAGATTAAAACAAGTTGAGAATCTCTGCGTGGTATATGCTGTGTTCTCTGTATGGTATGTTCTGTTCTCACACTGTGCTGCCACCATGTGAATGTGTGGGGATATGCATAGTAACTACCTAGAGTGAGCCACCTCCACCATCAGGAATGCTCGTCTCCAGACATTAGCATTAGGGAAAGAAACTCCACCTGGTAGGTTTCACACGTACGTATTGTTTAAATATTTTCATCACGTATGTATTCCTTCTGACATAAGTATTTTTATTTTGGGAAAGTACAAATACTGTTCTGTTAGATTAAGGAATAATCTTTCCTAGTCTTGTTCCTTTAAAACATTGGACATTGATTTTGAATTTGATGAAAAGTCTGCACCACTGTAGAGGACATCTATGGGTTTTGTCACCCAGCATCCGTGTCCGTTCTCTTGGTACTGGTATCGTCATGTCACGCTAGAAATTCTCCCCTTTCCTTTTCTCTCGGCCATTATGGATCTGGTAGAGTTGACGTCACCTCTGATTCCAGGGGTGGGCATGTGGCTCAGGCCTGGCCAATCGGAGCACTGCTGTCCTCCGGCCGTGGTGATCCCACCCAACCAGTGACACTTTTGAGGCTGCAGGAGGGCAGAAGGTTAATGGACAGAGGGGAAGCTAGAGCAAGAAGAAGACACATCTCAGAGAACCAAATCCTGGATCCAGCCATGCCTGAAGACAGGAACTACCTCTGTACCTTTCGGTTATACAGACCCAGAAATTCTCCGTTTCGCTTAAGCCAATGGGAATATTTTAGATTGTTTCTGTTCTACTTTTGTTCACTTGCAGTAGCAAAGTCTTGACTATTAATGAATTGAGGGAATCATAATTTTATTTAATCATAAATTTATTTTCATAATTATAATCATACTTATTTATAATTGAGGGAATATTTTTGATTGTTTCTGTTCTACTTTTTTTCACTTGCAATAGCAAAGTCTTGACTATTAATGAATTGAGGGAATCATAATTTTATTTATTTAACTACTGTGGTCTGATTACTTGGCCCTCGTTTATTACTTCAAGGGAGAAATAGGCCTCTTTTCTTCTTAAGGGATTAGCTCCTTGCTGATCAACTCATATTGTGGTAGAAAAGGAGACAAATGAGTCAAAGGTGGGGAGGGACTGCAAGGGGCAGCTGGAGGAAAGGGACAAGGAGAAGGACCTTCCCTTTCCAGACAGGGCACCCAAAATTGGCCCAGACGTGGGCCACATAGTGAATATGGAGAAGCCTGTGCCTTCCACATTACTTTCAATAGCTGTATAATATTCCACAGAATGTGTATACCATAGTTATTTTAACCAATCTCTTGTACATAGGCCTTTTGGCTACTTATAATTTTTCAGTATTATGAACCATGCTGAAATTAATACCCTGGTACATTTGTTTTTGTGTAACACATTATGTACAATAGGATTTTAGAAGGAGGCTTGTTGGGTCAAAGAGTAATCTCTTTTTAAAGTGCTTGATATGTATTACCAAGTTGCCCTCCAAAACGTTTGCATCAATTTAACTCCAACCAACTGTGTATGAAAGTGTCCATTTTCTTACTTCCTACCCTCTATTTGTCAGCTTAGCCCGCCATAATACAATAATAATAAAATACCACAGACTAGGTGTCTTAAACAGCAGAAATTTATTTTCTCATAGTTCTGGAGACTTGAAGTCCAAGATCAAGGTGCCAGCAGGTTGGTTTCTGGTGAGGCCTCCTCCTTGAGTTATAGACAGACACCTTCTCGCTGTGTCCTCACATGTCCTTTGTGTGTGTGTGTGTGTGTGTGTGTGTGTGTAGTGAGAGAAGGAGCTCTTTGGTGTCTTGTTCCTCTTCTTATAAGGACACCAGACCTATTGGATTAGGTACCCACACTTATGACCTGATAAATATAACCTTAATTACCTCTTTAAAGTCCCTATCGCCAAATACTGTCACATTAGACAATAGGATTTCAACATACGAATTAAAGGGGGATACAATTCAGCCCATAATGCACACCAAGCAGGACATTTTCAATCCTTTAAATCTTTGCACATAGAGTAAGCAAAATCATATCTCAATAGTGTTTCACTTTCTTTGATTTCTAAACTGGTTTAACAATATTCATATGACACCTGGCCACTGGTAACTCCTCTTCTGAGAACTGTCTATTCATATCCTTTTTTTCTATTTTTTAATTGTAATAGTCATATTTCCCTCATTGATTTGAGAGTGCTCTTTATATGTTAAAGATATCAAATCTTTGCTGTAATTTGAAAACGCTTTCCTTCCTCATTGCTTCATTTTAACTTTGGTCATAGTTCTTTTCTATATAGAAGGTTTTTAAAAACTTTTATAATGTATTTAAGTCATCGATCTTTTCATTATGATTTCGGTAGTTTATGTCCAATAGAAAGCCTTACCCACTGTAAAACTGTAAAATTTATCACTCATAACGTCTTCTAGTACTTTAAAATTTTAATCCACTAGGAACTTATTTGGGTGCAAAAAATGACATTGATCTAATTTTGTTTTGCCCCCAAAGGTTAGTCAGGTGTTGGAACGTTATTTATTTATTTATCTTTAGTTTTTGCAGTACGCAGGTCTCTCACTGTTGTGGCCTCCTCCGTTGCGGAGCACAGGCTCCGGTCGCCCAGGCTCAGCGGCCATGGCTCACGGGCCCAGCCGCTCCGCGGCATGTGGGATCTTCCCGGACCGGGGCACGAACCCGTGTCCCCTGCATCGGCGGGCGGACTCTCAACCACTGCGCCACCAGGGAAGCCCTGGAACGTTATCTATTTATAACGTTTATAATCCGTATTTCTCGACTGAGTTGAAATGTCATCGTCACCAAAGTTTAACCCCCACCTTTGTTTATTCTTGCAATTTGTTCTTCTAGCTAATTTGGCTTGAGTGATCTGGGATGGCCTCTCTGAGGAAGTGACCTGAAGGATTCAGTACAGAAAGTTGGGATTGGGGAGGGAGAAGAAAGAGACAGAGAAAGACAGACAGACATTTGATTGGTTCAGCTTAAGTTGCCTTCCCAAGAATGCAGGGAATAACGTGAGGACAAGAAGGGGATGAGAGAGAGGAGATTAAAGCATCAATGGATTAGAGGACTGTTGAGTTGGGGATACTTGAACATTTGAGTTTTTCTATTTTTTACTATTATAAATAATGTTGTGAATATTTTGTTTAAAAGGGTTGCATACACACATGTGCAAATATACACAGTCCGAGGTTTAGTGATGAGAGAGTTTTCAGGTGGAGTTCATAATTTTGCAAGATCTATGCATTCCCACATGACATATTTATCCAGGTCTCTGTAATTATAGCATATTACCTGGTTAGGGAATGAGGGAACATTACTCTACCATGTAGTAGGGTGAAGGATAGGTGGAGAAAGGCCAAGATGTGTGTCTGCAAAATTGACGTCCAAAATAAAAAACAAGTTCCATATTCTCACGGGAAGGTAGGGTTTATCAGCCAGGATGCCAGCAGTTGTGTCTAAGGGAGCAAGCCAGAGATGTGACTGGAGAGAAAATGTAAAATTAAGTCAGAAGTCAGAGTGAAACCGAAATTGAAAGAGTACATAAAGAGCAATGGTGAAATTACTTGGATTACACAAGTCCGAAGAAAGCTGGTCTAGATTTTACTTTTTACAGAAAAATTAATTTCCAAAAGAATTAAACTTGAAATGGGAATAAATGAAAGCATACAATTAAATAGAAAATATGAAACCATAAAAATGAAAGGAGAAAACATTGATGAAGTCATTAATGCATAATACAAAACCCAGAAGCCATGCATGAGTAAATATGAATCAATGTCTGAACACAAAGAAATGTGAAACGTATTTATGGCAGAAAACACCGTGAAAGCATCAAATTGGGAATCAATTGGGATAATTCTTTATCAACCAGATAATAAAAAATGCAGGAGGGCTTCCCTGGTGGCGCAGCGGTTGAGAGTCCACCTGCCGATGCAGGGGACACAGGTTCGAGCCCTGGTCCGGGAAGATCCCACATGCCGCTAGCAACTAGGCCCGTGAGCCAGAGCTACTGCGCCTGTGCGTCTGGAGCTTGTGCTCCGCAACAAGAGAGGCCGTGATAGCGAGAGGCCCGCGCAGTGCGATGAAGAGTGGCCCCCGCTTGCCACAACTAGAGAAAGCCCTCACACAGAAACGAAGACCCAACACAGCAAATAAATAAAATTAATTAATTAATAAACTCCTACACCCAACATCTTAAAAAAAACGAAGACCCAACACAGCAAAATAATAAAATGAATTAATTAATTTCTTAAGTTCTGGAAGGGAGTCGGGCACCTGTGGGCCACGCCCGGCCATCCCTCTGGTCTCCCACATGAAGCTCGAATCTGCATGTGTGTTCGTGTGCACGTGTGCGTGTGTCGGGACCCGGCCCTGCGGGGATGAGGCCAGGGATGCAGAGCGGGCGGTGCCTGCCCTCCTGGGGAGGGAAGCAGGGGGTTGCTGCTGGGCCCGTTGAGGACGGCGTGGGGCCGGGCCGCCAGGGCCTCCAAGGCTCCAGGGACATAGACTGCAGGGACTTCAGAACTCGATGACAGGGACCTGCGCTCAGCAGGCTGGTCACACGTGAAGTTGGCCAGGCTGGCACTGACACAGACTTCCAGGTGCACGGGGCTCGCCTGGGATTTGCAGGCTTGGCAGGGTAACTTACATTCTCAGAGGCCTTAGGAGGTGGGGCGGGGCTCTGTTTGCACACGCGCACTGGGGAGCTCCAGCCACACTCCGGGGAGCAGCGTCACCTGGAGGCCTCATGGCTAAGCCGCTTACGGGGAGCCTGGGCCCGAGGTAGGCTGGTTAGAGGGACCGGAAGATGTGGGTGTCTGTTTGCGCAGGCTCATTGGGGTTACACAGCGCTCTGCGGTGTGGAGCTTCGTAAGGGGGCGACCATTGGCTGGAGAGCCCGCAGACTCTGTCGGTGGGAACCAATCACGAGTCAGGAGGCGTTACCAAGGGTCTGTTTGCGCAGGCGCTCTGGGAATCCCCACCTCAGGGGCCATTAGACGGTTGGTTTTGTGAGGGACCGTTTTTTCCTTCCCCTGCTCGTAGGGAGAGTGGAAGCGGTTCTAGATGGAGTCTGAGGCAGATTGTGAAGGAGCCGTGAGGGCAGCAGACGAAGGCGCCGCGGCCGCTGCAGTGGGAGCAGCACGTGGTGGCCAGGGTGACCCCGGTGACCCGGTTGATCCGGGCGACCCTGGAAACCCTGGCAACCCTGGCGTCGCAGGAGAGGCAGGTGGCGCAGCCGGTGGCCTTGTGCAGATCCAGTGGGCAGCCCACGCAGCAGGGCCACGTGGAGACGCAGGACCCGGGGCCGGAGGTCCGGGTCCGCAGGCACTACAGTTGTATCTTTTGCAAGAGGCCCCGTGGGCCGAGCGGCCAGGGGCTGGGCTGCAGGTGGTTTGTGGGGAGGGGCTGCAGGCGGTGGGGCCTGAAGTGTAGAAAGAGGGAACTCTGGGCGGCTGGAGGGTATGGGCCAAGGGTGGTCTGGGCTGACGGGATGGTGGTGGGGCAAACCAACCTGAGGGAAACCAGAGGGTAGGGGTGGTGATGTCCAGGGTGGCCTCAGTGTATAGGGTGGGAGGTTGTGGATGGCCTAAGGGGTGGTCTGGCGGGGAAGCCGGTGGGTGGGAGGGTGAAGGGCTGGTCTCAGTGAGGAAGAAGCCTGAGGCACAGGCGAAATCAGTAGTGTGGGTGGTGCCTTAACCATATCTCCTCCAGCACCCTTACTGTGAATTTCCCATCGCCCATGGATGCGGAGGTCGCCCACCAGTTGCTGAGTGTATACTTTCTAGTCCCAGAGCCCATTCAGAAGGAGCTCAATGTGGAGGGCCGCGTCCTGGTCATGTGGGTTCTAGAGGGGTCAAGGGAGGGGCTGGTGGCAGGTGGCCAGAGCCAGGCTCAGGCCAGGTGGAGCTGTAAGCGAGGGTTAAGCCTAAAGAAGAAGTGTGCTGCTCTGGGACTGTCGTTGTGGGGGGACAGGGAGGGACGTGTGCCTCCCCAAACTTGAATTTTATTTTTCCGTCCCTTTTAGCCGATTGACTGCTGAAGACTTTGGCCAACTCCGAAGTTCCATCATGTTCTGTGTGAACCAGCTTTCCGCGGTGGTTCACATCTTGCAGTACATTTTTACCCGCTTTTTCGTTTAGCGTCAGCAGGCCCCAGGGCGCTAACCCTAACTTATGTGTTGTGTCCTTGGCGTCCTTCCCTAGAGCATTGCTTTCTTCAGTGGTCCCCACTTGTTGCGGCCTCGTCTTTTGCCTCTACTGGCCCTTGGGCGCTCAGGGTCCACGTATTTTGTTTGGTGATTAAATGATAACTGCAGAAAATACAACTGAGCTGCTGTTCTGTGTCTGAGTTTAGTTTTAGCTTCTGCACCTCCTAATATTCTTGCATTTGTGCTCAGGTTGGAGGGGAGGTCTGGGATTCAGCTATTCAAGTAGCACGCCTAATTGAAGACAATGTCAGAAGTGGAACAAAAAGAAAATTATGTCCTGCCATTCAGTGTTAATTTTGGAATATTTTCTTAGTTCTATAGTTACATTTTTATATTAACGTATAACGCCAGAATACTAAGTAACAGTTTCTGGCTTACCGACCTTGTTTCGGGTCTGCAAAGAAAAGTGCTGGGGCAGTTGGTTAAGTGTTTGGGGTGAGGTGGTAAGCTCCCTCTAAAACAGCTTGTATTCTGCAACCTTGCTAAACTCACTAGTTGATAGTAATAGCTCTTTTTATAAATCCCATGGGCCTTTCTACGTATACAGTCATTTTGTCTGTAAATAAAGGCACATTTACTTCTTCCTTCCCAATCGATGCTTTTAACTGATTTCTGTCATAACGGTTTGGATGTTCCTGATTCTTTGCATGCCCGGTAAGTTTAGATTGGGTGCTAGGCATTATAAGATTTCCCTTGGGTGCTGGATGTGTTTCTATTCCTGAACTTATTCTTAGGCTTTGTTCTGGGATCCTATTAAGTGACTTGGAAACACTTTGAACCTCTTGAGTCTTAGTTTTTGTTTTTTGTTTGTTTGTTTGTTTTGCGTTACGTGGGCCTCTCACTGTTGTGGCCTCTCCCGTTGTGGAGCACACGCTCCGGACGCGCAGGCTCAGCAGCTATGGCTCACGGGGCCAGCCGCTCCGCGGCATGTGTGATCTTCCCATACCGGGGCACGAACCCGTATCCCCTGCATCGGCAGGCCGACCCTCAACCACTGCACCACCAGGGAAGCCCCTGAGTCTTAGTTTTATAAGATTTGCTTTTTGGGACCAGAGCAGGTCTCACTGTAGGATTAATACATTTTAACATCTTTTTTGAAGTATAATTGCTTTACAATGGTGTGTTAGTTTCTGCTTTATAACCAAGTGAATCAGTTATACATATACATATGTTCCCATATCTCTTCCCTCTTGCGTCCCCCTCCCTCCCACCCTCCCTATCCCACCCCTCTAGGTGGTCACAATGCACTGAGCTGATCTCCCTGTGCTATGCGGCTGCTTCCCACTAGGTATCTGTTTTACGTTTGGTAGTGTATATATGTGCATGCCACTCTCTCACTTTGTCACAGCTTATCCTTCCCCCTCCCCATATCCTCAAGTCTATTCTCTAGTAAGTCTGTGTCTTTATTCCCGTCTTACCCCTAGGTTCTTCATGACCTGTTTCTTTTTTCTTAGATTCCATATATATGTGTTAGCATACCATATTTGTTTTTCTCTTTCTGACTTACTTCACTCTGTATGACAGAGTCTAGGTCCATCCACCTCACTACAAATAACTCAGTTTCGTTTCTTTTTATGGCTGAGTAATATTCCATTGTGTATATGTGCCACAACTTTTTTGGATTAATTTAATTAACTGAAATCTTCTGTGTTTGAGAAGGCTATAGTTAGAAACAAAGACTCATACACTATCAGAGTGGTGGTAAAATCTATCTGGACACTTGATTGGCATTTCCTCTTAAATATTAAGGTATGCATATCCTTTGACCCACCTTTGGGAATCTATCACAGAAAAACTCTTGTGTATGTGAACAAGGCAGCATTGACCACAGTGTTAATTACAGCATTGTTTGTCATTGTGAAAATTTGGTGGAATGTACCTCAACAGGGGAAACGTTCAGTAAATCACAGCAAGTCCGTCCTGGTGGAGTACCATACGGCAATCAGAGCAAAGTAGATAGCTGGGAACTAATATGGAAAGAGATGAAAGCAAATTGCAGAATTCTGGGTATGGCATATTCCTGTTTTTGAATACATTCTGACCATATGACCATGTGGGGAAAGGCAGAGTCACCACCTGGAATGAGCCACCCTGCTTTCAATGTCATCACTGGGCATTAGGGAAGAAAGCTTTCACTATTTAGATTTTATATTTCCATGTTCTTTAAATATTTTCCTAAGGAATTATTAGTTTTGAAATGTTTTTCCTGTGGAAAACAATAGTCTGCTCCATTCTTTTCCCTTTAAAAGCACTTACTTAACAAACTTAAATTCAGCAAAGTTCTGTGTGGGAGGATTAGGCAGAGGACACCCCCCTGAAGTGGATGTGGAAGCCCAGAGTCAGGGGATGGGAGCTGATGGGAGGGCCAGTAACAGGGCACATGGTCTATTACGAGAAGAATGTTTCGTAGTCTTGGTTTTTTTTAAAAAAAAAAAAAAACATTAGAAATGGATTTTCAATTTGATGAAAAGTCTGCACCACTGTAGAGGACATCTATGGGTTTTGTCACCCAGCATCCGTGTCCCTTCTCTTGGTACTGGTATCCTCATGTCACCCTCGAAAATCTCCCCTTCCTTTTTCTCTCGGCCATTATGCTTCTGATAGAGTTGACGTCACCTCTGATTCCAAGGGTGGGCATGTGGCTCAGGCCTGGCCAATCGGAGCACTGCTTTCCTCCGGCCGCGGTGATCCCATCCAACCAGTGACACTTTTGGGGCTGCAGGGGAGGCAGGCTGGCAATGGACAGAGGGGAAGCTAGAGCAAGAAGACAGATCTCAGAGAACCGAGTCCTGGATCCAGCCATGCTCGAAGACAGGAACTACCTCTGTACATTTCAGTTACACAGACCCAGAAATTCTCCCTTTGGCTTAAGCCAATGTGGATATTTTTGATTGTTTCTGTTCAACTCGGTTCCAAACCCTCCAAGGGGCTCCCTGTCAGAGTTGAAAACAGAGCCTTACGGTGGCCTGAAAAGTCCTACGTGATCCAGCCTGTATCCTCGCTGGCTTCGTCCCTTCCCCTTCCCCTTTCCCCTTGCGTATTTTTTTTTTACATCTTATTGGAGTATAATTGCTTTACAATGATGTGTTAGTTTCTGCTGCATAAGAAAGTGAATCAGTTAGACTTATACATAGGTTCCCATAGCTCTTCCCTCTTGTGTCTCCCTCCCTCCCGCCGGCACGCTGTCTTATTGTGTGTCTGTTCACACAGTTGTCCCCACAACCTGACAGGGAGCCCCTGAGCGAGGGATGTGTCCAGGCTCCCCGCTGGGTCCCCGAGGGCAGACAGGCAGGTGAGAGAGACAGACCGAGAAGGTCAAAAGCTGACTCAGAGCCAGAACAGAGAGGAACTGGAAGGGAGGGAAGGCGAGCCAGGGATGCCCCCCACCCCAGGGAAGGGGCAGCCGCTGCCGGGGACACTCCACCTCCACTCGGGAGGGAAGGCTGCCGGGCCTGGAGGCGCAGGGTGTGGGGAGGACACTCCAGCCAGGGGGTAGGGATCAAGTGGCCCAGAATGAAGTCCCTGCCCCGCCTCGGGCTCTGGCCCTGGTGCCGTCTCCTCCCCTGGCAGCAGTGGTCGCTGGCAGACAGCTACAACCCCCAGGCAGTGCTGCCCCCAGCCCTGGCGTCACCCCGGCTGTACCTTTCCTGTTGTCTTGACCCCCTTCCAGACACAGAAGTAGACCATCACCCAGCAGGCCAGGAGACACAGGGTCACCTCCCAGCTGAGGGCCCCCGGAACCTCCAGGCCCCCGGAGAGCGGCAAGACTTTGTTCCTGGGGGAGGGAAAGCCCATGAGGGCTGTGCCACAAAACGGCCAGGAGACTGGGGGTGGTCCTGGGGTGGTGCCACCCGCCCGCCGACCCTCCCCCCCACCCCCACCCCCCGCCGCCGCAGCCCGTGCGTGCAGCCAGTTTCCCCCATGCACCTGGCCGACCGGGGCCAAGCCTGCAGCCTGGAGCCGCTGCAGTCTGTGTCCCCGGAGCCTTGGAGCCACTGGCGGCCCAGCCCCATGCCGTCCCCAGCGGACCCAGCAGCAGCCCCCCACCTCCCTCCCCAGCCGGGCAGGCACCGCCCGATACGCATCCCTCGCATCTTCCCCCCAGGGCCTGGCCCCGACACACGCAGTCGTGCCCACGCACACACATGCAGACTCGAGCTACGTGTGGGAGACCAGAGGGCTGGCCGGGCCTGGCCCAGAGGTGCCCGACTCCCTTGCAGAACTCGATGACAGGGACCTGCGTTCAGCACGCTGGTCACACGTGAGGGTGGCTCAGCTGGCCCCAGCACAGACTTTGAGGTGCATGCGGCTCGCCTGGGGTTTGCCGGTTTGCTGGGAAGCAGTCACGTGCCCAGAGGCCTCGCAAGCGTGACATCCGGGGAATGGCGGCGGGGCCTGTTTGCGCAGGCGCCCTGGGAGCCCCAGTGACGTCAGCCGCCTAGGGGCGGAGCTTCCTGTGGGGGCCTCGTTCCCTCAGAAGCTCGTGCTGGGCGTGGAGGGCAGAAGCGAAGCCCGTGGCAGCATGGAGGCCGCAGACCAAGGCGATGGCGGCGGCGTGGCGACAGGTGGTGAAGGCCAGGGCGAGCCAGATGGAGCCAGAGGTGTCGCACAAGAGGTTGGAGGTCCACAGGCCTTGCAGCTGCCGCCTGCTCCTGGGCCGAGAGGAGATGGTTTGCCCGGGGCGGGCAGACGCCGAATATGGCGTCTCCGTCACCCCGCCGTCCCACGGCCTGGTGGCCAACCCGCACCGCACCCAGGTGGACACCCCGCGCCGGGACCAGGTGGACACCCCGCGCCGGGACCAGGTGGACACGCTGAGCAGGGACCAGCTGGACACGCCGCGCCGGGACCAGGTGGACACGCCGCCTCAGGGCTGGGTGGGTTTGTCGGGCCCGTGGGCAGAGGATCCGGAAGCCAACTGCTCCAGTTATATTCTGTTTGAGGAGAGGCCGAGGGATGCGCCTTCGGGAGCCAGTGGAAGGGGGAGAAGGGGGTCAGCCCGGGGATGTGGAGGGGTGGGGGAAGGGGGAGCAAGACCGTTGGAGGCGCTGGCCTCGTGGGGGAGGGGTCAGCGGGGCCGGGGAGAGGCGGCGGGGTGGGGGGGGCGCGGGGGGAGACGGCCTGAGGGAGCAGAAGGGGGCGGAGCAGACCTGGAGGGGGCCGAGACAAGTGAGAGCGGCCTGAGGGCACGCAGGCCTGCGGCACAGGCCAGGTCGGGAGCCGGTTCCTTGGCCGTGCCGCCACCGGCTCCTTCCCGGTGCCCCTCCGATGGCCCGTGGAGGCAGAGAGGGCCTGCCAGCCCCGGCGCCACACGCCCAGCGCCACCGAGGGCCGGTGTGGAAGGAGCTCGCAGTGTGCGGCAGCACCCTAGCCGTGTTAGTTCTCCGAGGGGCCCCGGTGGGGGGCGGTGGCAGGTGGCCGGGCTGGTTCTAAGCGTGAATTGGAGACCCCCAGAGGCGGGGTCTGAGGACGTAGACCTGCGCGCCGAGCCTGCCGCGCGCTGAGGGGGCAGAGCATTAGGCTCACAGTTACCACATTTCACTGGGTTTTCTCTTGCTCTCCCTTTTAGCCCAGTGAGTGCTGAGGACCCGGGCTGACTCCAGATTTCCATCACCTCCGGTCTCAACCAGCCTTCTCTGTTGCTGCGGACCATGCAGCACTTTGTGCTCCATGTTTTCACGAAGCCCGGGCCAGGAAAGGGGGCGTAGGACTAACCTAGCGTCTCTTCCTAGGCAGGGCGTCCCTCCCCAGTGCGTTGATTCCTACACTAGTTGCCACTTTATTCTGGGGCCCTAATTGTTTGCTTGCATTGGTCTTGCGCCCGCTTGGCCCTGTTGTTTCCCTGTTGCTGGAGGAGGACGTGCTGAAACGTTTGTTACGGCAGAAAATAAAACTGAACTACTACTCCGTGTCTGAGTGTATTTTCAGGTACTGCGCCTCCACGGTTCCTTGCTTTGTCCTTGGTTTCAAGGGAAGGTTCTGGGCTTCAGGTATTCTAGTAGTACAAGGTAATTGAAGACGGTGTAGGAGTTGGAAGAGAAGTAAAATGCATTATGTCGTGTCATTCAGCGTTAGCTACTATCAGTATTTTGGAATATTTTCTTAGTTTTATACTTTCATTTATATATAGCAAGAAGATAGTGTAATTTTTGCAAGTTCATGGTTAATTTTCTTCCTGAATTATTTTCATTTAACGTATGAGCTTTTTTTTCCCCTAAAATTTCTTCAAAAACACGTACTTGGTTGCATAAAAGAGGTACCATAAGCGTTAACATTTAATACGTTTCCATTTTTCCCTATTATAAGAAACGAGTCAGTGGAATTCTTCTGTGTAAGTATTTGCCTGACTGGTTACGTCCTCAAGGTAGGTTCCAAAGGGTAGATTTGCTGAGGTAAAAATTCACTTTTCTATTGATTTTTTAAGGCTGTTGGTGTACAGTACATGGTTGCTGCTCAGAAAGTGTGCCCTCCCACCAGAATTCTAGTTTGCCCACCACCTTGTACCAGTAGGTCTGATTCCTGCCAACATAAAAAGCTTAGTTTGCAGGAGATCAAACAGCCCAGAAACACTGGAACTGGAACTTTGTGGTCTACTGACCTTGTTTCAGACGAGTGAAGAAAAGTTTTGGGACAATTAGTTAAGTCTTTGGGGGAGGAGTTAGCCCCCTCTAATGTATAGTGTTTCCTGCAACCTCGCTAAATTCCCTTATAGTTTTAGTAGCTCTTCTGTGAATTACATCATATTTTCTACGTACATGATCAGGTGGTCTGCAGATGAGGTAGTTTTACTTTTTCCGTTCCACTTGGGATGCCTCTTTGTGATTGATTTCTCTCCTAATGGGATTGGATTTTCCTGCTGCTTTCCGTGCCTGGTGATTTTGTATTGGATGCCAGACATTGTGAAATTTTACCTTGGATGCTGGATATTGGTGTTCCCAAACATATTCTTGAGCTTTTCTCTGGGACTCTGTTAAGTTACTTGGAAACAATTTGAGCCTTTCAAGTCTTCCTTTTGGTGAGAACAGGGCAGGTTTCAGTGTAGGAATAATTTAACTAATTAACAACCTCCAATATTTGTTACAAACAAAGACTTTTATACTTTATCAGTTGGAGTGTCAGTAAAGCTATCGGGACATTTATTTGGCATTTTATATTGAAGTTTAAGCTGTTCTTACCCTTTGGCCTACCTTTGGGAATCTTTCAGAGAGAAACTCTTGCATATGCAAACAAGGCAGAATTAACCAGAATGTTAATTATAGCATTGAGTGAAAAAGCTTCAACTGAGTAAAGATTCAGTAAATTACAGTAAGCCCATCCTACTGGAAAGCCGTGTGGCAGTTAGAGAAAGAGCAAGGTAGATAGCTGGGTACTAAGAAAGATTAAAACAAGTTGAGAATCTCTGCGTGGTATATGCTGTGTTCTCTGTATGGTATGTTCTGTTCTCACACTGTGCTGCCACCATGTGAATGTGTGGGGATATGCATAGTAACTACCTAGAGTGAGCCACCTCCACCATCAGGAATGCTCGTCTCCAGACATTAGCATTAGGGAAAGAAACTCCACCTGGTAGGTTTCACACGTACGTATTGTTTAAATATTTTCATCACGTATGTATTCCTTCTGACATAAGTATTTTTATTTTGGGAAAGTACAAATACTGTTCTGTTAGATTAAGGAATAATCTTTCCTAGTCTTGTTCCTTTAAAACATTGGACATTGATTTTGAATTTGATGAAAAGTCTGCACCACTGTAGAGGACATCTATGGGTTTTGTCACCCAGCATCCGTGTCCGTTCTCTTGGTACTGGTATCGTCATGTCACGCTAGAAATTCTCCCCTTTCCTTTTCTCTCGGCCATTATGGATCTGGTAGAGTTGACGTCACCTCTGATTCCAGGGGTGGGCATGTGGCTCAGGCCTGGCCAATCGGAGCACTGCTGTCCTCCGGCCGTGGTGATCCCACCCAACCAGTGACACTTTTGAGGCTGCAGGAGGGCAGAAGGTTAATGGACAGAGGGGAAGCTAGAGCAAGAAGAAGACACATCTCAGAGAACCAAATCCTGGATCCAGCCATGCCTGAAGACAGGAACTACCTCTGTACCTTTCGGTTATACAGACCCAGAAATTCTCCGTTTCGCTTAAGCCAATGGGAATATTTTAGATTGTTTCTGTTCTACTTTTGTTCACTTGCAGTAGCAAAGTCTTGACTATTAATGAATTGAGGGAATCATAATTTTATTTAATCATAAATTTATTTTCATAATTATAATCATACTTATTTATAATTGAGGGAATATTTTTGATTGTTTCTGTTCTACTTTTTTTCACTTGCAATAGCAAAGTCTTGACTATTAATGAATTGAGGGAATCATAATTTTATTTATTTAACTACTGTGGTCTGATTACTTGGCCCTCGTTTATTACTTCAAGGGAGAAATAGGCCTCTTTTCTTCTTAAGGGATTAGCTCCTTGCTGATCAACTCATATTGTGGTAGAAAAGGAGACAAATGAGTCAAAGGTGGGGAGGGACTGCAAGGGGCAGCTGGAGGAAAGGGACAAGGAGAAGGACCTTCCCTTTCCAGACAGGGCACCCAAAATTGGCCCAGACGTGGGCCACATAGTGAATATGGAGAAGCCTGTGCCTTCCACATTACTTTCAATAGCTGTATAATATTCCACAGAATGTGTATACCATAGTTATTTTAACCAATCTCTTGTACATAGGCCTTTTGGCTACTTATAATTTTTCAGTATTATGAACCATGCTGAAATTAATACCCTGGTACATTTGTTTTTGTGTAACACATTATGTACAATAGGATTTTAGAAGGAGGCTTGTTGGGTCAAAGAGTAATCTCTTTTTAAAGTGCTTGATATGTATTACCAAGTTGCCCTCCAAAACGTTTGCATCAATTTAACTCCAACCAACTGTGTATGAAAGTGTCCATTTTCTTACTTCCTACCCTCTATTTGTCAGCTTAGCCCGCCATAATACAATAATAATAAAATACCACAGACTAGGTGTCTTAAACAGCAGAAATTTATTTTCTCATAGTTCTGGAGACTTGAAGTCCAAGATCAAGGTGCCAGCAGGTTGGTTTCTGGTGAGGCCTCCTCCTTGAGTTATAGACAGACACCTTCTCGCTGTGTCCTCACATGTCCTTTGTGTGTGTGTGTGTGTGTGTGTGTGTGTGTAGTGAGAGAAGGAGCTCTTTGGTGTCTTGTTCCTCTTCTTATAAGGACACCAGACCTATTGGATTAGGTACCCACACTTATGACCTGATAAATATAACCTTAATTACCTCTTTAAAGTCCCTATCGCCAAATACTGTCACATTAGACAATAGGATTTCAACATACGAATTAAAGGGGGATACAATTCAGCCCATAATGCACACCAAGCAGGACATTTTCAATCCTTTAAATCTTTGCACATAGAGTAAGCAAAATCATATCTCAATAGTGTTTCACTTTCTTTGATTTCTAAACTGGTTTAACAATATTCATATGACACCTGGCCACTGGTAACTCCTCTTCTGAGAACTGTCTATTCATATCCTTTTTTTCTATTTTTTAATTGTAATAGTCATATTTCCCTCATTGATTTGAGAGTGCTCTTTATATGTTAAAGATATCAAATCTTTGCTGTAATTTGAAAACGCTTTCCTTCCTCATTGCTTCATTTTAACTTTGGTCATAGTTCTTTTCTATATAGAAGGTTTTTAAAAACTTTTATAATGTATTTAAGTCATCGATCTTTTCATTATGATTTCGGTAGTTTATGTCCAATAGAAAGCCTTACCCACTGTAAAACTGTAAAATTTATCACTCATAACGTCTTCTAGTACTTTAAAATTTTAATCCACTAGGAACTTATTTGGGTGCAAAAAATGACATTGATCTAATTTTGTTTTGCCCCCAAAGGTTAGTCAGGTGTTGGAACGTTATTTATTTATTTATCTTTAGTTTTTGCAGTACGCAGGTCTCTCACTGTTGTGGCCTCCTCCGTTGCGGAGCACAGGCTCCGGTCGCCCAGGCTCAGCGGCCATGGCTCACGGGCCCAGCCGCTCCGCGGCATGTGGGATCTTCCCGGACCGGGGCACGAACCCGTGTCCCCTGCATCGGCGGGCGGACTCTCAACCACTGCGCCACCAGGGAAGCCCTGGAACGTTATCTATTTATAACGTTTATAATCCGTATTTCTCGACTGAGTTGAAATGTCATCGTCACCAAAGTTTAACCCCCACCTTTGTTTATTCTTGCAATTTGTTCTTCTAGCTAATTTGGCTTGAGTGATCTGGGATGGCCTCTCTGAGGAAGTGACCTGAAGGATTCAGTACAGAAAGTTGGGATTGGGGAGGGAGAAGAAAGAGACAGAGAAAGACAGACAGACATTTGATTGGTTCAGCTTAAGTTGCCTTCCCAAGAATGCAGGGAATAACGTGAGGACAAGAAGGGGATGAGAGAGAGGAGATTAAAGCATCAATGGATTAGAGGACTGTTGAGTTGGGGATACTTGAACATTTGAGTTTTTCTATTTTTTACTATTATAAATAATGTTGTGAATATTTTGTTTAAAAGGGTTGCATACACACATGTGCAAATATACACAGTCCGAGGTTTAGTGATGAGAGAGTTTTCAGGTGGAGTTCATAATTTTGCAAGATCTATGCATTCCCACATGACATATTTATCCAGGTCTCTGTAATTATAGCATATTACCTGGTTAGGGAATGAGGGAACATTACTCTACCATGTAGTAGGGTGAAGGATAGGTGGAGAAAGGCCAAGATGTGTGTCTGCAAAATTGACGTCCAAAATAAAAAACAAGTTCCATATTCTCACGGGAAGGTAGGGTTTATCAGCCAGGATGCCAGCAGTTGTGTCTAAGGGAGCAAGCCAGAGATGTGACTGGAGAGAAAATGTAAAATTAAGTCAGAAGTCAGAGTGAAACCGAAATTGAAAGAGTACATAAAGAGCAATGGTGAAATTACTTGGATTACACAAGTCCGAAGAAAGCTGGTCTAGATTTTACTTTTTACAGAAAAATTAATTTCCAAAAGAATTAAACTTGAAATGGGAATAAATGAAAGCATACAATTAAATAGAAAATATGAAACCATAAAAATGAAAGGAGAAAACATTGATGAAGTCATTAATGCATAATACAAAACCCAGAAGCCATGCATGAGTAAATATGAATCAATGTCTGAACACAAAGAAATGTGAAACGTATTTATGGCAGAAAACACCGTGAAAGCATCAAATTGGGAATCAATTGGGATAATTCTTTATCAACCAGATAATAAAAAATGCAGGAGGGCTTCCCTGGTGGCGCAGCGGTTGAGAGTCCACCTGCCGATGCAGGGGACACAGGTTCGAGCCCTGGTCCGGGAAGATCCCACATGCCGCTAGCAACTAGGCCCGTGAGCCAGAGCTACTGCGCCTGTGCGTCTGGAGCTTGTGCTCCGCAACAAGAGAGGCCGTGATAGCGAGAGGCCCGCGCAGTGCGATGAAGAGTGGCCCCCGCTTGCCACAACTAGAGAAAGCCCTCACACAGAAACGAAGACCCAACACAGCAAATAAATAAAATTAATTAATTAATAAACTCCTACACCCAACATCTTAAAAAAAACGAAGACCCAACACAGCAAAATAATAAAATGAATTAATTAATTTCTTAAGTTCTGGAAGGGAGTCGGGCACCTGTGGGCCACGCCCGGCCATCCCTCTGGTCTCCCACATGAAGCTCGAATCTGCATGTGTGTTCGTGTGCACGTGTGCGTGTGTCGGGACCCGGCCCTGCGGGGATGAGGCCAGGGATGCAGAGCGGGCGGTGCCTGCCCTCCTGGGGAGGGAAGCAGGGGGTTGCTGCTGGGCCCGTTGAGGACGGCGTGGGGCCGGGCCGCCAGGGCCTCCAAGGCTCCAGGGACATAGACTGCAGGGACTTCAGAACTCGATGACAGGGACCTGCGCTCAGCAGGCTGGTCACACGTGAAGTTGGCCAGGCTGGCACTGACACAGACTTCCAGGTGCACGGGGCTCGCCTGGGATTTGCAGGCTTGGCAGGGTAACTTACATTCTCAGAGGCCTTAGGAGGTGGGGCGGGGCTCTGTTTGCACACGCGCACTGGGGAGCTCCAGCCACACTCCGGGGAGCAGCGTCACCTGGAGGCCTCATGGCTAAGCCGCTTACGGGGAGCCTGGGCCCGAGGTAGGCTGGTTAGAGGGACCGGAAGATGTGGGTGTCTGTTTGCGCAGGCTCATTGGGGTTACACAGCGCTCTGCGGTGTGGAGCTTCGTAAGGGGGCGACCATTGGCTGGAGAGCCCGCAGACTCTGTCGGTGGGAACCAATCACGAGTCAGGAGGCGTTACCAAGGGTCTGTTTGCGCAGGCGCTCTGGGAATCCCCACCTCAGGGGCCATTAGACGGTTGGTTTTGTGAGGGACCGTTTTTTCCTTCCCCTGCTCGTAGGGAGAGTGGAAGCGGTTCTAGATGGAGTCTGAGGCAGATTGTGAAGGAGCCGTGAGGGCAGCAGACGAAGGCGCCGCGGCCGCTGCAGTGGGAGCAGCACGTGGTGGCCAGGGTGACCCCGGTGACCCGGTTGATCCGGGCGACCCTGGAAACCCTGGCAACCCTGGCGTCGCAGGAGAGGCAGGTGGCGCAGCCGGTGGCCTTGTGCAGATCCAGTGGGCAGCCCACGCAGCAGGGCCACGTGGAGACGCAGGACCCGGGGCCGGAGGTCCGGGTCCGCAGGCACTACAGTTGTATCTTTTGCAAGAGGCCCCGTGGGCCGAGCGGCCAGGGGCTGGGCTGCAGGTGGTTTGTGGGGAGGGGCTGCAGGCGGTGGGGCCTGAAGTGTAGAAAGAGGGAACTCTGGGCGGCTGGAGGGTATGGGCCAAGGGTGGTCTGGGCTGACGGGATGGTGGTGGGGCAAACCAACCTGAGGGAAACCAGAGGGTAGGGGTGGTGATGTCCAGGGTGGCCTCAGTGTATAGGGTGGGAGGTTGTGGATGGCCTAAGGGGTGGTCTGGCGGGGAAGCCGGTGGGTGGGAGGGTGAAGGGCTGGTCTCAGTGAGGAAGAAGCCTGAGGCACAGGCGAAATCAGTAGTGTGGGTGGTGCCTTAACCATATCTCCTCCAGCACCCTTACTGTGAATTTCCCATCGCCCATGGATGCGGAGGTCGCCCACCAGTTGCTGAGTGTATACTTTCTAGTCCCAGAGCCCATTCAGAAGGAGCTCAATGTGGAGGGCCGCGTCCTGGTCATGTGGGTTCTAGAGGGGTCAAGGGAGGGGCTGGTGGCAGGTGGCCAGAGCCAGGCTCAGGCCAGGTGGAGCTGTAAGCGAGGGTTAAGCCTAAAGAAGAAGTGTGCTGCTCTGGGACTGTCGTTGTGGGGGGACAGGGAGGGACGTGTGCCTCCCCAAACTTGAATTTTATTTTTCCGTCCCTTTTAGCCGATTGACTGCTGAAGACTTTGGCCAACTCCGAAGTTCCATCATGTTCTGTGTGAACCAGCTTTCCGCGGTGGTTCACATCTTGCAGTACATTTTTACCCGCTTTTTCGTTTAGCGTCAGCAGGCCCCAGGGCGCTAACCCTAACTTGTGTCCTTGGCGTCC
Source organism: Phocoena phocoena (assembly GCF_963924675.1). Taxonomy (NCBI): domain Eukaryota; kingdom Metazoa; phylum Chordata; class Mammalia; order Artiodactyla; family Phocoenidae; genus Phocoena; species Phocoena phocoena. The sequence continues at coordinate 129,115,360 of NC_089240.1, read as the reverse complement.
TTCCCTAGAGCATTGCTTTCTTCAGTGGTCCCCACTTGTTGCGGCCTCGTCTTTTGCCTCTACTGGCCCTTGGGCGCTCAGGGTCCACGTATTTTGTTTGGTGATTAAATGATAACTGCAGAAAATACAACTGAGCTGCTGTTCTGTGTCTGAGTTTAGTTTTAGCTTCTGCACCTCCTCATATTCTTGCATTTGTGCTCAGGTTGGAGGGGAGGTCTGGGATTCAGCTATTCAAGTAGCACGCCTAATTGAAGACAATATCAGAAGTGGAACAAAAAGAAAATTATGTCCTGCCATTCAGTGTTAATTTTGGAATATTTTCTTAGTTCTATAGTTACATTTTTATATTAACGTATAACGCCAGAATACTAAGTAACAGTTTCTGGCTTACCGACCTTGTTTCGGGTCTGCAAAGAAAAGTGCTGGGGCAGTTGGTTAAGTGTTTGGGGTGAGGTGGTAAGCTCCCTCTAAAACAGCTTGTATTCTGCAACCTTGCTAAACTCACTAGTTGATAGTAATAGCTCTTTTTATAAATCCCATGGGCCTTTCTACGTATACAGTCATTTTGTCTGTAAATAAAGGCACATTTACTTCTTCCTTCCCAATCGATGCTTTTAACTGATTTCTGTCATAACGGTTTGGATGTTCCTGATTCTTTGCATGCCCGGTAAGTTTAGATTGGGTGCTAGGCATTATAAGATTTCCCTTGGGTGCTGGATGTGTTTCTATTCCTGAACTTATTCTTAGGCTTTGTTCTGGGATCCTATTAAGTGACTTGGAAACACTTTGAACCTCTTGAGTCTTAGTTTTTGTTTTTTGTTTGTTTGTTTGTTTTGCGTTACGTGGGCCTCTCACTGTTGTGGCCTCTCCCGTTGTGGAGCACACGCTCCGGACGCGCAGGCTCAGCAGCTATGGCTCACGGGGCCAGCCGCTCCGCGGCATGTGTGATCTTCCCATACCGGGGCACGAACCCGTATCCCCTGCATCGGCAGGCCGACTCTCAACCACTGCACCACCAGGGAAGCCCCTGAGTCTTAGTTTTATAAGATTTGCTTTTTGGGACCAGAGCAGGTCTCACTGTAGGATTAATACATTTTAACATCTTTTTTGAAGTATAATTGCTTTACAATGGTGTGTTAGTTTCTGCTTTATAACCAAGTGAATCAGTTATACATATACATATGTTCCCATATCTCTTCCCTCTTGCGTCCCCCTCCCTCCCACCCTCCCTATCCCACCCCTCTAGGTGGTCACAATGCACTGAGCTGATCTCCCTGTGCTATGCGGCTGCTTCCCACTAGGTATCTGTTTTACGTTTGGTAGTGTATATATGTGCATGCCACTCTCTCACTTTGTCACAGCTTATCCTTCCCCCTCCCCATATCTTCAAGTCTATTCTCTAGTAAGTCTGTGTCTTTATTCCCGTCTTACCCCTAGGTTCTTCATGACCTGTTTCTTTTTTCTTAGATTCCATATATATGTGTTAGCATACCATATTTGTTTTTCTCTTTCTGACTTACTTCACTCTGTATGACAGAGTCTAGGTCCATCCACCTCACTACAAATAACTCAGTTTCGTTTCTTTTTATGGCTGAGTAATATTCCATTGTGTATATGTGCCACAACTTTTTTGGATTAATTTAATTAACTGAAATCTTCTGTGTTTGAGAAGGCTATAGTGAGAAACAAAGACTCATACACTATCAGAGTGGTGGTAAAATCTATCTGGACACTTGATTGGCATTTCCTCTTAAATATTAAGGTATGCATATCCTTTGACCCACCTTTGGGAATCTATCACAGAAAAACTCTTGTGTATGTGAACAAGGCAGCATTGACCACAGTGTTAATTACAGCATTGTTTGTCATTGTGAAAATTTGGTGGAATGTACCTCAACAGGGGAAACGTTCAGTAAATCACAGCAAGTCCGTCCTGGTGGAGTACCATACGGCAATCAGAGCAAAGTAGATAGCTGGGAACTAATATGGAAAGAGATGAAAGCAAATTGCAGAATTCTGGGTATGGCATATTCCTGTTTTTGAATACATTCTGACCATATGACCATGTGGGGAAAGGCAGAGTCACCACCTGGAATGAGCCACCCTGCTTTCAATGTCATCACTGGGCATTAGGGAAGAAAGCTTTCACTATTTAGATTTTATATTTCCATGTTCTTTAAATATTTTCCTAAGGAATTATTAGTTTTGAAATGTTTTTCCTGTGGAAAACAATAGTCTGCTCCATTCTTTTCCCTTTAAAAGCACTTACTTAACAAACTTAAATTCAGCAAAGTTCTGTGTGGGAGGATTAGGCAGAGGACACCCCCCTGAAGTGGATGTGGAAGCCCAGAGTCAGGGGATGGGAGCTGATGGGAGGGCCAGTAACAGGGCACATGGTCTATTACGAGAAGAATGTTTCGTAGTCTTGGTTTTTTTTAAAAAAAAAAAAAAACATTAGAAATGGATTTTCAATTTGATGAAAAGTCTGCACCACTGTAGAGGACATCTATGGGTTTTGTCACCCAGCATCCGTGTCCCTTCTCTTGGTACTGGTATCCTCATGTCACCCTCGAAAATCTCCCCTTCCTTTTTCTCTCGGCCATTATGCTTCTGATAGAGTTGACGTCACCTCTGATTCCAAGGGTGGGCATGTGGCTCAGGCCTGGCCAATCGGAGCACTGCTTTCCTCCGGCCGCGGTGATCCCATCCAACCAGTGACACTTTTGGGGCTGCAGGGGAGGCAGGCTGGCAATGGACAGAGGGGAAGCTAGAGCAAGAAGACAGATCTCAGAGAACCGAGTCCTGGATCCAGCCATGCTCGAAGACAGGAACTACCTCTGTACATTTCAGTTACACAGACCCAGAAATTCTCCCTTTGGCTTAAGCCAATGTGGATATTTTTGATTGTTTCTGTTCAACTCGGTTCCAAACCCTCCAAGGGGCTCCCTGTCAGAGTTGAAAACAGAGCCTTACGGTGGCCTGAAAAGTCCTACGTGATCCAGCCTGTATCCTCGCTGGCTTCGTCCCTTCCCCTTCCCCTTTCCCCTTGCGTATTTTTTTTTTACATCTTATTGGAGTATAATTGCTTTACAATGATGTGTTAGTTTCTGCTGCATAAGAAAGTGAATCAGTTAGACTTATACATAGGTTCCCATAGCTCTTCCCTCTTGTGTCTCCCTCCCTCCCGCCGGCACGCTGTCTTATTGTGTGTCTGTTCACACAGTTGTCCCCACAACCTGACAGGGAGCCCCTGAGCGAGGGATGTGTCCAGGCTCCCCGCTGGGTCCCCGAGGGCAGACAGGCAGGTGAGAGAGACAGACCGAGAAGGTCAAAAGCTGACTCAGAGCCAGAACAGAGAGGAACTGGAAGGGAGGGAAGGCGAGCCAGGGATGCCCCCCACCCCAGGGAAGGGGCAGCCGCTGCCGGGGACACTCCACCTCCACTCGGGAGGGAAGGCTGCCGGGCCTGGAGGCGCAGGGTGTGGGGAGGACACTCCAGCCAGGGGGTAGGGATCAAGTGGCCCAGAATGAAGTCCCTGCCCCGCCTCGGGCTCTGGCCCTGGTGCCGTCTCCTCCCCTGGCAGCAGTGGTCGCTGGCAGACAGCTACAACCCCCAGGCAGTGCTGCCCCCAGCCCTGGCGTCACCCCGGCTGTACCTTTCCTGTTGTCTTGACCCCCTTCCAGACACAGAAGTAGACCATCACCCAGCAGGCCAGGAGACACAGGGTCACCTCCCAGCTGAGGGCCCCCGGAACCTCCAGGCCCCCGGAGAGCGGCAAGACTTTGTTCCTGGGGGAGGGAAAGCCCATGAGGGCTGTGCCACAAAACGGCCAGGAGACTGGGGGTGGTCCTGGGGTGGTGCCACCCGCCCGCCGACCCTCCCCCCCACCCCCACCCCCCGCCGCCGCAGCCCGTGCGTGCAGCCAGTTTCCCCCATGCACCTGGCCGACCGGGGCCAAGCCTGCAGCCTGGAGCCGCTGCAGTCTGTGTCCCCGGAGCCTTGGAGCCACTGGCGGCCCAGCCCCATGCCGTCCCCAGCGGACCCAGCAGCAGCCCCCCACCTCCCTCCCCAGCCGGGCAGGCACCGCCCGATACGCATCCCTCGCATCTTCCCCCCAGGGCCTGGCCCCGACACACGCAGTCGTGCCCACGCACACACATGCAGACTCGAGCTACGTGTGGGAGACCAGAGGGCTGGCCGGGCCTGGCCCAGAGGTGCCCGACTCCCTTGCAGAACTCGATGACAGGGACCTGCGTTCAGCACGCTGGTCACACGTGAGGGTGGCTCAGCTGGCCCCAGCACAGACTTTGAGGTGCATGCGGCTCGCCTGGGGTTTGCCGGTTTGCTGGGAAGCAGTCACGTGCCCAGAGGCCTCGCAAGCGTGACATCCGGGGAATGGCGGCGGGGCCTGTTTGCGCAGGCGCCCTGGGAGCCCCAGTGACGTCAGCCGCCTAGGGGCGGAGCTTCCTGTGGGGGCCTCGTTCCCTCAGAAGCTCGTGCTGGGCGTGGAGGGCAGAAGCGAAGCCCGTGGCAGCATGGAGGCCGCAGACCAAGGCGATGGCGGCGGCGTGGCGACAGGTGGTGAAGGCCAGGGCGAGCCAGATGGAGCCAGAGGTGTCGCACAAGAGGTTGGAGGTCCACAGGCCTTGCAGCTGCCGCCTGCTCCTGGGCCGAGAGGAGATGGTTTGCCCGGGGCGGGCAGACGCCGAATATGGCGTCTCCGTCACCCCGCCGTCCCACGGCCTGGTGGCCAACCCGCACCGCACCCAGGTGGACACCCCGCGCCGGGACCAGGTGGACACCCCGCGCCGGGACCAGGTGGACACGCTGAGCAGGGACCAGCTGGACACGCCGCGCCGGGACCAGGTGGACACGCCGCCTCAGGGCTGGGTGGGTTTGTCGGGCCCGTGGGCAGAGGATCCGGAAGCCAACTGCTCCAGTTATATTCTGTTTGAGGAGAGGCCGAGGGATGCGCCTTCGGGAGCCAGTGGAAGGGGGAGAAGGGGGTCAGCCCGGGGATGTGGAGGGGTGGGGGAAGGGGGAGCAAGACCGTTGGAGGCGCTGGCCTCGTGGGGGAGGGGTCAGCGGGGCCGGGGAGAGGCGGCGGGGTGGGGGGGGCGCGGGGGGAGACGGCCTGAGGGAGCAGAAGGGGGCGGAGCAGACCTGGAGGGGGCCGAGACAAGTGAGAGCGGCCTGAGGGCACGCAGGCCTGCGGCACAGGCCAGGTCGGGAGCCGGTTCCTTGGCCGTGCCGCCACCGGCTCCTTCCCGGTGCCCCTCCGATGGCCCGTGGAGGCAGAGAGGGCCTGCCAGCCCCGGCGCCACACGCCCAGCGCCACCGAGGGCCGGTGTGGAAGGAGCTCGCAGTGTGCGGCAGCACCCTAGCCGTGTTAGTTCTCCGAGGGGCCCCGGTGGGGGGCGGTGGCAGGTGGCCGGGCTGGTTCTAAGCGTGAATTGGAGACCCCCAGAGGCGGGGTCTGAGGACGTAGACCTGCGCGCCGAGCCTGCCGCGCGCTGAGGGGGCAGAGCATTAGGCTCACAGTTACCACATTTCACTGGGTTTTCTCTTGCTCTCCCTTTTAGCCCAGTGAGTGCTGAGGACCCGGGCTGACTCCAGATTTCCATCACCTCCGGTCTCAACCAGCCTTCTCTGTTGCTGCGGACCATGCAGCACTTTGTGCTCCATGTTTTCACGAAGCCCGGGCCAGGAAAGGGGGCGTAGGACTAACCTAGCGTCTCTTCCTAGGCAGGGCGTCCCTCCCCAGTGCGTTGATTCCTACACTAGTTGCCACTTTATTCTGGGGCCCTAATTGTTTGCTTGCATTGGTCTTGCGCCCGCTTGGCCCTGTTGTTTCCCTGTTGCTGGAGGAGGACGTGCTGAAACGTTTGTTACGGCAGAAAATAAAACTGAACTACTACTCCGTGTCTGAGTGTATTTTCAGGTACTGCGCCTCCACGGTTCCTTGCTTTGTCCTTGGTTTCAAGGGAAGGTTCTGGGCTTCAGGTATTCTAGTAGTACAAGGTAATTGAAGACGGTGTAGGAGTTGGAAGAGAAGTAAAATGCATTATGTCGTGTCATTCAGCGTTAGCTACTATCAGTATTTTGGAATATTTTCTTAGTTTTATACTTTCATTTATATATAGCAAGAAGATAGTGTAATTTTTGCAAGTTCATGGTTAATTTTCTTCCTGAATTATTTTCATTTAACGTATGAGCTTTTTTTTCCCCTAAAATTTCTTCAAAAACACGTACTTGGTTGCATAAAAGAGGTACCATAAGCGTTAACATTTAATACGTTTCCATTTTTCCCTATTATAAGAAACGAGTCAGTGGAATTCTTCTGTGTAAGTATTTGCCTGACTGGTTACGTCCTCAAGGTAGGTTCCAAAGGGTAGATTTGCTGAGGTAAAAATTCACTTTTCTATTGATTTTTTAAGGCTGTTGGTGTACAGTACATGGTTGCTGCTCAGAAAGTGTGCCCTCCCACCAGAATTCTAGTTTGCCCACCACCTTGTACCAGTAGGTCTGATTCCTGCCAACATAAAAAGCTTAGTTTGCAGGAGATCAAACAGCCCAGAAACACTGGAACTGGAACTTTGTGGTCTACTGACCTTGTTTCAGACGAGTGAAGAAAAGTTTTGGGACAATTAGTTAAGTCTTTGGGGGAGGAGTTAGCCCCCTCTAATGTATAGTGTTTCCTGCAACCTCGCTAAATTCCCTTATAGTTTTAGTAGCTCTTCTGTGAATTACATCATATTTTCTACGTACATGATCAGGTGGTCTGCAGATGAGGTAGTTTTACTTTTTCCGTTCCACTTGGGATGCCTCTTTGTGATTGATTTCTCTCCTAATGGGATTGGATTTTCCTGCTGCTTTCCGTGCCTGGTGATTTTGTATTGGATGCCAGACATTGTGAAATTTTACCTTGGATGCTGGATATTGGTGTTCCCAAACATATTCTTGAGCTTTTCTCTGGGACTCTGTTAAGTTACTTGGAAACAATTTGAGCCTTTCAAGTCTTCCTTTTGGTGAGAACAGGGCAGGTTTCAGTGTAGGAATAATTTAACTAATTAACAACCTCCAATATTTGTTACAAACAAAGACTTTTATACTTTATCAGTTGGAGTGTCAGTAAAGCTATCGGGACATTTATTTGGCATTTTATATTGAAGTTTAAGCTGTTCTTACCCTTTGGCCTACCTTTGGGAATCTTTCAGAGAGAAACTCTTGCATATGCAAACAAGGCAGAATTAACCAGAATGTTAATTATAGCATTGAGTGAAAAAGCTTCAACTGAGTAAAGATTCAGTAAATTACAGTAAGCCCATCCTACTGGAAAGCCGTGTGGCAGTTAGAGAAAGAGCAAGGTAGATAGCTGGGTACTAAGAAAGATTAAAACAAGTTGAGAATCTCTGCGTGGTATATGCTGTGTTCTCTGTATGGTATGTTCTGTTCTCACACTGTGCTGCCACCATGTGAATGTGTGGGGATATGCATAGTAACTACCTAGAGTGAGCCACCTCCACCATCAGGAATGCTCGTCTCCAGACATTAGCATTAGGGAAAGAAACTCCACCTGGTAGGTTTCACACGTACGTATTGTTTAAATATTTTCATCACGTATGTATTCCTTCTGACATAAGTATTTTTATTTTGGGAAAGTACAAATACTGTTCTGTTAGATTAAGGAATAATCTTTCCTAGTCTTGTTCCTTTAAAACATTGGACATTGATTTTGAATTTGATGAAAAGTCTGCACCACTGTAGAGGACATCTATGGGTTTTGTCACCCAGCATCCGTGTCCGTTCTCTTGGTACTGGTATCGTCATGTCACGCTAGAAATTCTCCCCTTTCCTTTTCTCTCGGCCATTATGGATCTGGTAGAGTTGACGTCACCTCTGATTCCAGGGGTGGGCATGTGGCTCAGGCCTGGCCAATCGGAGCACTGCTGTCCTCCGGCCGCGGTGATCCCACCCAACCAGTGACACTTTTGAGGCTGCAGGAGGGCAGAAGGTAAATGGACAGAGGGGAAGCTAGAGCAAGAAGAAGACACATCTCAGAGAACCAAATCCTGGATCCAGCCATGCCTGAAGACAGGAACTACCTCTGTACCTTTCGGTTATACAGACCCAGAAATGCTCCGTTTCGCTTAAGCCAATGGGAATATTTTAGATTGTTTCTGTTCTACTTTTTTTCACTTGCAATAGCAAAGTCTTGACTATTAATGAATTGAGGGAATCATAATTTTATTTAATCATAAATTTATTTTCATAATTATAATCATACTTATTTATAATTGAGGGAATATTTTAGATTGTTTCTGTTCTACTTTTCTTCACTTGCAATAGCAAAGTCTTGACTATTAATGAATTGAGGGAATCATAATTTTATTTATTTAACTACTGTGGTCTGATTACTTGGCCCTCGTTTATTACTTCAAGGGAGAAATAGGCCTCTTTTCTTCTTAAGGGATTAGCTCCTTGCTGATCAACTCATATTGTGGTAGAAAAGGAGACAAATGAGTCAAAGGTGGGGAGGGACTGCAAGGGGCAGCTGGAGGAAAGGGACAAGGAGAAGGACCTTCCCTTTCCAGACAGGGCACCCAAAATTGGCCCAGACGTGGGCCACATAGTGAATATGGAGAAGCCTGTGCCTTCCACATTACTTTCAATAGCTGTATAATATTCCACAGAATGTGTATACCATAGTTATTTTAACCAATCTCTTGTACATAGGCCTTTTGGCTACTTATAATTTTTCAGTATTATGAACCATGCTGAAATTAATACACTGGTACATTTGTTTTTGTGTAACACATTATGTACAATAGGATTTTAGAAGGAGGCTTGTTGGGTCAAAGAGTAATCTCTTTTTAAAGTGCTTGATATGTATTACCAAGTTGCCCTCCAAAACGTTTGCATCAATTTAACTCCAACCAACTGTGTATGAAAGTGTCCATTTTCTTACTTCCTACCCTCTATTTGTCAGCTTAGCCCGCCATAATACAATAATAATAAAATACCACAGACTAGGTGTCTTAAACAGCAGAAATTTATTTTCTCATAGTTCTGGAGACTTGAAGTCCAAGATCAAGGTGCCAGCAGGTTGGTTTCTGGTGAGGCCTCCTCCTTGAGTTATAGACAGACACCTTCTCGCTGTGTCCTCACATGTCCTTTGTGTGTGTGTGTGTGTGTGTGTGTGTGTGTGTGTAGTGAGAGAAGGAGCTCTTTGGTGTCTTGTTCCTCTTCTTATAAGGACACCAGACCTATTGGATTAGGTACCCACACTTATGACCTGATAAATATAACCTTAATTACCTCTTTAAAGTCCCTATCGCCAAATACTGTCACATTAGACAATAGGATTTCAACATACGAATTAAAGGGGGATACAATTCAGCCCATAATGCACACCAAGCAGGACATTTTCAATCCTTTAAATCTTTGCACATAGAGTAAGCAAAATCATATCTCAATAGTGTTTCACTTTCTTTGATTTCTAAACTGGTTTAACAATATTCATATGACACCTGGCCACTGGTAACTCCTCTTCTGAGAACTGTCTATTCATATCCTTTTTTTCTATTTTTTAATTGTAATAGTCATATTTCCCTCATTGATTTGAGAGTGCTCTTTATATGTTAAAGATGTCAAATCTTTGCTGTAATTTGAAAACGCATTCCTTCCTCATTGCTTCATTTTAACTTTGGTCATAGTTCTTTTCTATATAGAAGGTTTTTAAAAACTTTTATAATGTATTTAAGTCATCGATCTTTTCATTATGATTTCGGTAGTTTATGTCCAATAGAAAGCCTTACCCACTGTAAAACTGTAAAATTTGTCACTCATAACGTCTTCTAGTACTTTAAAATTTTAATCCACTAGGAACTTATTTGGGTGCAAAAAATGACATTGATCTAATTTTGTTTTGCCCCCAAAGGTTAGTCAGGTGTTGGAACGTTATTTATATATTTATCTTCAGTTTTTGCAGTACACAGGTCTCTCACTGCTGTGGCCTCCTCCGTTGCGGAGCACAGGCTCCGGTCGCCCAGGCTCAGCGGCCATGGCTCACGGGCCCAGCCGCTCCGCGGCATGTGGGATCTTCCCGGACCGGGGCACGAACCCGTGTCCCCTGCATCGGCGGGCGGACTCTCAACCACTGCGCCACCAGAGGAGCCCTGGAACGTTATCTATTTATAACGTTTATAATCCGTATTTCTCGACTGAGTTGAAATGTCATCGTCACCAAAGTTTAACCCCCACCTTTGTTTATTCTTGCAATTTGTTCTTCTAGCTAATTTGGCTTGAGTGATCTGGGATGGCCTCTCTGAGGAAGTGACCTGAAGGATTCAGTACAGAAAGTTGGGATTGGGGAGGGAGAAGAAAGAGACAGAGAAAGACAGACAGACATTTGATTGGTTCAGCTTAAGTTGCCTTCCCAAGAATGCAGGGAATAACGTGAGGACAAGAAGGGGATGAGAGAGAGGAGATTAAAGCATCAATGGATTAGAGGACTGTTGAGTTGGGGATACTTGAACATTTGAGTTTTTCTATTTTTTACTATTATAAATAATGTTGTGAATATTTTGTTTAAAAGGGTTGCATACACACATGTGCAAATATACACAGTCCGAGGTTTAGTGATGAGAGAGTTTTCAGGTGGAGTTCATAATTTTGCAAGATCTATGCATTCCCACATGACATATTTATCCAGGTCTCTGTAATTATAGCATATTACCTGGTTAGGGAATGAGGGAACATTACTCTACCATGTAGTAGGGTGAAGGATAGGTGGAGAAAGGCCAAGATGTGTGTCTGCAAAATTGACGTCCAAAATAAAAAACAAGTTCCATATTCTCACGGGAAGGTAGGGTTTATCAGCCAGGATGCCAGCAGTTGTGTCTAAGGGAGCAAGCCAGAGATGTGACTGGAGAGAAAATGTAAAATTAAGTCAGAAGTCAGAGTGAAACCGAAATTGAAAGAGTACATAAAGAGCAATGGTGAAATTACTTGGATTACACAAGTCCGAAGAAAGCTGGTCTAGATTTTACTTTTTACAGAAAAATTAATTTCCAAAAGAATTAAACTTGAAATGGGAATAAATGAAAGCATACAATTAAATAGAAAATATGAAACCATAAAAATGAAAGGAGAAAACATTGATGAAGTCAATAATGCATAATACAAAACCCAGAAGCCATGCATGAGTAAATATGAATCAATGTCTGAACACAAAGAAATGTGAAACGTATTTATGGCAGAAAACACCGTGAAAGCATCAAATTGGGAATCAATTGGGATAATTCTTTATCAACCAGATAATAAAAAATGCAGGAGGGCTTCCCTGGTGGCGCAGCGGTTGAGAGTCCACCTGCCGATGCAGGGGACACAGGTTCGAGCCCTGGTCCGGGAAGATCCCACATGCCGCTAGCAACTAGGCCCGTGAGCCAGAGCTACTGCGCCTGTGCGTCTGGAGCTTGTGCTCCGCAACAAGAGAGGCCGTGATAGCGAGAGGCCCGCGCAGTGCGATGAAGAGTGGCCCCCGCTTGCCACAACTAGAGAAAGCCCTCACACAGAAACGAAGACCCAACACAGCAAATAAATAAAATTAATTAATTAATAAACTCCTACACCCAACATCTTAAAAAAAACGAAGACCCAACACAGCAAAATAATAAAATGAATTAATTAATTTCTTAAGTTCTGGAAGGGAGTCGGGCACCTGTGGGCCACGCCCGGCCATCCCTCTGGTCTCCCACATGAAGCTCGAATCTGCATGTGTGTTCGTGTGCACGTGTGCGTGTGTCGGGACCCGGCCCTGCGGGGATGAGGCCAGGGATGCAGAGCGGGCGGTGCCTGCCCTCCTGGGGAGGGAAGCAGGGGGTTGCTGCTGGGCCCGTTGAGGACGGCGTGGGGCCGGGCCGCCAGGGCCTCCAAGGCTCCAGGGACATAGACTGCAGGGACTTCAGAACTCGATGACAGGGACCTGCGCTCAGCAGGCTGGTCACACGTGAAGTTGGCCAGGCTGGCACTGACACAGACTTCCAGGTGCACGGGGCTCGCCTGGGATTTGCAGGCTTGGCAGGGTAACTTACATTCTCAGAGGCCTTAGGAGGTGGGGCGGGGCTCTGTTTGCACACGCGCACTGGGGAGCTCCAGCCACACTCCGGGGAGCAGCGTCACCTGGAGGCCTCATGGCTAAGCTGCTTACGGGGAGCCTGGGCCCGAGGTAGGCTGGTTAGAGGGACCGGAAGATGTGGGTGTCTGTTTGCGCAGGCTCATTGGGGTTACACAGCGCTCTGCGGTGTGGAGCTTCGTAAGGGGGCGACCATTGGCTGGAGAGCCCGCAGACTCTGTCGGTGGGAACCAATCACGAGTCAGGAGGCGTTACCAAGGGTCTGTTTGCGCAGGCGCTCTGGGAATCCCCACCTCAGGGGCCATTAGACGGTTGGTTTTGTGAGGGACCGTTTTTTCCTTCCCCTGCTCGTAGGGAGAGTGGAAGCGGTTCTAGATGGAGTCTGAGGCAGATTGTGAAGGAGCCGTGAGGGCAGCAGACGAAGGCGCCGCGGCCGCTGCAGTGGGAGCAGCACGTGGTGGCCAGGGTGACCCCGGTGACCCGGTTGATCCGGGCGACCCTGGAAACCCTGGCAACCCTGGCGTCGCAGGAGAGGCAGGTGGCGCAGCCGGTGGCCTTGTGCAGATCCAGTGGGCAGCCCACGCAGCAGGGCCACGTGGAGACGCAGGACCCGGGGCCGGAGGTCCGGGTCCACAGGCACTACAGTTGTATCTTTTGCAAGAGGCCCCGTGGGCCGAGCGGCCAGGGGCTGGGCTGCAGGTGGTTTGTGGGGAGGGGCTGCAGGCGGTGGGGCCTGAAGTGTAGAAAGAGGGAACTCTGGGCGGCTGGAGGGTATGGGCCAAGGGTGGTCTGGGCTGACGGGATGGTGGTGGGGCAAACCAACCTGAGGGAAACCAGAGGGTAGGGGTGGTGATGTCCAGGGTGGCCTCAGTGTATAGGGTGGGAGGTTGTGGATGGCCTAAGGGGTGGTCTGGCGGGGAAGCCGGTGGGTGGGAGGGTGAAGGGCTGGTCTCAGTGAGGAAGAAGCCTGAGGCACAGGCGAAATCAGTAGTGTGGGTGGTGCCTTAACCATATCTCCTCCAGCACCCTTACTGTGAATTTCCCATCACCCATGGATGCGGAGGTCGCCCACCAGTTGCTGAGTGTATACTTTCTAGTCCCAGAGCCCATTCAGAAGGAGCTCAATGTGGAGGGCCACGTCCTGGTCATGTGGGTTCTAGAAGGGTCTAGGGAGGGGCTGGTGGCAGGTGGCCAGAGCCAGGCTCAGGCCAGGTGGAGCTGTAAGGGAGGGTTAAGCCTAAAGAAGAAGTGTGCTGCTCTGGGACTGTCGTTGTGGGGGGACAGGGAGGGACGTGTGCCTCCCCAAACTTGAATTTTATTTTTCCGTCCCTTTTAGCCGATTGACTGCTGAAGACTTTGGCCAACTCCGAAGTTCCATCATGTTCTGTGTGAACCAGCTTTCCGCGGTGGTTCACATCTTGCAGTACATTTTTACCCGCTTTTTCGTTTAGCGTCAGCAGGCCCCAGGGCGCTAACCCTAACTTATGTGTTGTGTCCTTGGCGTCTTCCCTAGAGCATTGCTTTCTTCAGTGGTCCCCACTTGTTGCGGCCTCGTCTTTTGCCTCTACTGGCCCTTGGGCGCTCAGGGTCCACGTATTTTGTTTGGTGATTAAATGATAACTGCAGAAAATACAACTGAGCTGCTGTTCTGTGTCTGAGTTTAGTTTTAGCTTCTGCACCTCCTAATATTCTTGCATTTGTGCTCAGGTTGGAGGGGAGGTCTGGGATTCAGCTATTCAAGTAGCACGCCTAATTGAAGACAATGTCAGAAGTGGAACAAAAAGAAAATTATGTCCTGCCATTCAGTGTTAATTTTGGAATATTTTCTTAGTTCTATAGTTACATTTTTATATTAACGTATAACGCCAGAATACTAAGTAACAGTTTCTGGCTTACCGACCTTGTTTCGGGTCTGCAAAGAAAAGTGCTGGGGCAGTTGGTTAAGTGTTTGGGGTGAGGTGGTAAGCTCCCTCTAAAACAGCTTGTATTCTGCAACCTTGCTAAACTCACTAGTTGATAGTAATAGCTCTTTTTATAAATCCCATGGGCCTTTCTACATATACAGTCATTTTGTCTGTAAATAAAGGCACATTTACTTCTTCCTTCCCAATCGATGCTTTTAACTGATTTCTGTCATAACGGTTTGGATGTTCCTGATTCTTTGCATGCCCGGTAAGTTTAGATTGGGTGCTAGGCATTATAAGATTTCCCTTGGGTGCTGGATGTGTTTCTATTCCTGAACTTATTCTTAGGCTTTGTTCTGGGATCCTATTAAGTGACTTGGAAACACTTTGAACCTCTTGAGTCTTAGTTTTTGTTTTTTGTTTGTTTGTTTGTTTTGCGTTACGTGGGCCTCTCACTGTTGTGGCCTCTCCCGTTGTGGAGCACACGCTCCGGACGCGCAGGCTCAGCAGCTATGGCTCACGGGGCCAGCCGCTCCGCGGCATGTGTGATCTTCCCATACCGGGGCACGAACCCGTATCCCCTGCATCGGCAGGCCGACCCTCAACCACTGCACCACCAGGGAAGCCCCTGAGTCTTAGTTTTATAAGATTTGCTTTTTGGGACCAGAGCAGGTCTCACTGTAGGATTAATACATTTTAACATCTTTTTTGAAGTATAATTGCTTTACAATGGTGTGTTAGTTTCTGCTTTATAACCAGGTGAATCAGTTATACATATACATATGTTCCCATATCTCTTCCCTCTTCCGTCCCCCTCCCTCCCACCCTCCCTATCCCACCCCTCTAGGTGGTCACAATGCACTGAGCTGATCTCCCTGTGCTATGCGGCTGCTTCCCACTAGGTATCTGTTTTACGTTTGGTAGTGTATATATGTCCATGCCACTCTCTCACTTTGTCACAGCTTATCCTTCCCCCTCCCCATATCCTCAAGTCTATTCTCTAGTAAGTCTGTGTCTTTATTCCCGTCTTACCCCTAGGTTCTTCATGACCTGTTTCTTTTTTCTTAGATTCCATATATATGTGTTAGCATACCATATTTGTTTTCCTCTTTCTGACTTACTTCACTCTGTATGACAGAGTCTAGGTCCATCCACCTCACTACAAATAACTCAGTTTCGTTTCTTTTTATGGCTGAGTAATATTCCATTGTGTATATGTGCCACAACTTTTTTGGATTAATTTAATTAACTGAAATCTTCTGTGTTTGAGAAGGCTATAGTGAGAAACAAAGACTCATACACTATCAGAGTGGTGGTAAAATCTATCTGGACACTTGATTGGCATTTCCTCTTAAATATTAAGGTATGCATATCCTTTGACCCACCTTTGGGAATCTATCACAGAAAAACTCTTGTGTATGTGAACAAGGCAGCATTGACCACAGTGTTAATTACAGCATTGTTTGTCATTGTGAAAATTTGGTGGAATGTACCTCAACAGGGGAAACGTTCAGTAAATCACAGCAAGTCCGTCCTGGTGGAGTACCATACGGCAGTCAGAGCAAAGTAGATAGCTGGGAACTAATATGGAAAGAGATGAAAGCAAATTGCAGAATTCTGGGTATGGCATATTCCTGTTTTTGAATACATTCTGACCATATGACCATGTGGGGAAAGGCAGAGTCACCACCTGGAATGAGCCACCCTGCTTTCCATGTCATCACTGGGCATTAGGGAAGAAAGCTTTCACTATTTAGATTTTAGATTTCCATGTTCTTTAAATATTTTCCTAAGGAATTATTAGTTTTGAAATGTTTTTCCTGTGGAAAACAATAGTCTGCTCCATTCTTTTCCCTTTAAAAGCACTTACTTAACAAACTTAAATTCAGCAAAGTTCTGTGTGGGAGGATTAGGCAGAGGACACCCCCCTGAAGTGGATGTGGAAGCCCAGAGTCAGGGGATGGGAGCTGATGGGAGGGCCAGTAACAGGGCACATGGTCTATTACGAGAAGAATGTTTCGTAGTCTTGGTTTTTTAAAAAAAAAAAAAAAAACATTAGAAATGGATTTTCAATTTGATGAAAAGTCTGCACCACTGTAGAGGACATCTATGGGTTTTGTCACCCAGCATCCGTGTCCCTTCTCTTGGTACTGGTATCCTCATGTCACCCTCGAAAATCTCCCCTTCCTTTTTCTCTCGGCCATTATGCTTCTGATAGAGTTGACGTCACCTCTGATTCCAAGGGTGGGCATGTGGCTCAGGCCTGGCCAATCGGAGCACTGCTTTCCTCCGGCCGCGGTGATCCCATCCAACCAGTGACACTTTTGGGGCTGCAGGGGAGGCAGGCTGGCAATGGACAGAGGGGAAGCTAGAGCAAGAAGACAGATCTCAGAGAACCGAGTCCTGGATCCAGCCATGCTCGAAGACAGGAACTACCTCTGTACATTTCAGTTACACAGACCCAGAAATTCTCCCTTTGGCTTAAGCCAATGTGGATATTTTTGATTGTTTCTGTTCAACTCGGTTCCAAACCCTCCAAGGGGCTCCCTGTCAGAGTTGAAAACAGAGCCTTACGGTGGCCTGAAAAGTCCTACGTGATCCAGCCTGTATCCTCGCTGGCTTCGTCCCTTCCCCTTCCCCTTTCCCCTTGCGTATTTTTTTTTTACATCTTATTGGAGTATAATTGCTTTACAATGATGTGTTAGTTTCTGCTGCATAAGAAAGTGAATCAGTTAGACTTATACATAGGTTCCCATAGCTCTTCCCTCTTGTGTCTCCCTCCCTCCCGCCGGCACGCTGTCTTATTGTGTGTCTGTTCACACAGTTGTCCCCACAACCTGACAGGGAGCCCCTGAGCGAGGGATGTGTCCAGGCTCCCCGCTGGGTCCCCGAGGGCAGACAGGCAGGTGAGAGAGACAGACCGAGAAGGTCAAAAGCTGACTCAGAGCCAGAACAGAGAGGAACTGGAAGGGAGGGAAGGCGAGCCAGGGATGCCCCCCACCCCAGGGAAGGGGCAGCCGCTGCCGGGGACACTCCACCTCCACTCGGGAGGGAAGGCTGCCGGGCCTGGAGGCGCAGGGTGTGGGGAGGACACTCCAGCCAGGGGGTAGGGATCAAGTGGCCCAGAATGAAGTCCCTGCCCCGCCTCGGGCTCTGGCCCTGGTGCCGTCTCCTCCCCTGGCAGCAGTGGTCGCTGGCAGACAGCTACAACCCCCAGGCAGTGCTGCCCCCAGCCCTGGCGTCACCCCGGCTGTACCTTTCCTGTTGTCTTGACCCCCTTCCAGACACAGAAGTAGACCATCACCCAGCAGGCCAGGAGACACAGGGTCACCTCCCAGCTGAGGGCCCCCGGAACCTCCAGGCCCCCGGAGAGTGGCAAGACTTTGTTCCTGGGGGAGGGAAAGCCCATGAGGGCTGTGCCACAAAACGGCCAGGAGACTGGGGGTGGTCCTGGGGTGGTGCCACCCGCCCGCCGACCCTCCCCCCCACCCCCACCCCCCGCCGCCGCAGCCCGTGCGTGCAGCCAGTTTCCCCCATGCACCTGGCCGACCGGGGCCAAGCCTGCAGCCTGGAGCCGCTGCAGTCTGTGTCCCCGGAGCCTTGGAGCCACTGGCGGCCCAGCCCCATGCCGTCCCCAGCGGACCCAGCAGCAGCCCCCCACCTCCCTCCCCAGCCGGGCAGGCACCGCCCGATACGCATCCCTCGCATCTTCCCCCCAGGGCCTGGCCCCGACACACGCAGTCGTGCCCACGCACACACATGCAGACTCGAGCTACGTGTGGGAGACCAGAGGGCTGGCCGGGCCTGGCCCAGAGGTGCCCGACTCCCTTGCAGAACTCGATGACAGGGACCTGCGTTCAGCACGCTGGTCACACGTGAGGGTGGCTCAGCTGGCCCCAGCACAGACTTTGAGGTGCATGCGGCTCGCCTGGGGTTTGCCGGTTTGCTGGGAAGCAGTCACGTGCCCAGAGGCCTCGCAAGCGTGACATCCGGGGAATGGCGGCGGGGCCTGTTTGCGCAGGCGCCCTGGGAGCCCCAGTGACGTCAGCCGCCTAGGGGCGGAGCTTCCTGTGGGGGCCTCGTTCCCTCAGAAGCTCGTGCTGGGCGTGGAGGGCAGAAGCGAAGCCCGTGGCAGCATGGAGGCCGCAGACCAAGGCGATGGCGGCGGCGTGGCGACAGGTGGTGAAGGCCAGGGCGAGCCAGATGGAGCCAGAGGTGTCGCACAAGAGGTTGGAGGTCCACAGGCCTTGCAGCTGCCGCCTGCTCCTGGGCCGAGAGGAGATGGTTTGCCCGGGGCGGGCAGACGCCGAATATGGCGTCTCCGTCACCCCGCCGTCCCACGGCCTGGTGGCCAACCCGCACCGCACCCAGGTGGACACCCCGCGCCGGGACCAGGTGGACACCCCGCGCCGGGACCAGGTGGACACGCTGAGCAGGGACCAGCTGGACACGCCGCGCCGGGACCAGGTGGACACGCCGCCTCAGGGCTGGGTGGGTTTGTCGGGCCCGTGGGCAGAGGATCCGGAAGCCAACTGCTCCAGTTATATTCTGTTTGAGGAGAGGCCGAGGGATGCGCCTTCGGGAGCCAGTGGAAGGGGGAGAAGGGGGTCAGCCCGGGGATGTGGAGGGGTGGGGGAAGGGGGAGCAAGACCGTTGGAGGCGCTGGCCTCGTGGGGGAGGGGTCAGCGGGGCCGGGGAGAGGCGGCGGGGTGGGGGGGGCGCGGGGGGAGACGGCCTGAGGGAGCAGAAGGGGGCGGAGCAGACCTGGAGGGGGCCGAGACAAGTGAGAGCGGCCTGAGGGCACGCAGGCCTGCGGCACAGGCCAGGTCGGGAGCCGGTTCCTTGGCCGTGCCGCCACCGGCTCCTTCCCGGTGCCCCTCCGATGGCCCGTGGAGGCAGAGAGGGCCTGCCAGCCCCGGCGCCACACGCCCAGCGCCACCGAGGGCCGGTGTGGAAGGAGCTCGCAGTGTGCGGCAGCACCCTAGCCGTGTTAGTTCTCCGAGGGGCCCCGGTGGGGGGCGGTGGCAGGTGGCCGGGCTGGTTCTAAGCGTGAATTGGAGACCCCCAGAGGCGGGGTCTGAGGACGTAGACCTGCGCGCCGAGCCTGCCGCGCGCTGAGGGGGCAGAGCATTAGGCTCACAGTTACCACATTTCACTGGGTTTTCTCTTGCTCTCCCTTTTAGCCCAGTGAGTGCTGAGGACCCGGGCTGACTCCAGATTTCCATCACCTCCGGTCTCAACCAGCCTTCTCTGTTGCTGCGGACCATGCAGCACTTTGTGCTCCATGTTTTCACGAAGCCCGGGCCAGGAAAGGGGGCGTAGGACTAACCTAGCGTCTCTTCCTAGGCAGGGCGTCCCTCCCCAGTGCGTTGATTCCTACACTAGTTGCCACTTTATTCTGGGGCCCTAATTGTTTGCTTGCATTGGTCTTGCGCCCGCTTGGCCCTGTTGTTTCCCTGTTGCTGGAGGAGGACGTGCTGAAACGTTTGTTACGGCAGAAAATAAAACTGAACTACTACTCCGTGTCTGAGTGTATTTTCAGGTACTGCGCCTCCACGGTTCCTTGCTTTGTCCTTGGTTTCAAGGGAAGGTTCTGGGCTTCAGGTATTCTAGTAGTACAAGGTAATTGAAGACGGTGTAGGAGTTGGAAGAGAAGTAAAATGCATTATGTCGTGTCATTCAGCGTTAGCTACTATCAGTATTTTGGAATATTTTCTTAGTTTTATACTTTCATTTATATATAGCAAGAAGATAGTGTAATTTTTGCAAGTTCATGGTTAATTTTCTTCCTGAATTATTTTCATTTAACGTATGAGCTTTTTTTTCCCCTAAAATTTCTTCAAAAACACGTACTTGGTTGCATAAAAGAGGTACCATAAGCGTTAACATTTAATACGTTTCCATTTTTCCCTATTATAAGAAACGAGTCAGTGGAATTCTTCTGTGTAAGTATTTGCCTGACTGGTTACGTCCTCAAGGTAGGTTCCAAAGGGTAGATTTGCTGAGGTAAAAATTCACTTTTCTATTGATTTTTTAAGGCTGTTGGTGTACAGTACATGGTTGCTGCTCAGAAAGTGTGCCCTCCCACCAGAATTCTAGTTTGCCCACCACCTTGTACCAGTAGGTCTGATTCCTGCCAACATAAAAAGCTTAGTTTGCAGGAGATCAAACAGCCCAGAAACACTGGAACTGGAACTTTGTGGTCTACTGACCTTGTTTCAGACGAGTGAAGAAAAGTTTTGGGACAATTAGTTAAGTCTTTGGGGGAGGAGTTAGCCCCCTCTAATGTATAGTGTTTCCTGCAACCTCGCTAAATTCCCTTATAGTTTTAGTAGCTCTTCTGTGAATTACATCATATTTTCTACGTACATGATCAGGTGGTCTGCAGATGAGGTAGTTTTACTTTTTCCGTTCCACTTGGGATGCCTCTTTGTGATTGATTTCTCTCCTAATGGGATTGGATTTTCCTGCTGCTTTCCGTGCCTGGTGATTTTGTATTGGATGCCAGACATTGTGAAATTTTACCTTGGATGCTGGATATTGGTGTTCCCAAACATATTCTTGAGCTTTTCTCTGGGACTCTGTTAAGTTACTTGGAAACAATTTGAGCCTTTCAAGTCTTCCTTTTGGTGAGAACAGGGCAGGTTTCAGTGTAGGAATAATTTAACTAATTAACAACCTCCAATATTTGTTACAAACAAAGACTTTTATACTTTATCAGTTGGAGTGTCAGTAAAGCTATCGGGACATTTATTTGGCATTTTATATTGAAGTTTAAGCTGTTCTTACCCTTTGGCCTACCTTTGGGAATCTTTCAGAGAGAAACTCTTGCATATGCAAACAAGGCAGAATTAACCAGAATGTTAATTATAGCATTGAGTGAAAAAGCTTCAACTGAGTAAAGATTCAGTAAATTACAGTAAGCCCATCCTACTGGAAAGCCGTGTGGCAGTTAGAGAAAGAGCAAGGTAGATAGCTGGGTACTAAGAAAGATTAAAACAAGTTGAGAATCTCTGCGTGGTATATGCTGTGTTCTCTGTATGGTATGTTCTGTTCTCACACTGTGCTGCCACCATGTGAATGTGTGGGGATATGCATAGTAACTACCTAGAGTGAGCCACCTCCACCATCAGGAATGCTCGTCTCCAGACATTAGCATTAGGGAAAGAAACTCCACCTGGTAGGTTTCACACGTACGTATTGTTTAAATATTTTCATCACGTATGTATTCCTTCTGACATAAGTATTTTTATTTTGGGAAAGTACAAATACTGTTCTGTTAGATTAAGGAATAATCTTTCCTAGTCTTGTTCCTTTAAAACATTGGACATTGATTTTGAATTTGATGAAAAGTCTGCACCACTGTAGAGGACATCTATGGGTTTTGTCACCCAGCATCCGTGTCCGTTCTCTTGGTACTGGTATCGTCATGTCACGCTAGAAATTCTCCCCTTTCCTTTTCTCTCGGCCATTATGGATCTGGTAGAGTTGACGTCACCTCTGATTCCAGGGGTGGGCATGTGGCTCAGGCCTGGCCAATCGGAGCACTGCTGTCCTCCGGCCGCGGTGATCCCACCCAACCAGTGACACTTTTGAGGCTGCAGGAGGGCAGAAGGTAAATGGACAGAGGGGAAGCTAGAGCAAGAAGAAGACACATCTCAGAGAACCAAATCCTGGATCCAGCCATGCCTGAAGACAGGAACTACCTCTGTACCTTTCGGTTATACAGACCCAGAAATGCTCCGTTTCGCTTAAGCCAATGGGAATATTTTAGATTGTTTCTGTTCTACTTTTTTTCACTTGCAATAGCAAAGTCTTGACTATTAATGAATTGAGGGAATCATAATTTTATTTAATCATAAATTTATTTTCATAATTATAATCATATTTATAATTGAGGGAATATTTTAGATTGTTTCTGTTCTACTTTTCTTCACTTGCAATAGCAAAGTCTTGACTATTAATGAATTGAGGGAATCATAATTTTATTTATTTAACTACTGTGGTCTGATTACTTGGCCCTCGTTTATTACTTCAAGGGAGAAATAGTCCTCTTTTCTTCTTAAGGGATTAGCTCCTTGCTGATCAACTCATATTGTGGTAGAAAAGGAGACAAATGAGTCAAATGTGGGGAGGGACTGCAAGGGGCAGCTGGAGGAAAGGGACAAGGAGAAGGACCTTCCCTTTCCAGACAGGGCACCCAAAATTGGCCCAGACGTGGGCCACATAGTGGATATGGAGAAGCCTGTGCCTTCCACATTATTTTCAATAGCTGTATAATATTCCACAGAATGTGTATACCATAGTTATTTTAACCAATCTCTTGTACATAAGCCTTTAGGGTACTTATAATTTTTCAGTATTATGAACCATGCTGAAATTAATACGCTGGTACATTTGTTTTTGTGTAACACATTATGTACAATAGGATTTTAGAAGGAGGCTTGTTGGGTCAAAGAGTAATCTCTTTTTAAAGTGCTTGATATGTATTACCAAGTTGCCCTCCAAAACGTTTGCATCAATTTAACTCCAACCAACTGTGTATGAAAGTGTCCATTTTCTTACTTCCTACCCTCTATTTGTCAGCTTAGCACGCCATAATAAAATAATAATAAAATACCACAGACTAGGTGTCTTAAACAGCAGAAATTTATTTTCTCATAGTTCTGGAGACTTGAAGTCCAAGATCAAGGTGCCAGCAGGTTGGTTTCTGGTGAGGCCTCCTCCTTGAGTTATAGACAGACACCTTCTCGCTGTGTCCTCACATGTCCTTTGTGTGTGTGTGTGTGTGTGTGTGTAGTGAGAGAAGGAGCTCTTTGGTGTCTTGTTCCTCTTCTTATAAGGACAGCAGACCTATTGGATTAGGTACCCACACTTATGACCTGATTAAAAATAACCTTAATTACCTCTTTAAAGTCCCTATCGCCAAATACTGTCACATTAGACAATAGGATTTCAACATACGAATTAAGGGGGGATACAATTCAGCCCATAATGCACACCAAGCAGGACATTTTCAATCCTTTAAATCTTGGCCCATAGAGTAACCAAAATCATATCTCAATAGTGTTTCACTTTCTTTGATTTCTAAACTGGTTTAACAATATTCATATGACACCTGGCCACTGGTAACTCCTCTTCTGAGAACTGTCTATTCATATCCTTTTTTTCTATTTTTTAATTGTAATAGTCATATTTCTCTTATTGATTTGAGAGTGCTCTTTATATGTTAAAGATATCAAATCTTTGCTGTAATTTGAAAATGCTTTCCTTCCTCATTGCTTCATTTTAACTTTGGTCATAGTTCTTTTCTATATAGAAGGTTTTTAAAAACTTTTATAATGTATTTAAGTCCTTGATCTTTTCATTATGATTTCGGTAGTTTATGTCCAATAGAAAGCCTTACCCACTGTAAAACTGTAAAATTTGTCACTCATAACGTCTTCTAGTACTTTAAAATTTTCATCCACTAGGAATTTATTAGGGTGCAAAAAATGACATTGATCTAATTTTGTTTTGCCCCCAAAGGTTAGTCAGGTGTTGGAACGTTATTTATTTATTTATCTTTAGTGTTTGCAGTACGCAGGTCTCTCACTGCTGTGGCCTCCTCCGTTGCGGAGCACAGGCTCTGGTCGCCCAGGCTCAGCGGCCATGGCTCACGGGCCCAGCCGCTCCGCGGCATGTGGGATCTTCCCGGACCGGGGCACGAACCCGCGTCCCCTGCATCGGCGGGCGGACTCTCAACCACTGCGCCACCAGGGGAGCCCTGGAACGTTATCTATTTATAACGTTTATAATCCGTATTTCTCGACTGAGTTGAAATGTCATCGTCACCAAAGTTTAACCCCCACCTTTGTTTATTCTTGCAATTTGTTCTTCTAGCTAATTTGGCTTGAGTGATCTGGGATGGCCTCTCTGAGGAAGTGACCTGAAGGATTCAGTACAGAAAGTTGGGATTGGGGAGGGAGAAGAAAGAGACAGAGAAAGACAGACAGACATTTGATTGGTTCAGCTTAAGTTGCCTTCCCAAGAATGCAGGGAATAACGTGAGGACAAGAAGGGGATGAGAGAGAGGAGATTAAAGCATCAATGGATTAGAGGACTGTTGAGTTGGGGATACTTGAACATTTGAGTTTTTCTATTTTTTACTATTATAAATAATGTTGTGAATATTTTGTTTAAAAGGGTTGCATACACACATGTGCAAATATACACAGTCCGAGGTTTAGTGATGAGAGAGTTTTCAGGTGGAGTTCATAATTTTGCAAGAACTATGCATTCCCACATGACATATTTATCCAGGTCTCTGTAATTATAGCATATTACCTGGTTAGGGAATGAGGGAACATTACTCTACCATGTAGTAGGGTGAAGGATAGGTGGAGAAAGGCCAAGATGTGTGTCTGCAAAATTGACGTCCAAAATAAAAAACAAGTTTCATATTCTCACGGGAAGGTAGGGTTTATCAGCCAGGATGCCAGCAGTTGTGTCTAAGGGAGCAAGCCAGAGATGTGACTGGAGAGAAAATGTAAAATTAAGTCAGAAGTCAGAGTGAAACCGAAATTGAAAGAGTACATAAAGAGCAATGGTGAAATTACTTGGATTACACAAGTCCGAAGAAAGCTGGTCTAGATTTTACTTTTTACAGAAAAATTAATTTCCAAAGGATTAAACTTGAAATGGGAATAAATGAAAGCATACAATTAAATAGAAAATATGAAACCATAAAAATGAAAGGAGAAAACATTGATGAAGACATTTATGCATGATACAAAACCCGGAAGCCATGCATGAGTAAATATGGATCAATGTCTGAACACAAAGAAATGTGAAACGTATTTATGGCAGAAAACACCGTGAAAGCATCAAATTGGGAATCAATTGGGATAATTCTTTATCAACCAGATAATAAAAAATGCAGGTGGGCTTCCCTGGTGGCGCAGCGGTTGAGAGTCCACCTGCCGATACAGGGGACACAGGTTCGAGCCCTGGTCCGGGAAGATCCCACATGCCGCTAGCAACTAGGCCCGTGAGCCACAACTACTGAGCCTGCGCGTCTGGAGCTTGTGCTCCGCAACAAGAGAGGCCGCGACAGTGAGAGGCCCACGCACCGCAATGAAGAGTGGCCCCCGCTCGCCACAACTAGAGAAAGCCCTTGCACAGAAACGAAGACCCAACACAGCCAAAAATAAATAAATAAATAATAAGTAAATAAAAGACAAACAATCCAATATGGAATTGTACAAATGACTAGACCATGGCATTCATGGAATAAGAATTATAAACAGCCAAATTGGTACTTGATATGATCTTATTAATGTAAAAAAAATATTGTAAATGCAGGTTAGCATATCCTAGGAATAAATCTGGACGAATACACATAAAACTGCTCGTAGTGGTTAGTGCAGACACATTATGAGAAAAAAAATGTATTTATTCATTTATTTATTTATTTATTTATTTTTGGCTGCCTTTGGTCTTTGTTGCTGCACTTTGCGCAAGCAGGGACCACTCTTCGTTGCGGTGCACGGGCTTATTGCGGTGGCTTCTCTTGTTGCAGAGCATGGGCTCTAGGTGCGTGGGCTCAGTACTTGTGGCTCGTGAGCTCTAGAGCGCAGGCTCAGCAGTTGTGGCACACGGGCTTAGTTGTTCCGCGGCTTGTGGGATCTTCCCATACCAGGACTCGAACCCGTGTCCCCTGCATTGGCAGGGGGACTCTCAACCACTGTGTCACCAGGGAAGCCCCCTATGAGAAATTTTAACTTTCTAAGAGTGCACCTTTATGTAAAGCATAAATGATTTTATTTATTTCATTAAATTTTTTTTAACCATTTAAAGAATTGAAGTACAGTTCGTTTACAGTGTTGTGTTAGTTTCAGGTGTATAGCAAAGTGATTCCATTACACACACACACACACACATAGTGTTTTATATATATATATATATATATATATATATATATATATATATTCTTTTTCAGATTCTTTTCCACTATAGGTTATTACAAGATATTGAATATAGTTCCCTGTGCTATAGAGTACGTCCTTGTTGTTTATCTATTTTATATATAGTAGTGTGTATATGTTAATGCCAAACTCCTAATTTATCTCTCCCCCTCTCCCTCTGCTATCCTCTTTGGTAACCGTAAGTTTGTTTTCTATGGCTGTGAGTCCATTTCTGTTTTCTAAATAAGTTCATTTATATCATTTTTTAAAGACTCCACATATAAGTGATATCATATGATATTTGTCTTTCTCTGTTTTACTTCACTTAGTATGCTAATCTGTAGGTCCTTCCATGTTGCTGCAAATGGCACTGTTTCATTTTTTATGGCTGAGTAATATTCCATTGTATATATTCCCACATCTTCTACATCTGTTTATCTGTCAATGGGCATTTAGGTTGTTTCCATGTCTTGGCTACTGTGAACAGTGCTGCTCTGAACATAGGGGTGCGTGTATCTTATTGAATCATAGTTTTGCCTGGACATATGCCCAGGAGTGGGATTGCTGGATCATATGTTAGTTCGATTTTTAGTTTTTTAAGGAACCTCCATACTGTTCTCCATAGTGGCTGTACCAATTTACATGCTTCCTTTTTCTCCACACCCTCTCCAGCATTTATTATTTGTAGACTTTTTTTTTTTGCTGCATTGGGTCTCCATTGCCGTGCGCAGGCTTTCTCTAGTTGCGGCTGTCGGGGGCTACTGTTCGTTGTGGTGCGCGGGCTTCTCAT
This sequence comes from Phocoena phocoena, assembly GCF_963924675.1. Taxonomy (NCBI): domain Eukaryota; kingdom Metazoa; phylum Chordata; class Mammalia; order Artiodactyla; family Phocoenidae; genus Phocoena; species Phocoena phocoena. Next base: position 129,088,585 of record NC_089240.1, on the reverse strand, counting down.
TGTGGTGGCTTCTCTTGTTGCGGAGCACGGGCTCTAGGCGCACAGGCTTCAGTAGTTGTGGCGCGTGGGCTCAGTAGTTGTGGCTCGCAGGCTCTAGAGCCCAGGCTCAGTAGTTGTGGTGCGTGGGCCCAGCTGCTCCACGGCCTGTGGGATCTTCCCGGACCAGGGCTCGATCCCGCGTCCCCTGGACTGGCAGGCGGATTCTTAACCACTGTGCCACCAGGGAAGTACCCCCAGCAGTGTTTTAACCAGTCCCGCCCCTGCCTTCTGGTGTCTCTGTTTGGGAGAACCACTGGCTTCAAGTGCGACCTCTTCATTTCCTAGTGGCTTTCAACTCTCGCCCCAGAGCAGGAATGAGAGAAGCAGCATACACAGACACAGACAGCTTTTCAGACGCTTCGTGACTGTAGGGTCCCAACATGAGAATGAGAGAGAAAGTGATTCACTCCAGTCCTAGGGAAAGAGGCCTTCCCCTCCCCCTCCTTGCTGGTCCCCAAGGCTGAAGTCACATCTCTGTCGTGTGACTCGCACTTTCACTTCCCACATGAGGGTTTTCGTGCCTTCATGCCGTTCGATTCGAAAAACAGTGCGGGGTCCTGGAAGCAGCGCCCACCTCTGCTCCTGTGAGGACATACGCTTGCTGTGCTCCGGTCACAGAGCAGACACACGAGAGGCCTGAGGCCACCTCCACCGAGGGCTTTGAAGGCTGCAGCCAAGGTCCTATCGACTCCAATCAGTGGACTCCAGACAGTTTTGCTCACTTCCCTGCAAAAGAATTTTGTGAAACTATGACAGACACACACACACACACACACACATTTTTGAGCTAGCATCGGAAATTGTTCATAAGTTTAAATAGTGGCAAAGATGTGATTTCTGGCTTACTGTGAATATTCACAATGTAAAGCTACCCCTCCCTGCCTGTGCCTTGGGAAGCCTTCATTTACCCCTAGCAGGGTGCCTGCCTACCAGGGTTTGAACGGCAGTCATGAAGACCACGCAGCTTTTCAGAAGCCACTGATGGGCCGGGTTCCACAGGAAGCTGGCGCCGTGTGCTGGGGCGTGGAACGGGCTAGTCCTTACAGAAAGTGGTGGCTTCTCGTTGCCAACGGGGCTGACTCTGGCCTCATGGAGTGGCGCTGTGTGAGCAGACTGAGCCGTCTGGAGGACTAAGGAGAGCAGCCTCTACGCACGCAAAAGTATCCTGTACCATTGAGATACTGGCAACATCGTCCCCGGGGAAAAGGCCCCAACATGCTCTTCACTGAGAACTCCATAGACGGCATCTATTTCCAAAAACGGCATTGCAGCCCCCAGGGCATGAGACGGAATTGCCATGAACTGCCTTTGGGAGATGGGCTGAGCAGCTCAGTGATGGGAGTAGAGAACATCAGAAGGAGAGCCCCTTCCTGCTCTGCCTTTGAGCCAAACTTTGTTTTCCTGAGATTAAACCTGCTTCGGCATGAACACAGTGAGATTTTCACCAGCCCTCTCTTGTCAAATCGTAACCTGTTTGCCTGATTTCAACAGTGCTCTGGCCGACCACGATGTCTTCACTTACCTGAAGCTTGGATTTCTAGTTCAGCTGGGAAATGGAAAGAACTGTAGTCTCTGTTCTGTGCGTGCTTTCCTTTAGACGAAAGCCGGTAGGCTCAATCATCTGCGCCTTGAGGAGCTTGATAGAAAGGTGTTAAAACAGCCTTGAGGACCTAAGAGCTGTATATATCAGGAGTCAATGGTAGGTCCTTCCGGGACAGGACGCTTGATCAGTAACGCCCTTGCACTTCTGCAGAGCAGGCACCGACCGCAGCAGAGAATGAACATGTGGGCAGAGGTGAGTCCTTCTTTCCCGGGGGTGTAGTCTAAATTTTCACTCTTTCCATAGCTATCAACATTTCCTGACTAGTTGGTCCCCAGATTCTGAGGTCCACCTGGGACAGGGGCAAAGGACGTCCCTCTGGGCACAAACTTGCCAGGGACTCTGGAGTCCTCTGCCTCTGAGTTCCCTTGTAGCCTGTGGCCGGCCTCCCATTGCCCAGCGGCTCAGGGCTGCAGTGAAGTCAGCATAGGTCATAAGAAAGTCCCGTCCTCTTGCTTGGGACACACAAAGGACAAGCATACCTGGCACATCTTCAGCTAGACCCACCCTCTAGGGAGAGAGCGGCACGTCCCCGAGTCACATGGCTCACAGTACGGCTCAGGAAAGGAATCCCAACTTTCCGATCTGCAGTCCGGGTTGGGGGTCACCTGTGCTGGCCCTTGTTAAGCAGAGAGAGATTTAGGAAACACAAAAGGATCTTGGCAAGAGAACCTCAGGGGAAACAATTAGAGGTGTATGCCAACCACATTACTGGCGTGAGCAGCCTCTGTGATCCTTGACCACACACCAGCATTAATAGACTGAGAGCCATCATTTGCTGCATACCTCCTCTGTGCCAGGGTGTATGGACGAATTTAGAGACTAATAGGGGACCAGACACAGACACGTGAAGCAGACAAGAGTCAAGCATTAGTCTGCTTACAGTGGAAACTGAGGCCAGACTTGACTGTGAGGTGGACCTGAGCTGGGGCCAGGCAGACCACCCGAGGCCCAACTCAACTCCACCCCTTCCCGGCTGGGTGGCTGCGGGGAAGCTAAGATGCTTCATCTCCCTCAGCTTTAGATTTGTCCTCTTCAACATGGAGCAAGTGATAGTGAGGGTGGTGAGGCTGGAGCCCAGGACGACTGCAGCACAGACGTTCTTTTTCTATCCTAGGGCAGTAGCCAGTCGGTCGGTTGGGCACAGTCCCCTCAGAAAGCCACTCCGTGGCAGTGCCCAGCTCTTGCCCTGACATCATCAGATGCGACCAGTATCAGGTGGACTTCTCCCCAGAAGGCTGCGTCCCCCTCCTCCGGCTGCCGAACCTCCAGCCCTGACCCTTCTCAGTCAGTGGGTGCAATTCCCCAAGGAGCTCTGCTCTCCTGCGCCCCTCGGCCCCCCATCATTTGTCGTTCCAGGAGAAATATGGACAGAGGACTTAGATCCATGTCAAGTCACGATTTGCCCAGAACGTCTAATTTTTCTGTGTTTTGTTGTATCGATGTTAAGATATCTTTATTAATCGTTCTGACCCAGAAGTCATGCAGTTTCTCGATTCTGGGAAGGTGGCAGCAGAGGTGGTAACATCATTTTTGAATCTTCACAAAATCCTCATCTACTCTCCCAGCCCCGAAAGAGAGAGAGAAAGAGATACAGGAAACGATAGCAAAACCAAAAACCCAGGGTAACGTCCGCAACAAAACTAGGTGACAAGGTATTCCCACAAACTCCAAAATCTGGGTTGGCTGAGACCAACCCACCCCGGCTCCAAGGTCTGTGGACGCTTATCCCCCGAGGGAAGGAAGCAGATGGGAGGAAATCAGGGGCACGGGGTGCCTGGTGGTCCTAGAAATCCGATGCTTACCTACCTACAGGTAATTTCAACTGTGGAACTCTTTGTGGTTGCCAAAATACCAGGCAGGAAAATAAAGAGAACCCATCAATCTGTCACTAAGAAGATTAAGAGGTACAAACGAGTATGTACAAAATAAATAAGCTGCAAGGATATGTTGTACAGTACAGGCAATAGAGCCAATATTTTACAATAGCGATAGATGGATTATAACCTTTAAAAACCGTGAATCACTATGCTGTGCACCTTGAAACTTATATAATACTGTACGTACGTCAACTATACCTCAGTAAATCAAAACAACCATGAAGAGACTGTTAAGGGAAAAACAATCAACCAGATTGCTTCATCATCACGTCCTAACCGAATACAAGCACGTGGTTCCACGAAGAGGCCTAGTGTCCCGACCCACTGCCCGTAAGGTGAGGAAGCGGGAGCGGAGTTCCCTCCCTGAGAAATGAAGGGAATTCTGAGGCTCCCCACTCAGGACTGCATGCCTGCCTCCTTGGCAGCACAATTTCTAAGAAACTTAAATACAAATATTAGCACTTAAGTTGAGAGTTTGGGGGAGTGAAGAAGGGCCAATAAATAGCATACCTCTTCCCTGCCGGAGTTCTGAACCACTTGAGAAATACAAGGAAAGTCCCAGCAGATGGGGAAGCAAAGCCTCTACACTGGTAAAGGCTGGCTTGTGAATACAGCTAATTCCCTATACCCCACACAGTTAGACTCAGAACAACCCATTGGAGGGAGTGGAAAGGGAAGGAGAAAGAGACCAAATGCTCCACACTGAGAACCTCTGACAAATTCCCCCTGGTGAGGAAACGTGGACCTCTGGACGCTGCTCACCAACAGTGTATTTCACTGCATCTCCATGTGGCATCTCTTTCCTCGAGGAAACCAGGGGAGACACACAGAGTCTGTGATTGTGAGTGGTGTGGCAGCTGCGCTGACACTGCCTTAGAACATCTGGGAATTTGCAGAGGCGGCAGCCCCAGTTACTTAGGGCCCTTTTCACGTGCCTTTCTTCCAAAGTGCTGAATTTATGTTTAAAACCTCTTACTTGCCATCCCTCCCTTCGGACCCCACGTGCCGCTAATGCTGGCACTAAGGTGGGCATGCGCATTAGCTGGAGGAAGACAGCATGTCCTCAGCCCCGCGCTGCCGCCACATCGGGTCACTCATCGACGCTGGAGAGTTGCACGGTGCTTCTCTCCATTAGATGGCAGAAGAGCTTTTGTATTAGAAACTGGGGCCAAGAGGAGAAACAGGCCAGGGAGGAGGGAGAAGAAGGTGGAAAAGTGCCGTAGGCCCACCTTGGACTGTTGGCAGCCCCTCTGGGGTCATGATTAGAGGCAGAAACGACTGGAATGATTCAAGGGGAATTGTGTGTAATTCTAAGTACCCAGAGGGCTCTTGGGGGTCCTGTTTCCGGTTGCAGAGTGTGGCAGAATGCTGCGGGGCAGGCCTTGTCCCACTGCCGCCTGCAGGCCAGCACCGAGCTAGCCCTCCGAGGCTTTGGCCCGGGCAGGGCTATCCTCCAAAGGACGGCGGTGGAAAGGAGGTTTATTCTGAGCAAGCCTGTGGGCCGTGGAAGTGAAACCAAAGGAAGGCCCAGAGTGGCTGCAGGGGGAAGACTGGCTTTATGAACGTAGGCGAGGCGTCGTTGGGGTCCTGCCTTACGAGGATGCGGGGCACGGTGCAGGTTGGACATCGGGCTACACCTAGACCAGAACCGGGGAGATGAAAGTATTAGACAGAAGCCTGGGTCAGCCGAGTAGTAGCTTTCTCAAGCTTCCATAACCCTCAGTCCCCACTTCGTGCAATGAAGCTACTTTGATGACTCAGAGTTTGCAGATTAAAAATGGAATCCCCGATGGCCCTGATTAAGTCCCCTTGTAGACTCTCAGCTTTGGGGGCTGGGGGGCTTAGAAGCTCACCAATCTCGGGCTCCACTGCCCACTCTGCACTCCTCTCTAGCAAGGCCTGATGGCTTGATTCAAACCCAAGCAAACCTGTGCATTTTCTGCCTCTAAAATCAGCCTGAGGCCCATTCGCATACTGGTGACGGCACAGTGGGCCCGCAATTTCAGCAGATCTGAGTTAAACAACATTGTCAAGATCTAGACTGTTCTTTTTTCTTTTTCTTTTTGGCAAGGAAAACCTGAGTAATTGAGTTTGGGCTTGGGTTCAGCTGTGTGACCTAGGGAAGGGCCTCCCCTCGGTGGGGTGGACCACAGGGACGGCCTCCTTCCCCAGCTCTCCTCTAGGGCCAACGTAGCAGCTCCTCTAAGGACACTCCCTTCCTTCCAGCCATCAGACAGTGCTTCCGAGGGCTCGCTCCCCGTGGTCCGGACAGGCGGGAAAGCCACCGGCCAGGCTGCGGGAAGCTGTGCCACGGGGTCCAGGCCACTCGGCGCTGCCGCTGCTTCCGTGAAGATGGGCTTTCCTCCTCCTCGGGCTTCTCCCCGGTTTTCCGCTTCACGCGCTGATCTGTGCCTCCCAGGTAACAAAACCACATCTCTTCTCCGGGGCCGTTCCAGGCACGCGAGAAAAGAGCAGGAAGGATGCACGAGCCGTACTCACGTGGGGCCGCTGCTCCGCGCTCCACTCGGGGCTATGCTTTGGACCGTGGCGTGTGGTAAGAAACAAATAGAAACCACTGCAACACCGAACTAATGAAAGACTGATTAAAGTCTCAGTTATTTTAATTATGTTTTATTTACTTTTGTGTATAGGTTTTATCTGTTATCGTGTGTTTGTTGTATTATTTCATTATACTTAATGACATTACAGTGTATCCATACTGTAGAATGCGGCAGTTAAAAGACTGAAGTATGATTCCCTTTGTTATAAAGCAGAAACTAACACACCATTGTAAAGCAATTGTACTCCAATAAAGATGTTAAAAAAAAGAAAAAGAGAAAAAGATTGACGTAAACCAGTTATGTGCTGACTGAAAACCTCTCCCGGACACATTATGCGGTGAAAACACTAAGGGCAGTCAGTTTATATGTGTAATATGATCCCATTTCAGCTTTTTTAATGTGTGACTGTGGTGAATGTTTATATACATACACGTGTGAGTGTGGGAATATGTGCATATATGCGTGCAGGTGTGTGTTAATGTATGCACGCAGGTGGGTACTGTGTGTGTCCACACACGTGTGCAAATGCGTGCGTACATGTGATCGTGTTTATGCTTGCATGTGTAAGGTGTGTGCATGCTTGTTTCTGTGTACACGTGTGGGAGTGTGTGTGTGTGTGTGTGTGCGTATGCCCATGCGTGTGAGTGTGTGCGTGAAGTGTTTGCGTTTGTACGCACCGGACAAAGCAGGGAAGGAAGTGAGCCCCCCGGCTGAGAGCGATGCTCTCTGGGAGAGCAGGGGGAGAAAGTCACACTGACTTTCACTTCTCGCTTTTCAACCGTTTGGATCATGTGTCTTTGAAAGTCTTTGACTTTCATCTTTGTGTTTTCAGTATTTTCAAGGTTTAGGGCCCAAATGAAACAAAGCAATCCCCACATGCCCGCAGCCCCGTCATGGGAAAAAAGAGTGGAAGTGATCAGCTGTGGCCAAGCCAGAGCCGAGGGTCCGAGTCCAAGGAAGAGAAACAAGAACCCGGAAAGGATGGCCTCACTCAGACCGCTGGCAGAGCAGGGCACTTAGTGTGATTTCCAGGCGGAGCTGGTGGCAGGGCTGGGAGCAGGGAAGGCGTCATCCGGGGAAGACGTCGTGACCATCGGCTCTGCGGTAACGAGTGGGCAAACGGCCCTCCAGGGACCCGTGCTGCTCAGAGACTCTAGGCGCCCATTAGGTCAGTGAACACCCAAAGAACAGTCAGTGTAACATGCAAGGGGCTGGAAAACTGGAAGCACAAACTCCGTCTGGGCCAAGCAAAACCATCAGCAGAAGGGGTTTTCAGGTTTCAGTGAACACACTTCGAGTCTCACACTTTGGCCCCGGTCCAAATGGTACCTAAGTGAGCTCCTGTCCTTGAGGTGACAACTCCATTTCCACGAGGCGCTGAAAATGAAGAGAACCCATCTCAGTGACCTCAACAGGTCACTCCTGTTGAGTCTCGATGTGTTAGATCTCTAGGCTCTTTAGCAATCTTCTCCTCCCCTCTGCTGTGAGAAAGGGATGCACAGGAAGGAATCGAAGCCTAGGCATAAGGCCTCCTACTTGTATCTTTGGTCCTACCGGGGAAGAGAGAAGCAAACGTGTCCCCCAAAGTCTGGGAAGGTGCCGACTATGTCCTAGTTCTGTCCTGCTTCCTCCCACCCTGGACGATCATGACCTCAGCATCCCCAATACGTCAAAGGTTCCCTGCTTTCACTTAACCATTAACTCAAGCATACGTGTTGGGCGCCTACTCAATGTCTGACTCTGCCCTAACTGCAGAGGATGCAGAAACGAGCAACAGACTTTTAGTCAACAGATCTTCACCAATAATACTAATATGTACCAGCCACTGTTTGAGAGCCTAAATAAGAAATCATTCTTGCCATCATGGAGCCCACAGGCTTTTGGGGTAGCCAGAGAGAGAATCCGCCTGACTCAGCCCAGGGCTCAGAAGAGGTGTCTAGAGCGGGGTGACACGTAAGCCGGGGTCTCCCTGTGACTCAACGGAGCTGAAACAGGGGAGGCTGCAGGAACCCTGGGAGTTTGGTGGGGAGGGGCGGTGGCGAGGGAGGGACAACATAGCCAACGCACAGAGTCAAAGTGTCCTTAAGACCAACTCGCCGGACCTTCCATGCCACGGGAATTCCCCACGGCGTCAATGACCCCGCCGGCCCGGCCTCTGTTCCAACCTAAGTAACATCACGCTCAGCACCCTACCCCTACCCTGAGGCCGCTCTTCAAAACGTAGTCAGAAGGAGGACTTTCGTTAGGGTCTGTCAAAGACAACTTCACTCATCTCGGCTCGTTTCTGTAATAACTCAACAGGTGAACTAAAGTGACGTCACCATCAGAGCGAGCACTCCGCCGCTCTCACTGAACAGAAGGCAGAATTCAAAAGGCTCACAGAATGGGGACAACGGCCATCTGTGGAGAGGGCTCCAGGGTCTCCCATGACTTAGAGAATTGCTAGAAAGCTGCCTTTTCCGGCCCAGGAGCTCGACAGAGGAGAACGCAGGATGGCCCCACTGCAGAAGCAGCACACCTTGAGCTCTGAATTCAGTGTCTTGGGCTTTGGGGACCTGGCTGAATTACAAATCTCCCTGTTTGCTCTGTTTCTAAACATGCATCTTGTCACCCTAGCAGGGCACACGACTCTTGCGCTCATCACCCTCTTTGACTCCGCGTACTTCCTCCTTCGCAACCTGTCCACCATTGAAATCGGCTAGATATGGGTCACCGTCCCCAGCATGCTGGCCAGTTTCCTGTCCGGGAGCCAGCGGATGCCCTTCCTGGGCTGAGCCCTGCAAATGCATCTCTTCAGCGCCCTGGGCAGGGCAGAGTGTTTCCTCGTGGCTGCGATGGCCTACGACCGCTTTGTGGCCGTCTGCAAGCCCCTGCGTTACACAGTCATCATAGCCAGGACCCTGTGTCTGCAGATGCTGGGTCTGGCGTGAGTCAGCGGACTTGCGCTCTCCTTCACCCTCCCCACACTGATATCCCTCTTCCCCTTTGGTCAGTCTCGTGAGATCCGTCCTTTCTTCTGTGACATCCCCGCTGTGCTACTCCAGGCCTGCGCGGACGCACGCGGGCCAGTGAGGTCGCGGTCTTCCTCGTCTGCCTGCTCATCCTGTTGGTTCCCTTCCTGCTGACCCTGCTCTCCTGCGGGTTCATTATCGCTGCCGTCCTCAGAATCCACGTGGCTGAGGGCAGGGGCAAGGCCTTCTCCGCCTGTGCTGGGCACCTGCTGGTCTCCCTTCTGCACTACGGCTGCACGACATTCATCTACATGCGCCCCGAGTCATGCTACGCCCCAGAACAGGACAAAACTGTGTCCTTAATCTACACCAGTGTCACTCCCGTGCTCCACCCTATGATCTATAGTCTGAGGAACAAGGAAGTCGAGGGGGCCCTCAAGAGACTCCTGGAGAGCCACGAGCAGACGAGGCCGGCGGCCCAATGCAAGGGGAGGGGGAAGAGGGGCTCCACGTGCCAGAGCCCAGTCGGTCATGTCCGTGCAGCCCTCGCAGCCCCACGCCTCCTCCTGAGGGCTGTGCTGTGGTTCTGCGGGCGCCTGGACCTTACCGGTAACCCCCTTTCCCGCCGTCACACGTGGAACAAACCGTGACGCTTTCCGAGATGGAGCAGCTCTGGGGGGTCAGTGAACGTTTCACGGCCCCTTCACGGACAATGACACCCAGACTCTGGAGCACCGTCAGACACTTCTCCGGCCAAAGAGCTAGAAGTACAAGGAGCGAGCTCCCAAGTCCAAATGAGGTAAAGGCAAGGGGGCAAAGGCAGAGCCAGCCCAGGGGCTGTACCCCACTCCACCCTCCTCCTGCGCGCCCTCCTCTCCGCCGTGTTTCCCGACCTACCCCGCTTCCAGCCTCTGGGCCAGCTGGCCCCTCCTCATGGTGCCATGGGTTCCAGGACCGCTCACTCCTGGCGGCCTTGGGGAGTGCCCGTGCGCTCACTCATTACCTGGGGCTGAAGTGCTTTGCTCTCTCCCTGACTGGCCGAGAGGCTCCTTGAAGGCAAGAACTGTGATTAACCTGCCGCCCCGGCACCAGGCACATAACAGTTGTTCAATCAGCACTAATCGGACGCTGACCACCACCCCCGCCCGCCCGCCCGCCCCCCCCGCCCCCCGCCGCCGCCGTGAGCTCTGGCATAGGAACAGCTTCAGACCCTGGCTGCTAATGGAAGGGAAGCCTTCAACATCCTGCTGAGCCTCCGAGATTCAGGGACTCAGGTCCGGCATTATGATCCCAAGGAAGTGTTTGCTGACCCCACGTCCACCCCACAGGCTGGGCAAGGTGCCCTGGATCCCTGCATCCTAGCACTTAGCAGCAAATAATTCTTGAATGAGTGAATGAGCACCTTGTGGGTACCAGGCACTGCCCATGGCACTGGGGATACGACAAAGCATAAGGCACAAAAGAGCTCACAAATGAGGCTGGCGAGTTGAGCACCTTATTTAAAAGACTAAAATAAAACGAATTATTTAGAAAATATACAATGGTTACGAGCTCTTCTTTCATAGGCAGGAGTCATTCACCCAGCACCAAGCCTAGAACACCCACATGCTGTTTAAAAGGGTCAGGAAGGAAAGGGTCTGGGTCCTTGATGACCCTTCATTGGAAAACTCAACCACAACCATCATCACCTCCCTCTAGCCTTCGTGTTTGGTCAACAGTACACTTCCTCATAGTTCAAACCCCCAAAACCTTCCTCACCAAACCCCAACCTTGCCTACTCTCCTCAATTCATGTCTCCTACCACCTCCCTCATCATTCCTAGACGATGACCCCACCTCCTGCCACAGAGGGGCCCTCAGAGCCACCAGAGGGGCACTCCTCAATGGGAGTGGCAGACCTTGGAGGGCAGGAACCATGTGGGTAATTTTCCCTCGTGTCCAGCCCTACTTGCTCTCTGGCCTGCGCCCTCAGACCTAGGAAAGGGCAGAGCCTGGAGGGGCAGGAGGCGGTGCCATCATGAGGTCCTGGCAGGGAACCCAGATGGCGACTCCAGGTTGATCAAAGTGAAGGTGGGGTGATCGCTAGCTTCAGCGTATGTGGAGAGAGAACTGACGTGAAAGTCAGAGAGACAGCGACCGAAACACCAGTAGCCGCTTGTTGCCGACCACATCCCGTTGCAACCCTACGCGGGCCCTGTGCTTCAGGGCCATGCGATACCCTTACGAGAGGGGTGCACGGGCACCCCTGTATTTGGACAAGCTTCGAGGGGTGCCTCTTCTTTTATCTCTTCAAGAGATATTATTTTCACTACTCTCACCCCTAAACCCTTCCCTATTTTCAAAATAAACTAGTGAAACGTTGACAAGTGTTGAAGCCGGGTGAAAGGTAGGCGGATTTTTAAAAACACTATCCTCTCTCCTTGTGCGTACATGTGAAATGTCCACAATAAAGACGCTAGAAAAGTCAAGGTACTGACCGGTCTCCCACCCTCGGCATTTATCTAAACTTCGCTCTTCCTTTAAGGCACAGCTCAGATGCCTCTGAGCCCCCGACCCCTTTTTAATGACCGCCTCGGTCGAGTTCGCACTTAAGGCAAGGGAATGCTGCTGACAGGAGAGCAGCCTCGGGTTCCCATCCACCACGGCCTTGCCGTGTGTGCACAGCACCGACCCACGTGTTCCTGTGCACGTGTGCACCCACACAAACGTGCACACACACAAGGCCCTGGGTGGGCAGGGGTGCAGAGACAGGGGGGTCCATCACTCCCAGGCAGTGGGGTGGGAGTCTGGCGCCACAGGGGGCCCCAGGGAGGAGGGAGACCCTCTCCTGGGTGCCGTGGGACAGGACGTGGGTCTGTGTGGTTGGGGCGTGATCCTGGGTGACATGACGATAACCCACTGACCTGCCCAGGGAGGAGGGGTTCCCAGAGAGCAGGCGCACAGCAGTCTGTCAGGTAAGAGATGACGCCCCCTTGGCTAAGAAATAGAGATCTATGTCTAGACCCTATGTACCCACGCACACATGCACTCAAGCTCACACAACTGCTATTGGTGGCAATTGGCTCAGGAACTGAAGGTTCCCTTGCTGGCTGGCTCTCTAAGCTTCTAGAGTAGGGACGGGGAGAGGGGTCTAGCCCAGCTGAAATATTCGCCTTGGTTCTGCTGCCCCCCCCCCGCCTGCCCCCTCTGCTCTCCAGTCCCCCTGTTCCCCGAGCTGCCACTGCTGCCCCTGGGGTGAGGGGCCACCCAAGGGTGTGCTGGGCAGAGCCTGGAGAGAGGCAGGCAGGGCCTGGTGGGGTCGGGTGAGACGTGACGGTAGCGGGCACTGGAGGGCGGGCGGCAGGGCTTGGGAAGCAGCGTGGGCACCAGCTTGGTTAAGGGGGGTGGGGGAGGCATCTATTTTGGGTGGGTTGTGATATTTTTGGCATTTTATTAAAAATGGAAAAAGTTATTTTAGTTATAAGCACTCTGGTGCTTCCTCCCCTCCCCCCCACAGGCAGACCCCCATAGGTGTCAGGGAAAGGCAAGCCCCCTGGGGGGGTGGGGGGCTAGAGCAGGGGCTGCTATGGCTATGAGAGGGTGAGCTGGTGATGTGAGCCGGGGCACCTGTCACATGACGCTCTCCACCACCACCACCTTGCTGCTCTCAGACACCGGGGTCAGGGTGGTCAGGCCCCTGACATCCGAGTCCTGAGCTCTGTACTCCAAGTGGTGGAGGCCCCAGACGGGCTGCGTCAGGTGCTGCCGGCGCTGCGGGAGAGAGGGACACGTTGGGTCCCTGGGGAGGGGCACCTGCTTGTCCCTGGCCTCTCTCCACTTCCTGCCACCTGCCACCAACTTGGGGCCCGGGGCCGCGCCCCTCCTGAGCAGGCCCCGCTCCCTACGCTAGGGAAATAGGGGTTCAGTGGAGGGCCGAGTGGCTGCTAGAACAGAGGCCAGGGACAGGCCTCTCCTCCGCCGCCACCACCTGAGCGAGGCCCTGGAGGGCCAACTCTCCTCCCGTACACCCCCCTCCGAGCTGGCCCAGAGGCTCTGGCACAACGGTCTGTCCCTCCTGGCGGGTGGGAGAAGGGGCAGGGCGCTCTGGAGGTCACGTCTCCACCCAACGGGAGGGAGGGATGGTGTGCGGGAGACGGGGCGCGGGGAACTGACCTCAGCCACGGTCCCCTTGGCCCTGAGGAGGCAGCCCAGGAGGTGGAGGGGCACACCCAGCATGGAGGAGAGCGCGAAGCCCCAGCCCATGGCCTCGCCCCACCACGGGTACACGTAGGTGTTGTTGTAGACCAGCGGCTTGTAGTAGACCGTGTTGAAGATGAAGACGCCCTGCGGGCGAGAAGCCTCGCGCTCAGCCGGCAGCCACCATTGCGAGCCCTCAGTGTCCCTCGCTCTGCCCAGCCTCCCCCGGCCCTTACCATGCACACCAGCGGGGTGAAGAAAGACCAGCACCATTTCATCCAGGGGCAAGGTCGGTACCCGATCATGCAGGCCACGTCGTCCATGAAGCGGTCGGCTCCTGGGGTCACGTGAGGCCAGAGGGCCAGGGCTAGAGACGCACCACCCCTGACCGCACCGCACCCCCGGCTTGCCTGTCGGCCCAGACCTACCGTACACCCAGGCGATCACCACGCACTCCCAGAAGGCCTGCCAGAGCAGGGTGGTGCCGCTGGCTGAGTAGTAGTCAAACAGCTGGAAGACATACATCCCGCCCTGGGGATGGAGCCAGGTCAGGGAAGGTGGCAGCCGGCAGCCTGAGGCCAGGGGCATCCCTCACTCTGTCCCCACTCACATCAGTCACCACGGAGAGATCAATGACAAAGCAAAGGGTACAGCAGAGGACCACGGAGATCTCTCTTTGGAAACGGAAGTAATAGGAGGCCGGGAGGAGGTCCAGCAGGCCGGTGATGAAGACTTCCACACCTACAAACTGTGGCCGGGCAACTCAGGCTGTGCCCCTCCCCACCACCTGCCATCTCCCGTCGCCCAGTGTGCCCTCTGCTCGCCAGCACCCCTCCGCCCCACCGCCCAGCCCCCTCTCTTGCGTCCCCCCTCTCAAACCTGGCTGTCAAGGCCAAGCAGCAGCAGCATGAAGAAGAACAGAGCAGCCCAGAGCGGGGCCACAGGCATCAGCGTGACGGCCCGGGGATAGGCGATGAAAGCCAGGCCAGGCCCTGAGGGGGAAGGGGCAAGGTGTGGACACCTGGAGCCCCCCCCACCCACGTCCTGTCCCCCTCCACCCTGCGCCACGGTACCAGAGAAGTGGACGATGCCAGGGCACCCTGTGGCCAAGGGCCTTTCGACTTCTGTCAAGACACTGCCGGGCCACTCGAGCCCTCGTGTGTGTGTGTGTGTGTGTGTGGGTGTGCGCGCGCGTGTGCGCGCCATACCAGGGGCTGGAAGGTTCCCGCGAGCCCTTGGTAGACCTGTACCCATGAGAGTGGCGTGTCTGGCTCAGCCTTCTGTACCTGGGTTCCGGCAGCTACTGTGGTCGCAGATCACCACTGACCCAGAAAAGGCCGACCTTTCCCTCTACAACACTCAGGCAAGTGTGAGGGCCTACCCCGAGGCCCCTGGATACAGACGGATGGGGCGCGGGGCTCCACGTGGCCTGGCCTGAGGTGGCTGGACAGCTGTGCCTCGCAGCTGCTCAGCCAGGCCTCCTGGCCCAGAGTGATGGGACAAATTGAGTTTGAATTGTTCTCATTTCTCAGAACGTCATTCTGTGTGCGTTCGCGTACACGGTCCGTTACGACAACAGCTGCCGCTGCTCCGGAGGCCGGGCTGGGGCTTGGGGCGTCTTTACCTGATTCCGCCACCTTGGAGATGTGCACGCCCTGCTCTGTGGCCATGAAGCCCAGGATGGAGAAGACCACGAAGCCAGCAAAGAAGCTGGTCCCGCTGTTGATGAGTGCGAGGATGATGGCATCCCTGGGGGCAGAGGGGACCGTGTGGGCTGGTGAGACTGCCTGCTGCCCACGGCAGGCAGGGCAGGGGTGGCAGGGCTGTAGTGCCTACTTGTAGCAGTTGTTGTTGAAGCGATTGTAGCCGCCCAGGGCCGTGAGGGCCCCCAGGCCAATGGCGTAAGCAAAGAAAATCTGGGTCCCGGCATCTATCCATACCTGGAGATGAGCGAGGGTAGAGCAGGTGTGAGGAGCCACGGCGAGCACAGGTAAGCTGCAGAGGGAGGGAGAGGCAGGGCCCTCCCCTGGCAGGGAGCGAGGCCGCAGCCCGCAGGCAGGTCCCACGCCTCCCGTGCCGACTCCAGGTCCTGGTCTGCAGAGAGGCGGGGGTCCTTGGTGCCGGGGATTAGAACTCAGCTAGCCAGAGACAGAGGCAAGATCAAGACGACAGCAAAGGCCTCTGCCTCCCACGCAAGCAGCGCCAAGCGGCTGCTCTGCGGACCCTGCTGGAACGCTCCCGCCCTCCAGAGACCTGGCCGTGTCCCGCGTGTCCCGCAACCACCGGCAGGCTGTCGTATTGTGTGTCTGTTCACACAGTTGTCCCCACAACCTGACAGGGAGCCCCTGAGGGAGGGATGGGTCCACGCTCCCCACTGGGTCCCCGAGGGCAGACAGGCAGGTGAGAGAGACAGACCGAGAAGGTCAAAAGCTGATGCAGAACCAGAACCGAGAGAAACTGGAAGGGAGGGAAGGCGAGCCAGGGAAGGCGAGCCAGGGATGCCCCCCACCCCAGGGAAGGGGCAGCCGCTGCCGGGCCCACTCCACCTCCACTCGGGAGGGAAGGCTGCCGGGCCTGGAGGCGCAGGGTGGAGAGGACTCTCCAGCCAGGGGGTGGGGATCAAGTGGTCCGGACTGAAGTCCCTGCCCCTCCTCGGGCTCTGGCCCTGGTGCCGTCTCCTCCCGTGGCAGCAGTGGTTGCTGGCAGACACTCACACTCCACAGGCAGTGCTGACCCCGGGCTTGCCGTCACCCCGGCTGTACCTTTTCTGTTGACTTGACTCCTCTCAAGACAAAGACGTAGACCAGCACTCAGCAGGCCAGCAGACACAGGGTCACCTCCCAGCTGAGGGTCCCCGGAACCTCTAGGGCCCCGGAGAGCCTCAAGACTTTGTTCCTGGGGGAGGGAATGCCAATGAGGGCTGTGCCAGCAAAGGGCCAGGAGACTGCCGGTGGTCCTGGGGTGGCGCCCCCAGCCCCTCCTCCCCTCCCACCCCACGCCCCCCCCCACCGCCACAGCCCTTCCGGCCGGCCGGTCTCCCCCATGCACCTGGCCAGCCCGGGCCAAGCCTGCAGCCTGAAGTCGCTGCAGTCTTTGGCCCCGGAGCCTTGGAGCCCATGGCGGCCTGGCCCCACTCCGTCCCCAGCGGGCCCAGCAGCAGCCCCACGCTTCCCTCCCCAGGCCGGCAGGCACCGCCCGCTCTGCATCCCTGGCCTCATCCCCGCAGGGCTGGGCCCCGACTCACGCACACGTGCACACGAAGACACATGCAGACTCGAGCTACGTGTGGGAGACCAGAGGGCTGGCCGGGCCTGGCCCACAGGTGCCCGACTCCCTTCCAGAACTCGATGACAGGGACCTGCGCTCAGCAGGCTGGTCACACGTGACGTTGGCCAGGCTGGCACTGACACAGACTTCGAAGTGAACGGGGCTCGCCTGGGATTTGCAGGCTTGGCAGGGAAACTAACGTTCTCAGAGGCCTTAGGAGGTGGGGCGGGGCTCTGTTTGCACATGCGCACTGGGGAGCTCCAGCCACACTACTGCGAGGAGCGTCACCTGGAGGCCTCATGGCTAAGCCGCTCACGGGGAGCCTGGGCCCGAGGTAGGCCGGTTAGAGGGACCGGAAGATGCGGGTGTCTGTCTACGCAGGCTCATTGGGGTTACACAGCTCTCTGCGGTGAGGAGCTTCGTAAGGGGGCGACCATTGGCTGGAGAGCCTGCAGGCTCTGTCGGTGGGAACCAATCACGAGTCAGGAGGCGTTACCAAGGGTCTGTTTGCGCAGGCGCTCTGGGACTCCCCACCTGAGTGGCCGTTAGAAGGTCGGTTTTGTGAGGGACCGTTTTTTCCTTCCCCCGCTCGTAGGGAGGGTGGAAGCGGTTCTAGATGGAGTCTGAGGCAGATGGTGAAGGAGCCGTGAGGGCAGCAGACGAAGGCGCAGGTGCCGCGGCCGCTGCAGTGGGAGCAGCACGTGGTGGCCAGGGTGACCCCGGTGACCCGGTTGATCCGGGCGACCCTGGAAACCCTGGCAACCCTGGCATCGCAGGAGAGGCAGGTGGCGCAGCCGGTGGCCTTGTGCAGATCCAGTGGGCAGCCCACGCAGCAGGGCCACGTGGAGATGCAGGACCCGGGGCCGGAGGTCCGGGTCCGCAGGTGCTACAGTGGTATCCTTTTGCAGGAGCCCCCGTAGGCCGGGCGGCCAGGGGCTGGGCTGCAGGTGGTTTGTGGGGAGGGGCTGCAGGCGGTGGGGCCTTAAGTGTAGAAGGAGGGAACTCTGGGCGGCTGGAGGGTATGGGCCAAGGGTGGTCTGGGCTGAAGGGATGGTGGTGGGGCAAACCAACCTGAGGGAAACCAGAGGGTAGGGGTGGTGATGTCCAGGGTGGCCTCAGTGTATAGGGTGGGAGGTTGTGGACGGCCTAAGGGGTGGTCTGGCGGGGAAGCCGGGATGTGGGGGTGTGAAGGCGGGTCTCAGTGAGGAGGAAGCCTGAGGCACAGGCGAAATCAGTAGTGTGGGTGGTGCCTTAACCATATCTCCTCCAGCACCCTTACTGTGCATTTCCCATCGCGCATGGACGCGGAGATCGCCCACCAGTGGCTGAGTGTATACTTTCTAGTCCCAGAGCCCATTCAGAAGGAGCTCATTGTGGAGGGCCGCGTCCTGGTCATGTGGGTTCTAGAGGGGTCAAGGGAGGGGCTCGTGGCAGGTGGCCAGAGCCAGGCTCAGGCCAGGTGGAGCTGTAAGGGAGGGTTAAGCCTAAAGAAGAAGTGTGCTGCCCTGGGACTGTCGTTGTGGGGGGACAGGGAGGGACGTGTGCCTCCCCAAACTTGAATTTTATTTTTCCCTGCCTTTTAGCCGATTGACTGCTGAAGACTTTGGCCAACTCCGAAGTTCCATCATGTTCTGTGTGGACCAGCTTTGCTCGGTGGTTCACATCTTGCTGGACATTTTTACCCAGTTTTTCGTTTAGCGTCAGCAGGCCCCAGGGCGCTAACCCTAACTTATGTGTCGTGTCCTTGGCGTCCTTCCCTAGGGCATTGCTTTCTTCAGTGGTCCCCACTTGTTGCGGCCTCGTCTGTTGCCTATCCTGGCCCTTGGGCGCTCAGGGTCCACGTATTTTATTTGGTGATTAAATGTTAACTGCAGAAAATACAACTGAGCTGCTGTTCTGTGTCTGAGTTTAGTTTTAGCTTCTGCACCTCCTAATATTCTTGCATTTGTGCTCAGGTTGGAGGGGAGGTCTGGGATTCAGCTATTCAAGTAGCACACCTAATTGAAGACAATGTCAGAAGTGGAACAAAAAGAAAACTGTGTCTTGCCATTCAGTGTTAATTTTGGAATATTTTCTTAGTTCTATAGTTACATTTTTATATTAACGTATAATGCCAGAATACTAAGTAAGAGATTGTGGCTTACCGACCTTGTTTCAGGTCTGCAAAGAAAAGTGCTGGGGCAGTTGGTTAAGTGTTTGGGGTGAGGTGATAAGCTCCCTCTAAAACAGCTTGTATTCTGCAACCTTGCTAAACTCACTAGTTGATAGTAATAGCTCTTTTTATAAATCCCATGGGCCTTTCTACATATACAGTCATTTTGTCTGTAAATAAAGGCACATTTACTTCTTCCTTCCCAATCGATGCATTTTAACTGATTTCTGTCATAACGGTTTGGATGTTCCTGCTTCTTTGCATGCCCGGTAAGTTTAGATTGGGTGCTAGGCATTATAAGATTTCCCTTGGGTGCTGGATGTGTTTCTCTTCCTGATCTTATTCTTAAGCTTTGTTCTGGGATCCTATTAAGTGACTTGGAAACAGTTTGAACCTCTTAAGTCTTAGTTTTTTGTTTTCTTGTTTGTTTGTTTTTTTGCGTTATGCAGGCCTCTCACTGTTGTGGCCTCTCCCAATGCGGAGCACACGCTCCGGACGCGCAGGCTCAGCGGCCATGGATCACGGGCCTAGCCGCTCTGCGGCATGTGGGATCCTCCCCGACTGGGGCACGGACCAGTGTCCCCTGAATCGGCAGGCGGACTGTCAACCACTGCGCCACCAGGGAAGCCCCTGTGTCTTAGTTTTTTAAGAGTTGCTTTTTGGGACCAGAGCAGTTCTCACTGCAGGATTAATTTTTTTTAACATCTTTTTTGGAGGATAATTGCTTTACAATGGTGTGTTAGTTTCTGCTTTATAACCAAGTGAATCATTTATACATATACATATGTTCCCATATCTCTTCCCTCTTGCGTCCCCCTCCCTCCCACCCTCCCTATGCCACCCCTCTAGGTGGTCACAAAGCACTGAGCTGATCTCCCTGTGCTATGCGGCTGCTTCCCACTAGGTATCTGTTTTACGTTTGGTAGTGTATATATGTGCATGCCACTCTCTCACTTTGTCACAGCTTATCCTTTCCCCTTCCCATATCATCAAGTCCATTCTCTAGTAGGTCTGTGTCTTTATTCCCGTGTTACCCCTAGGTTCTTCATGACCATTTTTTGTTTCTTAGATTCCATATTTATCTGTTAGCATACTGTATTTGTTTTTCTCTTTCTGACTTACTTCACTCTATATGACAGACTCTAGATCCATCTACCTCACTACAAATAACTCAGTTTCGTTTCTTTTATGGCTGAGTAATATTCCATTGTATATATGTGCCACATCTTCTTTGGATTAATTTAATTAACTGAAATCTTCTGTATTTGAGAAGGCTATAGTTAGAAACAAAGTCTCATACACTATCAGAGTGGTGGTAAAATCTATCTGGACACTTGATTGGCATTTCCTCTTAAATATTAAGATATGCATATCCTTTGACCCAGCTTTCGGAATCTATCACAGAAAAACTCTTGTGTATGTGAACAAGGCAGCATTGACCACAGTGTTATTTACAGCATTGTTTGTCATTGTGAAAAATCGGTAGAATGTACATCAACAGGGGAACGTTCAGTATATCACAGCAAGTCCGTCCTGGTGGAGTACCATACGGCAATCAGAGCAAAGTAGATAGCTGGGAACTAATATGGAAAGAGATGAAAGCAAATTGCAGAATTCTGGGTATGGCATATTCCTGTTTTTGAATACATTCTGACCATATGACCATGTGGGGAAAGGCAGAGTCACCACCTGGAATGAGCCACCCTGCTTTCAATGTCATCACTGGGCATTAGGGAAGAAAGCTTTCACTATTTAGATTTTAGATTTCCATGTTGTTTAAATATTTTCATAAGGAATTGTTAGTTTTGAAATGATATACCTTTGGAAAACGATAGTCTGCTCCATTTTATTCCCTTTAAAACCACTTACTTTACAAACTTTAGTTCAGCAAAGGTCTGTGTGGAGAGTGTCTGTGTCTGCTGCTTCTCTCATTCCTCCTCGCGGGCAAGAGTTTAAACCACGAGGAAATGAATAGGTCGTACTTGAAGCCAGTGGTTCTCTCAAACAGAGACACAAGAAGGCAGGGGCGGGACTATTTAAAACATTGCTGGGGGAACTTCCCTGTGGGCGCAGTGGTTAAGAATCCGCCTGCCAGTGCAGGGGACGCGGGTTCGAGGCCTGGTCTGGGAATATCCCACAGGCCGTGGAGCAGCTGGGCCCACGCACCACAAATACTGAGGCTGGGCTCTAGAGCCTGCGAGCCACAACTACTGAGCCCACGCACCACAGCTACTGAAGCCTGTGCGCCTAGAGCCTGTGCTCCTCAACAAGAGAAGCCACCGCAATGAGAAGCCTGCACACCGCAAGGAAGAATAGCCCCCGACAGCCGCAACCAGAGAAAGCCCGCGCACATCAATGGAGACCCAACGCAGCAAAAGAAAAAAAAGTCTACAAATAATAAATGCTGGAGAGGGTGTGAAGAAAAAGGAAGCCTCCTACACTGTTGGTGGGCATGTAAATTGGTACAGCCACTATGGAGAACAGTATGGAGGTTCCTTAAAAAACTAAAAATCGAACTACCATATGATCCAGCAATCCCACTCCTGGGCATATGTCCAGGCAAAACTATGATTCAATAAGATACACGCACCCTTATGTTCAGAGCAGCACCGTTCACAGTAGCCAAGACATGGAAACAACCTAAATATCCATTGACAGATAAACAGATAAAGAAGATGTGGGAATATATACAATGGAATATTACTCAGCCATAAAAAATGAAACAGTGCCATTTGCAGCAACATGGAAGGACCTACAGATTAGCATACTAAGTGAAGTAAAACAGAGAAAGACAAATATCATATGATATCACTTATATGTGGAGTCTTTAAAAAATGATATAACTGAACTTATTTAGAAAACGGAAATGGACTCACAGCCATAGAAAACAAACTTACGGTTACCAAAGAGGATAGCAGAGGGAGAGGGGGAGAGATAAGTTAGGAGTTTGGGATTAACACATACACACTACTATATATAAAATAGAGAAACAACAAGGACCTACTCTATAGCACAGGGAACTATATTCAATATCTTGTAATAACCTATAGTGGAAAAGAATCTGAAAAAGAATATATATATATATATATATATAAAACAATATGTGTGTGTGTGTGTAATGGAATCACTTTGCTATACACCTGAAACTAACACAACACTGTAAACGAACTGTATTTCAATTTTTTAAATGGTTAAAAAAAATTTAATGAAATAAAATCATTTCTGCTTTACATAAAGGTGCATTCTTAGAAAGTTAAAATTTCTCATAGGGGGCTTCCCTGGTGACACAGTGGTTGAGAGTCCCCCTGCCAATGCAGGGGACACGGGTTCGAGTCCTGGTATGGGAAGATCCCACAAGCCGCGGAACAACTAAGCCCGTGTGCCACAACTGCTGAGCCTGCGCTCTAGAGCTCACGAGCCACAAGTACTGAGCCCACGCACCTAGAGCCCATGCTCTGCAACAAGAGAAGCCACCGCAATAAGCCCGTGCACCGCAACGAAGAGTGGTCCCTGCTTGCGCAAAGTGCAGCAACAAAGACCAAAGGCAGCCAAAAATAAATAAATAAAAGTTTTTTCTCATAATGTGTCTGCACTAACCACTAGGAGCAGTTTTATGTGTATTCGTCCAGATTTTTTCCTAGGATATGCTAACCTGCATTTACAATATTTTTTGACATTAATAAGATCATGTCAAGTACCAATTTGGCTGTTTATAATTCTTATTCCATGAATGCCATGTTCTTGTCATTTGTACAATTCTCTATTGGATTGTTTGTCTTTTATGTACTGATTTCTAAGGGTCCCGTCCAGCCGGTCACCTCCATGCACCTGGCCAGCCCGGGCCAAGCCTGCAGCCTGAAGTCCCTGCAGTCTGTGTCCCTGGAGCCTTGGAGCCCATGGCAGCCCGGCCCCACGTCGTCCCCAGCGGGCCCAGCAGCAGCCCCTTGCTTCCCTCCCCAGGCGGGCTGGCACCGCCCGCTCTTCATCCCTGGTCTCATCCCCAGAGGGCAGGGCCCCGACACACGCACGCGTGCACACGAACACACATGCAAACCCGAGCTACGTGTGGGAGACCAGAGGGATGGCCGGGCCTGGCCCACAGGTGCCCGACTCCCTTCCAGACCTCGATGACAGGGACCTGCGCTCAGCAGGCTGGTCACACGTGAAGTTGGCCAGGCTGGCACTGACACAGACTTCGAAGTGCACGGGGCTCGCCTGGGGTTTGCAGGCTTGGCAGGGAAACTTACGTTCTCAGAGGCCTTAGGAGGTGGGGCGGGGCTCTGTTTGCACATGCGCACTGGGGAGCTCCAGCCACACTACTGCGAGGAGCGTCACCTGGAGGCCTCA
This sequence comes from Phocoena phocoena, assembly GCF_963924675.1. Taxonomy (NCBI): domain Eukaryota; kingdom Metazoa; phylum Chordata; class Mammalia; order Artiodactyla; family Phocoenidae; genus Phocoena; species Phocoena phocoena. The sequence goes on along the minus strand of NC_089240.1, from coordinate 129,065,613 downwards.
TGGCTAAGCCGCTCACGGGGAGCCTGGGCCCGAGGTAGGCCGGTTAGAGGGACCGGAAGATGTGGGTTTCTGTCTGCCAAGGCTCTTTGGGGTTACAAAGCTCTCTGCGGTGAGGAGCTTCGTAAGGGGGCGACTATTGGCTGGAGAGCCTGCAGGCTCTGTCGGTGGGAACCAATCACGAGTCAGGAGGCGTTACCAAGGGTCTGTTTGCGCAGGCGCTCTAGGAAACCCCACCTGAGTGGCCGTTAGAAGGTCGGTTTTGTGAGGGACCGTTTTTTCCTTCCCCCGCTCGTAGGGAGAGTGGAAGCGGTTCTAGATGGAGTCTGAGGCAGATGGTGAAGGAGCCGTGAGGGCAGCAGACGAAGGCGCAGGTGCCGCGGCCGCTGCAGTGGGAGCAGCACGTGGTGGCCAGGGTGACCCCGGTGACCCGGTTGATCCGGGCGACCCTGGAAACCCTGGCAACCCTGGCATCGCAGGAGAGGCAGGTGGCGCAGCCGGTGGCCTTGTGCAGATCCAGTGGGCAGCCCACGCAGCAGGGCCACGTGGAGACGCAGGACCCGGGGCCGGAGGTCCGGGTCCGCAGGTGCTACAGTGGTATCCTTTCGCAGGAGCCCCCGTAGGCTGGGCGGCCAGGGGCTGGGCTGCAGGTGGTTAGTGGGGGGGGGCTGCAGGCGGTGGGGCCTTAAGTGTAGAAGGAGGGAACTCTGGGCGGCTGGAGGGTATGGGCCAAGGGTGGTCTGGGCTGACGGGATGGTGGTGGGGCAAACCAACCTGAGGGAAACCAGAGGGTAGGGGTGGTGATGTCCAGGGTGGCCTCAGTGTATAGGGTGGGAGGTTGTGGATGGCCTAAGGGGTGGTCTGGCGGGGAAGCCGGTGGGTGGGAGGGTGAAGGGCTGGTCTCAGTGAGGAAGAAGCCTGAGGCACAGGCGAAATCAGTAGTGTGGGTGGTGCCTTAACCATATCTCCTCCAGCACCCTTACTGTGCATTTCCCATCGCGCATGGATGCGGAGATCGCCCACCAGTGGCTGAGTGTATACTTTCTAGTCCCAGAGCCCATTCAGAAGGAGCTCATTGTGGAGGGCCGCGTCCTGGTCATGTGGGTTCTAGAGGGGTCTAGGGAGGGGCTGGTGGCAGGTGGCCAGAGCCAGGCTCAGGCCAGGTGGAGCTGTAAGCGAGGGTTAAGCCTAAAGAAGAACTGTGGTGCTCTGGGATTGTCAGTGTGGGGGGACAGGGAGGGACGTGTGCCTCCCCAAACTTGAATTTTATTTTTCCCTGCCTTTTAGCCGATTGACTGCTGAAGACTTTGGCCAACTCCGAAGTTCCATCATGTTCTGTGTGGACCAACTTTGCTCGGTGGTTCACATCTTGCTGGACATTTTTACCCAGGTTTTCGTTTAGCGTCAGCAGGCCCCAGGGCGCTAACCCTAACTTATGTGTTGTGTCCTTGGCGTCCTTCCCTAGGGCATTGCTTTCTTCAGTGGTCACCACTTGTTGCGGCCTCGTCTGTTGCCTACACTGGCCCTTCGGCGCTCAGGGTCCACGTATTTTGTTTGGTGATTAAATGATAACTGCAGAAAATACAACTGAGCTGCTGTTCTGTGTCTGAGTTTAGTTTTAGCTTCTGCACCTCCTAATATTCTTGCATTTGTGCTCAGGTTGGAGGGGAGGTCTGGGATTCAGCTATTCAAGTAGCACGCCTAATTGAAGACAATGTCAGAAGTGGAACAAAAAGAAAATTGTGTCCTGCCATTCAGTGTTAATTTTGGAATATTTTCTTAGTTCTATAGTTACATTTTTATATTAACGTATAATGCCAGAATACTAAGTAAAAGATTGTGGCTTACCGACCTTGTTTCAGGTCTGCAAAGAAAAGTGCTGGGGCAGTTGGTTAAGTGTTTGGGGCGAGGTGGTAAGCTCCCTCTAAAACAGCTTGTATTCTGCAACCTTGCTAAACTCACTAGTTGATAGTAATAGCTCTTTTTATGAATCCCATGGGCCTTTCTACATATACAGTCATTTTGTCTGTAAATAAAGGCACATTTACTTCTTCCTTCCCAATCGATGCATTGTAACTGATTTCTGTCATAACGGTTTGGATGTTCCTGCTTCTTTGCATGCCCGGTAAGTTTAGATTGGGTGCTAGGCATTATAAGATTTCCCTTGGGTGCTGGATGTGTTTCTATTCCTGAACTTATTCTTAAGCTTTGTTCTGGGATCCTATTAAGTGACTTGGAAACACTTTGAACCTCTCGAGTCTTAGTTTTTGTTTTTTGCTGGTTTTTTTGTTTCGGGTTACGCAGGCCTCTCACTGTTGCGGCCTCTCCCGTTGTGGAGCACAGGCTCTGGACGCGCAGGCTCAGCGGCCATGGCTCACGGGCCTAGCCGCTATACAGCATGGGGGATCCTCCCGGACCGGGGCACGAACCTGTGTCCCCTGCATCGGCAGGCGGACTCAACCTCTGCGCCACCAGGGAAGCACCTGTGTCATAGTTTTTTAAGATTTGCTTTTTGGGACCAGAGCAGTCCTTACTGCAGGATTAATTTTTTTTAACATCTTTTTTGGAGGATAATTGCTTTACAATGGTGTGTTAGTTTCTGCTTTATAACAAAGTGAATCATTTATAAATATACATATGTTCCCATATCTCTTCCCTCTTGCGTCTCCCTCCCTCGCACCCTCCCTATCCCACCCCTCTAGGTGGTCACAAAGTACTGAGCTGATCTCCCTGTGCTATGCGGCTGCTTCCCACTAGGTGTCTGTTTTACGTTTCGTAGTGTATATATGTGCATGCCACTCTCTCACTTTGTCACAGCTTATCCTTCCCCCTTACCATGACCTCAGGTCCATTCTCTAGTAGGTCTGTGTCTTTATTCCCGTGTTACCCCTAGGTTCTTCATGACCATTTTTTGTTTCTTCGATTCCATATTCATGTGTTAACATACTGTATTTGTTTTTCTCTTCCTGACTTACTTCACTCCGTATGACAGACTCTAGATCCATCCACCTCACTACAAATAACTCAGTTTCGTTTCTTTTTATGGCTAATATTCCATTGTATATATGTGTCACATCTTTTTTGGATTAATTTAATTAACTGAAATCTTCTGTGTTTGAGAAGGCTATAGTTAGAAACAAAGACTCATACACTATCAGAGTGGTGGTAAAATCTATCTGGACACTTGATTGGCATTTCCTCTTAAATATTAAGATATGCATATCCTTTGACCCACCTTTGGGAATCTATCACAGAAAAACTCTTGTGTATGTGAACAAGGCAGCATTGACCACAGTGTTATTTACAGCATTGTTTGTCATTGTGAAAAATCGGTAGAATGTACATCAACAGGGGAACGTTCAGTATATCACAGCAAGTCCGTCCTGGTGGAGTACCATACGGCAATCAGAGCAAAGTAGATAGCTGGGAACTAATATGGAAAGAGATGAAAGCAAATTGCAGAATTCTGGGTATGGCATATTCCTGTTTTGCAATACCTTCTGACCATATGACTATGTGGGGAAAGGCAGAGTCACCACCTGGAATGAGCCACCCATGCTTTCAATGTCATCACTGGGCATTAGGGAAGAAAGCTTTCACTATTTAGATTTTAGATTTCCATGTTGTTTAAATATTTTCATAAGGAATTATTAGTTTTGAAATGATTTTCCTTTGGAAAACGATAGTCTGCTCCATTTTATTCCCTTTAAAACCACTTACTTTACAAACTTTAGTTCAGCAAAGGTCTGTGTGGAGAGTGTCTGTGTCTGCTGCTTCTCTCATTCCTCCTCTGGGGCAAGAGTTTAAACCACGAGGAAATGAATAGGTCGTACTTGAAGCCAGTGGTTCTCTCAAACAGAGACACAAGAAGGCAGGGGCGGGACTATTTAAAACATTGCTGGGGGAACTTCCCTGTGGGCGCAGTGGTTAAGAATCCGCCTGCCAGTGCAGGGGACGCGGGTTCGAGGCCTGGTCTGGGAATATCCCACAGGCCGTGGAGCAGCTGGGCCCACGCACCACAAATACTGAGGCTGGGCTCTAGAGCCTGTGAGCCACAACTACTGAGCCCACGCGCCACAACTACTGAAGCCTGTGCACCTAGAGCCCGTGCTCCGCAAGAAGAGAAGCCACCGCAATGAGAAGCCTGCACACCGCAACGAAGAATAGCCCTCGACAGCCGCAACTAGAGAAAGCCCATGCACAGCAATGGAGACGCAACGCAGCAAAAGAAACAAAAGTCTACAAATAATAAATGCTGTAGAGGGTATGGAGAAAAAGGAAGCCTCCTATACTGTTGGTGGGCATGTAAATTGGTACAGCCACTATGGAGAACAGTATGGAGGTTCCTTTAAAAACTAAATATCGAACTAACATATGATACAGCAATCCCACTCCTGGGCATATGTCCAGGCAAAACTATGATTCAATAAGATACACGCACCCCTATGTTCAGAGCAGCGCTGTTCACAGTATCCAAGACATGGAAACAACCTAAATGCACATTGACAGACAAACGGATAAAGAAGATGTGGGAATATATACAACGGAATATTACTCAGCCATAAAAAATGATACAGTGCCATTTGCAGCAACATGGAAGGACCTACAGATTAGCATACTAAGTGAAGTAAAACAGAGAAAGACAAATATCATATGATATCACTTATATGTGGAGTCTTTAAAAATATGATATAAATGAACTTATTTAGAAAACAGAAATGGACTCACAGCCATTGAAAACAAACTTACAGTTACCAAAGAGGATAGCAGAGGGAGAGGGGGAGAGATAAATTAGGAGTTTGGGATTAACATATACACACTACTATATATAAAATAGATAAACAACAAGGACCTACTCTATAGCACAGGGAACTATATTCAATATCTTGTAATAACCTATAGTGGAAAAGAATCTGAAAGAGAATATATATATATATATATATATATATAAAACAATATGTGTGTATGTGTGTGTAATGGAATCACTTTGCTATACACCTGAAACTAACACAACACTGTAAAGGAACTGTACGTCAATTCTTTAAATGGTTAAAAAAAATTTAATGAAATAAATAAAATCATTTCTGCTTTACATAAAGGTGCATTCTTAGAAAGTTAATATTTCTCATAGGGGGCTTCCCTGGTGACACAGTGGTTGAGAGTCCGCCTGCCAATGCAGGGGACACAGGTTCGAGTAGGGGTATGGGAAGATCCTACATGCCGCGGAACAACTAAGCCCGTGTGCCACAACTGCTGAGCCTGCGCTCTAGAGCTCACGAGCCACAAGTACTGAGCCCACGCACCTAGAGCCCATGCTATGCTACAAGAGAAGCCACCGCAATAAGCCCGTGAACCGCAACGAAGAGTGGTCCCTGCTTGCACAAAGTGCAGCAACAAAGACCAAAGGCAGCCAAAACTAAATAAATAAATTTTTTTCCTCATAATGTGTCTGCACTAACCACTACGAGAAGTTTTATGTGTATTCGTCCACATTTTTTCCTAGGATATGCTAACCTGCATTTCCAATATTTTTTTTACATTAATAAGATCATATCAAGTACCAATTTGGCTGTTTATAATTCTTATTCCATGAATTCCATGGTCTTGTCATTTATACAATTCCATATTGGATTATTTGTCTTTTATGTACTGATTTCTAAGAGTTTTTTCGGGTTTTTTATTTCACATTTTAAAGATATTTTGTTTAGTTTACTATTTCTGTCGCTGATTTTTTCCTAACACATTTGTCTTTTCATCTTATTTATGTTGTTTTGTTCATAACAGAGTTTAATATTTTTGTGTAATTAGACATTGATTTTATTTTATTTTATTGCCTTCTGCAGTTTGTATCCTGCCTTTTTTAAAAAATTTTTTTAAGATGTTGGGTATAGGAGTTTATTAATTTAATTAATTTTAATTTTTTGCTGTGTTGGGAATTCGTTTCTGTGCGAGGGCTTTCTCTAGTTGTGGCAAGCGGGGGCCACTCTTCATCGCAGTGCGCGGGCCTCTCACTATCACAGCCTCTCTTGTTGCGGAGCACAGGCTCCAGACGCACAGGCTCAGTAGTTGTGGCTCACGAGCCTAGCTGCTCCGCGGCATGTGGGATCTTCCCGGACCAGGGCTGGAAACGTCCCCTGTAGCGGCAGGTGGACTCTCAACCGCTGCGCAACCAGGGAAGCCCTCCTGCATTTTTTATTATCTGGTTGATAAAGAATTATCCCAATTGTTTCCCAATTTGATGCTTTCACGGTGTTTTCTGCCATAAATACGTTTCACATTTCTTTGTGTTCAGACATTGATCCATATTTACTCATGCATGGCTTCTGGGTTTTGTATCATGCATTAATGACTTCATCAATGTTTTCTCCTTTCATTTTTATGGTTTCATATTTTCTATTTAATTGTATGCTTTCATTTATTCCCATTTCAAGTTTAATTCTTTTGGAAATTAATTTTTCTGTAAAAAGTAAAATCTAGACCAGCTTTCTTCGGACTTGTGTAATCCAAGTAATTTCACCATTGCTCTTTATGTACTCTTTCAATTTCGGTTTCACTCTGACTTCTGACTTAATTTTACATTTTCTCTCCAGTCACATCTCTGGCTTGCTCCCTTAGACACAACTGCTGGCATCCTGGCTGATAAACCCTACCTTCCCGTGAGAATATGGAACTTGTTTTTTATTTTGGACGTCAATTTTGCAGACACACATCTTGGCCTTTCTCCACCTATCCTTCACCCTACTACATGGTAGAGTAATGTTCCCTCATTCCCTAACCAGGTAATATGCTATAATTACAGAGACCTGGATAAATATGTCATGTGGGAATGCATAGATCTTGCAAAATTATGAACTCCACCTGAAAACTCTCTCATCACTAAACCTCGGACTGTGTATATTTGCACATGTGTGTATGCAACCCTTTTAAACAAAATATTCACAACATTATTTATAATAGTAAAAAATAGAAAAACTCAAATGTTCAAGTATCCCCAACTCAACAGTCCTCTAATCCATTGATGCTTTAATCTCCTCTCTCTCATCCCCTTCTTGTCCTCACGTTATTCCCTGCATTCTTGGGAAGGCAACTTAAGCTGAACCAATCAAATGTCTGTCTTTCTCTGTCTCTTTCTTCTCCCTCCCCAATCCCAACTTTCTGTACTGAATCCTTCAGGTCACTTCCTCAGAGAGGCCATCCCAGATCACTCAAGCCAAATTAGCTAGAAGAACAAATTGCAAGAATAAACAAAGGTGGGGGTTAAACTTTGGTGACGATGACATTTCAACTCAGTCGAGAAATACGGATTATAAACGTTATAAATAGATAACGTTCCAGGGCTCCTCTGGTGGCGCAGTGGTTGAGAGTCCGCCCGCCGATGCAGGGGACACGGGTTCGTGCCCCGGTCCGGGAAGATCCCACATGCCGCGGAGCGGCTGGGCCCGTGAGCCATGGCCGCTGAGCCTGGGCGACCGGAGCCTGTGCTCCGCAACGGAGGAGGCCACAGCAGTGAGAGACCTGCGTACTGCAAAAACTGAAGATAAATATATAAATAACGTTCCAACACCTGACTAACCTTTGGGGGCAAAACAAAATTAGATCAATGTCATTTTTTGCACCCAAATAAGTTCCTAGTGGATTAAAATTTTAAAGTACTAGAAGACGTTATGAGTGACAAATTTTACAGTTTTACAGTGGGTAAGGCTTTCTATTGGACATAAACTACCGAAATCATAATGAAAAGATCGATGACTTAAATACATTATAAAAATTTTTTAAAAACCTTCTATATAGAAAAGAACTATGACCAAAGTTAAAATGAAGCAATGAGGAAGGAAAGCGTTTTCAAATTACATCAAAGATTTGACATCTTTAACATATAAAGAGCACTCTCAAATCAATGAGGGAAATATGACTATTACAATTAAAAAATAGAAAAAAAGGATATGAAAAGACAGTTCTCAGAAGAGGAGTTACCAGTGGCCAGGTGTCATATGAATATTGTTAAACCAGTTTAGAAATCAAAAGAAAGTGAAACAGTATTGAGATATGATTTTGCTTACTCTATGTGCAAAGATTTAAAGGATTGAAAATGTCCTGCTTGGTGTGCATTATGGGCTGAATTGTATCCCCCTTTAATTCGTATGTTGAAATCCTATTGTCTAATGTGACAGTATTTGGCGATAGGGACTTTAAAGAGGTAATTAAGGTTATATTTATCAGGTCATAAGTGTGGGTACCTAATCCAATAGGTCTGGTGTCCTTATAAGAAGAGGAACAAGACACCAAAGAGCTCCTTCTCTCACTACACACACACACACACACACACACACACAAAGGACATGTGAGGACACAGCGAGAAGGTGTCTGTCTATAACTCAAGGAGGAGGCCTCACCAGAAACCAACCTGCTGGCACCTTGATCTTGGACTTCAAGTCTCCAGAACTATGAGAAAATAAATTTCTGCTGTTTAAGACACCTAGTCTGTGGTATTTTATTATTATTGTATTATGGCGGGCTAAGCTGACAAATAGAGGGTAGGAAGTAAGAAAATGGACACTTTCATACACAGTTGGTTGGAGTTAAATTGATGCAAACGTTTTGGAGGGCAACTTGGTAATACATATCAAGCACTTTAAAAAGAGATTACTCTTTGACCCAACAAGCCTCCTTCTAAAATCCTATTGTACATAATGTGTTACACAAAAACAAATGTACCAGTGTATTAATTTCAGCATGGTTCATAATACTGAAAAATTATAAGTAGCCAAAAGGCCTATGTACAAGAGATTGGTTAAAATAACTATGGTATACACATTCTGTGGAATATTATACAGCTATTGAAAGTAATGTGGAAGGCACAGGCTTCTCCATATTCACTATGTGGCCCACGTCTGGGCCAATTTTGGGTGCCCTGTCTGGAAAGGGAAGGTCCTTCTCCTTGTCCCTTTCCTCCAGCTGCCCCTTGCAGTCCCTCCCCACCTTTGACTCATTTGTCTCCTTTTCTACCACAATATGAGTTGATCAGCAAGGAGCTAATCCCTTAAGAAGAAAAGAGGCCTATTTCTCCCTTGAAGTAATAAACGAGGGCCAAGTAATCAGACCACAGTAGTTAAATAAATAAAATTATGATTCCCTCAATTCATTAATAGTCAGGACTTTGCTATTGCAAGTGAAAAAAAGTAGAACAGAAACAATCAAAAATATTCCCTCAATTATAAATAAGTATGATTATAATTATGAAAATAAATTTATGATTAAATAAAATTATGAATCCCTCAATTCATTAATAGTCAAGACTTTGCTATTGCAAGTGAAAAAAAGTAGAACAGAAACAATCTAAAATATTCCCATTGGCTTAAGCGAAACGGAGAATTTCTGGGTCTGTATAACCGAAAGGTACAGAGGTAGTTCCTGTCTTCAGGCATGGCTGGATCCAGGATTTGGTTCTCTGAGATGTGTCTTCTTCTTGCTCTAGCTTCCCCTCTGTCCATTAACCTTCTGCCCTCCTGCAGCCTCAAAAGTGTCACTGGTTGGGTGGGATCACCACGGCCGGAGGACAGCAGTGCTCCGATTGGCCAGGCCTGAGCCACATGCCCACCCCTGGAATCAGAGGTGACGTCAACTCTACCAGATCCATAATGGCCGAGAGAAAAGGAAAGGGGAGAATTTCTAGCGTGACATGACGATACCAGTACCAAGAGAACGGACACGGATGCTGGGTGACAAAACCCATAGATGTCCTCTACAGTGGTGCAGACTTTTCATCAAATTCAAAATCAATGTCCAATGTTTTAAAGGAACAAGACTAGGAAAGATTATTCCTTAATCTAACAGAACAGTATTTGTACTTTCCCAAAATAAAAATACTTATGTCAGAAGGAATACATACGTGATGAAAATATTTAAACAATACGTACGTGTGAAACCTACCAGGTGGAGTTTCTTTCCCTAATGCTAATGTCTGGAGACGAGCATTCCTGATGGTGGAGGTGGCTCACTCTAGGTAGTTACTATGCATATCCCCACACATTCACATGGTGGCAGCACAGTGTGAGAACAGAACATACCATACAGAGAACACAGCATATACCACGCAGAGATTCTCAACTTGTTTTAATCTTTCTTAGTACCCAGCTATCTACCTTGCTCTTTCTCTAACTGCCACACGGCTTTCCAGTAGGATGGGCTTACTGTAATTTACTGAATCTTTACTCAGTTGAAGCTTTTTCACTCAATGCTATAATTAACATTCTGGTTAATTCTGCCTTGTTTGCATATGCAAGAGTTTCTCTCTGAAAGATTCCCAAAGGTAGGCCAAAGGGTAAGAACAGCTTAAACTTCAATATAAAATGCCAAATAAATGTCCCGATAGCTTTACTGACACTCCAACTGATAAAGTATAAAAGTCTTTGTTTGTAACAAATATTGGAGGTTGTTAATTAGTTAAATTATTCCTACACTGAAACCTGCCCTGTTCTCACCAAAAGGAAGACTTGAAAGGCTCAAATTGTTTCCAAGTAACTTAACAGAGTCCCAGAGAAAAGCTCAAGAATATGTTTGGGAACACCAATATCCAGCATCCAAGGTAAAATTTCACAATGTCTGGCATCCAATACAAAATCACCAGGCACGGAAAGCAGCAGGAAAATCCAATCCCATTAGGAGAGAAATCAATCACAAAGAGGCATCCCAAGTGGAACGGAAAAAGTAAAACTACCTCATCTGCAGACCACCTGATCATGTACGTAGAAAATATGATGTAATTCACAGAAGAGCTACTAAAACTATAAGGGAATTTAGCGAGGTTGCAGGAAACACTATACATTAGAGGGGGCTAACTCCTCCCCCAAAGACTTAACTAATTGTCCCAAAACTTTTCTTCACTCGTCTGAAACAAGGCCAGTAGACCACAAAGTTCCAGTTCCAGTGTTTCTGGGCTGTTTGATCTCCTGCAAACTAAGCTTTTTATGTTGGCAGGAATCAGACCTACTGGTACAAGGTGGTGGGCAAACTAGAATTCTGGTGGGAGGGCACACTTTCTGAGCAGCAACCATGTACTGTACACCAACAGCCTTAAAAAATCAATAGAAAAGTGAATTTTTACCTCAGCAAATCTACCCTTTGGAACCTACCTTGAGGACGTAACCAGTCAGGCAAATACTTACACAGAAGAATTCCACTGACTCGTTTCTTATAATAGGGAAAAATGGAAACGTATTAAATGTTAACGCTTATGGTACCTCTTTTATGCAACCAAGTACGTGTTTTTGAAGAAATTTTAGGGGAAAAAAAAGCTCATACGTTAAATGAAAATAATTCAGGAAGAAAATTAACCATGAACTTGCAAAAATTACACTATCTTCTTGCTATATATAAATGAAAGTATAAAACTAAGAAAATATTCCAAAATACTGATAGTAGCTAACGCTGAATGACACGACATAATGCATTTTACTTCTCTTCCAACTCCTACACCGTCTTCAATTACCTTGTACTACTAGAATACCTGAAGCCCAGAACCTTCCCTTGAAACCAAGGACAAAGCAAGGAACCGTGGAGGCGCAGTACCTGAAAATACACTCAGACACGGAGTAGTAGTTCAGTTTTATTTTCTGCCGTAACAAACGTTTCAGCACGTCCTCCTCCAGCAACAGGGAAACAACAGGGCCAAGCGGGCGCAAGACCAATGCAAGCAAACAATTAGGGCCCCAGAATAAAGTGGCAACTAGTGTAGGAATCAACGCACTGGGGAGGGACGCCCTGCCTAGGAAGAGACGCTAGGTTAGTCCTACGCCCCCTTTCCTGGCCCGGGCTTCGTGAAAACATGGAGCACAAAGTGCTGCATGGTCCGCAGCAACAGAGAAGGCTGGTTGAGACCGGAGGTGATGGAAATCTGGAGTCAGCCCGGGTCCTCAGCACTCACTGGGCTAAAAGGGAGAGCAAGAGAAAACCCAGTGAAATGTGGTAACTGTGAGCCTAATGCTCTGCCCCCTCAGCGCGCGGCAGGCTCGGCGCGCAGGTCTACGTCCTCAGACCCCGCCTCTGGGGGTCTCCAATTCACGCTTAGAACCAGCCCGGCCACCTGCCACCGCCCCCCACCGGGGCCCCTCGGAGAACTAACACGGCTAGGGTGCTGCCGCACACTGCGAGCTCCTTCCACACCGGCCCTCGGTGGCGCTGGGCGTGTGGCGCCGGGGCTGGCAGGCCCTCTCTGCCTCCACGGGCCATCGGAGGGGCACCGGGAAGGAGCCGGTGGCGGCACGGCCAAGGAACCGGCTCCCGACCTGGCCTGTGCCGCAGGCCTGCGTGCCCTCAGGCCGCTCTCACTTGTCTCGGCCCCCTCCAGGTCTGCTCCGCCCCCTTCTGCTCCCTCAGGCCGTCTCCCCCCGCGCCCCCCCCACCCCGCCGCCTCTCCCCGGCCCCGCTGACCCCTCCCCCACGAGGCCAGCGCCTCCAACGGTCTTGCTCCCCCTTCCCCCACCCCTCCACATCCCCGGGCTGACCCCCTTCTCCCCCTTCCACTGGCTCCCGAAGGCGCATCCCTCGGCCTCTCCTCAAACAGAATATAACTGGAGCAGTTGGCTTCCGGATCCTCTGCCCACGGGCCCGACAAACCCACCCAGCCCTGAGGCGGCGTGTCCACCTGGTCCCGGCGCGGCGTGTCCAGCTGGTCCCTGCTCAGCGTGTCCACCTGGTCCCGGCGCGGGGTGTCCACCTGGTCCCGGCGCGGGGTGTCCACCTGGGTGCGGTGCGGGTTGGCCACCAGGCCGTGGGACGGCGGGGTGACGGAGACGCCATATTCGGCGTCTGCCCGCCCCGGGCAAACCATCTCCTCTCGGCCCAGGAGCAGGCGGCAGCTGCAAGGCCTGTGGACCTCCAACCTCTTGTGCGACACCTCTGGCTCCATCTGGCTCGCCCTGGCCTTCACCACCTGTCGCCACGCCGCCGCCATCGCCTTGGTCTGCGGCCTCCATGCTGCCACGGGCTTCGCTTCTGCCCTCCACGCCCAGCACGAGCTTCTGAGGGAACGAGGCCCCCACAGGAAGCTCCGCCCCTAGGCGGCTGACGTCACTGGGGCTCCCAGGGCGCCTGCGCAAACAGGCCCCGCCGCCATTCCCCGGATGTCACGCTTGCGAGGCCTCTGGGCACGTGACTGCTTCCCAGCAAACCGGCAAACCCCAGGCGAGCCGCATGCACCTCAAAGTCTGTGCTGGGGCCAGCTGAGCCACCCTCACGTGTGACCAGCGTGCTGAACGCAGGTCCCTGTCATCGAGTTCTGCAAGGGAGTCGGGCACCTCTGGGCCAGGCCCGGCCAGCCCTCTGGTCTCCCACACGTAGCTCGAGTCTGCATGTGTGTGCGTGGGCACGACTGCGTGTGTCGGGGCCAGGCCCTGGGGGGAAGATGCGAGGGATGCGTATCGGGCGGTGCCTGCCCGGCTGGGGAGGGAGGTGGGGGGCTGCTGCTGGGTCCGCTGGGGACGGCATGGGGCTGGGCCGCCAGTGGCTCCAAGGCTCCGGGGACACAGACTGCAGCGGCTCCAGGCTGCAGGCTTGGCCCGGGCCGGCCAGGTGCATGGGGGAAACTGGCTGCACGCACGGGCTGCGGCGGCGGGGGAGGGGTGGAGTTGGGGGAGAGGGGCGGCGGGCGGGCGGGTGGCACCACCCCAGGACCACCCCCAGTCTCCTGGCCGTTTTGTGGCACAGCCCTCATGGGCTTTCCCTCCCCCAGGAACAAAGTCTTGCCGCTCTCCGGGGGCCTGGAGGTTCCGGGGGCCCTCAGCTGGGAGGTGACCCTGTGTCTCCTGGCCTGCTGGGTGATGGTCTACTTCTGTGTCTGGAAGGGGGTCAAGACAACAGGAAGGGTACAGCCGGGGTGACGCCAGGGCTGGGGGCAGCACTGCCTGGGGGTTGTAGCTGTCTGCCAGCGACCACTGCTGCCAGGGGAGGAGACGGCACCAGGGCCAGAGCCCGAGGCGGGGCAGGGACTTCATTCTGGGCCACTTGATCCCTACCCCCTGGCTGGAGTGTCCTCCCCACACCCTGCGCCTCCAGGCCCGGCAGCCTTCCCTCCCGAGTGGAGGTGGAGTGTCCCCGGCAGCGGCTGCCCCTTCCCTGGGGTGGGGGGCATCCCTGGCTCGCCTTCCCTCCCTTCCAGTTCCTCTCTGTTCTGGCTCTGAGTCAGCTTTTGACCTTCTCGGTCTCTCTCACCTGCCTGTCTGCCCTCGGGGACCCAGCGGGGAGCCTGGACACATCCCTCGCTCAGGGGCTCCCTGTCAGGTTGTGGGGACAACTGTGTGAACAGACACACAATAAGACAGCGTGCCGGCGGGAGGGAGGGAGACACAAGAGGGAAGAGCTATGGGAACCTATGTATAAGTCTAACTGATTCACTTTCTTATGCAGCAGAAACTAACACATCATTGTAAAGCAATTATACTCCAATAAGATGTAAAAAAAAAATACGCAAGGGGAAAGGGGAAGGGGAAGGGACGAAGCCAGCGAGGATACAGGCTGGATCACGTAGGACTTTTCAGGCCACCGTAAGGCTCTGTTTTCAACTCTGACAGGGAGCCCCTTGGAGGGTTTGGAACCGAGTTGAACAGAAACAATCAAAAATATCCACATTGGCTTAAGCCAAAGGGAGAATTTCTGGGTCTGTGTAACTGAAATGTACAGAGGTAGTTCCTGTCTTCGAGCATGGCTGGATCCAGGACTCGGTTCTCTGAGATCTGTCTTCTTGCTCTAGCTTCCCCTCTGTCCATTGCCAGCCTGCCTCCCCTGCAGCCCCAAAAGTGTCACTGGTTGGATGGGATCACCGCGGCCAGAGGAAAGCAGTGCTCCGATTGGCCAGGCCTGAGCCACATGCCCACCCTTGGAATCAGAGGTGACGTCAACTCTATCAGAAGCATAATGGCCGAGAGAAAAAGAAAGGGGAGATTTTCGAGGGTGACATGAGGATACCAGTACCAAGAGAAGGGACACGGATGCTGGGTGACAAAACCCATAGATGTCCTCTACAGTGGTGCAGACTTTTCATCAAATTGAAAATCCATTTCTAATGTTTTTTTTTTTTTTAAAAAAAACCAAGACTACAAAACATTCTTCTCGTAATAGACCATGTGCCCTGTTACTGGCCCTCCCATCAGCTCCCATCCCCTGACTCTGGGCTTCCACATCCACTTCAGGGGGGTGTCCTCTGCCTAATCCTCCCACACAGAACTTTGCTGAATTTAAGTTTGTTAAGTAAGTGCTTTTAAAGGGAAAAGAATGGAGCAGACTATTGTTTTCCAAAGGAAAAACATTTCAAACCTAATAATTCCTTAGGAAAATACTTAAAGAACATGGAAATCTAAAATCTAAATAGTGAAAGCTTTCTTCCCTAATGCCCAGTGATGACATGGAAAGCAGGGTGGCTCATTCCAGGTGGTGACTCTGCCTTTCCCCACATGGTCATATGGTCAGAATGTATTCAAAAACAGGAATATGCCATACCCAGAATTCTGCAATTTGCTTTCATCTCTTTCCATATTAGTTCCCAGCTATCTACTTTGCTCTGACTGCCGTATGGTACTCCACCAGGACGGACTTGCTGTGATTTACTGAACGTTTCCCCTGTTGAGGTACATTCCACCAAATTTTCACAATGACAAACAATGCTGTAATTAACACTGTGGTCAATGCTGCCTTGTTCACATACACAAGAGTTTTTCTGTGATAGATTCCCAAAGGTGGGTCAAAGGATATTCATATCTTAATATTTAAGAGGAAATGCCAATCAAGTGTCCAGATAGATTTTACCACCACTCTGATAGTGTATGAGTCTTTGTTTCTCACTATAGCCTTCTCAAACACAGAAGATTTCAGTTAATTAAATTAATCTAAAATGTTGTGGCACATATATACAATGGAATATTACTCAGCCATAAAAAGAAATGAAACTGAGTTATTTGTAGTGAGGTGGATGGACCTAGACTCTGTCATACAGAGTGAAGTAAGTCAGAAAGAGAAAGACAAATACGGTTTGCTAAAACATATATATGGAATCTAAGGAAAAAAAACAGGTCATGAAGAACCTAGGGGTAAGACGGGAATAAAGACACAGACGTACTAGAGAATAGAATTGAGGATATGGGGAGGGGGAAGGATAAGCTGTGACAAAGTGAGAGAGTGGCATGCACATATATACACTACCAAACGTATAACAGATACCTAGTGGGAAGCAGCCACATAGCACACGGAGATCAGCTCAGTGCATTGTGACCACCTAGAGGGGTGGGATAGGGAGGGTGGGAGGGAGGGGGACGCAAGAGGGAAGAGATATGGGAACATATGTATATGTATAACTGATTCACTTGGTTATGAAGCAGAAACTAACACACCATTGTAAAGCAATTATACTTCAAAAAAGATGTTAAAATGTATTAATCCTACAGTGAGACCTGCTCTAGTCCCAAAAAGAAACTCTTATAAAACTAAGACTCAGGGGCTTCCCTGGTGGTGCAGTGGTTGAGAGTCCGCCTGCCGATGCAGGGGACACAGGTTCGGGACCCGGTATGGGAAGATCATACATGCCGGGGAGTGGCTGCCCTGTGAGCCATGGCCACTGAGCCTGCGCGTCCGGAGCGTGTGCTCCGCAACGGGAGAGGCCACAACAGTGAGAGGCCCGCGTAACGCAAAACAAACAAACAAACAATCAAAAAAACTAAGACTCAAGAGGTTCAAAGTGTTTCCAAGTCACTTAATAGGTTCCCAGAACAAAGCTTAAGAATAAGTTCAGGAATAGAAACACATCCAGCACCCAAGGGAAATCTTATAATGCCTAGCACCCAATCTAAACTTACCGGGCATGCAAAGAAGCAGGAACATCTAAACCGTTATGACAGAAATCAGTTACAATGCATCGATTGGGAAGGAAGAAATAAATGTGCCTTTATTTACAGACAAAATGACTGTATATGTAGAAAGGCCCATGGGATTTATAAAAAGAGCTTTTACTATCAACTGGTGAGTTTAGCAAGGTTGCAGAATACAAGCTGTCTTAGAGGGAGCTTATCTCCTCACACCAAACACTTAACCAACTGCCCCAGCACTCTTTTTTGCAGACCGGAAACACGGTCGGTAAGCCACAATCACTTATTTAGTATTCTGGCATTATACGTTAATATAAAAATGTAACTATAGAACTAAGAAAATATTCCAAAATTAACACTGAATGGCAGGACACAATTTTATTTTTGTTCCACTTCTGACATTGTCTTCAATTAGGTGTGCTCCTTGAATAGCTGAATCCCAGACCTCCCCTCCAACCTGAGCACAAATGCAAGAATATTAGGAGGTGCAGAAGCAAAAGCTAAACTCAGACACAAAACAGCAGCTCAGTTGTATTTTCTGCAGTTACCATTTAATCACCAAACAAAATACGTGGACCCTGAGCGCACAAGGGCCAGTACAGACAAAAGACGAGGCCGCAAGAAGTGGGGACCACTGAAGAACGCAATGCCCTAGGGAAGGACGCCAAGGACACGACACATAAGGTAGGGTTAGCGCCCTGGGGCCTGCTGACGCTAAACGAAAAACTGGGTAAAAATGTCCAGCAAGATGTGAACCACCGAGCAAAGCTGGTCCACACAGAACATGATGGAACTTCGGAGTTGGCCAAAGTCTTCAGCAGTCAATCGGCTAAAAGGCAGGGAAAAATAAAATTCAAGTATGAGGAGGCACACGTCCCTCCCTGTCCCCCAACACTGACAATCCCAGAGCAGCACACTTCTTCTTTAGGCTTAACCCTCGCTTACAGCTCCACCTGGCCTGAGCCTGGCTCTGGCCACCTGCCACCAGCCCCTCCCTTGACCCCTCTAGAACCCACATGACCAGGACGCGGCCCTCCACAATGAGCTCCTTCTGAATGGGCTCTGGGACTAGAAAGTATACACTCAGCAACTGGTGGGCGACCTCTGCGTCCATGGGCGATGGGAAATGCACAGTAAGTGTGCTGGAGGAGATATGGTTAAGGCACCACCAACACTACTGATTTCGCCTGTGCCTCAGGCTTCCTCCTCACTGAGACCAGCCCTTCACCCTCCCACCCACCGGCTTCCCCGCCAGACCACCCCTTAGGCCGTCCACAACCTCCCACCCTATACACTGAGGCCACCCTGGACATCACCACCCCTACCCTCTGGTTTCCCTCAGGTTGGTTTGCCCCACCACCATCCCGTCAGCCCAGACCACCCTTGGCCCATACCCTCCAGCCGCCCAGAGTTCCCTCCTTCTACACTTCAGGCCCCACCGCCTGCAGCCCCTCCCCACAAACCACCTGCAGCCCAGACCCTGGCCGCCCGGCCTACCGGGGCTCCTGCAAAAGGATACCACTGTAGCGCCTGCGGACCCGGACCTCCGGCCCCGGGTCCTGCGTCTCCACGTGGCCCTGCTGCGTGGGCTGCCCACTGGATCTGCACAAGGCCACCGGCTGCGCCACCTGCCTCTCCTGCGACACCAGGGTTGCCAGGGTTTCCAGGGTCGCCCGGATCAACCGGGTCACCGGGGTCACCCTGGCCACCACGTGCTGCTCCCACTGCAGCGGCCGCAGCACCTGCGCCTTCGTCTGCTGCCCTCACGGCTCCTTCACCATCTGCCTCAGACTCCATCTAGAACCGCTTCCACCCTCCCTACGAGCGGGGGAAGAAAAAAACGGTCCCTCACAAAACCGACCTTCTAACGGCCACTCAGGTGGGGATTCCCAGAGCGCCTGCGCAAACAGACCCTTGGTAATGCCTCCTGACTCGTGATTGGTTCCCACGACAGAGCCTGCAGGCTCTCCAGCCAATGGTCGCCCCCTTACGAAGCTTCTCACCGCAGAGAGCTTTGTAACCCCAAAGAGCCTTGGCAGACAGAAACCCACATCTTCCGGTCCCTCTAACCGGCCTACCTCGGGCCCAGGCTCCCCGTGAGCGGCTTAGCCATGAGGCCTCCACGTGACGCTCCTCGCAGTAGTGTGGCTGGAGCTCCCCAGTGCGCATGTGCAAACAGAGCCCCGCCCCACCTCCTAAGGCCTCTGAGAACGTAAGTTTCCCTGCCAAGCCTGCAAACCCCAGGCGAGCCCCGTGCACTTCGAAGTCTGTGTCAGTGCCAGCCTGGCCAACTTCACGTGTGACCAGCCTGCTGAGCGCAGGTCCCTGTCATCGAGGTCTGGAAGGGAGTCGGGCACCTGTGGGCCAGGCCCGGCCATCCCTCTGGTCTCCCACACGTAGCTCGAGTCTGCATGTGTGTTCGTGTGCACGCGTGCGTGTGTCGGGGCCCAGCCCTTTCGGGGATGAGGCCAGGGATGCAGAGCGGGCGGTGCCTGCCCGCCTGGGGAGGGAAGCGTGGGGCTGCTGCTGGGCCCGCTGGGGACGGCGTGGGGCCGGGCCGCCAGGGGCTCCAAGGCTCCAGGGACACAGACTGCAGGGGCTTCAGGCTGCAGGCTTGGCCCGGGCTGGCCAGGTGCATGGAGGAGACAGGCTGGACGGGACTCTTAGAAATCAGTACATAAAAGACAAACAATCCAATAGAGAATTGTACAAATGAGAAGAACATGGCATTCATGGAATAAGAATTATAAACAGCCAAATTGGTACTTGATATGATCTTATTAATGTCAAAAAATATTGTAAATGCAGGTTAGCATATCCTAGGAAAAAATCTGGACGAATACACATAAAACTGCTCCTAGTGGTTAGTGCAGACACATTATGAGAAAAAACTTTTATTTATTTATTTATGTATTTTTGGCTGCCTTTGGTCTTTGTTACTGCACTTGGCGCAAGCAGGGACCACTCTTCGTTGCGGTGCACGGGCTTATTGCGGTGGCTTCTCTTGTTGCAGAGCATGGGCTCTAGGTGCGTGGGCTCAGTACTTGTGGCTCGTGAGCTCTAGAGCGCAGGCTCAGCAGTTGTGGCACACGGGCTTAGTTGTTCCGCGGCTTGTGGGATCTTCCCATACCAGGACTCGAACCGGTGTCCCCTGCATTGGCAGGGGGACTCTCAACCACTGTGTCACCAGGGAAGCCCCCTATGAGAAATTTTAACTTTCTAAGAATGCACCTTTATGTAAAGCAGAAATGATTTTATTTCATTAAATTTTTTTTAACCATTTAAAAAATTGAAGTACAGTTCGTTTACAGTGTTGTCTTAGTTTCAGGTGTATAGCAAAGTGATTCCATTACACACACACAAACACACATATTGTTTTATATATATATATATATTCTTTTTCAGATTCTTTTCCACTATAGGTTATTACAAGATATTGAATATAGTTCCCTGTGCTATAGAGTAGGTCCTTGTTGTTTATCTATTTTATATATAGTAGTGTGTATGTGTTAATCCCAAACTCCTAACTTATCTCTCCCCCTCTCCCTCTGCTATCCTCTTTGGTAACCATAAGTTTGTTTTTTATGGCTGTGAGTCCATTTCCGTTTTCTAAATAAGTTCATTTATATCGTATTTTTAAAGACTCCACATATAACTGATATCATATGATATTTGTCTTTCTCTGTGTTACTTCACTTAGTATCCTAATCTGTAGGTCCTTCCATGTTGCTGCAAATGGCACTGTTTCATTTTTTATGGCTGAGTAATATTCCATTGTATATATTCCCACATCTTCTACATCTGTTTATCTGTCAATGGGCATTTAGGTTGTTTCCATGTCTTGGCTACTGTGAACAGTGCTGCTCTGAACATAGGGGTGCGTGTATCTTATTGAATCATAGTTTTGCCTGGACATATGCCCAGGAGTGGGATTGCTGGATCATATGGTAGTTCGATTTTTAGTTTTTTAAGGAACCTCCATACTGTTCTCCATAGTGGCTGTACCAATTTAAATGCCCACCAACAGTGTAGGAGGCTTCCTTTTTCTCCACACCCTCTCTAGCATTTATTATTTGCAGACTTTTTTTTCTTTTGCTGCGTTGGGTCTCCATTGATGTGCGCGGGCTTTCTCTGGTTGCGGTTGTCGGGGGCTATTCTTCGTTGCGGTGTGCAGGCTTCTCATTGCGGTGGCTTCTCTTGTTGCGGAGCACAGGCTCTAGGTGCACAGGCTTCAGTAGTTGTGGCGCGTGGGCTCAGTAGTTGTGGCTCGCAGGCTCTAGAGCCCAGCCTCAGTATTTGTGGTGCGTGGGCCCAGCTGCTCCACGGCCTGTGGGACATTCCCAGACCAGGGCTCGAACCCGCGTCCCCTGCACTGGCAGGCGGATTCTTAACCACTGCGCCCACAGGGAAGCTCCCCCAGCAATGCTTTAAATAGTCCCGCCCCTGCTTTCTTGTGGCTCTGTTTGAGAGAACCACTGGCTTCAAGTACGACCTATTCATTTCCTCGTGGTTTAAACTATTGCCCCAGAGGAGGAATGAGAGAAGCAGCAGACACAGACACTCTCCACACAGACCTTTGCTGAACTAAAGTTTGTAAAGTAAGTGGTTTTAAAGGGAATAAAATGGAGCAGACTATCGTTTTCCAAAGGAATATCATTTCAAAACTAATAATTCCTTATGAAAATATTTAAACAACATGGAAATCTAAAATCTAAATAGTGAAAGCTTTCTTCCCTAATGCCCAGTGATGATATTGAAAGCAGGGTGGCTCATTCCAGGTGGTGACTCTGCCTTTCCCCACATGGTCATATAGTCAGAATGTATTCAAAAACAGGAATATGCCATACCCAGAATTCTGCAATTTGCTTTCATCTCTTTCCATATTAGTTCCCAGCTATCTACTTTGCTCTGATTGCCGTATGGTACTCCACCAGGACGGACTTGCTGTGATTTACTGAACGTTTCCCCTGTTGATATACATTCTACCGATTTTTCACAATGACAAACAATGCTGTAAATAACACTGTGGTCAATGCTGCCTTGTTCACATACACAAGAGTTTTTCTGCGATTGATTCCCAAAGGTGGGTCAAAGGATATGCATATCTTAATATTTAAGAGGAAATGCCAATCAAGTGTCCAGATAGATTTTACCACCACTCTGATAGTGTATGAGACTTTGTTTCTAACTATAGCCTTCTCAAATACAGAAGATTTCAGTTAATTAAATTAATCCAAAGAAGATGTGGCACATATATACCATGGAATATTACTCAGCCATATAAGAAACGAAACTGAGTTATTTGTAGTGAGGTGGATGGATCTAGAGTCTGTCATATAGAGTGAAGTAAGTCAGAAAGAGAAAAACAAATACAGTATGCTAACACATAAATATGGAATCTAAGAAACAAAAAATGGTCATGAAGAACCTAGGGGTAACACGGGAATAAAGACACAGACCTACAAGAGAATGGACTTGAGGATATGGGAAGGGGAAAGGGTAAGCTGTGACAAAGTGAGAGAGTGGCATGCACATATATACACTACCAAACGTAAAACAGATAGCTAGTGGGAAGCAGCCGCATAGCACAGGGAGATCAGCTCAGTGCTTTGTGACCACCTAGAGGGGTGGGGTAGGGAGGGTGGTAGGGAGGGGGACGCAAGAGGGAAGAGATATGGGAACATATGTATATGTATAAATGATTTACTTGGTTATAAAGCAGAAAATAACACAGCATTGTAAAGCAATTATCCTCCAAAAAAGATGTTAAAAAATATTAATCCTGCAGTGAGAAATGCTCTGGTCCCAAAAGGCAACTCTTAAAAAACTAAGACACAGGGGCTTCCCTGGTGGCGCAGTGGTTGAGAGTCCGCCTGCCGATTCAGGGGACACGGGTCCGTGCCCCGGTCCGGGAGGATCCCACATGCCGCAGAGCGGCTAGGCCCGTGATCCGTGGCCGCTGAGCCTGCGCGTCTGGAGTGTGTGCTCCGCAACGGGAGAGGTAACAACAGTGACACGCCTTCGTAACGCAAAAAATCAAACAAACAAGAAAACAAAAAACTAAGACTCACGAGGTTCAAACTGTTTCCAAGTCACTTAATAGGATCCCAGAACAAAGCTTAAGAATAAGATCAGGAATAGAAACACATCCAGCACCCAAGGGAAATCTTATAATGCCTAGCACCCAATCTAAACTTACCGGGCATGCAAAGAAGCAGGAACATCCAAACCGTTATGACAGAAATCAGTTACAATGCATCGATTGGAAAGGAAGAAGTAAATGTGCCTTTATTTACAGACAAAATGACTGTATATGTAGAAAGACCCATGGGATTTATAAAAAGAGCTTTTACTATCAACTAGTGAGTTTAGCAAGGTTGCAGAATGCAAGCTGTTTTAGAGGGAGCTTATCACCTCACCCCAAACACTTAACCAACTGCCCCAGCACTTTTCTTTGCAGACCTGAAACAAGGTCGGTAAGCCACAAACTCTTACTTAGTATTCTGGCGTTATACGTTAATATAAAAATGTAACTATAGAACTAAGAAAACATTCGAAAATTAACACTGAATGGCAGTACACAATTTTCTTTTTGTTCCACTTCTGACATTGTCTTCAATTAGGCGTGCTACTTGAATAGCTGCATTCCAGACCTCCCCTCCAACCTGAGCACAAATGCAAGAATATTAGGAGGTGCAGAAGCTAAAGCTAAACTCAGACACAGAACAGCAGCTCAGTTGTATTTTCTGCAGTTACCATTTAATCACCAAACAAAAAACGTGGACCCTGAGCGCCCAAAGGCCAGTGTAGGCAAAAGACGAGGCCGCAACAAGTGGGGACCACTGAAGAAAGCAATGCCCTAGGGAAGGACACCAAGGGCACAACACATAAGTTAGGGTTAGCGCCCTGGGGTCTGCTGACGCTAAACGAAAAACTGGGTAAAAATGTTCTGCAAGATGAGAACCACCCAGGAAAGCTGCTCCACACAGAACATGATGGAACTTCGGAGTTGGCCAAAGTCTTCAGCAGTCAATTGGCTAAAAGGGAGGGAAAAATAAAATTCAAGTTCGTGGGGAGGCACACGTCCCTCCCTGTCCCCCCACACCGACAATCCCAGAGCAGCACACTTCTTCTTTAGGCTTAATCCTCACTTACAGCTCCACCTGGCCTGAGCCTGGCTCTGGCCACCTGCCACCAGCCCCTCCCTAGACCCTTCTAGAACCCACATGAACAGGACGCGGCCCTCCACAATGAGCTCCTTCTGAATAGGCTCTGGGACTAGAAAGTATACACTCAGCCACTGGTGGGCGATCTCCGCATCCATGCGCGATGGGAAATGCACAGTAAGGGTGCTGGAGGAGATATGGTTAAGGCACCACCAACACTACTGATTTCGCCTGTGCCTCAGGCTTCCTCCTCACTGAGACCCGCCTTCACACCCCCACATCCCGGCTTCCCCGCCAGACCACCCCTTAGGCCGTCCACAACCTCCCACCCTATACACTGAGGCCACCCTGGACATCACCACCCCTACCCTCTGGTTTCCCTCAGGTTGGTTTGCCCCACCACCATCCCGTCAGCCCAGACCACCCTTGGCCCATACCCTCCAGCCGCCCAGAGTTCCCTCCTTCTACACTTCAGGCCCCACCGCCTGCAGCCCCTCCCCACAAACCACCTGCAGCCCAGCCCCTGGCCGCCGGGCCTACGGGGGCTCCTGCAAAAGGATACCACTGTAGCGCCTGCGGACCCGGACCTCCGGCCCCGGGTCCTGCGTCTCCACGTGGCCCTGCTGCGTGGGCTGCCCACTGGATCTGCACAAGGCCACCGGCTGCGCCACCTGCCTGTCCTAAGACGCCAGGGTTGCCGGGGTTTCCAGGGTCGCCAGGAACAACCGGGTCACCGGGGTCACCCTGGCGCCCACGTGCTGCTCCCACTGCAGCGGCCGCGGCACCTGCGCCTTTGTCTGCTGCCCTCACGGCTCCTTCACCATCTGCCTCAGACTCCATCTAGAAGCGCTTCCACTCTCCCTACGAGCGGGGGAAGGAAAAAACGGTCCCTCACAAAACCAACCGTCTAATGGCCCTTGAGGTGGGGATTCCCAGAGCGCCTGCGCAAACAGACCCTTGGTAACGCCTCCTGACTCGTGATTGGTTCCCACCGAACAGAGCCTGCAGTCTCTCCAGCCAATGGTCGCCCCCTTACGAAGCTCCTCACCGCAGAGAGCTGTGTAACCCCAATGAGCCTGCGCAGACTGAAACCTACATCTTCCGGTCCCTCTAACTGGCCTACCACGGGCCCAGGCTCCCCGTGAGCGGCTTAGCCATGAGGCCTCCAGGTGACGCTCCTCGCAGTAGTGTGGCTGGAGCTCCCCAGTGCGCATGTGCAAACAGAGCCCCGCCCCACCTCCTAAGGCCTCTGAGAACGTAAGTTTCCCTGCCAAGCCTGCAAACCCCAGGCGAGCCCCGTGCACTTCGAAGTCTGTGTCAGTGCCAGCCTGGCCAAGTTCACGTGTGACCAGCCTGCTGTACGCAGGTCCCTGTCATCGAGGTCTGGAAGGGAGTCGGGCACCTGTGGGCCAGGCCCGGCCAGCCTTCTGGTCTCCCACACGTAGCTCGAGTCTGCATGTGTGTTCTTGTGCATGCGTGAGTGTGTCGGGGCCCAGCCCTGCGGGAATGAGACCAGGGATGCAGAGCGGGCGGTGCCTGCCTGCCTGGGGAGGGAAGCGTGGGGCTGCTGCTGGGCCCGCTGGGGACGGCGTGGGGCTGGGCCGCCAGGGGTTCCAAGGCTCCAGGGCCAAAGACTGCAGCGACTTCAGGCTGCAGGCTTGGCCCGGGCTGGCCAGGTGCATGGGGGAGACCGGCCGGCCGGAAGGGCTGTGGCGGTGGGGGGGTGGAGGTGGGAGGGGAGGGGAGGAGGGGCTGGGGGCGCCACCCCAGGACCACCGGCAGTCTCCTGGCCCTTTGCTGGCACAGCCCTCATTGGCATTCCCTCCCCCAGGAACAAAGTCTTGAGGCTCTCCGGGGCCCTAGAGGTTCCGGGGACCCTCAGCTGGGAGGTGACCCTGTGTCTGCTGGCCTGCTGAGTGCTGGTCTACGTCTTTGTCTTGAGAGGAGTCAAGTCAACAGAAAAGGTACAGCCGGGGTGACGGCAAGCCCGGTGTCAGCACTGCCTGTGGGGTGTGGGTGTCTGCCAGCAACCACTGCTGCCACGGGAGGAGACGGCACCAGGGCCAGAGCCCGAGGAGGGGCAGGGACTTCAGTCCGGACCACTTGATCCCCACCCCCTGGCTGGAGAGTCCTCTCCACCCTGCGCCTCCAGGCCCGGCAGCCTTCCCTCCCGAGTGGAGGTGGAGTGGGCCCGGCAGTGGCTGCCCCTTCCCTGGGGTGGGGGGCATCCCTGGCTCGCCTTCCCTGGCTCGCCTTCCCTCCCTTCCAGTTTCTCTCGGTTCTGGTTCTGCGTCAGCTTTTGACCTTCTCGGTCTGTCTCTCTCACCTGCCTGTCTGCCCTCGGGGACCCAGCGGGGAGCGTGGACCCATCCCTCCCTCAGGGGCTCCCTGTCAGGTTGTGGGGACAACTGTGTGAACAGACACACAATACGACAGCCTGCCGGTGGTTGCGGGACACGCGGGACACGGCCAGGTCTCTGGAGGGCGGGAGCGTTCCAGCAGGGTCCGCAGAGCAGCCGCTTGGCGCTGCTTGCGTGGGAGGCAGAGGCCTTTGCTGTCGTCTTGATCTTGCCTCTGTCTCTGGCTAGCTGAGTTCTAATCCCCGGCACCAAGGACCCCCGCCTCTCTGCAGACCAGGACCTGGAGTCGGCACGGGAGGCGTGGGACCTGCCTGCGGGCTGCGGCCTCGCTCCCTGCCAGGGGAGGGCCCTGCCTCTCCCTCCCTCTGCAGCTTACCTGTGCTCGCCGTGGCTCCTCACACCTGCTCTACCCTCGCTCATCTCCAGGTATGGATAGATGCCGGGACCCAGATTTTCTTTGCTTACGCCATTGGCCTGGGGGCCCTCACGGCCCTGGGCGGCTACAATCGCTTCAACAACAACTGCTACAAGTAGGCACTACAGCCCTGCCACCCCTGCCCTGCCTGCCCGTGGGCAGCAGGCAGTCTCACCAGCCCACACGGTCCCCTCTGCCCCCAGGGATGCCATCATCCTCGCACTCATCAACAGCGGGACCAGCTTCTTTGCTGGCTTCGTGGTCTTCTCCATCCTGGGCTTCATGGCCACAGAGCAGGGCGTGCACATCTCCAAGGTGGCGGAATCAGGTAAAGACGCCCCAAGCCCCAGCCCGGCCTCCGGAGCAGCGGCAGCTGTTGTCGTAACGGACCGTGTACGCGAACGCACACAGAATGACGTTCTGAGAAATGAGAACAATTCAAACTCAATTTGTCCCATCACTCTGGGCCAGGAGGCCTGGCTGAGCAGCTGCGAGGCACAGCTGTCCAGCCACCTCAGGCCAGGCCACGTGGAGCCCCGCGCCCCATCCGTCTGTATCCAGGGGCCTCGGGGTAGGCCCTCACACTTGCCTGAGTGTTGTAGAGGGAAAGGTCGGCCTTTTCTGGGTCAGTGGTGATCTGCGACCACAGTAGCTGCCGGAACCCAGGTACAGAAGGCTGAGCCAGACACGCCACTCTCATGGGTACAGGTCTACCAAGGGCTCGCGGGAACCTTCCAGCCCCTGGTATGGCGCGCACACGCGCGCGCACACCCACACACACACACACACACACACGAGGGCTCGAGTGGCCCGGCAGTGTCTTGACAGAAGTCGAAAGGCCCTTGGCCACAGGGTGCCCTGGCATCGTCCACTTCTCTGGTACCGTGGCGCAGGGTGGAGGGGGACAGGACGTGGGTGGGGGGGGCTCCAGGTGTCCACACCTTGCCCCTTCCCCCTCAGGGCCTGGCCTGGCTTTCATCGCCTATCCCCGGGCCGTCACGCTGATGCCTGTGGCCCCGCTCTGGGCTGCTCTGTTCTTCTTCATGCTGCTGCTGCTTGGCCTTGACAGCCAGGTTTGAGAGGGGGGACGCAAGAGAGGGGGCTGGGCGGTGGGGCGGAGGGGTGCTGGCGAGCAGAGGGCACACTGGGCGACGGGAGATGGCAGGTGGTGGGGAGGGGCACAGCCTGAGTTGCCCGGCCACAGTTTGTAGGTGTGGAAGTCTTCATCACCGGCCTGCTGGACCTCCTCCCGGCCTCCTATTACTTCCGTTTCCAAAGAGAGATCTCCGTGGTCCTCTGCTGTACCCTTTGCTTTGTCATTGATCTCTCCGTGGTGACTGATGTGAGTGGGGACAGAGTGAGGAATGCCCCTGGCCTCAGGCTGCCGGCTGCCACCTTCCCTGACCTGGCTCCATCCCCAGGGCGGGATGTATGTCTTCCAGCTGTTTGACTACTACTCAGCCAGCGGCACCACCCTGCTCTGGCAGGCCTTCTGGGAGTGCGTGGTGATCGCCTGGGTGTACGGTAGGTCTGGGCCGACAGGCAAGCCGGGGGTGCGGTGCGGTCAGGGGTGGTGCGTCTCTAGCCCTGGCCCTCTGGCCTCACGTGACCCCAGGAGCCGACCGCTTCATGGACGACGTGGCCTGCATGATCGGGTACCGACCTTGCCCCTGGATGAAATGGTGCTGGTCTTTCTTCACCCCGCTGGTGTGCATGGTAAGGGCCGGGGGAGGCTGGGCAGAGCGAGGGACACTGAGGGCTCGCAATGGTGGCTGCCGGCTGAGCGCGAGGCTTCTCGCCCGCAGGGCGTCTTCATCTTCAACACGGTCTACTACAAGCCGCTGGTCTACAACAACACCTACGTGTACCCGTGGTGGGGCGAGGCCATGGGCTGGGGCTTCGCGCTCTCCTCCATGCTGGGTGTGCCCCTCCACCTCCTGGGCTGCCTCCTCAGGGCCAAGGGGACCGTGGCTGAGGTCAGTTCCCCGCGCCCCGTCTCCCGCACACCATCCCTCCCTCCCGTTGGGTGGAGACGTGACCTCCAGAGCGCCCTGCCCCTTCTCCCACCCGCCAGGAGGGACAGACCGTTGTGCCAGAGCCTCTGGGCCAGCTCGGAGGGGGGTGTACGGGAGGAGAGTTGGCCCTCCAGGGCCTCGCTCAGGTGGTGGCGGCGGAGGAGAGGCCTGTCCCTGGCCTCTGTTCTAGCAGCCACTCGGCCCTCCACTGAACCCCTATTTCCCTAGCGTAGGGAGCGGGGCCTGCTCAGGAGGGGCGCGGCCCCGGGCCCCAAGTTGGTGGCAGGTGGCAGGAAGTGGAGAGAGGCCAGGGACAAGCAGGTGCCCCTCCCCAGGGACCCAACGTGTCCCTCTCTCCCGCAGCGCCGGCAGCACCTGACGCAGCCCGTCTGGGGCCTCCACCACTTGGAGTACAGAGCTCAGGACTCGGATGTCAGGGGCCTGACCACCCTGACCCCGGTGTCTGAGAGCAGCAAGGTGGTGGTGGTGGAGAGCGTCATGTGACAGGTGCCCCGGCTCACATCACCAGCTCACCCTCTCATAGCCATAGCAGCCCCTGCTCTAGCCCCCCACCCCCCCAGGGGGCTTGCCTTTCCCTGACACCTATGGGGGTCTGCCTGTGGGGGGGAGGGGAGGAAGCACCAGAGTGCTTATAACTAAAATAACTTTTTCCATTTTTAATAAAATGCCAAAAATATCACAACCCACCCAAAATAGATGCCTCCCCCACCCCCCTTAACCAAGCTGGTGCCCACGCTGCTTCCCAAGCCCTGCCGCCCGCCCTCCAGTGCCCGCTACCGTCACGTCTCACCCGACCCCACCAGGCCCTGCCTGCCTCTCTCCAGGCTCTGCCCAGCACACCCTTGGGTGGCCCCTCACCCCAGGGGCAGCAGTGGCAGCTCGGGGAACAGGGGGACTGGAGAGCAGAGGGGGCAGGCGGGGGGGGGGCAGCAGAACCAAGGCGAATATTTCAGCTGGGCTAGACCCCTCTCCCCGTCCCTACTCTAGAAGCTTAGAGAGCCAGCCAGCAAGGGAACCTTCAGTTCCTGAGCCAATTGCCACCAATAGCAGTTGTGTGAGCTTGAGTGCATGTGTGCGTGGGTACATAGGGTCTAGACATAGATCTCTATTTCTTAGCCAAGGGGGCGTCATCTCTTACCTGACAGACTGCTGTGCGCCTGCTCTCTGGGAACCCCTCCTCCCTGGGCAGGTCAGTGGGTTATCGTCATGTCACCCAGGATCACGCCCCAACCACACAGACCCACGTCCTGTCCCACGGCACCCAGGAGAGGGTCTCCCTCCTCCCTGGGGCCCCCTGTGGCGCCAGACTCCCACCCCACTGCCTGGGAGTGATGGACCCCCCTGTCTCTGCACCCCTGCCCACCCAGGGCCTTGTGTGTGTGCACGTTTGTGTGGGTGCACACGTGCACAGGAACACGTGGGTCGGTGCTGTGCACACACGGCAAGGCCGTGGTGGATGGGAACCCGAGGCTGCTCTCCTGTCAGCAGCATTCCCTTGCCTTAAGTGCGAACTCGACCGAGGCGGTCATTAAAAAGGGGTCGGGGGCTCAGAGGCATCTGAGCTGTGCCTTAAAGGAAGAGCGAAGTTTAGATAAATGCCGAGGGTGGGAGACCGGTCAGTACCTTGACTTTTCTAGCGTCTTTATTGTGGACATTTCACATGTACGCACAAGGAGAGAGGATAGTGTTTTTAAAAATCCGCCTACCTTTCACCCGGCTTCAACACTTGTCAACGTTTCACTAGTTTATTTTGAAAATAGGGAAGGGTTTAGGGGT
Source organism: Phocoena phocoena (assembly GCF_963924675.1). Classification (NCBI taxonomy): domain Eukaryota; kingdom Metazoa; phylum Chordata; class Mammalia; order Artiodactyla; family Phocoenidae; genus Phocoena; species Phocoena phocoena. The sequence goes on along the minus strand of NC_089240.1, from coordinate 129,035,013 downwards.
GAGAGTAGTGAAAATAATATCTCTTGAAGAGATAAAAGAAGAGGCACCCCTCGAAGCTTGTCCAAATACAGGGGTGCCCGTGCACCCCTCTCGTAAGGGTATCGCATGGCCCTGAAGCACAGGGCCCGCGTAGGGTTGCAACGGGATGTGGTCGGCAACAAGCGGCTACTGGTGTTTCGGTCGCTGTCTCTCTGACTTTCACGTCAGTTCTCTCTCCACATACGCTGAAGCTAGCGATCACCCCACCTTCACTTTGATCAACCTGGAGTCGCCATCTGGGTTCCCTGCCAGGACCTCATGATGGCACCGCCTCCTGCCCCTCCAGGCTCTGCCCTTTCCTAGGTCTGAGGGCGCAGGCCAGAGAGCAAGTAGGGCTGGACACGAGGGAAAATTACCCACATGGTTCCTGCCCTCCAAGGTCTGCCACTCCCATTGAGGAGTGCCCCTCTGGTGGCTCTGAGGGCCCCTCTGTGGCAGGAGGTGGGGTCATCGTCTAGGAATGATGAGGGAGGTGGTAGGAGACATGAATTGAGGAGAGTAGGCAAGGTTGGGGTTTGGTGAGGAAGGTTTTGGGGGTTTGAACTATGAGGAAGTGTACTGTTGACCAAACACGAAGGCTAGAGGGAGGTGATGATGGTTGTGGTTGAGTTTTCCAATGAAGGGTCATCAAGGACCCAGACCCTTTCCTTCCTGACCCTTTTAAACAGCATGTGGGTGTTCTAGGCTTGGTGCTGGGTGAATGACTCCTGCCTATGAAAGAAGAGCTCGTAACCATTGTATATTTTCTAAATAATTCGTTTTATTTTAGTCTTTTAAATAAGGTGCTCAACTCGCCAGCCTCATTTGTGAGCTCTTTTGTGCCTTATGCTTTGTCGTATCCCCAGTGCCATGGGCAGTGCCTGGTACCCACAAGGTGCTCATTCACTCATTCAAGAATTATTTGCTGCTAAGTGCTAGGATGCAGGGATCCAGGGCACCTTGCCCAGCCTGTGGGGTGGACGTGGGGTCAGCAAACACTTCCTTGGGATCATAATGCCGGACCTGAGTCCCTGAATCTCGGAGGCTCAGCAGGATGTTGAAGGCTTCCCTTCCATTAGCAGCCAGGGTCTGAAGCTGTTCCTATGCCAGAGCTCACGGCGGCGGCGGGGGGCGGGGGGGGCGGGCGGGCGGGCGGGGGTGGTGGTCAGCGTCCGATTAGTGCTGATTGAACAACTGTTATGTGCCTGGTGCCGGGGCGGCAGGTTAATCACAGTTCTTGCCTTCAAGGAGCCTCTCGGCCAGTCAGGGAGAGAGCAAAGCACTTCAGCCCCAGGTAATGAGTGAGCGCACGGGCACTCCCCAAGGCCGCCAGGAGTGAGCGGTCCTGGAACCCATGGCACCATGAGGAGGGGCCAGCTGGCCCAGAGGCTGGAAGCGGGGTAGGTCGGGAAACACGGCGGAGAGGAGGGCGCGCAGGAGGAGGGTGGAGTGGGGTACAGCCCCTGGGCTGGCTCTGCCTTTGCCCCCTTGCCTTTACCTCATTTGGACTTGGGAGCTCGCTCCTTGTACTTCTAGCTCTTTGGCCGGAGAAGTGTCTGACGGTGCTCCAGAGTCTGGGTGTCATTGTCCGTGAAGGGGCCGTGAAACGTTCACTGACCCCCCAGAGCTGCTCCATCTCGGAAAGCGTCACGGTTTGTTCCACGTGTGACGGCGGGAAAGGGGGTTACCGGTAAGGTCCAGGCGCCCGCAGAACCACAGCACAGCCCTCAGGAGGAGGCGTGGGGCTGCGAGGGCTGCACGGACATGACCGACTGGGCTCTGGCACGTGGAGCCCCTCTTCCCCCTCCCCTTGCATTGGGCCGCCGGCCTCGTCTGCTCGTGGCTCTCCAGGAGTCTCTTGAGGGCCCCCTCGACTTCCTTGTTCCTCAGACTATAGATCATAGGGTGGAGCACGGGAGTGACACTGGTGTAGATTAAGGACACAGTTTTGTCCTGTTCTGGGGCGTAGCATGACTCGGGGCGCATGTAGATGAATGTCGTGCAGCCGTAGTGCAGAAGGGAGACCAGCAGGTGCCCAGCACAGGCGGAGAAGGCCTTGCCCCTGCCCTCAGCCACGTGGATTCTGAGGACGGCAGCGATAATGAACCCGCAGGAGAGCAGGGTCAGCAGGAAGGGAACCAACAGGATGAGCAGGCAGACGAGGAAGACCGCGACCTCACTGGCCCGCGTGCGTCCGCGCAGGCCTGGAGTAGCACAGCGGGGATGTCACAGAAGAAAGGACGGATCTCACGAGACTGACCAAAGGGGAAGAGGGATATCAGTGTGGGGAGGGTGAAGGAGAGCGCAAGTCCGCTGACTCACGCCAGACCCAGCATCTGCAGACACAGGGTCCTGGCTATGATGACTGTGTAACGCAGGGGCTTGCAGACGGCCACAAAGCGGTCGTAGGCCATCGCAGCCACGAGGAAACACTCTGCCCTGCCCAGGGCGCTGAAGAGATGCATTTGCAGGGCTCAGCCCAGGAAGGGCATCCGCTGGCTCCCGGACAGGAAACTGGCCAGCATGCTGGGGACGGTGACCCATATCTAGCCGATTTCAATGGTGGACAGGTTGCGAAGGAGGAAGTACGCGGAGTCAAAGAGGGTGATGAGCGCAAGAGTCGTGTGCCCTGCTAGGGTGACAAGATGCATGTTTAGAAACAGAGCAAACAGGGAGATTTGTAATTCAGCCAGGTCCCCAAAGCCCAAGACACTGAATTCAGAGCTCAAGGTGTGCTGCTTCTGCAGTGGGGCCATCCTGCGTTCTCCTCTGTCGAGCTCCTGGGCCGGAAAAGGCAGCTTTCTAGCAATTCTCTAAGTCATGGGAGACCCTGGAGCCCTCTCCACAGATGGCCGTTGTCCCCATTCTGTGAGCCTTTTGAATTCTGCCTTCTGTTCAGTGAGAGCGGCGGAGTGCTCGCTCTGATGGTGACGTCACTTTAGTTCACCTGTTGAGTTATTACAGAAACGAGCCGAGATGAGTGAAGTTGTCTTTGACAGACCCTAACGAAAGTCCTCCTTCTGACTACGTTTTGAAGAGCGGCCTCAGGGTAGGGGTAGGGTGCTGAGCGTGATGTTACTTAGGTTGGAACAGAGGCCGGGCCGGCGGGGTCATTGACGCCGTGGGGAATTCCCGTGGCATGGAAGGTCCGGCGAGTTGGTCTTAAGGACACTTTGACTCTGTGCGTTGGCTATGTTGTCCCTCCCTCGCCACCGCCCCTCCCCACCAAACTCCCAGGGTTCCTGCAGCCTCCCCTGTTTCAGCTCCGTTGAGTCACAGGGAGACCCCGGCTTACGTGTCACCCCGCTCTAGACACCTCTTCTGAGCCCTGGGCTGAGTCAGGCGGATTCTCTCTCTGGCTACCCCAAAAGCCTGTGGGCTCCATGATGGCAAGAATGATTTCTTATTTAGGCTCTCAAACAGTGGCTGGTACATATTAGTATTATTGGTGAAGATCTGTTGACTAAAAGTCTGTTGCTCGTTTCTGCATCCTCTGCAGTTAGGGCAGAGTCAGACATTGAGTAGGCGCCCAACACGTATGCTTGAGTTAATGGTTAAGTGAAAGCAGGGAACCTTTGACGTATTGGGGATGCTGAGGTCATGATCGTCCAGGGTGGGAGGAAGCAGGACAGAACTAGGACATAGTCGGCACCTTCCCAGACTTTGGGGGACACGTTTGCTTCTCTCTTCCCCGGTAGGACCAAAGATACAAGTAGGAGGCCTTATGCCTAGGCTTCGATTCCTTCCTGTGCATCCCTTTCTCACAGCAGAGGGGAGGAGAAGATTGCTAAAGAGCCTAGAGATCTAACACATCGAGACTCAACAGGAGTGACCTGTTGAGGTCACTGAGATGGGTTCTCTTCATTTTCAGCGCCTCGTGGAAATGGAGTTGTCACCTCAAGGACAGGAGCTCACTTAGGTACCATTTGGACCGGGGCCAAAGTGTGAGACTCGAAGTGTGTTCACTGAAACCTGAAAACCCCTTCTGCTGATGGTTTTGCTTGGCCCAGACGGAGTTTGTGCTTCCAGTTTTCCAGCCCCTTGCATGTTACACTGACTGTTCTTTGGGTGTTCACTGACCTAATGGGCGCCTAGAGTCTCTGAGCAGCACGGGTCCCTGGAGGGCCGTTTGCCCACTCGTTACCGCAGAGCCGATGGTCACGACGTCTTCCCCGGATGACGCCTTCCCTGCTCCCAGCCCTGCCACCAGCTCCGCCTGGAAATCACACTAAGTGCCCTGCTCTGCCAGCGGTCTGAGTGAGGCCATCCTTTCCGGGTTCTTGTTTCTCTTCCTTGGACTCGGACCCTCGGCTCTGGCTTGGCCACAGCTGATCACTTCCACTCTTTTTTCCCATGACGGGGCTGCGGGCATGTGGGGATTGCTTTGTTTCATTTGGGCCCTAAACCTTGAAAATACTGAAAACACAAAGATGAAAGTCAAAGACTTTCAAAGACACATGATCCAAACGGTTGAAAAGCGAGAAGTGAAAGTCAGTGTGACTTTCTCCCCCTGCTCTCCCAGAGAGCATCGCTCTCAGCCGGGGGGCTCACTTCCTTCCCTGCTTTGTCCGGTGCGTACAAACGCAAACACTTCACGCACACACTCACACGCATGGGCATACGCACACACACACACACACACACTCCCACACGTGTACACAGAAACAAGCATGCACACACCTTACACATGCAAGCATAAACACGATCACATGTACGCACGCATTTGCACACGTGTGTGGACACACACAGTACCCACCTGCGTGCATACATTAACACACACCTGCACGCATATATGCACATATTCCCACACTCACACGTGTATGTATATAAACATTCACCACAGTCACACATTAAAAAAGCTGAAATGGGATCATATTACACATATAAACTGACTGCCCTTAGTGTTTTCACCGCATAATGTGTCCGGGAGAGGTTTTCAGTCAGCACATAACTGGTTTACGTCAATCTTTTTCTCTTTTTCTTTTTTTTAACATCTTTATTGGAGTACAATTGCTTTACAATGGTGTGTTAGTTTCTGCTTTATAACAAAGGGAATCATACTTCAGTCTTTTAACTGCCGCATTCTACAGTATGGATACACTGTAATGTCATTAAGTATAATGAAATAATACAACAAACACACGATAACAGATAAAACCTATACACAAAAGTAAATAAAACATAATTAAAATAACTGAGACTTTAATCAGTCTTTCATTAGTTCGGTGTTGCAGTGGTTTCTATTTGTTTCTTACCACACGCCACGGTCCAAAGCATAGCCCCGAGTGGAGCGCGGAGCAGCGGCCCCGCGTGAGTACGGCTCGTGCATCCTTCCTGCTCTTTTCTCGCGTGCCTGGAACGGCCCCGGAGAAGAGATGTGGTTTTGTTACCTGGGAGGCACAGATCAGCGCGTGAAGCGGAAAACCGGGGAGAAGCCCGAGGAGGAGGAAAGCCCATCTTCACGGAAGCAGCGGCAGCGCCGAGTGGCCTGGACCCCGTGGCACAGCTTCCCGCAGCCTGGCCGGTGGCTTTCCCGCCTGTCCGGACCACGGGGAGCGAGCCCTCGGAAGCACTGTCTGATGGCTGGAAGGAAGGGAGTGTCCTTAGAGGAGCTGCTACGTTGGCCCTAGAGGAGAGCTGGGGAAGGAGGCCGTCCCTGTGGTCCACCCCACCGAGGGGAGGCCCTTCCCTAGGTCACACAGCTGAACCCAAGCCCAAACTCAATTACTCAGGTTTTCCTTGCCAAAAAGAAAAAGAAAAAGAACAGTCTAGATCTTGACAATGTTGTTTAACTCAGATCTGCTGAAATTGCGGGCCCACTGTGCCGTCACCAGTATGCGAATGGGCCTCAGGCTGATTTTAGAGGCAGAAAATGCACAGGTTTGCTTGGGTTTGAATCAAGCCATCAGGCCTTGCTAGAGAGGAGTGCAGAGTGGGCAGTGGAGCCCGAGATTGGTGAGCTTCTAAGCCCCCCAGCCCCCAAAGCTGAGAGTCTACAAGGGGACTTAATCAGGGCCATCGGGGATTCCATTTTTAATCTGCAAACTCTGAGTCATCAAAGTAGCTTCATTGCACGAAGTGGGGACTGAGGGTTATGGAAGCTTGAGAAAGCTACTACTCGGCTGACCCAGGCTTCTGTCTAATACTTTCATCTCCCCGGTTCTGGTCTAGGTGTAGCCCGATGTCCAACCTGCACCGTGCCCCGCATCCTCGTAAGGCAGGACCCCAACGACGCCTCGCCTACGTTCATAAAGCCAGTCTTCCCCCTGCAGCCACTCTGGGCCTTCCTTTGGTTTCACTTCCACGGCCCACAGGCTTGCTCAGAATAAACCTCCTTTCCACCGCCGTCCTTTGGAGGATAGCCCTGCCCGGGCCAAAGCCTCGGAGGGCTAGCTCGGTGCTGGCCTGCAGGCGGCAGTGGGACAAGGCCTGCCCCGCAGCATTCTGCCACACTCTGCAACCGGAAACAGGACCCCCAAGAGCCCTCTGGGTACTTAGAATTACACACAATTCCCCTTGAATCATTCCAGTCGTTTCTGCCTCTAATCATGACCCCAGAGGGGCTGCCAACAGTCCAAGGTGGGCCTACGGCACTTTTCCACCTTCTTCTCCCTCCTCCCTGGCCTGTTTCTCCTCTTGGCCCCAGTTTCTAATACAAAAGCTCTTCTGCCATCTAATGGAGAGAAGCACCGTGCAACTCTCCAGCGTCGATGAGTGACCCGATGTGGCGGCAGCGCGGGGCTGAGGACATGCTGTCTTCCTCCAGCTAATGCGCATGCCCACCTTAGTGCCAGCATTAGCGGCACGTGGGGTCCGAAGGGAGGGATGGCAAGTAAGAGGTTTTAAACATAAATTCAGCACTTTGGAAGAAAGGCACGTGAAAAGGGCCCTAAGTAACTGGGGCTGCCGCCTCTGCAAATTCCCAGATGTTCTAAGGCAGTGTCAGCGCAGCTGCCACACCACTCACAATCACAGACTCTGTGTGTCTCCCCTGGTTTCCTCGAGGAAAGAGATGCCACATGGAGATGCAGTGAAATACACTGTTGGTGAGCAGCGTCCAGAGGTCCACGTTTCCTCACCAGGGGGAATTTGTCAGAGGTTCTCAGTGTGGAGCATTTGGTCTCTTTCTCCTTCCCTTTCCACTCCCTCCAATGGGTTGTTCTGAGTCTAACTGTGTGGGGTATAGGGAATTAGCTGTATTCACAAGCCAGCCTTTACCAGTGTAGAGGCTTTGCTTCCCCATCTGCTGGGACTTTCCTTGTATTTCTCAAGTGGTTCAGAACTCCGGCAGGGAAGAGGTATGCTATTTATTGGCCCTTCTTCACTCCCCCAAACTCTCAACTTAAGTGCTAATATTTGTATTTAAGTTTCTTAGAAATTGTGCTGCCAAGGAGGCAGGCATGCAGTCCTGAGTGGGGAGCCTCAGAATTCCCTTCATTTCTCAGGGAGGGAACTCCGCTCCCGCTTCCTCACCTTACGGGCAGTGGGTCGGGACACTAGGCCTCTTCGTGGAACCACGTGCTTGTATTCGGTTAGGACGTGATGATGAAGCAATCTGGTTGATTGTTTTTCCCTTAACAGTCTCTTCATGGTTGTTTTGATTTACTGAGGTATAGTTGACGTACGTACAGTATTATATAAGTTTCAAGGTGCACAGCATAGTGATTCACGGTTTTTAAAGGTTATAATCCATCTATCGCTATTGTAAAATATTGGCTCTATTGCCTGTACTGTACAACATATCCTTGCAGCTTATTTATTTTGTACATACTCGTTTGTACCTCTTAATCTTCTTAGTGACAGATTGATGGGTTCTCTTTATTTTCCTGCCTGGTATTTTGGCAACCACAAAGAGTTCCACAGTTGAAATTACCTGTAGGTAGGTAAGCATCGGATTTCTAGGACCACCAGGCACCCCGTGCCCCTGATTTCCTCCCATCTGCTTCCTTCCCTCGGGGAATAAGCGTCCACAGACCTTGGAGCCGGGGTGGGTTGGTCTCAGCCAACCCAGATTTTGGAGTTTGTGGGAATACCTTGTCACCTAGTTTTGTTGCGGACGTTACCCTGGGTTTTTGGTTTTGCTATCGTTTCCTGTATCTCTTTCTCTCTCTCTTTCGGGGCTGGGAGAGTAGATGAGGATTTTGTGAAGATTCAAAAATGATGTTACCACCTCTGCTGCCACCTTCCCAGAATCGAGAAACTGCATGACTTCTGGGTCAGAACGATTAATAAAGATATCTTAACATCGATACAACAAAACACAGAAAAATTAGACGTTCTGGGCAAATCGTGACTTGACATGGATCTAAGTCCTCTGTCCATATTTCTCCTGGAACGACAAATGATGGGGGGCCGAGGGGCGCAGGAGAGCAGAGCTCCTTGGGGAATTGCACCCACTGACTGAGAAGGGTCAGGGCTGGAGGTTCGGCAGCCGGAGGAGGGGGACGCAGCCTTCTGGGGAGAAGTCCACCTGATACTGGTCGCATCTGATGATGTCAGGGCAAGAGCTGGGCACTGCCACGGAGTGGCTTTCTGAGGGGACTGTGCCCAACCGACCGACTGGCTACTGCCCTAGGATAGAAAAAGAACGTCTGTGCTGCAGTCGTCCTGGGCTCCAGCCTCACCACCCTCACTATCACTTGCTCCATGTTGAAGAGGACAAATCTAAAGCTGAGGGAGATGAAGCATCTTAGCTTCCCCGCAGCCACCCAGCCGGGAAGGGGTGGAGTTGAGTTGGGCCTCGGGTGGTCTGCCTGGCCCCAGCTCAGGTCCACCTCACAGTCAAGTCTGGCCTCAGTTTCCACTGTAAGCAGACTAATGCTTGACTCTTGTCTGCTTCACGTGTCTGTGTCTGGTCCCCTATTAGTCTCTAAATTCGTCCATACACCCTGGCACAGAGGAGGTATGCAGCAAATGATGGCTCTCAGTCTATTAATGCTGGTGTGTGGTCAAGGATCACAGAGGCTGCTCACGCCAGTAATGTGGTTGGCATACACCTCTAATTGTTTCCCCTGAGGTTCTCTTGCCAAGATCCTTTTGTGTTTCCTAAATCTCTCTCTGCTTAACAAGGGCCAGCACAGGTGACCCCCAACCCGGACTGCAGATCGGAAAGTTGGGATTCCTTTCCTGAGCCGTACTGTGAGCCATGTGACTCGGGGACGTGCCGCTCTCTCCCTAGAGGGTGGGTCTAGCTGAAGATGTGCCAGGTATGCTTGTCCTTTGTGTGTCCCAAGCAAGAGGACGGGACTTTCTTATGACCTATGCTGACTTCACTGCAGCCCTGAGCCGCTGGGCAATGGGAGGCCGGCCACAGGCTACAAGGGAACTCAGAGGCAGAGGACTCCAGAGTCCCTGGCAAGTTTGTGCCCAGAGGGACGTCCTTTGCCCCTGTCCCAGGTGGACCTCAGAATCTGGGGACCAACTAGTCAGGAAATGTTGATAGCTATGGAAAGAGTGAAAATTTAGACTACACCCCCGGGAAAGAAGGACTCACCTCTGCCCACATGTTCATTCTCTGCTGCGGTCGGTGCCTGCTCTGCAGAAGTGCAAGGGCGTTACTGATCAAGCGTCCTGTCCCGGAAGGACCTACCATTGACTCCTGATATATACAGCTCTTAGGTCCTCAAGGCTGTTTTAACACCTTTCTATCAAGCTCCTCAAGGCGCAGATGATTGAGCCTACCGGCTTTCGTCTAAAGGAAAGCACGCACAGAACAGAGACTACAGTTCTTTCCATTTCCCAGCTGAACTAGAAATCCAAGCTTCAGGTAAGTGAAGACATCGTGGTCGGCCAGAGCACTGTTGAAATCAGGCAAACAGGTTACGATTTGACAAGAGAGGGCTGGTGAAAATCTCACTGTGTTCATGCCGAAGCAGGTTTAATCTCAGGAAAACAAAGTTTGGCTCAAAGGCAGAGCAGGAAGGGGCTCTCCTTCTGATGTTCTCTACTCCCATCACTGAGCTGCTCAGCCCATCTCACAAAGGCAGTTCATGGCAATTCCGTCTCATGCCCTGGGGGCTGCAATGCCGTTTTTGGAAATAGATGCCGTCTATGGAGTTCTCAGTGAAGAGCATGTTGGGGCCTTTTCCCCGGGGACGATGTTGCCAGTATCTCAATGGTACAGGATACTTTTGCGTGCGTAGAGGCTGCTCTCCTTAGTCCTCCAGACGGCTCAGTCTGCTCACACAGCGCCACTCCATGAGGCCAGAGTCAGCCCCGTTGGCAACGAGAAGCCACCACTTTCTGTAAGGACTAGCCCGTTCCACGCCCCAGCACACGGCGCCAGCTTCCTGTGGAACCCGGCCCATCAGTGGCTTCTGAAAAGCTGCGTGGTCTTCATGACTGCCGTTCAAACCCTGGTAGGCAGGCACCCTGCTAGGGGTAAATGAAGGCTTCCCAAGGCACAGGCAGGGAGGGGTAGCTTTACATTGTGAATATTCACAGTAAGCCAGAAATCACATCTTTGCCACTATTTAAACTTATGAACAATTTCCGATGCTAGCTCAAAAATGTGTGTGTGTGTGTGTGTGTGTCTGTCATAGTTTCACAAAATTCTTTTGCAGGGAAGTGAGCAAAACTGTCTGGAGTCCACTGATTGGAGTCGATAGGACCTTGGCTGCAGCCTTCAAAGCCCTCGGTGGAGGTGGCCTCAGGCCTCTCGTGTGTCTGCTCTGTGACCGGAGCACAGCAAGCGTATGTCCTCACAGGAGCAGAGGTGGGCGCTGCTTCCAGGACCCCGCACTGTTTTTCGAATCGAACGGCATGAAGGCACGAAAACCCTCATGTGGGAAGTGAAAGTGCGAGTCACACGACAGAGATGTGACTTCAGCCTTGGGGACCAGCAAGGAGGGGGAGGGGAAGGCCTCTTTCCCTAGGACTGGAGTGAATCACTTTCTCTCTCATTCTCATGTTGGGACCCTACAGTCACGAAGCGTCTGAAAAGCTGTCTGTGTCTGTGTATGCTGCTTCTCTCATTCCTGCTCTGGGGCGAGAGTTGAAAGCCACTAGGAAATGAAGAGGTCGCACTTGAAGCCAGTGGTTCTCCCAAACAGAGACACCAGAAGGCAGGGGCGGGACTGGTTAAAACACTGCTGGGGGGACTTCCCTGGTGGCACAGTGGTTAAGAATCCGCCTGCCAGTCCAGGGGACGCGGGATCGAGCCCTGGTCCGGGAAGATCCCACAGGCCGTGGAGCAGCTGGGCCCACGCACCACAACTACTGAGCCTGGGCTCTAGAGCCTGCGAGCCACAACTACTGAGCCCACGCGCCACAACTACTGAAGCCTGTGCGCCTAGAGCCCGTGCTCCGCAACAAGAGAAGCCACCGCAATGAGAAGCCCGCGCACCACAACGAACAGTAGCCCCCGACAGCCGCAACTAGAGAAAGCCTGCGCACGGCAATGGAGACCCAATGCAGCAAAAAAAAAAAGTCTACAAATAATAAATGCTGGAGAGGGTGTGGAGAAAAAGGAAGCATGTAAATTGGTACAGCCACGATGGAGAACAGTATGGAGGTTCCTTAAAAAACTAAAAATCGAACTAACATATGATCCAGCAATCCCACTCCTGGGCATATGTCCAGGCAAAACTATGATTCAATAAGATACACGCACCCCTATGTTCAGAGCAGCACTGTTCACAGTAGCCAAGACATGGAAACAACCTAAATGCCCATTGACAGATAAACAGATGTAGAAGATGTGGGAATATATACAATGGAATATTACTCAGCCATAAAAAATGAAACAGTGCCATTTGCAGCAACATGGAAGGACCTACAGATTAGCATACTAAGTGAAGTAAAACAGAGAAAGACAAATATCATATGATATCACTTATATGTGGAGTCTTTAAAAAATGATATAAATGAACTTATTTAGAAAACAGAAATGGACTCACAGCCATAGAAAACAAACTTACGGTTACCAAAGAGGATAGCAGAGGGAGAGGGGGAGAGATAAATTAGGAGTTTGGCATTAACATATACACACTACTATATATAAAATAGATAAACAACAAGGACGTACTCTATAGCACAGGGAACTATATTCAATATCTTGTAATAACCTATAGTGGAAAAGAATCTGAAAAAGAATATATATATATATATATATATATATATATATATATAAAACACTATGTGTGTGTGTGTGTGTGTGTAATGGAATCACTTTGCTATACACCTGAAACTAACACAACACTGTAAACGAACTGTACTTCAATTCTTTAAATGGTTAAAAAAAATTTAATGAAATAAATAAAATCATTTATGCTTTACATAAAGGTGCACTCTTAGAAAGTTAAAATTTCTCATAGGGGGCTTCCCTGGTGACACAGTGGTTGAGAGTCCCCCTGCCAATGCAGGGGACACGGGTTCGAGTCCTGGTATGGGAAGATCACACAAGCCGCGGAACAACTAAGCCCGTGTGCCACAACTGCTGAGCCTGCGCTCTAGAGCTCACGAGCCACAAGTACTGAGCCCACGCACCTAGAGCCCATGCTCTGCAACAAGAGAAGCCACCGCAATAAGCCCGTGCACCGCAACGAAGAGTGGTCCCTGCTTGCGCAAAGTGCAGCAACAAAGACCAAAGGCAGCCAAAAATAAATAAATAAATAAATAAATGAATAAATACATTTTTTTTCTCATAATGTGTCTGCACTAACCACTACGAGCAGTTTTATGTGTATTCGTCCAGATTTATTCCTAGGATATGCTAACCTGCATTTACAATATTTTTTTTACATTAATAAGATCATATCAAGTACCAATTTGGCTGTTTATAATTCTTATTCCATGAATGCCATGGTCTAGTCATTTGTACAATTCCATATTGGATTGTTTGTCTTTTATTTACTTATTATTTATTTATTTATTTTTGGCTGTGTTGGGTCTTCGTTTCTGTGCAAGGGCTTTCTCTAGTTGTGGCGAGCGGGGGCCACTCTTCATTGCGGTGCGTGGGCCTCTCACTGTCGCGGCCTCTCTTGTTGCGGAGCACAAGCTCCAGACGCGCAGGCTCAGTAGTTGTGGCTCACGGGCCTAGTTGCTAGCGGCATGTGGGATCTTCCCGGACCAGGGCTCGAACCTGTGTCCCCTGTATCGGCAGGTGGACTCTCAACCGCTGCGCCACCAGGGAAGCCCACCTGCATTTTTTATTATCTGGTTGATAAAGAATTATCCCAATTGATTCCCAATTTGATGCTTTCACGGTGTTTTCTGCCATAAATACGTTTCACATTTCTTTGTGTTCAGACATTGATCCATATTTACTCATGCATGGCTTCCGGGTTTTGTATCATGCATAAATGTCTTCATCAATGTTTTCTCCTTTCATTTTTATGGTTTCATATTTTCTATTTAATTGTATGCTTTCATTTATTCCCATTTCAAGTTTAATCCTTTGGAAATTAATTTTTCTGTAAAAAGTAAAATCTAGACCAGCTTTCTTCGGACTTGTGTAATCCAAGTAATTTCACCATTGCTCTTTATGTACTCTTTCAATTTCGGTTTCACTCTGACTTCTGACTTAATTTTACATTTTCTCTCCAGTCACATCTCTGGCTTGCTCCCTTAGACACAACTGCTGGCATCCTGGCTGATAAACCCTACCTTCCCGTGAGAATATGAAACTTGTTTTTTATTTTGGACGTCAATTTTGCAGACACACATCTTGGCCTTTCTCCACCTATCCTTCACCCTACTACATGGTAGAGTAATGTTCCCTCATTCCCTAACCAGGTAATATGCTATAATTACAGAGACCTGGATAAATATGTCATGTGGGAATGCATAGTTCTTGCAAAATTATGAACTCCACCTGAAAACTCTCTCATCACTAAACCTCGGACTGTGTATATTTGCACATGTGTGTATGCAACCCTTTTAAACAAAATATTCACAACATTATTTATAATAGTAAAAAATAGAAAAACTCAAATGTTCAAGTATCCCCAACTCAACAGTCCTCTAATCCATTGATGCTTTAATCTCCTCTCTCTCATCCCCTTCTTGTCCTCACGTTATTCCCTGCATTCTTGGGAAGGCAACTTAAGCTGAACCAATCAAATGTCTGTCTGTCTTTCTCTGTCTCTTTCTTCTCCCTCCCCAATCCCAACTTTCTGTACTGAATCCTTCAGGTCACTTCCTCAGAGAGGCCATCCCAGATCACTCAAGCCAAATTAGCTAGAAGAACAAATTGCAAGAATAAACAAAGGTGGGGGTTAAACTTTGGTGACGATGACATTTCAACTCAGTCGAGAAATACGGATTATAAACGTTATAAATAGATAACGTTCCAGGGCTCCCCTGGTGGCGCAGTGGTTGAGAGTCCGCCCGCCGATGCAGGGGACACGGGTTCGTGCCCCGGTCCGGGAAGATCCCACATGCCGCGGAGCGGCTGGGCCCGTGAGCCATGGCCGCTGAGCCTGGGCGACCAGAGCCTGTGCTCCGCAACGGAGGAGGCCACAGCAGTGAGAGACCTGCATACTGCAAACACTAAAGATAAATAAATAAATAACGTTCCAACACCTGACTAACCTTTGGGGGCAAAACAAAATTAGATCAATGTCATTTTTTGCACCCTAATAAATTCCTAGTGGATGAAAATTTTAAAGTACTAGAAGACGTTATGAGTGACAAATTTTACAGTTTTACAGTGGGTAAGGCTTTCTATTGGACATAAACTACCGAAATCATAATGAAAAGATCCAGGACTTAAATACATTATAAAAGATTTTAAAAACCTTCTATATAGAAAAGAACTATGACCAAAGTTAAAATGAAGCAATGAGGAAGGAAAGCATTTTCAAATTACAGCAAAGATTTGATATCTTTAACATATAAAGAGCACTCTCAAATCAATAAGAGAAATATGACTATTACAATTAAAAAATAGAAAAAAAGGATATGAAAAGACAGTTCTCAGAAGAGGAGTTACCAGTGGCCAGGTGTCATATGAATATTGTTAAACCAGTTTAGAAATCAAAGAAAGTGAAACACTATTGAGATATGATTTTGCTTACTCTATGTGCAAAGATTTAAAGGATTGAAAATGTCCTGCTTGGTGTGCATTATGGGCTGAATTGTATCCCCCTTTAATTCGTATGTTGAAATCCTATTGTCTAATGTGACAGTATTTGGCGATAGGGACTTTAAAGAAGTAATTAAGGTTATATTTATCAGGTCATAAGTGTGGGTACCTAATCCAATAGGTCTGGTGTCCTTATAAGAAGAGGAACAAGACACCAAAGAGCTCCTTCTCTCACTACACACACACACACACACACACACACACACACAAAGGACATGTGAGGACACAGCGAGAAGGTGTCTGTCTATAACTCAAGGAGGAGGCCTCACCAGAAACCAACCTGCTGGCACCTTGATCTTGGACTTCAAGTCTCCAGAACTATGAGAAAATAAATTTCTGCTGTTTAAGACACCTAGTCTGTGGTATTTTATTATTATTGTATTATGGCGGGCTAAGCTGACAAATAGAGGGTAGGAAGTAAGAAAATGGACACTTTCATACACAGTTGGTTGGAGTTAAATTGATGCAAACGTTTTGGAGGGCAACTTGGTAATACATATCAAGCACTTTAAAAAGAGATTACTCTTTGACCCAACAAGCCTCCTTCTAAAATCCTATTGTACATAATGTGTTACACAAAAACAAATGTACCAGTGTATTAATTTCAGCATGGTTCATAATACTGAAAAATTATAAGTAGCCAAAAGGCCTATGTACAAGAGATTGGTTAAAATAACTATGGTATACACATTCTGTGGAATATTATACAGCTATTGAAAGTAATGTGGAAGGCACAGGCTTCTCCATATTCACTATGTGGCCCACGTCTGGGCCAATTTTGGGTGCCCTGTCTGGAAAGGGAAGGTCCTTCTCCTTGTCCCTTTCCTCCAGCTGCCCCTTGCAGTCCCTCCCCACCTTTGACTCATTTGTCTCCTTTTCTACCACAATATGAGTTGATCAGCAAGGAGCTAATCCCTTAAGAAGAAAAGAGGCCTATTTCTCCCTTGAAGTAATAAACGAGGGCCAAGTAATCAGACCACAGTAGTTAAATAAATAAAATTATGATTCCCTCAATTCATTAATAGTCAAGACTTTGCTATTGCAAGTGAAAAAAAGTAGAACAGAAACAATCAAAAATATTCCCTCAATTATAAATAAGTATGATTATAATTATGAAAATAAATTTATGATTAAATAAAATTATGATTCCCTCAATTCATTAATAGTCAAGACTTTGCTACTGCAAGTGAACAAAAGTAGAACAGAAACAATCTAAAATATTCCCATTGGCTTAAGCGAAACGGAGAATTTCTGGGTCTGTATAACCGAAAGGTACGGAGGTAGTTCCTGTCTTCAGGCATGGCTGGATCCAGGATTTGGTTCTCTGAGATGTGTCTTCTTCTTGCTCTAGCTTCCCCTCTGTCCATTAACCTTCTGCCCTCCTGCAGCCTCAAAAGTGTCACTGGTTGGGTGGGATCACCGCGGCCGGAGGACAGCAGTGCTCCGATTGGCCAGGCCTGAGCCACATGCCCACCCCTGGAATCAGAGGTGACGTCAACTCTACCAGATCCATAATGGCCGAGAGAAAAGGAAAGGGGAGAATTTCTAGCGTGACATGACGATACCAGTACCAAGAGAACGGACACGGATGCTGGGTGACAAAACCCATAGATGTCCTCTACAGTGGTGCAGACTTTTCATCAAATTCAAAATCAATGTCCAATGTTTTAAAGGAACAAGACTAGGAAAGATTATTCCTTAATCTAACAGAACAGTATTTGTACTTTCCCAAAATAAAAATACTTATGTCAGAAGGAATACATACGTGATGAAAATATTTAAACAATACGTACGTGTGAAACCTACCAGGTGGAGTTTCTTTCCCTAATGCTAATGTCTGGAGACGAGCATTCCTGATGGTGGAGGTGGCTCACTCTAGGTAGTTACTATGCATATCCCCACACATTCACATGGTGGCAGCACAGTGTGAGAACAGAACATACCATACAGAGAACACAGCATATACCACGCAGAGATTCTCAACTTGTTTTAATCTTTCTTAGTACCCAGCTATCTACCTTGCTCTTTCTCTAACTGCCACACGGCTTTCCAGTAGGATGGGCTTACTGTAATTTACTGAATCTTTACTCAGTTGAAGCTTTTTCACTCAATGCTATAATTAACATTCTGGTTAATTCTGCCTTGTTTGCATATGCAAGAGTTTCTCTCTGAAAGATTCCCAAAGGTAGGCCAAAGGGTAAGAACAGCTTAAACTTCAATATAAAATGCCAAATAAATGTCCCGATAGCTTTACTGACACTCCAACTGATAAAGTATAAAAGTCTTTGTTTGTAACAAATATTGGAGGTTGTTAATTAGTTAAATTATTCCTACACTGAAACCTGCCCTGTTCTCACCAAAAGGAAGACTTGAAAGGCTCAAATTGTTTCCAAGTAACTTAACAGAGTCCCAGAGAAGAGCTCAAGAATATGTTTGGGAACACCAATATCCAGCATCCAAGGTAAAATTTCACAATGTCTGGCATCCAATACAAAATCACCAGGCACGGAAAGCAGCAGGAAAATCCAATCCCATTAGGAGAGAAATCAATCACAAAGAGGCATCCCAAGTGGAACGGAAAAAGTAAAACTACCTCATCTGCAGACCACCTGATCATGTACGTAGAAAATATGATGTAATTCACAGAAGAGCTACTAAAACTATAAGGGAATTTAGCGAGGTTGCAGGAAACACTATACATTAGAGGGGGCTAACTCCTCCCCCAAAGACTTAACTAATTGTCCCAAAACTTTTCTTCACTCGTCTGAAACAAGGTCAGTAGACCACAAAGTTCCAGTTCCAGTGTTTCTGGGCTGTTTGATCTCCTGCAAACTAAGCTTTTTATGTTGGCAGGAATCAGACCTACTGGTACAAGGTGGTGGGCAAACTAGAATTCTGGTGGGAGGGCACACTTTCTGAGCAGCAACCATGTACTGTACACCAACAGCCTTAAAAAATCAATAGAAAAGTGAATTTTTACCTCAGCAAATCTACCCTTTGGAACCTACCTTGAGGACGTAACCAGTCAGGCAAATACTTACACAGAAGAATTCCACTGACTCGTTTCTTATAATAGGGAAAAATGGAAACGTATTAAATGTTAACGCTTATGGTACCTCTTTTATGCAACCAAGTACGTGTTTTTGAAGAAATTTTAGGGGAAAAAAAAGCTCATACGTTAAATGAAAATAATTCAGGAAGAAAATTAACCATGAACTTGCAAAAATTACACTATCTTCTTGCTATATATAAATGAAAGTATAAAACTAAGAAAATATTCCAAAATACTGATAGTAGCTAACGCTGAATGACACGACATAATGCATTTTACTTCTCTTCCAACTCCTACACCGTCTTCAATTACCTTGTACTACTAGAATACCTGAAGCCCAGAACCTTCCCTTGAAACCAAGGACAAAGCAAGGAACCGTGGAGGCGCAGTACCTAAAAATACACTCAGACACGGAGTAGTAGTTCAGTTTTATTTTCTGCCGTAACAAACGTTTCAGCACGTCCTCCTCCAGCAACAGGGAAACAACAGGGCCAAGCGGGCGCAAGACCAATGCAAGCAAACAATTAGGGCCCCAGAATAAAGTGGCAACTAGTGTAGGAATCAACGCACTGGGGAGGGACGCCCTGCCTAGGAAGAGACGCTAGGTTAGTCCTACGCCCCCTTTCCTGGCCCGGGCTTCGTGAAAACATGGAGCACAAAGTGCTGCATGGTCCGCAGCAACAGAGAAGGCTGGTTGAGACCGGAGGTGATGGAAATCTGGAGTCAGCCCGGGTCCTCAGCACTCACTGGGCTAAAAGGGAGAGCAAGAGAAAACCCAGTGAAATGTGGTAACTGTGAGCCTAATGCTCTGCCCCCTCAGCGCGCGGCAGGCTCGGCGCGCAGGTCTACGTCCTCAGACCCCGCCTCTGGGGGTCTCCAATTCACGCTTAGAACCAGCCCGGCCACCTGCCACCGCCCCCCACCGGGGCCCCTCGGAGAACTAACACGGCTAGGGTGCTGCCGCACACTGCGAGCTCCTTCCACACCGGCCCTCGGTGGCGCTGGGCGTGTGGCGCCGGGGCTGGCAGGCCCTCTCTGCCTCCACGGGCCATCGGAGGGGCACCGGGAAGGAGCCGGTGGCGGCACGGCCAAGGAACCGGCTCCCGACCTGGCCTGTGCCGCAGGCCTGCGTGCCCTCAGGCCGCTCTCACTTGTCTCGGCCCCCTCCAGGTCTGCTCCGCCCCCTTCTGCTCCCTCAGGCCGTCTCCCCCCGCGCCCCCCCCACCCCGCCGCCTCTCCCCGGCCCCGCTGACCCCTCCCCCACGAGGCCAGCGCCTCCAACGGTCTTGCTCCCCCTTCCCCCACCCCTCCACATCCCCGGGCTGACCCCCTTCTCCCCCTTCCACTGGCTCCCGAAGGCGCATCCCTCGGCCTCTCCTCAAACAGAATATAACTGGAGCAGTTGGCTTCCGGATCCTCTGCCCACGGGCCCGACAAACCCACCCAGCCCTGAGGCGGCGTGTCCACCTGGTCCCGGCGCGGCGTGTCCACCTGGTCCCGGCAAGGCGTGTCCACCTGGTCCCGGCACGGCGTGTCCGCCTGGTCCCGGCGCGGCGTGTCCAGCTGGTCCGTAGGCGGCGTCTCCACCTGATCCAGGCGCGCCTTGTCCCCCTGGTCCGGGCACGGCGTTTCCACCTGTTTATGTTGCGAGGTGGCACCCAGGCTGGTGGACGGCGTGGCCGTGGGAGGGCATGGCGACGGAGACGCCATAATCGGCGTCTGCCCGCCCCGGCCAAACCATCTCCTCTTGGCCCAGGAGCAGGCGGCAGCTGCAAGGCCTGTGGATTGCCAACCTCTTGTGCGACACCTCTGGGGCCATCTCGGCCGCCCTGGACTTCACCACCTCTCGCCATGGTGCCACCAGCGCCTCGGGATGCGGCCTCCATGCTGCCACAGGCTTCGCTTCTGCCCTCCACGCCCAGCACGAGCTTCTGAGGGAACGAGGCCCCCAGGAAGCTCCGCCCCTCGGCGGCTGACGTCACTGGGGCTCCCAGGGCGCCTGCGCAAACAGGCCCCGCTGCCATTCCCCGAATGTCACGCTTGCGAGGCCTCTGGGCACGTGACTGCTTCCCAGCAAACCGGCAAACCGCAGACGAGCCGCGTGCACATCAAAGTCTGTGCTGGGGCCAGCTGAGGCACCCTCACGTGTGACCAGCGTGCTGAACGCAGGTCCCTGTCATCGAGTTCTGCAAGGGATTCGGGCAGCTCTGGGCCAGGCCCGGCCAGCCCTCTGGTCTCCCACACGTAGCTCGAGTCTGCATGTGTGTGCGTGGGCACGACTGCGTGTGTCGGGGCCCGGCTCTGGGGGCATGATGCCAGGGATGCGTAGCGGGCGGTGCCTGCCCGCCTGGGGAGGGAAGCGGGGTCTGCTGCTGCGTCTGCTGGGGACGGCGTGGGGCCGGGCCGCCAGGGGCTCCAAGGCTCCGGGGACACAGACTGCAGCGACTCCAGGCTGCAGGCTTGGCCCGGGCCGGCCAGGTGCATGGGGGAGACCGGCTGGATGTAAGGGCTGCAGCGGCGGTGAGGTGGGGGGAGGGCCGGCGGGGGTTGGCGCCAGCCCAGGACCACCCCCAGTCTCCTGGCCGTTTTGTGGCACAGCCCTCATGGGCTTTCCCTCCCCCAGGAACAAAGTCTTGCCGCTCTCCGGGGGCCTGGAGGTTCCGGGGGCCCTCAGCTGGGAGGTGACCCTGTGTCTCCTGGCCTGCTGGGTGATGGTCTACTTCTGTGTCTGGAAGGGGGTCAAGACAACAGGAAAGGTACAGCCGGGGTGACGCCAGGGCTGGGGGCAGCACTGCCTGGGGGTTGTAGCTGTCTGCCAGCAACCACTGCTGCCAGGGGAGGAGACGGCATCAGGGCCAGAGCCCGAGGAGGGGCAGGGACTTCAGTCCGGGCCACTTGATCCCTACCACCTGGCTGGAATGTCCTCCCCACCCTGCGCCTCCAGGCCCGGCAGCCTTCTCTGCCAAGTAGAGGTGGAGTGGGCCAGGCAGCGGCTGCCCCTTGCCTGGGGTGGGGGGCATCCCTGGCTCGCCTTCCCTCCCTTCCAGTTCCTCTCGGTTCTGGCTCTGAGTCAGCTTTTGACCTTCTCAGTATGTCTCTCTCACCTGCCTGTCTGCCCTCGGGGACCCAGCGGGGAGCCTGGACACATCCCTCGCTCAGGGGCTTCCTGTCAGGTTGTGGGGACAACTGTGTGAACAGACACACAATAAGACAGCGTGCCGGCGGGAGGGAGGGAGGCACAAGAGGGAAGAGATATGGGAACATATGTATATGTCTAACTGATTCACCTTGTTATACAGCAGAAACTAACACACCATGGTAAAGCAATTATACTCCAATAAGATGTAAAAAAAAAAATACGCAAGGGGAAAGGGGAAGGGGAAGGGGAAGGATCGAAGCCAGAGAGGATACAGCCTGGATCACGTAGGACTTTTCAGGCCACCGTTAGGCTTTGTTTTCAATTCTGACACGGAGCCCCTTGGAGGGTTTGGAACCGAGTAGAACAGAAACAATCAAAAATATCCACATTGGGGCTTCCCTGGTGGCGCAGTGGTTGAGAATCCGCCTGCCGATGCAGGGGATACCGGTTCGTGCCCCGGTCCGGGAGGATCCCGCATGCCACGGAGCGGCTGGGCCCGTGAACCATGGCTGCTGAGCCTGCGCGTCCGGAGCCTGTGCTCCGCAATGGGAGAGGCCACAACAGTGAGAGGCCCGCATACCGCAAAAAAAAAAAAAAAAAAAAAATCCACATTGGCTTAAGCCAAAGGGAGAATTTCTGGGTCTGTGTAACTGAAATGTACAGAGGTAGTTCCTGTCTTCGGGCATGGCTGGATCCAGGACTCGGTTCTCTGAGATCTGTCTTCTTGCTCTAGCTTCCCCTCGGTCCATTGCCAGCCTGCCTCCCCTGCAGCCTCAAAAGTGTTACTGGTTGGATGGGATCACCGCGGCCGGAGAAAAGCAGTGCTCCGATTGGCCAGGCCTGAGCCACATGCCCACCCCTGGAATCAGAGGTGACGTCAACTCTATCAGAAGCATAATGGCCGAGAGAAAAGGAAAGGGGAGATTTTCGAGGGTGACATGAGGATACCAGTACCAAGACAAGGGACACGGATGCTGGGTGACAAAACCCATAGATGTCCTCTACAGTGGTGCAGACTTTTCATCAAATTGAAAATCCATTTCTAATGGTTTTTTTAAAAAAACAAAGACTAGGAAAGATTCTTCTCGTAATAGACCATGTGCCCTGTTACTGGCCCTCCCATCAGCTCCCATCCCCTGACTCTGGGCTTCCCCATCCATTTCAAGGGGGTGTCCTCTGCCTAATCCTCCCACACAGACCATTGCTGAATTTAAGTTTGTTAAGTAAGTGCTTTTAAAGGGAAAAGAATGGAGCAGACTACTGATTTCCAAAGGAAAAACATTTCAAAACTAATAATTCCTTAGGAAAATATTTAAACAACTTGGAAATCGAAAATCTAAATAGTGAAAGGTTTCTTCCCTAATGCCCAGTGACGACATTGAAAGCAGGGTGGCTCATTCCAGGTGGTGACTCTGCCTTTCCCCACATGGTCATATGGTCAGAATGTATTCAAAAACAGGAATATGCCATACCCAGAATTCTGCAATTTGCTTTCATCTCTTTCCATATTAGTTCCCAGCTATCTACTTTGCTCTGACTGCCGTATGGTACTCCACCAGGACGGACTTGCTGTGATATACTGAACGTTTCCCCTGTTGATGTACATTCTACCGATTTTTCACAATGACAAACAATGCTGTAAATAACACTGTGGCCAAAGCTGCCTTGTTCAGATGCACAAGAGTTTTTCTGTGATAGATTCCCAAAGGTGGGTCAAAGGATATGCATATCTTAATATTTAAGAGGAAATGCCAATCAAGTGTCCAGATAGATTTTACCACCACTCTGATAGTGTATGAGTCTTTGTTTCTAACTATAGCGTTCTCAAACACAGAAGATTTTAGTTAATTAAATTAATCCAAAGATGTGGCACATATATACAATGGAATATTACTCAGCCATAAAAAGAAACGAAACTGAGTTATTTGTAGTGAGGTGGATGGACCTAGGCTCTGTCATACAGAGTGAAGTAAGTCAGAAAGAGAAAAACAGGGCTGCCCTGGTGGTGCAGTGGTTGAGAGTCCGCCTGCTGATGCAGGGGACACGGGTTCGTGCCCCGGTCCAGGAAGATCCCACATGCTGCGGAGCGGCTGGGCCCGTGAGCCATGGCCGCTGAGTCTGCGAGTCCGGAGCCTGTGCTCCGCAGCCGGAGTGGCCACAACAGTAAGAGGCCCGCGAACCGCAGAAATAAATAAATAAATAAGGCATTCATATCCATATGACTTTAAAAGAAAAAAGAGAGAAAAAGAAATACGGTATGCTAACACATATATAGGGAATCTAAGAAAAAAAAAAAAGGTCATGAAGAACCTAGGGGTAAGACGGGAATAAAGACACAGACCTACAGGAGAATGGACTTGAGGATATGGGGAGGCGGAAGGATAAGATGTGACAAAGTGAGAGAGTGGCATGCACATGTATACACTACCAAACGTAAAACAGATACCTAGTGGGAAGCAGCCGCATAGCACAGGGAGATCAGCCCTGTGCTATGCGACCACCTAGAGGGGTGGCATAGGGAGCGTGGGAGGGAGGGAGACGCAAGAGGGAAGAGATATGGGAACATACGTATATGTATAACTGATTCACTTTGTTATAAAGCAGAAACTAACACACCATTGTAAAGCAATTATACCCCAATAAAGATGTTACCAAAAAAAATTAATCCTACAGTGAGACCTGCTCTGGTCCCAAAAACCAAATCTTAAAAAACTAAGGCACAGGGGCTTCCCTTTTGGCGCAGTGGTTGACAGTCCGCCTGCCGATGCAGGGGACGCGGGTTCGTGCCCCGGTCCAGGAGGATCCCACATGCCGCGGAGCGGCTGGGCCCGTGAGCCATGGCCGCGGAGCCTGCGCGTCCGGAGCGTGTGCTCCGCAACGGGAGAGGCCACAACAGTGAGAGGCCCGCGTAACGCAGAAAAACCGAAAAACTAAGACTCAAAAGGTTCAAACTGTTTCCAAGTCACTTAATAGGATCCCAGAACAAAGCTTAAGAATAAGTTCAGGAATAGAAACACATCCAGCACCCAAGGGAAATCTTATAATGCCTAGCACCCAATCTAAACTTACCGGGCATGCAAAGAAGCAGGAACATCCAAACCGTTATGACAGAAATCAGTTACAATGCATCGATTGGGAAGGAAGAAGTGAATGTGCCTTTATTTACAGACAAAATGACTGTATATGTAGAAAGGCCCATGGGATTTATAAAAAGAGCTTTTACTATCAACTGGTGAGTTTAGCAAGGTTGCAGAATACAAGCTGTTTTAGAGGGAGCTTACCACCTCACCCCAAACACTTAACCAACTGCCCCAGCACTTTTCTTTGCAGACCTGAAACAAGGTCGGTAAGCCACAAACTCTCACTTAGTATTCTGGCATTATACGTTAATATAAAAATGTAACTATAGAACTAAGAAAACATTCCAAAATTAACACTGAATGGCAGGACACAATTTTCTTTTTGTTCCACTTCTGACATTGTCTTCAATTAGGTGTGCTACTTGAATAGCTGAATCCCAGACCTCCCCTCCAACCTGAGCACAAATGCAAGAATATTAGGAGGTGCAGAAGCAAAAGCTAAACTCAGACACAGAACAGCAGCTCAGTTGTATTTTCTGCAGTTACCATTTAATCACCAAACAAAATACGTGGACCCTGAGCGCCCAAGGGCCAGTACAGGCAAAAGACGAGGCCGCAACAAGTGGTAACCACTGAAGAAAGCAATGCTCTAGGGAGGGACGCCAAGGACACGACACATAAGTTAGGGTTAGCGCCCTGGGGCCTGCTGACGCTAAACGAAAAAGCGGGTAAAAATGTACTGCAAGATGTGAACCACCCAGGAAAGCTGGTCCACACAGAACATGATGGAACTTCGGAGTTGGCCAAAGTCTTCAGCAGTCAATCGGCTAAAAGGGAGGGAAAAATAAAATTGAAGTTCGTGGGGAGGCACACGTCCCTCCCTGTCCCCCCACACTGACAATCCCAGAGCAGCACACTTCTTCTTTAGGCTTAACCCTCCCTTACAGCTCCACCTGGCCTGAGCCTGGCTCTGGCCACCTGCCACCAGCCCCTCCCTTGACCCCTCTAGAACCCACATGACCAGGACGCGGCCCTCCACAATGAGCTCCTTCTGAATGGGCTCCGGGACTAGAAAGTATACACTCAGCCACTGGTGGGCGATCTCCGCGTCCATGGGCGATGGGAAATGCACAGTAAGTGTGCTGGAGGAGATATGGTTAAGGCACCACCAACACTACTGATTTCGCCTGTGCCTCAGGCTTCCTCCTCACTGAGACCCGCCTTCACACCCCCACATCCCGGCTTCTCCACCAGACCACCCCTTAGGCCGTCCACAACCTCCCACCCTATACACTGAGGCCACCCTGGACATCACCAACCCTACCCTCTGGTTTCCCTCAGGTTGGTTTGCCCCACCACCATCCCGTCAGCCCAGACCACCCTTGGCCCACACCCTCCAGCCGCCCAGAGTTCCCTCCTTCTACACTTCAGGCCCCACCGCCTGCAGCCCCTCCCCACAAACCACCTGCAGCCCAGCCCCTGGCCGCCCGGCCTACGGGGGCTCCTGTAAAAGATACAACTGTAGTGCCTGCGGACCCGGACCTCCGGCCCCGGGTCCTGCGTCTCCACGTGGCCCTGCTGCGTGGGCTGCCCACTGGAACTGCACAAGGCCACCAGCTGCGCCACCTGCCTCTCCTGCGATGCCAGGGTTGCCAGGGTTTCCAGGGTCGCCCGGATCAACCGGGTCACCGGGGTCACCCTGGCCACCACGTGCTGCTCCCACTGCAGCGGCCGCGGCACCTGCGCCTTCGTCTGCTGCCCTCACGGCTCCTTCACCACCTGCCTCAGACTCCATCTAGAACCGCTTCCACTCTCCCTACGAGCAGGGGAAGGAAAAAACGGTCCCTCACAAAACCGACCTTCTAACGGCCACTCAGGTGGGGTTTCCTAGAGCGCCTGCGCAAACAGACCCTTGGTAACGCCTCCTGACTCGTGATTGGTTCCCACCGACAGAGTCTGCAGTCTCTCCAGCCAATGGTCGCCCCCTTACGAAGCTCCACACTGCAGAGCGCTGTGTAACCCCAATGAGCCTGCGCAAACAGACACCCGCATCTTCCGGTCCCTCTAACCGGCCTACCTCGGGCCCAGGCTCCCCGTGAGCGGCTTAGCCATGAGGCCTCCAGGTGACGCTCCTCGCAGTAGTGTGGCTGGAGCTCCCCAGTGCGCATGTGCAAACAGAGCCCCGCCCCACCTCCTAAGGCCTCTGAGAACGTTAGTTTCCCTGCCAAGCCTGCAAACCCCAGGCGAGCCCCGTGCACTTCGAAGTCTGTGTCAGTGCCAGCCTGGCCAACGTCACGTGTGACCAGCCTGCTGAGCGCAGGTCCCTGTCATCGAGGTCTGGAAGGGAGTCGGGCACCTGTGGGCCAGGCCCGGCCAGCCCTCTGGTCTCCCACACGTAGCTCGAGTCTGCATGTGTCTTCGTGTGCACGCGTGCGTGAGTCGGGGCCCAGCCCTGCGGGGATGAGGCCAGGGATGGAGAGCGGGCGGTGCCAGCCCGCCTGGGGAGGGAAGCAAGGGGCTGCTGCTGGGCCCGCTGGGGACTGCGTGGGGCCAGGTCGCTAGGGGCTCCAAGGCTCCAGGGACACAGACTGCAGGGACTTCAGGCTGCAGGCTTGGCCCTGGCTGGCCAGGTGCATGGGGGAGACCGGCTGGACGCAAGGGCTGCGGCAGCGGGGGGTGGGGGGGAGTGGGGGTAGGGGGGTGGGGTGGGAGGGGGCGGAGGGGGGGCGGGGGGGTGGTGCCACCCCAGGACCACCCCCAGTCTCCTGGCCGTTTGGTGGCACAGCCCTCATGGGCTTTCCCTGCTCTAGGAACAAAGTCTTGTGGCTCTCTCGGGGGCTGGAGGTTCCGGGGGCCCTCAGCTGGGAGGTGACCCTGTGTCTGCTGGCCTACTGGGTGCTGGTCTACTTCTGCGTCTTGAAGGGGGTCAATGCAACAGGAAAGGTACAGTCGGGGTGACGGCAGGCCTGGGGGCAGCACTGCCTGGGGTGGTGTGGGTGTCCGCCAGCGACCACTGCTGCCATGGGAGGAGATGGCACGAGGGCCAGAGCCCGAGGAGGGGTGGGGACTTCAGTCCGGGCCACTTGATCCCCACCCCCTGGCTGGAGAGTCCTCCCCGCCCTGCGCCCCCAGGCCTGGCAGCCTTCTTTCCCGAGTTGATGTGGAGGGGCCCAGGCAGCGGCTGCCCCTTCCGTGGGGTGGGGGGCATCCCTGGCTTGCCTTCCCTCCCTTCCAGTTCCTCTCGGTTCTGGCTCTGAGTCAGTTTTTGACCGTCTCGTTAGACCTGGTCTACGCCTGTCTCTCTCACCTGCCTGTCTGCCCTCGGGGACCCAGCGGGGAGCCTGGACACATGGCTCTCTCAGGGGCTTCCTGTCAGGTTGGGGAGACATATGTAAGAACGGTTGTGCCATAGAACAGGGCTCACCGGATGAAGGTTGCTGTAGATGGCGAGGGGCCAAGCCACAGAACTCAGCAGGGTCCACCCTCTGGCTACTGGACTCCGTAGTAATAGCTGGCACTTCCTATGTTCCATACACTGTTTCAGTTGCTTTGCGTGTATTAGTCCATCATGTAGGTTTTCAGACAATATTGCCAACGTCAGTCTCCTGTCTCCCATTTTGCAACTCTCCTCCAAACAGATAAAACACACCCACTCTCTCCCCAACACTAGCGATTCAAAGACTTACCCTTCTCCGGGGAGGTGTCCCTTCCATGTCTAATTTGAGCAGATACATGCACCCCAATGTTCATAGCAGCACTATTTACAATAGCCAAGACATGGAAGCAACCCAAACGTCCATCAACAGTTAATGGATAAAGAAGATGTGGTATATATATATATATATATATATATATATATATATATATATATATATACAATGGAATATTAATCAGCCCTAAAAAGGATGAAATAATGCCATTTGTAGCAACATGGATGGACCTAGATATTGTCATACTAAGTGAAGTAAGTGAGACACAGAAAGTCAAATATCATGATATCACTTATATGTGGAATGTTAAAAAAATGGTACAAATGAACTCATATACAAAACAGAAATAGAGTCACAGATGTAGAAAACAAACTACGGTTACCAGGGAGGTAAGCGGTGGGGGGAGGGATAAACTGGGAGATTGGGATTGACAGATACATGCTACTATATATAAAATAGATAAGTATTAAGGCAATAGCACAGGCAACTCTACTCCATACTCTGTAATGACCTATATGGGAAAAGAATCTAAAATGAGTGGATATATGTATACGTATAACTGATTCACTTTGCTGTACACCTGAAACTAACACAACATTGTAAATCAACTATACTCCAATAAAATTTTTTTGAAAAAACCATCATAGGACCTATCATTTGCAAATATTTTCTTCCATTCAGTAGGTGGCCTTTTGGTTTCGCTGATAGTTTTCTTTGCTGTGGAAAATCTTTTAAGTTTGAGTAGGTCCCATTTGTTTATTTTTGCTTTTATTTCAATTTCCTGAGGTGTCTCAGGGCACCTGTCCTGTTCAGGATGCCTTGTGTTATGGAGTGCCTGGTTGTTTTTGAACTGTGTACTGCTCATTGCCCTTAAGAAGCTTTTCTGTGGGGATTCTTTGGAGCCTAGGATGGCATTCTCCAGAAAAGAATTGATTGCTTTTGCTTGGCATCTAATGGTACTATTATGGGTTGAATTATGCCATAGAATGAATGTTTGTGTCCCCTCAAAATTCATGTGTTGAAATCCTAACCTGCAAAGTGGGGCCTTTGGGAGATGATTTAGGTCATGAGGGTGGAGCCCTCATGAATGGGATTAGTGCCCTTACAAAAGAGACCCCAAAGAGCTCAGTCACCCCTTCTGCCATGTGAGGACACAGTGAGAAGATGGCTGTCTACAAAGCACAAGTGGGCCCTCACCAGACACCAAATCTGCCGGTACCTTCATCTTGGACTTCCAACCTGTCTGTTGGCAGCAGACGTTCATCCACGTGGTTCTGAGAAATCAGTCCCCACCTCGCCCCCAGACCCACAATGCTCAGAACCAATGGAACCAGTGGAATTCTCAGAACGGTTCCATCCCTGGGTCTCCCTGCTTCCAGAGCCTCCAGGACCTACCACACTTGCCCTGCGCTCTGCTCCACCAAGGATGTGGTAGCGTCAGCTGCTGCCTGCCCACCCCCGACATGCACACCCCGCTCTGTGGGGGGTTCACCTCTGAATGACTCTAGAGAAAGCAGCCTCTAGGGAAAGGTCAGAGTGGGGTCATCTGCATCATGAGACCAAGGCAGACAGTCCCCTGTTCTCTTCTGCCCTGTGGTTAGTGCACATGGCACCACCTGTCCAATGGTCATCTGTCAAACAGAGCTTTGGGAAAGGTGTAAATGTTTTGCTGTATCTTCATTTGCATTTTCAAAGGAGCTTATAGGAAGCTGCACAGGGCTCTTGGACAACGTTTTTTTATAACGGCTTTATTGAGATAAACACACACCATACAATCCAGCCGTCTAAAGGGCACAGTCAAGCGGGTTTTAGTATATTCATAATTTTTGCAACCATCGCCACAACCAATTTTCAGAATCTTCTTATCATCCCTGTACCCGCCAGGCGACCCTGCTTAAAATTTAAACTTACATTCACAACAATTACAATCTAAAGGAAAATCCAGTTTTTTGGCATGGCCTGAACTGGAATTGCTTTCACGGTTTTCCCTTCCACCTTTGGTTTTTTTGTTCTTGTTTTGTCTCGTTTGGTTTTTTTGGCTGCGTTGGGTCTTCGTTGCTGCGCGCGGGCTTTCTCTAGTCGCGGCGAGCGGGGATGATTCTTCGTTGCGGTGCCCGGGCTTCTCATTGCGGTGGCTTCTCTTGTTGTGGAGCACGGGCTCTAGGCGCGAGGGCTTCAGTAGTTGTGGCACGTGGGCAAAGTAGTTGTGGCTCGTGGTCTCTAGAGCTCAGGCTCAGTAGTTGTGGCACACGGGCTCAGCTGCTCCGTGGCATGTGGAATCTTCCCAGACCAGGGATCAAACCCGTGTCCCCTGCGTTGGCAGGCGGATTCTTAACCACTGTGCCACCAGGGAAGTCCCTTGCCTTCTACCTTTGGTTGTGCACTACTCTAAGTGTGTTGCGTGCCTCATCTCATTAGTAACTCTGAAGTAACCAGATGGCATTCTGCCCTTTTTACAAATGGGGAAACTACAGCTCAGAGAGATTAAATAAGGGGCAGAGCTGTGACTTGTCCAGGTGACCCCAGGGTCTGTGTTCCTGCCTGTACATAGCCAACATGATCTACCCATTCGTGTTCCAGAGAAATATCAATAAAAAATACAGATGGTTATAAGAGGCCCCTCCCAAGTTAAGTCACATGCTCCCTAAAAGAGGTTTTCTGTGTGATCATCTCTAGCACATTAATACACATTTCTGTCAAGTACCATTTATCGGGATGGGGTGATGTCTGCAAAAATATGGACAGAGGGATCTTGATGGGGCTTCAAGGCAAGCTCACGCCTTCTATATGCACACTGTTCCAGGGGATTCTGCCCTCTAGTGGAGGGAGATGGAAAACAAACCAGAAAAGATGGGGAATTCAAACAGGGCAATGGATTTAGGATGGAGACTATAGATGAAGGAGGTGATGTTTCAACTTCGAGCTGAACAACAAAAGAGAAACCAGCCATGCAAAGATTTGGAAAAGGGCACTCCCCACAAGGGGGTGGGGAGGCCAGCTGGAACAAAGACCTAAAGACACAGTTGAGGAAGGGGAAGAGGGTGACATTGAGAACTACAAGAACTCTTGGCAGGAACATTCCATTCAACCCCTGGCACTCAGGGATGGCAAACACTGTCTGGCTTCTTGCAGCCTAAGGTCACGACCCTGGGCCGGCCCAGCCCCCTTTTGAGTTCCTGTCTGAGAAAAGAAGGCTGGCAAAAGAATGTACTGTTTGCTCCAGCCAACACCTGACCTAGACCCCCACCATCCTCAGAGCCTTTCCTAAGAGGGCTCCCAACATGTGAATCCTTCCTCTGTCCCTTTGAGGCAACCCAGGAGTCTTTCTCGGAGACCTGAGAGCCATTCCTCTGAAACGAAATCCTCAGGAAGGATAGGGGCTCAGTCTGCCTGTGTCTGCGTGGGATGGAATCCTAACTTCCAGAACTGACTCCCGGGGTGGACGCCGCTGACCTCACCGCACTGACACTGACCCACCCCGCGTGGGTTTCCACTTGAGCCCCTGCTCGCTGCCCCCACCTCACTCTCCCTTCAAATCGCCAGCAATTTTGTGCCCATCAGAAGGGTGCGCAGCACCTTCCCCTGCTGTCGGTAGTTACCAAACAAAACCTGTTTTTACCCCTTTACCTAATGGCCGGCTGAGCTGCTCTTTGCATGTCCTACGCTGCTGACACAGGAGAGAGATGAGGACTGAGAAGGTGGGAAATGGGGTTAGTGTCTCACAGGGAGAGAGCTGCAGTTTGGGAGAATGAAAAAAGTTCCGGGGATGGATGGTGGGGATGGTTGCACAACGCCGTGCAGGTGCTTCATGCCACTGAACTTAAGAATGGTTAAAAAAAAAAAAAAAAAAAAAAAATTTAAAAAAAAAAAAAAAAAAAAGAATGGTTAAGATGGTGAATCTTACGTGTATTCTACTACAGCTTATAAAAACACCCACATCACGAAGTGTTCGGAGAACACCTTTGAAAATAAAATTTTAAAATCAGCTTTTTAAGCCTCCGACAAAATTCAACACCCATTTATGATAAAAACCCTGCAGAAAGTCGGCACTCAACATAATAAAGGCCACATATGACAAGCCCACAGCCAACATTGTTCTCAAAGGTGAAAAACTGAAACCATTTCCTCTAAGATCAGGAACAAGACAAGGTTGCCCACTCTCACCACTATTACTCAACATAGTTTTGGAAGTTTTAGCCACAGCAATCAGAGAAGAAAAGGAATCCACATAGAAAAAGAAGAAATAAAGCTGTCACTGTTTGCAGATGAGTTGATACTATACATAGAGAATCCTAAAGATGCTACCAGAAAACGACTAGAGCTAATCAATCAATTTGGTAAAGTAGCAGGATACAAAATTAATGCACAGAAATCTCTGGCATTCCTATACACTAATGATGAAAAGTCTGAGAGAGAAATTAAGGAAACCCTCCCATTTACCATTGCAACAAAAAGAATAAAATACCTAGGAATAGACCTACCTAGGTAGACAGAAGACCTGTATGCAGAAAGGTATAAGACACTGATGAAAGAAATTAAAGTTGATACAAACAGATGGAGAGATATACCATGTTCTTGGATTGGAAGAATCAACATTGTGAAAATGACGCTACTACCCAAAGCAATCTACAGATTTAATGCAATCCCTATCAAACTACCAATGGCATTTTTCACAGAACTAGAACAAAAAAGTTCACAACTTGTATGGAAACACTAAAGACCCCGAATAACCAAAGCAATCTTGAGAAAGAAAAACAGAGCTGGAGGAATCAGGGTCCCTGACTTCAGACTATACTACAAAGCTACAGTCATCAAGACAGTATGGTACTGGCACAAAAACAGAAAGATAGATCAATGGAACAGTATAGAAAGCCCAGGGATAAACCCACACACTTATGGTCACCTTATCTTTGATAAAGGAGACAAGAACATACAATGGAGAAAAGTGGTGCTGGGAAAACTGGACAGCTACATGTAAAAGAATGAAATTAGAACACTCCCTAACACCACACATAAAAATAAACTCAAAATGGATTAAAGACCTAAATGTAAGGCCAGACACTATCAAACTCTTAGAGGAAAACATAGGCAGAACACTCTATGACATAAATCACAGCAAGATCCTTTTTGACCCACCTCTTAGAGAAATGGAAATAGAAACAAAAATAAACAAATGGGACTTAATGAAACTTAAAGGCTTTTGCACAACAAAGGAAACCATAAACAAGATGAGAAGACAACCCTCAGAATGGGAGAAAATATTTGCAAATGAAGCAACTGACAAAGGATTAAATTTCCAAAATATACAAGCAGCTCATGCAGCTCAATATCAAAAAAGCAAACAACCCAATCCAAAAATGGGCAGAAGACCTAAATAGACATTTTTCCAAAGAAGATATACAGATTGCCAACAAACACATGAAAGAATGCTCGACATCACTAATCATTAGAGAAATCCAAACCAAAACTGCAATGAGGTATCACCTCACACCAGTCAGAATGGCCATCATCAAAAAATCTACAAACAATAAATGCTGGAGAGGGTGTGGAGAAAAGGGAACCCTCTTGCACTGCTGGTGGGAATGTGAATTGGTACAGCCACTATGGAGAACAGTATGGAGGTTCCTTAAAAAACTACAAATAGAGCTACCATATGACCCAGCAATCTCACTACTGGGTATAATACCCTGAGAAAACCATAATTCAAACAGAGTCATGTACCACAATGTTCATTGCAGCTCTATTTACAATAACCAGGACATGGAGGCAACGTACGTGTCCATCGACAGGTGAATGGATAAAGAAGATGTGGCACATATATACAATGGAATATTAGTCAGCCATAAAAATAAACAAAATTGAGTTATTTGTACTGAGGTGGATGGACCTCGAGTCTGTCATACAGAGTGAAGTAAGTCAGAAAGAGAAAAACAAATACCATATGCTAACACATATATATGGAATGTAAAAAAAAAAGGTTCTGAAGAACCTAGGGGCAGGACAGGAATAAAGACGCAGGACTAGAGAATGGACTTGAGGACACAGGGAGGGGGAAGGGGAAGGTGGGACGAAGTGAGAGAGTGGCATGGACATATACACACTAACAAATGTAAAATAGATAGCTAGTGGGAGGCAGCCACATAGCCCAGTGCTTTGTGCTTTGTGACCACCTAGGGGGCGGGATGCGGGGGTGGGATAGGGAGGGTGGGAGGGAGATGCAAGAGGGAGGGGATATGGGAATATATGTGTACGTATACCTGATTCACTTTGTTATACAGCAGAAACTAACAACAAATGTAAAGCCATTATACTCCAATAAAGATGTTAAAAAAATTAGGGAACACGGGTTCGAGCCCTGGTCTGGGAAGATCCCACGTGCCGCGGAGCGACTGGGCCCGTGGGCCACAGCTACTGAGCCTGCGCGTCTGGAGCCTGTGCTCTGCAACAAGAGAGGCAGAGACAGTGAAAGGCCCGCGCACCGCGCACCGCGGTGAAGAGTGGACCCCGCTCGCCGCAACTGGAGAAAGCCCTCGCACAGAAACGACGACCCAACACTGCCAAAAATAAATAAATAAATTTAAAAATGACTGCAGATTTAAAAAAAAAAAAAAAAAAATTAGCTTTTTAAAAATGAATTACCAGTTTGGAATTATGTGCTCTTAGGTTTCCAGAATGAGTTGCATCATGTTTGAAGTTGCTTTGGGAGCACAAGTGGACAGCCGTGCAGACACCTCGATGTCTCACTTGGGCAGGCCAGGGATCAACAGAGAGTTAGCAGTCAGTGTGTGTGTGTGTGTGTGTGTGTGTGTGTGTCTGGTTTGTTGTGAGCAACACCATGCAGTTGCTGGGGACGTGCTCAGAGAATCCCAGCTGTTAGGAAGCCAGTGGTTGCCAACAACTGGGTAACAGAAGCACTTACGTAACAAACCCCCGGGTCTGTCAGAAGTTCATAAGCTGTGTTACCACACTCGAGAATAAGGCTTAGATGCATTGTTTACTGCTTCCTGGTTTCCTAAAGCAGCAGCTCCTCATGCCTGAGTGAAACATGGGGTTGGCCACCCCTGTGGTTAGCAGAGCAGCTAATCCAACCAAGAACACTGGAACATCTGCCGTGGAGCACCGTGTTTACAACATTTGTGTCAGCCCAACAGTCCCGCTACGTTCTTATGAAATCAGTTTTGCTTCCCACCCTATGTTCAGTTGGTTGCACTTAACTGCTTTCAGATGTCAGGGTCAGCGGGAAAGGTACAAGCACGGGTCAGTGTGCAGCTGTCTGTCCGAGCACGTTTTCTCATTCCATTTCTAAATATCTACACACTGGTTTACCTTGATGGGGCTAGAGAGGTCTTTTGCAAATAAATGAGGAAACACAGTGAAGGCTCATGACCATGCCCACCTGGCTGACCTCACAGACGCGGCAGTAACATGCTCCCCATTTTACACACCTGGATTTGGGGACATTCCCCTACCCACCCACCCACGGTGCAGTGCGCAGTTTGACTGTAGGTTGAGATGTCTGCTTCGGAGGCTTGTGGTTTGTACCTCAGCCACAGTTCAGCTCTGCCTTGGCCAAGGTTGTTCAAGACCCGCCCTTGCCATGGCTTCACCGCCACTAAGGCATGAGACACTCCAGAAAGTAAGGGAGGAGGTCGCAGAAACCATGAAGCAGCCACACCCCACACTGCCCACCCGGAAAGTGCTGCTACTGCAGTGCTATTTCGTTTCCTCTTCTCCATCCACCATGTACGAACAGTGTGCGAAGGACAACCTGCTCAAATGGAAGCCAATACCTGGATGGTCCCATTTCATGGCTGAGGAGCCTGAGGCTCAGAAAGGCAAAATCACCAGGCCGCCATCAAACAGCAGACGGGCCCAGGGAGACGCCGTCTGGGCCCATCTCCTCCCCAAGGAGCCGCTGCTGCTCTCTGCTCCTAGCAAAGCCCGCACAGTGACGTGTCTGCTCTGTCTGTTCAGACGGGCAATGTCCTGCCACGGCCAAGGGAACCTGCTCAGCCCCGTCCCCTTTCTAATGTGTCAGTGGTTGGCTGGCAACCAAAGGCATCCAACTCGCAGTGCAGGCAGAGCTGTGTTTTCTAACAGAAAATAGCAGACTCGTTGCTGTCTCGGGCCTCCTATAAAACAGGGCTGAGAGCCCCACGTGCTATGGGTGAAATGTGTGCCCCCAAAGAAGACACATGGGAGTCCTCACCCGCAGGACATGAGAATGCCACTGCATTTGGAGACAGGGTCTTTACAGAGGTGATCGAGTAAAGTGAGTCACGGGGGTGCGTCCTCATCCGATGGGACTGGTGTCCTTATAAAAAGGGGACATTTGGAGACGCAGACACGCACAGAAGAGAGACGGCGTGAAGACACAAGGAGCAGACGGCAACTACAAGCCCAGGAGAGAGGCCTGGAACAGACCGTCCCTCGCGGTCCCCAGAAGGAACTGCCCCTGCCCACAGCCCTGGATCTTGGCCTCCCGGCCTGCACAACTGGGAGACGATACGTCTCTGTCGTTTGCCCCATGCACTGTGCGCACGCAGCGTGGAAGCGTCGAGTCGGCCCTCGCACCATCTGCTGTCAGCCACCTGGTGTCAAAGCCCCCTGCTGCATCCACCCCAGGGCAGTAACATACATCCCCTATGTATCAAACTCATACCTGCAAATGATAGGCACCTAGGAAATACATACGTGAGGAAAGCTTAATCACTGGTAATCCTACCACCACATCCATCCAAGTGGCAGCAGGGTGTGCACAGCAGCTTTTGCTCTTTTATTGGGGGTCGCACTTTATACATAACTGTGTCTATTGATTTTTCACACCAAGGTGCTACAGAGTGCATTCCAGGTGATGAGGTGTCCGCAGTGCTGGCTGCACAGGCGCAAGTCGTCACCCTGCCTGACCGGCCCCCACGGAAGGGGGTCCCTGCGCCTTGTCAGCAGAGCACTGGAAGTCTTCATTTGTTGCTATTTTGACATCACTTTTTGTGTAGTCTGAGTCTGTGTTGTTTTAGTCTTTCGTGAGGGAGAAAACCTTTCATATGGTGCTTATCTTATGGCTCATCTGGATTCCTCTTAAGCAGGTAATGGAGTGGGGCGTGTGGGAATGACAACAGGGATGTGCTTCTGTCTGTCTGTCTCTACCTCCCAAACCCAGGGTCACGAGTATCAAGGGGCCACAGCTAAACCTACAGGCAGGCTGCTTCTCTCACGGGAGGAATCCAGCCACTTGTTCGCGAAGCCAGAGAGTGGAAGCCCTGGTTTAAAACCCTCAGTC
The DNA here is from genome assembly GCF_963924675.1 of Phocoena phocoena. Classification (NCBI taxonomy): domain Eukaryota; kingdom Metazoa; phylum Chordata; class Mammalia; order Artiodactyla; family Phocoenidae; genus Phocoena; species Phocoena phocoena. Next base: position 128,997,649 of record NC_089240.1, on the reverse strand, counting down.
TCTCGGGTCCAGTCGGCCCTACAGGAGGAATCAGGCTCCCTAACTCCAGACTATACTCCAAAGTTACAGTAATCAAGACAGCCTCCAGGAAGAGAAGGTTCCAAAGAGCAGTGGTTCTCGGCCAGCGCCTGGTCCCATCCCAGCCCCCACTCAGCTGGTCCGGGGTGTGGGCAGCATGTGTGTCAAGCTCTCACCGCTGCCGCCGTGCGGCCTGCGTGGGGGTCACCGCCGAGGCGCTGGCGCACTCCTGGGGGGGCGGAGAACGTCCGCCTCGCACCACTCCAGGGTCTCCCCTTCTTTCAACCCCCTTTCAGAAAAGGGAGCTGATCAGAGAAGGGCTCCTGTGCGCCCGCCACCCTGTTAGAAGCACGAAGCCAATCCCAACACAGCCAGGAGCCAGCACAGGTTGCAGGTGGTCCAACGGCACTGACCCCTTTTCCCGACCACGTCCACTGGCCGCAGCAGCAATGTCCAGCTGGAGACAAGACGTCCTAAGGATCGACAGTCCCCAAGCCTGCAAGGGCCCACCCACCGCCAACTCCAGCTTTCCTCACCACCATCACCCTGGGGAACAAGCCCTCCCACAGAGCTGCAGCTCCTGGAGACGCCTGCCTTTGGCTGCGTTTGTCCTAATCTGTGGGCTCCAGAAAATGCCCCTGTGCTGGGCTGAATGGTGGCCAAGAGAGAGATACGTGTCCTGACCCCCAGAACTTGTGGCAGTGATCTTATTTGGAAAAAGGTTTTTGGGGATGTGATGAAAGTTAAGGGTCTACAGGTGAGGCCATCCTGGATGACACAGGTGGGCCCCAAATCCAACGACAAGTATCCTTAGAAGAGAAGAAAGAGGACACAGACAGAAGCAGAGAAGCCCACGTCAAGACGGAGGCAGATGCCGGAGAGACGCATCTACCAGCCAAGGAGCACCGAGGACAGCCACCAGGAGCTGGAAGACAGGCCCAGAACTGAGGCTCCCTCAGAGGTGCCAGGAGCCAAGCCTGCCCGCACCTGAACCTCAGACTTTGGCCTCCAGAACTGGCAAAGAATGAATTCCTGTTGTTTTAAGCCACCAAGTTTGCAGCCATTTGTTACAGCAGCAACAGGAAACTAACACATTCCCCCCAAAACACAAAGTGCTCTTGTCGAAAAATTGCAGGATGTGGACTGAAACGCAGCACCCATGAGCAGAGAACCTATCTGTGCCTTTAACGTGCTCCCGAAGGACCATCTGCAACTACATACTTGGGCTTCAGGAGTGGGTCAGCCCCTCCCACCCCTGCAGATGCCAAGAAAGCCCCCAGCCAAGGCTTGTTTTCGGAACAGCATGCTGGCTGGGCCGTCTTCCTGCGGGAGACTTATGCCCCGATCCTAGCCCACCCTGTCACTGCCACATAGCAGGGAGGCCTGGACAAAACCCAGGGACAGACCTGTGACATCCCATTCCCAACCAGAGCAGCCCACGGGGTGCAGGAAGAGGCTGGGCACTGAGGAGTAAACCACAGTTGCAGGGGTAATGCCCACAGCTTTGACATCCTCGGAAATATCCAGAATCTTGCAAAACAACAAGGAAGAGTCCTCTGGTGCTGGTAATCTGCCAAAGATTGCTGAGTGGCTTCTGCTGGCCAGGCCGGGGCATTTGTGGCTGGTGTGGGGAACGGCATCACCAACTTCTGGAATGTGATGACATACGGCCGCCACTGCTCACGCTGGGTGGCAACGCACTTGGGGAGGACAAGAGCGCACTGCAGTGTCAGGGCAAGGACAGGGCAAGTGTACGTGTGGGACGCACCCCTCGCCAGACCAAGAGGTGGTCGCAACAACTCCAAACCCAAAGCCGTGAAGGAACAGTGGATAAACGTGACTACAAAGACTACAAGCTCCAGGGCTTCCCTGGTGACGCAGTGGTTGAAAGTCCGCCTGCCGATGCGGGGGACACGGGTTCGTGCCCCAGTCCGGGAAGATCCCACATGCCGCGGAGCGGCTGGGCCTGTGAGCCACGGCCGCGGAGCCTGCGCGTCCGGAGCCTGTTGCTCCGCAACGGGAGAGGCCACGACAGTAAGAGGCCCGCGTACCACAAAAAAAAAAAAAAAAAAGATGACAAGCTCCAGTCCAAACACACCAGTACCAAGTCAGGAGGAAAAGATAACCGAAATTTCTATCACACACAAGAGCTGATCCCACTAATGACCAAAGAGCTGCTGTAAGTCAAGGAACAAAAGACTAACAGCCCAATAGAGAAATGGGCAAAAAATACAAACAAGCTGTCTACGCCAGAAGAACTGAAAAGGACCCTTCAAGCTCTCAAGAGATGCTCAAGCTCTCTCTTAACAGAGAACGGCTCGCCTGGTGGATGGCACAAGCCCACGGGCCGGACACCCATCATCTGCGGCAGGGCTATGGGGGGTGAGGGAGGAGTGGGAAAGCACGCCCAGGGTAGGGGAGCGCCGGCACTGTCTACCCCCTGCTCAATGGTGCCGCTTCTGCGGGATCCAATCCAAAGGTACATATGATGGACGCACAAGGATTTTCAGCGTGGTGTTGTTTATGACAGTAAAAAGACCAGTAACAACCCAAACGTCCGCTAGCAGCAGACAAGTTCGATCCACAGTGGTGCAGCCGCCAGTGGAACAGCACACGGCCCATGAGAGCAGCACCACACTGTGCCAGGCGGCCGGGACGAAGGGTCCTGCCCGTCTCAGCCTGGGAATCGCTTGTCTGGGAGCCCTGGCCTGGGCTCTTGGCTTCCCCAGCACAGGTGAAAGAAGAGCGAACCCCGGAGTCAAGCAGACAGAACGAACAGAAAAAGCAGAGCATCGCGCCTATCTGGGGCTCTGTGTGCCCTAAAAGAGGTGAACCAGCGGACGGGGACGTAAGGCCCTGCGGCTAGGTCTCGGGGCTCAGAGAAGGGGCCCAACCTCTGTCACCCAGCCCCTAATTCAGGACCAGGCAGACAGGAGAGGAAAGCAACAGATTGCACTGTCCTGGGCTGGGTGTCGGTAAGCAGCGCTACTCGATGCACTCCATGACGTGTATCTGCAGGGTGTCCATGTCAGGAGCCTGATACTGGCACTTGGGGCAGCAGAAGTTGGGCGGCTCTTCAGGGGGGCTTCTCCTCTGGCTGGGCAGGGCCACGTGAAAGGAGTGATGAGCTGGGGAAAGAGGATAGGCACTGGTGGGGGCGGGCTTCTTGTGTGTCCCCTTGCACACACTGCAGGGAAGGGCCAAGGCAGAAAGTGCCGAGATACCTTGGCTCCAGTGACCTGGGTCCCCACCGCTAGCGCCTCCCCTTTAGCCCCGCCCCCAGGGGCGGTACCGCTGGGGAGGAGGGGCCAGGGGCCGGTGCGAGCTCCCTGGAGCTCTCTCGCTGGGTTCCAGGATCCTCAGCACCTCCTCCCAGCACCCTGCCCTCCCCAGCCCTCCCCCTGCAGCTCCCTCACCTGGGGCAGGGGCTAAGGGGGTCTGGGAGACCTCTACATGCCGCTTCCTCATGTCTTCGATCCTTTGAGAAAAGAAACCATCCGATCAGTACGTATGAGTCAATCTCCAGCACGTACAAAGCTGATGGAAGGACGAGGCACGAGGCGGGGAGAGGGAGGCCAGCTCCCCCTAACCTGACAGGCCCGGTACCCGCTGCCACTCCCCGTGGGTCCCGCGCTCCGAGGCCCACCTGGCCGACTCCTGACAGCTGGTCTTCAGCCTGTTGTGCTCCCTCTGCAACTGCTCCAGCTGCGCCTGCAGGAACTCCTTCTTCTCAGCCAGCTTCTCCCGGGCCTGCCTCTCAGCCTGGAAATCCGCCTTGTAGATATCCGCCTGGCAAAGCCAAGACAGGGGCAGTGCCCACTCTCCGTCAGCCACGCGCTGGACACTCCACGGCAGCCACGGGGGCCGGGGGAAGGCAGAGCCCGCTCCTGTTCTCCCAGAGCCCACGGCACGAAGACAGTCACCCCAGAGGCATCGAGGGTTCAAGGAACACTGCGAGGGACTCAAAGAGCTTCCGAGAGGCCAGTGCAAAGCGCCGCCAGAGGCATGCCAGGTCCCAGCGCCAGTGGCCCAGTCTGCTCACCCGCACGCAGGCCGCAGAGGAGAGCCCTCACCTGGGCTTTCAGCACCGGAACCGTCTCCATCACAGTCTTGTGTTGCTCAGCCTCTTCCTTCAGTTTGTCGATCAGCTCCTGTTTAGCCACCAGGGCCTCCTCCGCCTGCTTGAGCTGCTGCTTGAGGTCTTCCAGCTGCAATCCCTAGATGTGGGTGGCGGGGAGCTGACAGAGCCTGATCTGGCTCAGCCTTGCGGCAGGGCTGCCCCCAGGCTGGCTGCCGCTCCAGGAAAGCAGAACCAAGAGGAACGAGAGATCGGGCCCAGGAAAGGCAGAGGCTGGAGGGGACCTCAGATCATCTGGCACAACCGCCCCCCAGGCCGACATTCCCTTCCCAGCTGGACAGTCCCCCGACCCCTCAAAGGACGGGGGCCACACTCCCTCCTGAGGCCAAGTGCTGCACACTGAGCCAGTCTCATGCACTAATGCTCCACCACGTGCCCGCTAAGCCGAGGCCCGTCGGTCCTTCCGCTCTGCCACCTGGTCGAGGGTCTGCTGGTCCCTCACGGATGCCCCGCCCCCCCCCACAGCCCCACACACAGACGCACACACACACCACCAAGCCTTCCCTCTGGAGATCAAAGGGACACGCTTTCCTAACTAACTCTTCCTCATGGGACCCACTTTTCAGGCTTTACCCTTATAAGTCTCTTCCAGGTATGTTCAGGTTTGACTACATCCTTCTTAAAATGTGATCGCTAGAAGCCGCACTCGGTATAAGTCTGACGAGGACAAACTAGAAAAGGGGTATCAGCCACCTTCAACACTGGTATGGAAACATTCCCAGGGAAATCTGGGGACGCCTGGCAGGAGGGACCAGCTGCAGAGACAAGCGTGGTCCTGCCCACAGGCGGAGCATCTGGAGGCGCCGCCTAGTCCAACATGGGCTGCAAACAACACAGCCCAAGCGTCCCCGCCTCCCCACTGCCTGTCCTGAGCCATCACCCCAGAGCCCTGACAAAGCTCTAGGTCGAATCGAGGATCCCTCTCCAAAGCCAGCTGTGTGAGTCTGTTAAGGTAGGGCCTTGAGTTCCAGTATCCCTGAGCTGAGGGAGTCAGCCCCAGGCCGGCAGCCCAGGAGACGCCGCCACCGTGTCCACTCGGCTCCACTCACTGCTCACCATGCTGCTCTTGATGTGGCTGTCATACTCTTGGAAGAGCTGGTGATAGGCCACCTGCAGCTGGGCCAGCTTCCTCCTACGGAAAAGGAGCTGAGGCTGGAGAACCACCTTGTGCTGACCCAGCCACAGCTTACTGCTTCCAACTCCACCCTCCTCCTTGTCGTCACGGCCACAGACCAGATGTGGCTTTCAGGGTGCCTGTGTGCCTGGAAGGCCGTCAGCTCTGAGGTAAGCTTTGCTACCTATTTCATATCATTTTCCGTCAATCTGGCATTTCAAAATGTACACAAAGAAATGTTTATAATAAAACAGAGCTGTCCTGTACTGTTCAAAAGAGTCAAGTTCAAGAAAAACAGAGAAAAGCAGGAGGACTGTTCTAGATTAAAGAAGACTCAAAAGACACGCCAACAAGGAGAAGGTAGGATCCCAGACGGGACGCTGTTGACATGTGGACCGGAGAGCGAACAATGTCACCCTCTGAAAGCCGGATCGTTGGGGTGTGACAACGGTAAGGGACAGCACTGGGCCCTCCCCACCGGCCGGGCCCTGGAAGGGCTCCCAGGAGGCAGCGGCCCACTCACTTCTCCTCCGAGGCAGCCTGGCGCTCCATGCGCAGGGCGGCGTCCATGCTCTGGTTCTGCAGGCGCAGCTGGTCCACCTGCACGCTGTGCTGCTGCTGCAGCGCCTCGCGCTCGCTCTCCAGCTGCCGGGCCTGCTCGCTGGCGGCCCGGACCCTGGCGAGGGCATGGGCGGTCACAGAGGGCCCGTAGCAGGACCCTCCTGTGCTCCCAGCATCCCCGCCACGCCGCACAGGGGCAGGGACAAGTCACGGCACAGTGGGGCCAAGGCGGGGGAACAAGTCACAGAGAGGTGGGACCAAGGGGGTCCTCCAGGCATCACAGTGGACACACTATCACTGGAAACAGGGACAACTGCAGGGCAGCCGAATGGGGGCAGGGTCGGGCTGATGGCGGCCCCCAGAGAAGCCCTTTGGAAGGCGAAGGAGGTGGTCCCAGGGGAGAGGAGCCCCAGGGAACTGCCCATTGGGTTGCGACATGTGGGCGCTGGGGGCCCTGGCCAGAGCCATCTCGGTGGATGGGCTGGGAGGGACTGGGAGGAAAGCAGGTGGAGACAGCCAGCAAAGAGAGCCTTTCTGGAAGCCGGAGAGGGAGAAGGTGAGAAATGGGGCAGGGCGGGGGGAGGTGGAGGGGAGGCAGGGTCAGTGCTCAGAGGCTCTCTGCCGACCAGTCACAGCTCCAGAAGTGGTGAGGGGGCGCAGGCCCGTCTGGGCCCCGGGGTCCGCACCTGCACGAAGAGCCTTGCGCCTGCCCACCCAGGAGACAGCAGCAGCCTCAGCAGAGAATTCCCGGTGCCCTGTCCCATGGCGCAGTGACAGCTCAGCTCTCCTCAGCTACCTCCAGCCCGCCATCTCCCTGCTCCACATCCCTACGTCCACACAGCTCCCTGCGCGACGACAGTGGCTGCTTCTCGGTGGGGGAGGCTACTGGGGATGCTCTCTGGTCTCACCGTGTGCACACGCCCATCCATATCTACTGAACACAGGGCCCCATCTGGGAGCCGACAAAAGCTAGTGGCTGCCACTGTCATCAGCAGATGGAAGCGCCGCCTGCCAGGGGCCCGATGTGACAGGCCAGGGCTCAAAGGGCAGCCATGTGCATTAAGTCTGAGGCCACTTAAATGGCCACGCCGAATGATGGGAGATGCGGGCAGGCTTCCTGCCCCGAGCCGTCCAGCTCAGCACGTACATGCTCAGCCATGGAGACGGGGGCGGGGGACAGGAAAGGAGGGTGCCCAAGAGCCTACAATTGCTGGAGTAACGCCCTTGCAGGGTCATTAAGTGACCAAAGTTGGCTTCTTTCATGTGCATAGAAAAAAGATAGGCGGGGAAGACCCAAACGCGCCCTAAAAATTACACGTGCCTTTTTGAAACCCGGAGAGACAGAAGCATGTACGGGAAACAGCAGAATGCGAAGAGCCAGGGGCCAGCAGGCTCAGCCTTCCGCGGCCTCCCTTTCGCCGTCTTCTTTCTAGAGGGCAGCGCGCTCACACGCTGTCACCCCTGCCTGCTCCTCCAGCCTCCTTCACAAAGGCGCCCCCGACACCGCCCAGGGCACCCCGATCACCTCCCGCGCTGGGAGAGCTGGGGCCACCTCGGTCGCCTGGACCCATCTTTCCGGACGGCGGCAGCCAGGCGGCGTGAGAACCACTGAAACATCCGTGCCCTTTGACCCAATGACCTCACTTACAGGAACCTCCCTCTGCAGGAGAGAGCGACTGGTGGACCTGAGGCTGCCAGCTTTGTAAGGGCCGGCTTGCAAGGCTGGCCCTGGGGTGGTGCCCGGGCAGCGGGCTGGTGCGAGTGCCCTGCATCAACAAGACACTTTCCCTACTGATAAGGGTGGTCCCTGTGCCTGGACTCTGGCACCACAGGGTCGTTTAGGAGGCGCACCTGCTTTCCTCTGGGAATCGGGAAGTTTGGCACGTGCCGGGCAGCGACCAGCCCTCAATGAAACCCGGGGCGCTGAGTCTCGAGTGGGCTCCCTGGGTCTCCAGGGAGGCATCTGCCACTGCCGGAGAAGGGAGAGTGCTCGGCTGGCCCCTCATGGGAGGGAGAGGGGAAGCCGAAGGTGTGGGGTTCTCTACCCCCGACCCGCGTCTTCTGTCCTTGGGGGTGCTGGCGCGTGCCCTGTCCCTGTCATCAACCTCAGCCGGGAGGGCACTGGAGTGCTTTCCTGCAGGTCACGGGGGTGCTCTTCCCCACTGCCCAGCAAATGCCCCCTCAGGAAATAATCCAAACTCCAGCAAAAGGTCAGAGAGGCCGGAAGTGCCACTGGGACTCAGGTCCTGGACACCCAGTCCACAGCCCCACCACACACCTGCCCCACGCCCGTGTGCTCCCACCCATCCTGTCACAGAGGAACTCTCTGGAAGCCCCTGAATGGCCTCATTCTTCTCGGGCACCCTGACAACGGCCTCCAGGCTGGTTTTCCCTCCCTACTCACCTGCTCTCCAAAGCCTGCAGCTCCTTGCTGGCGGCCTCCAAGCGACTCTGGCTCTCCTGCAGCTCCCCCAGCAAGGATGTCACCTGGGCTTTCACTGAGGCCTTGTCCTCGGCCATCTGCTGCATGAAAAAAAGCCACCTCCTGTCGGCGATGCTTCCCTACCAGCTGCTCACCCCTGGCAGCCCCAAGCCCCAGGGCAGCTGAAAGCACTGAGATGGGTCCCCCGAGGGCTCCCCTCGCACCCTCAGCACCCCTACTCATCTCACCTCTCACCTCTGGAAGCTTCTCCCCCCCAGCGAGGCAACTGAAGCGGTGGAAAAAGATCAAGTCCCATGAGCCCCCACTCCAAGCCCCTCCTCATCCCTGCAGATGGGGCAACAGGAGACCCAGGGACACGGGAGCACAGAGGTGCCTCGAGTCTCACGAGGCTGACAACCAGGCCACGAGGGCTGAGCCCAGCAGGAGTCTGTGTGCCTCCGTCATCAAACTGTCCAGATCCCGGTCCCCTGAGACCTCGGGCTGCTCAAGCCAAGGGTGCAGCCCCGGTCTTCTCCATACCCGGCCCCTCCGCAGTAACCCCTCGGTAGGAACCAGCACCCCTGTGCTCCCGGCCGCACACACGGCCCCACCCACCATCCTTCTCAAGGGCAGTCTCAGGGCTGCGTCTCCTCTCCAGCTATACGCGCACGATGATGACCTGCTCCGTCTCAAGGCTTTCAGTACCCTCCACGGACTGAGGGCTTCCAGATTCCTCCCTCCAGGACAGACTTCCCTCCGGCACCCCAGCTTAGCTACCCAACTGCCTGCCCAGCTTCTCCACATTGAGGCCCGGAGGCTGCAGTAAGCTTTCCCCAAAAGGACCACAAAGCAGGGGGCTTAAGACAACAGAAACGGATTGCCTTCTAGAGGCCGGGAGTCCAAGAGTAAGGTGTCGGCGGGGCTGGTTCCTCCTGAGGGCCCTTGGCTGTAGCAGCCTCCATTGTCACGTGACCATCTTCCCTAGGTGTCTGTTTCTCTTCTTTGAAACATACCAGTCATTGGATTTAGGCCCATCCTAAGCCAGTGTGACCTCACCTTAACTTGATTACATCTGCAAACACCCCATTTCTAAATAAGGTCACATTCTGAGGTCCCAGGGGTTAGGATATGGGCATTTCTTTTGGGGGAACATAATTCAACCCATAACACCCCTACACTAGACAGGAATCCAGATAATGTCTCACACTAGCACAGCACCTTCCCACGGGTCCTGTCACACTCAGGATCAAAGCCCAAATCCTTCACTGGCTTACTAATCCCACATGATTAGCCCCACCATGACTCTGCCCTCCTCAGCCCCTATCCACTCTGCCCCAGCCATGTTTGCCTCTTCGGTCTTCCCTGAACATCACAGACATGCTCCTGCCTCAGGACCTTTGCACATGCTTTCTCCACCTCTAAAACAGTCTTTCCCCAGATACCCACATGTATTCCAGTCCTGACTAGATGGCACCCCGGTGAGGCCTTCCCCATCTAGTCCATCCTCCAGTTAGTGGCACAAAACCTTGGAGTCTTCTCTGCCTCTCACAGCTCACATCGGATCCACCAGGAAATCCTGTCAAAATGTTTCTCAGAATCTATTTGATGACACTAAGCAGGTAACGGTAACTACTTTAGGTGTGATGGTGGTATTGTTCTTATGTTTCTTAGAGATGCACACTGAAATATTTACAGACGAAACTATGAGGTGTCTGGAATTTGGTTCAAAATAATGGGGGAACTCCTAGGTATCTACCTGAAAGAAATGAAAACCCATGTCCACACAGGGATGTTCACAGCAGCATTACTCCTAACAGCCAGAGTGGAAACGACCCAAATGTCCATCAAATGACGACTGGATAAACAAAACGTAGTCTCTCCATACACTGGAATATCATCCAGCCATAAAGTGAAATGAGGTACTTGGACAGACTACAGCGTGGATGAACCTCAAAAAATATGATGCTGGGACTTCCCTGGTGACGCAGTGGTTAGGACTCTGAGGTCCAATGCAGGGGGCCCAGGTTCGATCCCTGGTCAGGGAACTAGATCCCACAGGCATGTTGCAAGTAAGAATTCGCATGTCAACAGGGAGCGTGGGAGGGAGGGAGACGCAAGAGGGAAGAGATATGGGAACATATGTATACATATAGCTGATTCACTGTGTTATAAAGCAGAAACTAACACACCATCATAAGGCAATTATACTCCAATAAAGATGTTAAAAAAATTAAAAAAAGAATTCGCATGCCATGACTAAGGAGCCCACCTGCCACAACTAAGACCTGGTGCAACCAAATAAATAAATAAGTAAATATTATTTAAAAAAAAAAAAAAACGTGATGCTGAGTGAAAGCTGCCAGACATGAGAGCCACACGGTGGATCCTACTCACAGGAGACGCCCAGAGCAGGCAAACACAGACAGGAAGGTGAGCGTGTACCCGGGGCTGGGGAGTGACTGCGCGTGGGGACGGGCTTTCTCCTTGGGATGGTGACAATGTTTTGGAAGCAGATGGAGGTGATGGTTGGACAACTCTGTGACTATACTAAAAACTACTGAATTCTACACTTTCAAGGGGTGAATTTCATGGTATGTTGAGTTTTATCCTGGAAGAGCTGTTGGAAAAAACTCCAGCCCATGGCTCTACCACTTTCTCCAGGGACGGGCACTCAGCTATGCCCAGGTTTTTGCTGGGGTCACCGTCTTATCCCCATCATCTGTTGTCCATGTGCAGGAGTTTCTCTTACGTATACCAGGGGTGCAACTGATGAGTTGGGGGTGACCTAAATTTTCAACTTGAAGAGAAAAATGCCAAATAGTTTTTCAAAGCAGCGGCACTAGGGCTTCCCTGGTGGCGCAGTGGTTGAGAGGCCGCCTGCCGATGCAGGGGACATGGGTTCGTGCCCCGGTCCGGGAGGGTCCCACATGCCGCGGAGCGGCTGGGCCCGTGAGCCGTGGCCGCTGAGCCTGCGCGTCCGGAGCCTGTGCTCCGCAACGGGAGAGGCCACAGCAGTGAGAGGCCCACGCACCGCAAAAAAAAAAAAAAAAAAAAAAAAGCAGTGGCACCAACTGATGCTGCCACCAGCAACATGAAGCCATGGCCCCTCCAATACCCGCTACTGTGAGACTTGTCAGCTAGAAATAGGGCTTTGGCAGTGGCTCTGATCGCGACCGTGAAGCCAGCATCCCATCATGTGAGCACGGGGCAGGCGGACGCTCTGAAGGCATCCTGAGAACAGCAGCCTTCTCCTTCTCGCTTCTGCGCCGAGTACACCAGTTCAGGATTATAGCGGCTTTACCGATGGCCCCAAAGTGACATGGCCACGGCCTAACCCCAGTACCTGTAAATGGGACCTGATTTAGAGACAGGGTCTCTCCAGATGTGACCAACTTAAGATGACATCGTACTGGAGGAGGGTGGGCCCCCGATCCAGTGACTGCTGAGAACTACAAAAGACTCGGACACTCGAGCAACTCTACAGTGGCTTCTTGCAGCCTAAGGTCACGACCCTGGGCCGGCCCAGCCCCCTTTTGAGTTCCTGTCTGAGAAAAGAGGGCTGGCAAAAGAATGTACTGTTTGCTCCAGCCAACACCTGACCTGGACCCCCACCATCCTCAGAGCCTTTCCTAAGAGGGCTCCCAACATGTGAATCCTTCCTCTGTCCCTTTGAGGCAACCCAGGAGTCTTTCTCGGAGACCTGAGAGCCATTCCTCTGAAACGAAATCCTCAGGAAGGATAGGGGCTCAGTCTGCCTGTGTCTGCGTGGGATGGAATCCTAACTTCCAGAACTGACTCCCGGGGTGGACGCCGCTGACCTCACCGCACTGACACTGACCCACCCCGCGTGGGTTTCCACTTGAGCCCCTGCTCGCTGCCCCCACCTCACTCTCCCTTCAAATCGCCAGCAATTTTGTGCCCATCAGAAGGGTGCGCAGCACCTTCCCCTGCTGTCGGTAGTTACCAAACAAAACCTGTTTTTACCCCTTTACCTAATGGCCGGCTGAGCTGCTCTTTGACACCAGTGTCTTCATAAGAGGAGGAGAGATGCCCAGACACGTGGGGAGAAGGCCCCATGACACTGTGTTTGCAAACCAAGGGACGCCAAGTCCTGCCAGCCAGCACCCGAGGCTGGGAGAGAGGCCTTGGCCAGATCCTGCCCTCATCTTGATCTTGGACTTCCGGCCTCCAGAACTGGGAGACAATACGTTTCTGTGGCTTAAAACTACCCAGTTTGTGGTACTTTGTTACAGCAGCTCCAGGAACCTAACACACCTCCCCGAGGGCCCCCACCAGGCAGTCTACACCACCAGGGTGATTTGGGGCGGGGCCCCAGGCCACATGTATCACCTTGACCTGCGGGGCACAGAGACCCGGTAACTCAGGTCAGTCACGTGGGTGCCCCAGGCCTCCAGGACCGACCCCCACCCAAGTCCCCGGACCGCACCACTCACGGGAGCTTCCCTGGTGGTGGTACCCGTGCGTGCCATCACACGTGGCCCAGCCTCTCCTGGACCTGCCCTCTGTTCCTTTTATCTGTGCTGATTCCAACCTGCATCCCTCCTGGGTGACTAACCCTAACGCCATGGCCACGAGGACAATGGCTTTTCCCGACTCCAGGAGCCCCCCCACCCACGACCCCGAGCACAGTCCCTGCGGGTCCGGGGCGGGCAGCGGTGGCCCGCTACCTGCTGGCATGTCTTGAGGCGCTCCACCTCCTGCAGGGCCTGCTCCCTCTGCCGGTGCAGCTCCCGCTTCTCCAGGCTCAGCCTCTCCACCAGGTCCCGGGCCTCCTGGAACTTCTGCATGAGGAAGGCCTTCTCCTCCCTCTGGCTGCCCTGGAAACGCTGCAGCTCCTCGCAGCGCTCCCGCAGCATCTGGTTGCTCTGGCGGATGGCATCTGCAGAGGTGGCAGGGGGCAGGTGAGCCCGGTGGCCGCGGCCTCTCCCACCCTGACAACTTCCAAACACTCCCTTCACTTCGCCAAGCGCTTTCGAAGTCAACTACGCAAATGACGTGCCCCCAGTGTCTCCAAGATATTAACCACGTCAGCTTCACTTGAAAGCATGTGTCCGGGAGTTCCCTGGTGGCCTAGTGGTTAGGATTCCAGGCTTTCGCTGCCAGGGAGTGGGTTCAATCCCTGGTTGGGGAACTGAGATCCCACCGGCCGCACATGGCAGCCAAAAAAAAAAAGAAAAAAGCACGTTGTCAAATGCCACTTTCTTAGCAAGTGACTCTGGAACTCATCTGCCCTCCGTGTGGGTCAGAGGTGGGCCGCCCTGGGGCCCTGGGTCACTGCCTTCGGGATCAGACTCGGGGGCACAGCCACCAGAACAAACTTGCCCGTGGCACTGCTGGCCACAGACCGGGGGGGGGGGCGGGTGAGAAGCCTTGGAGCAGGCCACTTAGCCACCTCTCTGAGCCTCACCATCCTCATGTCCATGTTCAATGGGGACAAGCACACCCATCTCACAGGATGAGGAAAGGTAAACAAAAAAGCAGCCAAAGTGCCTGGTTTTCAAGACAACCTCAAGAACCAGTCCATCCTCCTTTCCCCGGGCAGTCAGCAGGGCCTAAGGAAAGGACAGCCACACACCTGGGGACACCCCAGGCAGCAGAAATCCATTGGGAGTGACAGAACTGATCCGTGGCATGCAAAGGTTCTAGCCACCACAGAGCTGGACAAGAGGGGGACAGGCAGTAGCTTCAGGCCCCCCTCTAGTCAAAACCCCCAACGAGCTAACTGGTGCCTGCTGATGGAACATTCTTTCGCCAGAACCACAGTGGCTCCTGAGCCTGGCTCCAAAGCCACCTTCTGCGCCCCACTGTCCCCTGCCTCAGGTTCCTCACCAGCCCCCACCAAGGCTCAGCTCAGCTCACACACAACTTCTGTTTTTAACTGAGGTACAATTCACAGAACACCAAATTCACCACTTGAACTATTTTAAAGTATACAGTCATTCAGTGGCTATAGTATATTCACCAAGCTGTGCACCCATCACCTCTATCTAGCTCCAGAACATTTCCATCTTCCAAAAGAAACCTCATACCCACTGGCAGTCACTTCCCCTCTGGCCCCAGACACCGGCGCCCCCTCATTCTTCTCACTGGACTCGCCACATCAATGGACTCCTACACCAGGTAGAAACGACTTCTACCATGAAGCCTACCCACAAATACTCCAAACAAATCCGACGTCCTCCCTCCTGCCCCCTCCTCCATGGACACAATCACAAGCGTCACAGGGGCAGACACCTCAGGCCCCGGGGGTTTGGACCAGGGCCTGATACACTGCAGCCGTATAAGCAGAAAGGTGCAGAGCCCGAGCTCCCTGGGGGGCAGCTGGGGGTCCATGGTGCCTGTCTGGCCAGCCTGCCACACTCTCACCCCCGGGTCCCCTTTGCCAGAGCGCTGTCCTCGGGATGAGCAGAGACTACGCACATGGCTATGGAGGGTGAGCTGTCTCCCCACCCCTCAACCTGGCTGCCAGCTCTATGTGGCCCCAACACAGTAGGACATTTGATGACATCTGGGGATACCGATGGCTGTCTTAACTGAAGGGGTGCTATTGGCACCTCGTGGGTAGAGGCCAGGGATGCTGCTCAACACGCCACAGTGCTCAGAACAACCTCTAGATATCTGAGCGCTGAGGGGGAGGACTCTGTCCTCAAGCAGGTAGGTCCCAGCCCTCTGTGCGTGAATCAGGGCTGTCTCCAAAGCAGGCCAGCGCTCCAAAAGACCAAGCAGCCCCTAAGTGGCCGGCTGACCACGCTGGACCCTTTCCATCCTGCAAGAGAAGGCGACTCATCTCCACAGAAAAAGAGACACATATTCTGGGCACAAGTTTGGTGCCTGCCTGCAGGGCCTCAGCCAGCACCAGTCTCTGAGGCCTACAGGGCACGTGACCCAGCAGCACAGGGCCCCACGTGACATCCCATCACACCAGAGGATGCACTGTCCAGCAGAGGGATGGGGGAGTGGTCCCATGACTGTGGCCTCCACTGCTTATGTCACACGCCAACCTGCCCGCCAGCTTGGACAGTGGACGGCTGAGTGAAAATAACCAAGGCCCTGTCCTCTGGGATATGGTGTACACAAAGACTGCGACCTTTATAAGCCCTGAGTTGCCAACAGGAACCAGGATGAAGCAAAAGTGGCCATGTGCCCCATCACTCCCCGTGACCCACCCGGGGAGTCTGTGCCGCCCATCTCCACCTGCAGCTCTGGGCTCGGCAGTGTAGAAGGTCCTCACAGCACAAAACACAAGAGTCTCACTGAGTGAGAAGCAGGGGCGCCGCCTGGGCACCTGGTGCTACCGTACCCAAGGAGCGGCACGCCAGACGAGGAGCCCCCGGGGCACGACCACCAAGGGGGGAGGGCTGTCTCACGCGAAGCAGGCAGGAGTGGGTCACACCCCAGGGCAGCCACACCAGGCGAGGGGCGCGATGAGACGGCCCCTGGGGCCTGGAGAAGCTGTCCCCGATGCAGGTGAGGACATGGACAGTGAGTGAGTGGGGGTTGTGATGGCGATGGGGAGGGGGCGGCCCGGAAGGTACTCGAACCCGGCCACCTACGGGGTGGGTGCTGCTGGAGGACAGCCCTCAGCTCCGGTATCTTCGAGGAGCGGCCCGCCGGGCTCATGTCCCGCCCACAGGGCCTGGACGCCCCTTTTCCAAAGCAGCCCACTGGTCCTTCTCAGGGACGTCACGCCCATTCCCAGAGCGGACCACAGCCCCTTTCTGGAGCAGGTCACGCCCCCTCCCCAGGATAGCCACGCCCCTCCCGGAATAACCTCGCTCCTTCCCAGGAAAGCCTCGCCCCTTCCCACGAGAGCCAGTTCTTAATGACTGATCAGTACGGAGACACAGGGGCCTGGCCGTGTTGGCCCAAGTGGGACAACGCAGAAGGGTCATTCCCGCTCCAGAGCTCCTTGTAGGGCTGGCCTGCACTGCGGCCCAGCTTCTCCCTCCGCCCTTCCCCTCCCCTCCCCAGTGTTACTCCTAAGAGGACTCTAAATAAATGTCCTGCATGCCACTCTGTATCTCAAAGTCCACTTCCGGGGATTCCCACCTGAAACAAAGAGGAAGGGTGGCTGAGCTTCAGTCTCTAACTGGCCCACCCCAGTCCCAGTCAATGCAGAGGGGCAGGTGAGTGGGATAATCCTTCCCCCAGCAGTGTCGGGTCCCTGGACATTTTACTCCACACACCCGCTGTCTCCCTCACCTCGGAGCTCTTGATTCTCCTCCAGACAGCGCTGGAAGGTCTCAGGAGCAGCCTGCTCTGAAGGCAGGTGGAGCATGGCTGGCTTCCCCAGAGAAGACTCTTCACCCAGCACGTCCTGGTCCCCTGCCGGGCCGCCGCTGGGTTGCACCATCTCACACAGTGGACTCTTCCAAGGGGGCCTGCTCATCCAATACGTCAGGGTCTGAAACAGAGAGCCAGCAGAGGCATCACGTGAGGAGGCCTATGCAGAATTCTGCCACCCTGCAGGCCGGGGAGGAGTTCGGGCGCCACACTTTAAGCAGAATGACAAGCACTGTGCCAAGCGGAAAAGGATGCTAAGAGGTGGCACATACTCCCATTCCAAAGGGAGGTACAGGGATTTATGTGGCGCTTGGAAAGGTCACGGTTCAGCACTGGTTGTAAACTGTGCCTAGCACTATCTCCAGGCTGTGACCTGAGGAACTTCACCAGAGAGGAGAAATCACGGAGATTATTTCTGGAGGGAGGTGCCAGTGTGCCGGGAATCCTACCCCGACACCTACACCTCCAAGCACGAGTGGAGGGTGCTGGCCCCTCACCTAGTGTACTGAGTGGAATGATGGCCCCCAATAAGGTATGTCCACGCCCTGACCCCCAGAACCTGTGACTGTGACCTGACTTGGCAAAAGGGTCTTTGCAGATGTAATAAAGTTAAGGAT
This sequence comes from Phocoena phocoena, assembly GCF_963924675.1. Classification (NCBI taxonomy): domain Eukaryota; kingdom Metazoa; phylum Chordata; class Mammalia; order Artiodactyla; family Phocoenidae; genus Phocoena; species Phocoena phocoena. The sequence continues at coordinate 128,980,475 of NC_089240.1, read as the reverse complement.
CTGCAGATGAGATCATCCTGGATGACAGTGGCCCTAAATCCAATGGCAGGGTCCTTATAAGACACAGAAGAGCAGATACAGACGCAGAGCAGAAGCCACGTGAAGATGGAGGCAGAGATGGGAGAGATGCGGCCACAAGCCAAGTGGCACCTGGAGCCCCCAGAAGCTGGAAGAGGCAGGAGGGACCCTCCCCTGGAACCTCCAAAGGAAGCACGGCCCTGCCAACAACTCGATCTCAGGCTTCTGGTCTCCAGAGCTGGGAGAGGATAAATTTCTGTTGTTTTCAGCCCCCTGGTTTGTGGAAATTTCCCACAGCCGCCCTAGGAAGTCCATACACCAAGTAAGAGGGGCTTCACTCAGAGCCTGATGAGTGTTCCCTGGACCTGAGGGGCCGAGGTGGACATCTAGCATCTGACGTGTACTGAAGCATCTGAAAGTGGGAGCTGGGCTCACAGCCGAAGAGAGAGTGGCAGACACAGGCTGAGCTGTTTGCGTTCTCTTGTGAACTAGAGTATAGAGAGGGAGGCTATGCTAGACAGCAGCAGCCTGGAGCCCTTTTAAGTCCTGACCAAGAAGACTGACTACATGGAGGAGGAGGCCAATCCCAACAGAAGTTTCCAGGAGTAGGGCCTGAGCTTCAGCCAGAGACTCGAACACCAAGTGAGCCTGGACGTTTCACTATTACACTGATACTTACCTGAACACCCTCCTGACCCACCAGCAGTATCTGACGGATCGCTGGTCCCTGATTCCAGAACAGCCCACTCTCCTGGTTCTCCTCCTGCCTCACGGGCTGCCCCTGCTCTGGCTCTTTCACTGGACCATCCTCGTCAGCCCAGCCCTTCACATGGTGGTGCCCAGGGCTCTGTTCTGGGATCTTTTCTCTAACTCCAGTCACTCCAATACTAATTCCATCGAGACTCAAAGCTGTAACCCTCATCTTAATGCTGATGATACCCCAAATCAGAACTCCTTCCTGAACTCCAAACTAACCCATCAAACTCCACATCTCCACTTGGGTATCTAGTCATCCTCTCAAAACTAATGTCTCGGGCTTCCCTGGTGGCGCAGTGGTTGGGAGTCCGCCTGCCGATGCAGGGTTCGTGCCCTGGTCCGGGAAGATCCCACGTGCCGCGGCGCGGCTGGGCCCGTGAGCCATGGTCACTGAGCCTGCGCGTCCGGAGCCTGTGCTCCGCAAGGGAGAGGCCACAACAGTGAGAGGCCCGCGTACCGCAAAAAAAAAAAAAAAAAAAAAAAAAACTAACGTCTCTAAAACTGCACTCCTGACAGTTCCCAGAAGCCAGCTCACCCACGGCCTTCCTTATTAGCAGTTGGTGGCAAATCCATCCTCCAGTTAGCAGGACAAAACCTAGGAGTCCTTCTTGAGTCCTCTCTGCTGCTCACAGCTCACGTCAGATCCATCAGGAAATCCTGTCAAAATGTATCTTAGAATTTATTTGATGATGCTAAGCAAATACTGGTAACTATTTTAGGTGTGATAGTGGTATTGTGGTTATGTTTCTTTCAAAGTCATTTCTTAGAGATGCACACTGAAATATTTGTGGACGAAATTACACTGTCTGGAATTTGGTTCAAAATAATGGGGCAACTCCTAGGTATCTACCTGAAAGAAATGAAAACCTGTGTCCACACAGGGATGTTCACAGCAGCATTACTCCTAACAGCCAAAGAGTGGAAATGACCGAAATGTCCATCAGCTGATGAATAAACAAAATCTAGTACGTTCCCACACTACAACATTACGCTAAGAGAAAGAAACAAGTCACAAAAGACCACATGTTATATGATTCCATTTATGTGAAATGTCCAGAATAGGCAAATACATAGAGACTAGTGGATGCTTAGAGCTGGGGTAGATGGGGTGATGGGGGTGATGGCTAAAGTTTATGGGATTTCTTTTTGGAGTGATGAAAATGTTCTGGAATTAATGGTGATGGTCGTGCAAGTCTGTGAATATACCAGCAAATTGTACACTTTAAATGGGTGAATTGTAAGGTATATGAATTATATGTCAATAAAGCTATTTTTGAAAATAATAGAATACTGTGAGGGGTATAAATTAAACAAAAGTAGCCACGAGTTGGTAACTGTTGAAGCTGGGAAGTGGATACATTGGATTTACCAGACTATTCTTTCTACTTTTGAACATCTTTGAAATTTTACATAATAAAATGATCAGAGCAGCATCGTCTCTCACCTGGATTACTACAATAACCTCCTAACAGGTCACCCTGCTCCTACCCTTGCCCCCTACAGTCTGTTCTCCCCACCGCGCCAATCAGCGAACAATCAGCTGAACAATCAGCCTAAAAGGTGACTCTGATCACATTCCTCTTCTACTCGGATCCCTACCATGGTGTCTCATTGCCCATCGCGTAAAACTCAAAGACCCTACAACCCGCCTACAAGGCCGTGCACTATCTGGTCCCCCATGGCTTCCACTCTAAGTACTCTCCCCTCGCTCACTCTACTCCAGGTATAGTGGCCGCCTTAATGAGTTCCTCGAACATGCCAGGATGGCCCATTCATCCTCAAGTCACAGAAATGTTGAGGTCCGGGAGACAGTCACCTTTTGCAAATGGAGCAAAACGAGGCACATGAGTTAAGATACTTAGCTGCCAAGTTATATTTGAGGCCTTTTTAAAGAACTTAACCTCAAATGCAGTCAAGTTTGATGAACAGAAAATGTCTCCGAACTAGAAGAGTCATTCACAAACTAGGGGTGTGGTCAGACTCCGCCGTGGTGGAGGAAGAAGAGGCAGGAACAGTCCCGCTCGCCGCTAAAGTAACCTGAGTCCTAAATCGGCTGGGCTCGGCCCCTGGTCTAGAAGCTGGCGGCAGAACCTGGCTGGGGCCCAACAGGAGGGGGAAGCCTGGTCGTCCGGGGGGGGGGGTCTCGGAGGCAGCGGAACACCCACCGATGGTAACCTGTCTTCAGAAAAGAGGACCACACCTGTCAGCAGAGTCGGTCCGACGTGAGAAAGGCGGGAGTGGCGGGCCCCGAGCGCTCCTCGGACCCCGATGCTCCGAGAAAGCCTGGGCTCCGCGGTAGCCCTTCCCTTCTCCCGCTGCCAAATTCCCACTTCCGGCTTCCGGTGTCGTAGCTGTGGGATCCGGAAGTAAAACACTCAGGCCCCGACCCCGGCCGGCCGGCGAGAGGTGTGAGGGAGGCTGCCTCAGACCGAAACCCGAGCCCGGGAGCCTCGACTGGCCCTCAGGACGTTCCCCAGTAATATGCGTCGCGACCCGCATTCCCCCTTGTCTCTCCGTCGGCTGCATCCAGCCTCGGGGCGTTTGGCCGCCCCGCCCCCGTTAGGGGAGGAGCCACGACGAGGCTATCATCTAATAGGGCCGGTTTGACCTGATCCAGCGACCGGTCCAGCGAGGGGACGGGGCTGCTGAAGGCCCCGCCCACAAACAAGGTCGAGGGGCGTGACCACGCGGCCGGCGGAAGTGGAGCCCTTCGCGAGGGCGCGGGACCTCCCAGGGCACGCGAGAAAGCCGGACTATAGGGGCGGGGTCGGGCCGGGGATGGGCACGCGGGCGAGCAGCAGAGAGCAGCACGCGGACTCTCGAAGCATCGGGGACACGGTGCAGCGGCGGCGGGTAAAGGAGGCAGCTCGTAGCCCGACGGCCAGCGCAGGTGCTCAAAGGGCAGGGTGGGCCAGGGCTGGGCCCTCGCACAGGGTCTGCTTGGGGGGGGGGGCCGGGGGGGGGCCTGGAATGCGCGCGCACCTGCCCGCCCCTTGGCCCTCCCTGCCCCTCGAGGGAGGGGCCTGCAGAGGCCCCACCCGCGCGTCTCGCCTGAGGCTGGTCAGCTCAGACCAGGTGCCCGCCCCCGCCGGTTAAATGGGCCGGCGGGGAGCAGACCCCGGAAACTGCTGGGAACTCCGGGGCTGCGAGCGCGACGGGCGGCAGCGTCGAAGCACAGGTAACTGAGTGGGCGGTCGCGGCGCTGCGAGGCACTTTGATTTCCCGTACTTGGGAACGGGGCAAAATCGAGAGGGTCTTAGCCGATCTCACAGTCCCCTGCATCCCCGCCCCCCCGCCACACTGGACACGGGGCTTGCCGGTGTCTCGCAGTGTGGCAGGAGGAGGGCTGGAGCTACACTCCATCAGCTGCACAATCTAGCATGCTCCAGCTCATTGTGGAGTTTCCGCCTGAACCCCGGGTGAGATAGTCTTAAGCCGGTCGCACAATGCTACAGTAGGGTTTTATTCAGTCCCCCAGAGAGGAGGCCGTAGTAGGAATTCACTAATGCTTTGGGTAATTTTGTAACATACACCATGAAAGAAGGTTGCCCAGAGAGTATGGCCAGAGCCCAGGGCCAGCAGTTTCTAACCTCCCAAACGTCCTGCTCCCCAGCCATTCACAGTGAGTGGTTTCAGTAATCAGGCACCAGCTGGGTGAGAGCCCAAAGGACCCCTCCAGAAAGGGGCCAGCTTCTCAATGCTCTTCTGTTCTCCTGCCTTGTTAACCAGTATTTCTTCCACCAGAGAGCATCATGGCAGGGCAGGTGGCTCTGAGCCGGACCCAGGTGTGCGGGATCCTGCGGGAAGAGCTGTACCAGGGCGATGCCTTCCATCAGGCTGATACACATATCTTTATCATCATGGGTGCATCGGTGAGTCTCCCCCAGGCCCCACATCGTAGAAGCAGCAGACTTAGAGCGTGACGTTGCTTCAGTTCGCTTCCCTTTAGGTACCTGGGCTTTCCCAACTGATTGTCGTCGGGACCCTCGGGCTCTGCTCGGTTGGGCTCTCGCTGTTGCCCTTGCTCATGTGCCACTCCTCCTGCCACCACCCAGTATACACACGCCGCGAGGCATTTCTGAAGTCCGTGTGCAGCCATTGACTGTAGACCTACGTCCTGGAGCTGGGAGGTCCTTAGAGACTGTCTGGTTGGACTTCCTCCTCCACAGGGAAAACCGAGATGCAAACAGGGGAAGCGATTCATTCTGGGAGTATGTTTTCCAAACCTGTTTCTGACTTGACAGATGTCACACAGTTAGATCCAGAGGTAGGATTCAAGGCTGGATCTCTGCCTTATCTCTCTACCGTCAAGTTCCCTGAGGAAAAACACTCAACCTTTCTTGAAATACCATCTCTTTGCCCCAGCTTCCAAGGCCTGCTGAGGAACTGAGACCAGCCCCATTGTCTAGCCAGTGGAACTGCCACTTTTCTCTGATCAGAAAGGCCAAGGAGTAGAAGCAAAGTCAGAAGTAAAGCACGCTGACCATACGTGATGAGGGTGGGGGAACAGGAGAGGGAGGGTGGGTCCTCAGAGAGCCATGACCCCTGACTGAAGCACTCTCCCCACGTGCCGTGTGGAAACAAGATCTACCCAGTGGTAAGACATGAGCAGGGGCTGGGGAGCTGTCAGGGTTTCATCTCAAAGTGAAAGTGGTCTCTTTTCTCTTTTCACTTTTCACCGTGGACTTGACCAAGAATCTGCTACCCATGATATGAGCATCTTTGCTGGTAACTTATTCTATAAACCTCAAGTGAGAGTTCTACCCAAACTAGTCAGCTCTTGACGGGGCAGACATTGTCTCTCTGTGACTTCCACACCGCTGTCCCCTCAGCTCTGGAGGAACTCGGCTCTTCGTTCATGTGTCGTAACACACCACCGTGCTTTGCAGAGCCTGCCTCCTGCCAGTTCTGTGATTCTCTTCAGAACTTGGAAAAGCGAGCCAGAATGCAGTACTCTGCCAGTGGGAGGCAAGGAAGGTCACCCCAAACACTGTCCCCTGACCCCCTGTCACCCAGGGCTGGGGGGTGCCCAGGAGGAGCACACGGAGCAGGCCTGGCCCCCACCCTGGCCCCGGCCTCATCCCCTTTAGAGGAGCCAGAAACCTTAACACCTGGGACCTTGTCTAAGAAATAGGTTGGGGGAGAAAGTAACTCAGGATTATTTTTCCTCCTTCCCCCCCCCCTCCGTCCCCATACCGGCCTGTCACAGGATGCTCCAACAGAGGGTCCCAGGCCTCAGTAAATGGCATATGACCCCAGGCCCTCAACACTTAGATACCTCATTGAGAGCATCCAAGTTTGCTCTGTGGCCTGGGGCAGGTGTCTTTCCTTCTCTGAACCTCATTGTCTCCACTTAGCAACTGAGGTCTTCTGAAGCAAGTGTGGAGGGCCCTGGGGCTCTGCTGAGCTGATTCTGTGACTCCACTGCCTTCATGTGGGATGGGCTTGGGCTTAGGCAACTTTGTTTCTTTGCCAACAGTAGGGTTCCCCTTTGCTCTCCTCTGCTGTGGGAGCAATAACCAGAGGCTTCTAGAGCAGAAGTGGGAAGTGCCGCTCCAGCAGGGTGGAGTGGGGGAGGAGGAGGGTCCTTGAGGAAGAGCCCTTGTGTATTTCTCCCTCCTCCTGTTCCGGGTGCGGGGTGGGGGGGGGGGGCGTGTCCCTGCAAGGGCAGCACCTAGAAGAGTTCCCACCTAGCCCAGCTGGGAGGCTTCCTCCCTCCTCCCTCCCCCCTCCCTCCCCCTCCTCATGGGAACTGTGCTGGGGGCCGGAACCCAAGGTGAGTGCATGTGACAGCAGACACTGCCAGGCCTTCATGTTCCCAGGGCCATGGAACAGAGCCTTCCTCTCAGAAGGACGAGCAGACGCAGAGCCCCTGGGGCAGGCTGGGCTGCGGGGCCGTCCTCTGCCCCCTCTCCTCCCTGGGCCGCTTACCCAACCGTCGCCCGCATGCCCAGCTTCCTTCCTGGGCGTGTCCTGAGGCTGGCTCGTGGACTTACCGATGGGCTTTCGGCCACTCTCTTCTCCCTGCTCTGAGACCACTATCTCCCTTCTCAGGACTCCCACCCTCGGCTGCAAAGGGAGTGGAGGTACTTACTGTCCCAGTCCAGAGAGCTCTGGAATGAAAGAGCTCAGTTTCTCCTTATAGACCAGCATTGGGAGAGGAACCTGGGGCCTGACAGATCGCATGTGTCCTCTCCCAGGCTGGAGCCACTTTACCCCCACAGTGGACGGAGAGAGCAATCGGGGCGAGAGAGAAAGAGAACAGGACTGGGAGCCCCCTCGGGCAAGATTGGCTCACTGCATGGTCCTCAGCACATCCCTCGCCTCTCTGGGCCTCGGTTTCCCCACCTGGACCACGAGGGCTGTGGCTCGATCGGTGCTCAGGTCCCATCCCAGTGATGGGCCCGTGCGTGGCATGATCTGGCAGCCTCAGCCCTCCCTCTCCTCAGGGTGTTTCTGGGCTGCCTCCCCTCTTAGGGCGATAAGATTCTTGCTGTGTCATGATGACTCTGGCACTCCCCCAAAGGCCTGATGATTCATGAGCCCCAGGGAGTAGGAGGGAGGCCCTTTTGTTGGTTTTGCAGCCCAGCCTGCCTCAGCAGCCCCAGGGTCTCACTCCGGTGGCTGGGATCCAGCTGGGCCCCAGCAGAGCTGCGCTCCACCCCAGGACCTGGGCGATCCTTGACCCGGGTGGCCCTAGTGGGGCAGGGATAGCCCACCCCTTCCTGGCCTCCAGCTGGCAGCCAGCCTCTGCATTCTCTGCCGCGCCCCTCCACCCTTTTAAAAGCCTCTGAGGCCGAGACCGAGGGTTTATAAAACTGGAGACTGAGGTCAGACCTGGGCGGTGACACGCAGGCAGCGGCCCACGGCCCTTGGCCGGCAGCTGGGAATGTGAATCAGGTACTGCTTCTGCTACATCACCATGTGTCCCCAGGCACGTCCCTCCCTGCTGTGGTCCTCGGGGGGGCCCCATCATTGCCCCCACCGTGTACAGCATGCTCTCTTCCCACAGTGGCTCTGGTAGAGGAGTCCAGCCCAGGCTGGTGGGGAGGGTGGGCCTCCCCGGGCCCCTGCCCCCACTGTCCTGGGTCCTACCTCGTCTTTCCATCGGGTGACTCGGAGCCCAGCAGGCCACTGGTTGCAGGGCTGAGCTGAACAAGGCGAGCAGGTTCTATCGCTAGTTAATCCCAAAGGGACCAGCGAGAGCAGTGGGGTGTGGGGCGCCGTGAGTCAGGCAGGACGCTGGGCCCGCTGGGCCCGCTGGGCCCGGCGGGCAGCCTGCTGGAATTTGATCGGAAGCCGGCGGGCAGCCTGCTGGAATTTGATCGGAAGCAAACATTCCACTTGGCCAGGAAGGCGGGACGTGGCTGTGGGCCGTGGTGCTGGTCGTTTCTCCTGGCCAGTCCCCAACAAGCCCGGGAGGAGACGGGGCCCACCGAGCCCCAGGGACCAGAGTGGAGTCTCCCACCGGCCTGGTCCCAGTGATGGAGAAGCAGGAAGCAGGCGCCAATGGGCCCTGGGAGGAGGGGGCCGCAGCTGGGGGCTACTGGGCTCGGGGGCAGCTCGAGGCCCCGACTGGGGGTCGGAGCCGGACCTTGATGCACTGCTGTCTCCGTGGCTCCCATGGAAGGTGGCAGGCACATGGGGGATCAGTTCTGAGCAGTTGCCAAACATGGGCAGGGGCAGCAGCATGGGGAACCCTGGCTTGGGAACCGTCCACTTCGGGCCATCGGGGTCCCAGTGGAGCCTGGAGGTGGTGACCTGGGGTGGAACAGACACCTGGGCTTGTCTGCATGCAGAGGTCGGCTCAGCCCGGGAGTTGGAGGCTGAAGCCAAGGACAGGATGAACGCGAACGTTTGAGTCTCATAAGTGGCCCGCCCCAACCTCCACCGCCACCCAGGAGACCCCCAAGTGCCTTCCTAACTGCCTGTCTAGGGGGCAGGGATTTTAATCAGGTTGGAATTGCTTCGCTTCTAGTCACGCGGCTTCCATTCTGCAGTGGTTCATAGAACCCGTCCAGTGGTTACGTGGCTCCTAAGGTCATTTTGCCGTGAAGATTTGGGTTCTTATCCCTGGAGGTGGTTTTCCTGCCCAGGGTGAGTCCAGCGCCTCCGCCCAGCGGCTCTCCCTGATTACAGGGCGGGCGCATGAAAGGGTGGCCTGCTGTGCCCCGCAGGCTTCCTCTGCCCCCCACCCCACCCACCCCCACCCCCACCCCCGGCCATGCCCTCGCTCGAAGCCTCTTCCACCCGAGTGGAGAATTCCTCTGTCAGGTCACCAATACCAAATTAACGCATGTTGCCGTGGCCACGGCGACTGAACTGGAGTGGAGAGAAGGGACTTTTTAGTGACATTTTAGTGAGTCTTCTGTCACCTTCGTGGGATGACCATATTGTTGCCCACAGTTACTGTGTGTTCATACCCTTGCTCTTACTTTGGAAAGTTTCACGGCACACAAGTCAACAGCTAAGCGCTCAGGCTACCTGGGCCCCACCCTCTGCTCGGTTATATTCTTTTCAGTCTTTTTATTTTTAGGTAAAACTTGTACACGTTGAAAGGCACCCATTTTCACTGTAAAGGTTTACACACCTTTATTAGCAAAGAGGATGTTCCCACCTCCCCAGGAAGTCCTTGGGCGGTGGTCCACCTCCTGCTCTGGAACACCGCGGCTGTCACTTCCTCACCGTGCAACCATTTTGCCTTTTCTAAAGCTTCCCTTAAATGAACTCAGGGTATTTAGTCTTGTGTCTGGGTCTGGGGCTTAGCGTTATGATTTTGAGATTCACATGTGCTGGGTGGGTCACTGGCTCATCCCTTTTTTGTTTGTTTTTGTTTTTGTTTTGGCCTCCTGCACAGCTTGCAGGATCTTAGTTCCCCGACCAGGAATTGAACCCAGGCCCCCTGAAATGGAAGCAGGAGCCCTAACCCTAACCACTGGCCCACCAGGGAACCCGTCAGCTCCCCCCTTGACGCTGCGTGTCCACCCCCTGTTGATGGATTTGAGCCTTTGGGTGGATTCATCTTCTTTTTTTTCTTTCTTTCTATTCACCTTCTTGGTAGTGTATTATGGTGAACAGGAGTTTCTAATTTTGCTGAAACCTTCATTTACCCGTTTTTCTGATTACTGCTTTCTGTGTCATAAGAAATGTTTCTACTCCCATCTGTTGATTTTTTTAAATCTATCAACCTTGCTAAAATCTCATTAATTGTAATAATTTGCCTGTAGCTTGCTTTGAGGTGGTTTTCTTTTAATGGACAGACTGTCAGCTACAAAGAGGGCCAGCGTGGCTCTTCGTTTCCCGTCCTCACGTCTTGTCTGCTCTCCACCTGCCGCTGTCAGGGCTTCTGGTGGAGCATTGAATAAACAGCCAATGGCAGGCGCTCTTTTCTTGCTCCTGGCTGTTTAAAGGGGATTATTTCAACATTTCCCCACAATATATGATGTTTGTGAGGGTTTTTATAGGTGCTGTTTATCAAGATAAGGAAGTTCCCTTTTATTCCTAGTTTGGTAAGAGGTCCTATTGTGATAGATGTTGATGTCTGGAACACTTTATCTACATCTGGTGAGTTTAGCAAGGTTGCTAGATTGAAAAATCAAAAGGAGTAGACAGATTTCTTACAGCTTTTTTTCCTTTAATCTGTTAATGTGGTGAATTTCAGTGATTTTTTTTTTTTCTGCTTTTCAGCATCAAACCAACCTTTCGTTTGCAGGATGACCCCAACTTGATTCTGACATACTCCATTTTTGACGTTGCATGATTGGGTTTGCTGGTACCTTCTGCAGAAATTTTGCATCTGTATCTGTGTACATGGATGAGATGGGCTTGGGGCCTCCTGTGTGCATTTCTCAGAGGTTCCAGCCGCAGGGTTCTGGGGCCCCATCACGTGGCTCAGCAGGTGCTTCCCAGGCAGGCTTTGCCTCAGACTGGTGTTCTCTCTTCCTGGGAGACCCGCTGGCAGAGCTTTCTGTGCCAGGATCAGGGCCAGGCTTGTCTCGTTGGGAAGGCTGTGGCTGCAATCCTGTCTCCTTTATAACCATTGCCTGCTCAGGTCCCTTGCTCCGTTTTGGTATGTTGGATTTTTCTAGAAATGTGTCCATTTCATGTAAGTTGTCAGACATGCAGTAAGGTTGTTCTCTTCTGTCTTTCCCATCGGTAGTTTTGTCCCACTGCACTCCTAATTCTTGGTGCCTGTTTAAAAAGCAGTCTTGGGACTTCCCTGGTGGCGCAGTGTTTAAGAATCCACCTGCCAATGCAGGGGACACGGGTTTGAGCCCTGGTCCGGGAAGGTCCCACATGCCTCAGAGCAACTAAGCCCTTGCGCCACAACTACTGAAGCCTGTGCTCCACAACAAGAGAAGCCACTGCAATGAGAAGCCCACGCACAGCAACCAAGAGTAGCCCCCGCTCGCTGCAACTAGAGAAAGCCCACGCACAGCAACGAAGACCCAACGCAGCCAATAATTAATTAATTAATTAATTAATTTAAAAAACCAGTCTTGCCAGAAGGCTGTCTGTTTTGATTAGTCTTTTTCAAGCACCAACTTTCGGCTTTTTGATCTTTTCTTTTGGTTTGTTTTCTGTTTTATTCATTTTTATTTTTCATTGTTCTCTGCCTTGTAATTTGTTTGGGTTTAAAATTCTGCTGTCCTTTTTCTAACTTCTTCAGTTGAATTCTGAGCTCAGCAGCTCCCAGCCGTTCTTTTTTGCTAACCTAAGCATTTAAGGTCATGTCTCATTTGATGTGTGCTACTTCCATTGCCATTCGGTTCCAGGGAATTTAGGGTTTTCTTTAGCCCGTGAGCTGTTTAGAAGCGGGCATCTTGTGTTGGCTTTGGTTCTGCCTGCTCGACCAGAGACTGGGGTCTGTGGATCGTGGAACCAGCGGGTTGGTGGTTGCCTCCTGGCCAGCACGAGGTCTCTTTGCCTCGAAGTGCCCCCGGCAATGTGCGAGCACTGTCGGGTCAGGGTCAAGGGCTAGGCTGGGCTCTAGTTCAAGCTGCTCAGGCTGTACACAGGGCCAGGACAAGGGTACCCGGGTGTCCTGCGGGGAGATGATCTAGGGCATGTCCTCAGCTCCTAACCATGCCTGTTTTCTCTGCCACAGGGTGACCTGGCCAAGAAGAAGATCTACCCCACCATCTGGTAAGCTTGTTCCCCCACTGCTCACTGCCCCCCACGGTCCTCTTGCCCCCGCCCTCGCCACAGCCGTGCTCTGCCCTCAGGTGGCTGTTCCGGGATGGCCTTTTGCCCGAAGACACCTACATCGTGGGCTATGCCCGCTCCCGCCTCACGGTGGCTGACATCCGCAAGCAGAGCGAGCCCTTCTTCAAAGTGAGTGGCTTCTGGGGTCTCCATACGTGCCATACCCGCCTCCCATCGCAGATGCCCTTCCTCCCTCCCCCCCAGGCTCAGCCTTTCCCCCCTGTGCCAGGGCCACTTCCTCCCTAGCGATCCTCAGCCTGGCACTCCTCCCCACCTGCTCCCACTGCTTCCTTGATGCCAGCCTGAGACCCCTGTTTCCCAGCCCCCTCTGACTTGGGCTCACCAGTTCCTTCCCACTGTACCCTGCGGCCCCTCCGCCATGGAAATGCTGCAAGCCTGACTTTTCTCAACATACCATACTTTGGTGGAATGACTTTGGAGAGAGATCTTTCTCCCAGGTCAAAGTTTCCTGAACTCTGGCTTCCGTCTTAGGTCACACGGCCCCCGCCCCCATGGGTGTGCAAAGCCGACGAGATGGGAGTGAGCCCAGTGCAGGGCTAGGATGGCTGACTTCTCAGGAAGCCCACCCTGCCTGTGGGATCAGGGAGGGAGGGAGGGGCCGGTCCGACATCCTTGTGTCCGTATTTTCTAGGCTGCCCCGGAGGAGAAGCCCAAACTGGAGGAGTTCTTTGCCCGCAACTCCTATGTGGCTGGCCAGTACAACGATGCAGCCTCCTACGAGCGCCTCAACAGCCACATGAACGCTCTCCACCAGGGGCCACAGGCCAACCGCCTCTTCTACCTGGCCCTGCCCCCCACTGTCTATGAGGCTGTCACCAAGAACATCCACGAAACCTGCATGAGCCAGACGTAAGGCTGCTCTTTCACCCTCCCTTCCTGCCTCCTGGGCCGACCGATCTAGGGAGTCTGAAAAAGACAGATGTCCCGTGTTTGTTCTTGCCATGAATTACCTCTCCAAAGAAGGCAATAGGAGTAAGAGTTCTCTAACAGCCTTTACTGAAAATGCTACCACCCGTGTTTACCTTCCAAATCCCCCGTATGAAATCCCGTTGTCCCTGGCAGCAGTCCCGCCTAGCACCACAAGGTGGCAGTGTTGCTCCACGAAACTCTTGCTGCCGGTCGCTTACTCTAGCTTTCGGCGTTTCTCAGGGTCCCTTCGACCACCACCAGAGGGCGGCGTTGGTCCACGGGAACCCTGCTGCCTGTGCCGCAGCAGCTCAGCGCTCTGTCGTTTTTCCAAAGCCACGGCCATGTCGGTTTCACTTTGTCCCATATTAACTCTCCGTGAGGAATAAGGGATCTTTCTCCACATTAAAACCCATGGAGGTGGCTCTGCCTTTGGCATCCCCTCCCCGTTTTCTCACTAGCTCGGGGCCCGGGAGGGAGCAGAGCCAGCCAGTGGCGCTCCTTCCAGCCACCAGCCAGTCAGCTTTGAGCGTGGCGCTGAGGGCTGGGAAGGAAAGGAGGTGTTCTCCTTGCCGAGGCCGGGGGAGGGCCGGCCCGGCAGAGCTTTGCTGGCTCATCTCACTGCAGAGCGGCGGCAGGGAGGCTCTGCCCTCACTCCCTGGGGAAGGGGCTTTGGAGGGGGATGAGGGGCTCAGCCCCGGTCCCCAGGGAGGGTGTGGGAGTGACGCAGCTCTGGCCTCCCGCAGAGGCTGGAATCGCATCATCGTGGAGAAGCCCTTCGGGAGGGACCTAGAGAGCTCCAACCGGCTGTCCAACCACATCGCCTCCCTGTTCCGCGAGGACCAGATCTACCGCATCGACCACTACCTGGGCAAGGAGATGGTCCAGAACCTTATGGTGCTGAGGTGCGACCGGGGCCAGGACTGGGCGCTGGGGGGCCCTGCTGCTGCCCCCTCGGACGCCCACCAGCCTTCACCCTGCCCCTCCTGCAGGTTTGCCAACAGGATCTTCGGCCCCATCTGGAACCGGGACAACATCGCCTGCGTCATTCTCACCTTCAAAGAGCCCTTTGGCACTGAGGGTCGTGGGGGCTACTTCGATGAATTTGGGATCATCCGGTGAGAGCCTGGTTCCCGTTCCTGGGAGATGCGGGGGGCGGGCATCCCGCCACCCTGCAGGGTCGCCTCTTCCTGTTTTGGCAGCAGGAGTGTCTGAGCCGTCGGGAGCGGTCACGGTCTTCTTCCTTTGCCTTAAGGGGACCTGGCAGACACGGGGCATCAGGACACAAGCCCAGTTTAAGGCCCTGAGCCCCCAGCACCTGGCCAACGAGGAGAGGCCTTAGCTCACTGTCCGTCCCTTCCTCCCGCCAGGGATGTGATGCAGAACCACCTCCTGCAGATGCTGTGTCTGGTGGCCATGGAGAAGCCCGCCTCCACCCACTCCGACGACGTCCGCGATGAGAAGGTGGGTGGGGCTGTGCCCTCCCAGGCCCCTCCCCCTCCTGCAGCAACCAGCCCTGAGCCCGAGGTGTCCTGTCCCAGAACTGACCTTCTAGGCCTCAGCTTCTCCTTCGGAAACAGTGAGGGTGGGCTGAGGTGGCCCCAGAGGGCCCTTGCAAGACGGAGCCTCCTGACTATCTGGGCCACTCACCCGTCCAGGAAGACCGCCCCTCGGAGTCACATGGTTCCCGGCACCTGCTGTCCTTGTTACCCAAGGGGCCCCTCTCCCTGGCTCCTCTCCAGGTCAAGGTGTTGAAATGTATCTCAGAGGTGCAGGCGAGCAACGTGGTCCTGGGCCAGTATGTGGGGAACCCCAACGGAGAGGGAGAGGCCACCAAAGGGTACCTGGATGACCCCACAGTGCCCCAGGGGTCCACCACAGCCACCTTTGCGGCCGTCGTCCTCTACGTGGAGAACGAGCGGTGGGATGGTAGGTGATGCCGCTGGGCCCGCGCTGGTGGGACCTGGCCCCCTCATCCGCCCGAACGGCCCCCCAAGGCTGGCCTTGTCCCCGCAGGGGTGCCCTTCATCCTGCGCTGCGGCAAAGCCCTGAACGAGCGCAAGGCTGAGGTGCGCCTGCAGTTCTGCGACGTGGCCGGGGACATCTTCCGACAGCAGTGCAAGCGCAATGAGCTGGTGATCCGCGTGCAACCCAATGAGGCCGTGTACACCAAAATGATGACCAAGAAGCCTGGCATGTTCTTCAACCCCGAGGAGTCGGAGCTGGACCTGACCTACGGCAACAGATACAAGGTGGGCGCCCGCCTGTGGGGACGGGGTGGCGTCCAGGGCTCCAAGGGGCGCGTGCCTCGGTGACTCCCTCCCGCCTGTCCGCTGGCAGAACGTGAAGCTCCCCGACGCCTACGAGCGCCTCATTCTGGACGTCTTCTGTGGGAGCCAGATGCACTTCGTGCGCAGGTGACGGTTGGCCCCTCCCCCCTCCCCCTCCCTCCCTCTGGGCCGCCGCCCACCCCATCACCACCCCCTGTCCCCTCAGTGACGAGCTGCGGGAGGCCTGGCGGATCTTCACTCCCCTGCTGCACCACATCGAACTCGAGAAGGCCCAGCCCATCCCCTACGTCTACGGCAGGTGCGGGGGCGGGCAGGGGGAGGCGACGGGGGTGATGGGGGAGGGGGACTCGGGGGCTCAGGGTTTCCTCACCTCTCCCCGCCGTGCCCCTCCCAGCCGTGGCCCCGTGGAAGCGGACGAGCTGATGAAGAGAGTGGGCTTCCAGTACGAGGGCACCTACAAGTGGGTGAACCCGCACAAGCTCTGACCCTGTGCCGGGCCCACCCCTGCCCCGCCTCTCCGTGCTCCCCCGCCGCCACCACCCCCTCCCCGCCCCCGCCTGCCCTACCTCGGGAGGACCCGCCTCTGGAGGACTCGGGACCACAGCCCTTAGCCTCACATTCCCACCCGGGCTCGGGCCACGCCACCCGCCCCTGGGCCCAGTCTCATTCCTCTGCCACCCAGCACTGTGACCATCCCCACCCGAGCCAGCCCCTGTCCCCCAGACTGAGCCCTCCTGGAGGAAGGAGAAGGAGGGCTGCAGTTGTGGGCAGCAGGGGGGCAAGGTCCTCGGAGCGCAGGGGAAGGGGGCAGGCGCGGCCCAGTCTCGGCGCCACTTGACATTCCTGGCTCCCCACTGGAAGGGACCTCTGTGCTGGAAGGGCCCAGCAGCGCACCTGTGTCGGGCCTCCCGAGTGGCCTTCTGCCCCCCACAGCTCCCGCGGCCACCCTGACTCAGCACTCCACGGCCGCCCCATCTCACCCCGCCCTCAGGTGGTGCTCTCGCCACCAGAAAAGCAGAAGCGGCAGGTGGGATGCCCCGGCTCAGTCCCCTGCCATTAAATCCGCAGACAGGCCTGCCTGTCCCCTGGTTGTTTCTTTTCCTGCCACCTGCGACCATGGGCCCCAGCCCTCGCCTCTCCCTGCCACCCACTTCCCTCCACCGCTGGCTCGGGCGGGAACGTGGGTATCCTTCAGTCCTGACCAAGCCCGGCCTTCCCCTCCTCTCTGCCCCGCACCCTAGAACTTCGTCACGAGACCACCTAGGGCACAAGAACAAGTCACGTTCATTTCCCCTTCCCTCCCCAGGCCGTGCTCCTGCCCCAGCCAGGGCACTCAGGGGCACTGCCGGCCCACTGAGGCGACAAGTATTTAGGAAGGAGTGGCTAAGGGATTTGGGAACAGATGCCAGGGGGGAGGGGCGAGTCCAGGGCACACCCTGGGCACCGTGGAGAGGTGCACAGCTGGCCTCACCAGCCTCCCTTGCCTGTTTCCTGGGGCCCCTGTTAGCAAAGCGCCACACGCAGGGAAGCTTAAGGCAACAGAAAGGTATCCTCTCCCAGTGCCGGAGGCCGGAAGGCTGAGCTCTAGGACCAGCGCCCTCCAGGGGCTCAGCTGGCCACGTAGACCCGTCACTCCGGTCTCTCTGTGTCTTCATATGACATTCTCCTCCGTGTGTCTGTCTCGCTCTGTTTTCCCTTTACAAGAACCAGTCATATTAGATTTGGGGCCCAGTCTCCTCCAGGATGACCTCACCTTGACCTGATTACGTCTGCACACACCCCACTTCTGAATAAGAGCACACTCCCTGGGCGTCTGTCCTGCCCCTGCCACCAGCTCAGCTCTTCACTGAGCTCCGGGGAGAGCAGCAGGCTGACCCAAACCAAACGAACAGACGAAAGACTCAGATGCTGGTACGGAAAGAGCCAGCAGTCCGATCCGTGCCCCAGGCAGGCAGACTCCATGCCTCAGGGCCTCACAGCTGGCAGGGCTCAGGGCTCCCGCGGGGACGCTCTGTGGCAGCGGGGCCAGGCCCTCAGGCCGTTGGCAAGAACCTGGCCAGTGGCTCCTCCCTTCAGCTGGGCCAGTGGCCCGTCTGTCCCCACCCCCACTGTTGAAGGCAACTGTCCAGGGCTTTTCGCTCCCATCACGGAGGCCTCTCAGCCTGATGCTGACCACCAGCTCTCCTTAACCCCGGCACGGCCCCCGGGGCTGGGGGCAGAGCTGAGGCCCCCACCCAGGACTCTGCAGGAACGGTAAGTAGACGAGCAGGAACTCAAGTGGGGGCTGGCCGCCTCCTGTCCTACAAGCCAGGGTGGTGAGTCACACCCTGCACACGGCTGCATCCTCAGGTGCCATCCCCGCTCTCCCCGACCCCTCCTGTAACCAGAGGACGTGCCGCTTCCATCCAGCTTCTGCAGGAGGGAGACCACAGAGTTCACGTAGACCTCGGTGGATGGGGAAGGGAGGGGCTTTCTGGGACAGGGGCGGCTGGAATCCGGATCCTGCAGTGCCTCCTGGCCCAGGTCCATGCAGAGCAGCTGAGAAAGCCCCACGTGGACAGGACTACAGGCCAGGCTTCAGCCTGGGGGCGGGGGGACGGGCAGTGGCCTTGGTCCTCCCGATGCCTGTGGCCTGGAGAAGGGGCCGTAAGTCGCCCGGGTTCGCCAGGAGCTGATGGTGTGGGCCTAGGGACTCACGCGCCCACCTGTAACGCTTTGGCTCCAGCGTGGCTACAGAGGGTCCTGCCCTTGACTCTCTGTGGTGCAGCCACGTGCCCGTGAGGGGCAAATGAGGCTTTGCAAAAGGCCCAGGATGGCACGAGAGCGCCAGACCCCGAGATGGTGGCCCAGAATGCGGTGGAGCGGGTCCTCGGAGCCGCAGCCTGGCCTTCTGCTAGCCGCCAGGGGGCGCTGTGCTGCTCCCGGGGAAGGGACAGCCGCGTCCCTGGCCCAGTCCCGGGACTTCAAACCCTCAAAATCCGGGCCTGAGGATGACCACAAACGCCTACAGCCTTTTGGGGGACCCAGTAGAGCTGTGTGCTGGGGGTAGTCCTCCCAAGACCCAGGCCCCTTGGGCAACCTTCTGGCATGGCGTCACCGAGGGGGACTCTTAGCAACACAGAAGATCCATGTAGGGGCAGGAGCCTGAAGTGGAGGAGGGACCCAGCTCCTCCTGGGCCCCCAAAATGTGATAACCACCTGTGAGAAGGGAGGGAGGGAGGGGTGGGGACCCTACCCTCCCCATCTGTCTGAGTGTCCCCACCATGACAGAGGGCCCAGGTCAGGGCAATCAATGGACACCTCCGATCTGAGTGCTACCCTGTGGCAGTGATGAGAGGGCTCTGGTGAGGGTGCTCCACTATCACCTGACACCGGGTGCCTGTGAGTGACAGAGATGAGAGACCCGAGAGGGACAGTAGCTGTGATCTCAGCTCTAGGAGCCTGAAGTGAGGAAGAAGCATGAGGTCCCGGGTAAGGACGTTCAGCTGTCACCTCCATTCTGGAGCCACAAGCATGAGGGACCCCGTGAGGACAGTCACTGGTCACCTCATCTCTGACATAGTCCTTAGGGCCTCGCTGAATTGAGACAAATGTCACAGCTCTGGGGCCCTAGGATGGGGAACAGACACAACGGACTAGTGAGGAAAGACACCTGTCACCTAAGCTCTGGGTGGCAACATTGGCGCTGAGGGCTTTCAACTGGCACTGAATCTTTGCAGTGGGACACAGCAGGAGGGCCCAGGCGAGGACAGCCAACAGTCCACTTAGCTCTGGGCGCCTACACTGAGTGAGAGGCGTTGGGCCCAGGTTTCAACGTTCAACTCACATTTAACTGTGGGATGCCTGGACCAGGGCGAGGCTTAGAGGCCCAACCTCAGGTAAAGGCATGAGGGGCAGGCAAGGGCACACAGGTAGCCCTTCAGCGATGGCAGCCACCCTGGGGCAGAGACATGAGGCCCAGCAGGGGACACTCAAATGCCACTTCACCTCCGTACAGCTCCACACCACAGAGACGTGAGGGCCCAGGTGAGGTGAGTTGACTACAGGCACAAATCTTGGTAGCTACACTGGAACGGAGAGTGAGGGACCATGGAGGTCATTTAACTGTCACCTCAGCTCTGGATTCCTACACTGTGGCATAGGTGGCCTCAGGTGAGGGCATTCAACTGTCACCGGAGATCCGATTGCCTAATCTAAGGTAGAGGCAAAAGGTCCTGCAATAAGACAGTCGCCCATCACCTCAGCTCTGGGTGCCTACTCGGGGGTAGAGGCGGGAGGTGCCGGCACGGGGGCGTCAGCATGCAGGCCCACGTGAGCACTGTCAAGTGACAACTCCGTGCTCGATGTCTACACTGAGAGGGGAACGAGGGATCAGCCGAGCACGCGGGCTCTGGGTGCCTACACTCAGGCAGGGACACGAGGAGCCAAGGAAACACGGTGAACTGGTGCCGCAGCTGTGGGAACTACATTCTCTGCCATCTCCCGCTGGGTACCCACACTGGGGCAGGGCCATGAGGGTCTATGACAAGAGGGTCTCATGCTCTCCAAGTCCCCATCGAAAAACATTCCTGGAGAAACAAAGCTGCCCCTTGAGGCACAGAAGGCTTGGGATGAGTCCCAGGCCTCTGGCCCTCTCGAGGGTGGTGCCCTTGGGGTTGGTGAATGTGCCTCTGGGCCCTCAGGGGGTCTCATTAAACCAGCCTTTCCAAAATGCCTGCTCTGAGCAAGGTGTAAACACTGTCCTCTAAGAACCAGCCGTCTGGCCGCTGCCCTGTGCCTGGCAGGAGCTTCGTCTACTGGGCACCACGACTGCCAGCATTACAGGGAAGAGTGCTAAGGAGGGCACGGTGCCCAGGGCTTGGTACTCACAGATATGTGAGAGTTTGGCAAATGGTCAGTGCTATTTCTGGTCCCAAATTCCATGACAAAACTCAAATACCAACCCGTGACAGCAGCACAGGGGCCTGAAACTTATCACCTTGATCTTGTTAGGGAGAACGAGGGAGTGTTGTGAATGCCAGTGGAGAAACTCCTGGATGCTAACCAGAGCTCTGTCACTGCCTGGCTCTATCACCTTTCTCTGTATTTTGGGTTCTTTCCTTAGGAAGGTTTCCAGAAAGCGGTGACATTGGGTCAAAGGGCACGGGTGTTTCAGTGGTTCTCACGCCGCCCGGCTGCTGCCGTCCAGAAAGATGGGTCCAGGCGACAGAGGTGGCCCCAGCTCTCCCAGCGCGGAAGGTGATCGGGGTGCCCTGGGCGGTGTCGGGGGCGCCTTTGTGAAGGAGGCTGGAGGAGCAGGCAGGGGTGACAGCGTGTGAGCGCGCTGCCCTCTAGAAAGAAGACGGCGAAAGGGAGGCCGCGGAAGGCTGAGCCTGCTGGCCCCTGGCTCTTCGCATTCTGCTGTTTCCCGTACACGCTTCTGTCCCTCCGGGTTTCGAAAAGGCACACATTTGAACTTTTAAACAATGTCTAATTACGCCCCCAGATCCATCCGCCCCTTCCTAAACTTCAGAAATCCGAGCGCGGGGCACGACCACAGCCCCGCCCTCAAAGCCTGGGAAAGCGGCGCTCTCCCTCCTGAACGAAGCCTCAGAGGAGACCTCGGGGGCGGGGCTGAGTAGGGCCCCTCCCCTTGGCAGCCTGGCAGCCGGGCCCCGCGGCTCCGCCGGAGCGTGCGTCAGGGGCGGGGCGGGGCGGGGCGGGGCCGGCCCAGGCCCCTCCCACCCGGTGGCCGGTCGCCCAGCCCCGACCGATGGCGGGGTGGCGCCTGCGGGCCGTGCTACCGCCCTGGGCCGCCATTACCGGGCCTCTCGCTCCGCGCTGCGGAGCTCCCTCGCTTCGCCTCGTCGAGCAGAGCGGGGCGGCCGGCCTGACGGGGCTGCCCCTGACCGAGCTCGCATCCCCCCCACCGCCAGGCAAGTCTCTGGCCGGCCCGGCCCGCGTCGCCGACCTCCAGGCCCGGGGGGCCGTGTGGGGGGCCTGAGCTGGGGCCTCCCACTCCCGCGTCCGGGAGAACCACTTCCACTTCCCAGGCCCAGAGGCTCCCGTGGGCACGATCGTGAGCCTCCAGGTTCCCGAGGCCCCTCCGGTCCCAGCCGGGCTTCTCTCCGCCTTCCCGAGGAGCCTGGCCATGTAGTTGGCCGAGCAAGTCGGTGCACCGACCGCGCCCGCCCCACAGCTGGGACCCAGCACGGCCTCATCATCCCTGACCCCCACCCAAACCTGCTCTTCTGCTTTGTTGCCCCCCAGAGCGCACGGTCCACAAACGCTGCACCTGACGGCTGCCCCACCCCAGCGGGAGAAGTGGACATGAGGTTGGCAGGTGGGTGGCTTCCACAGTGAACCGGAGAGAGTTGGAAAGGAGACTTGGCTGGACGCCCAGGTGTCCAGAGGTCTGTCTGGAAGGGCCAGGGGTGGTGGCACCACTGGGTTGGGGGGGGAGGGTTTATACTTTTTTTTTTTTTTTTTTTTGGTTATGTTGGGTCTTCCTTGCGGTGCACGGGCTTCTCATTGCAGTGGCTTCTCTTGTTGCAGAGCACAGGCTCTAGGCACGCGGGCTTCAGGAGTTGTGGCACGTGGGCTCAGTAGTTGTGGCTCGCAGGCTCTAGAGCACAGGCTCAGTAGCTGTGGTGCACGGGCTTAGTTGCTCTGCGGCATGTGGGATCTTCCCGGACCAGGGCTCAAGCCCGTGTCCCCTGCGTTGGCAGGCGGATTCTTAACCACTGCGCCACCAGGGAAGTCCCTGGGTTTGGTTTTTGAAACAGAGGACTCTGCACAAACACTCATTCTATGACCTTGAGCAAATCCTTTCACCTCTGAGGACTTCAGTTCCCAGCTCTCTCTTTTCAGCTGTGAGATGAGGATTATAATAGGTTTCTCCCAAATGGGATAACTGGCCGCTGTTTGGAAAAAGTTGTGGGAGAGAGCTCCAGGGAGCACGGCGGCTGGGTGGACAGGGAGAGGCAGTGGTCTTAGATGAGAAGCTGACCATAGTGGCCCTGAGGTTGGATGTGAACCCAGTGCCAGCCCTACTGTCGCCTGGACAGCTAAGATGAAGGGGGCTTGGGGATGGATAGGTTGGGGGTGGACTTCATACCTTCTAAAATTGAAGCATTATGCATGTATCCCGGGGAAGCTGACCCATGAGGAGCTGGCTGGGAGAGTGGGGCCTCAAGAGTGGTCAGGACTGGAGTGGTAAAATACAGTCAGTGCCCGTGAGGGTTAGTTCAAGGCTGGGAGCAGAGCAGGGCACCTCTAGGTAGAGTCGAGGCAGGAGGGGAGACGGAGAGTAGGGTAGAGGCAGAGAGGACACTGGGACAGGAGCTGGGGAAAGTCCAGCTTTTCAGGGGAGGGTCAAGGAGGACGATCTAAGCCAGAAGGACGAGGAGCATCCAGGTGGGGCTCAAGGGCGCCGTCCCAGAAGCCAGCCGAGCAGGGTTTCCGCGGGAGGGCCGCAGCCTGTGCGGCCACCTGAGGGGTCAAGGGACATTAGGGCCAACAGGTAACCCGGGGCGCTGGCATCAAGAAGGTCCCAGGCGGCCTTGGCCGCAAGCCGTCCTGCGGGGGTAATGGAGGCAAGGGCAGAGTGGAGCAGGTTGCGAGATGGGGAGGGAAGTCTGTGGAAGAAGCCAGCGCACAGGACTTTGGAGGAGCCGGCAGGGAGAGGAAGGGAGGGCGCAGAGCCCCACCGCTGGCTGCGGATGTGATTCCGAAGGAGGCCTTTCCTCCCGCGTTTTCTGAGGACGGGAGGTGTTGAAAGTAGAGGGGAAAGGGCCTCCCTGGTGGCGCAGTGGTTGAGAGTCCGCCTGCCGATGCAGGGGACGCGGGTTCGTGCTCCAGTCCGGGAAGATCCCGCATGCCGCGGAGCGGCTGGGCCCGTGAGCCATGGCCGCTGAGCCTGCGCGTCCGGAGCCTGTGCTCCGCAGCGGGAGAGGCCACGACAGTGAGAGGCCCGCGTACCGCAAAAAAAAAAAATAAAAAAAAAAAATAAAGGGGAAAGAGGGAGACAAAGGGACCGCTATGTTAAGAAAGCCGAGCAGGGAGGAGAGCTCGGCGCCCAGCTCACAGCAGGAGGACTGCCTGGCCTTCCAAAGGAGTAGGAACCTCCACCGTCACCGTCACAGGAGAAAGGAGGGCAGGATGACAGGGACTCAAAGAGGCTACTCATTGGTAGCCTCAGAAGCAGGAGATTAGGAGGCCCCTCCACACCTCCATGGAGAGCCAAGCTGAGCCTTGGGGTTGGAGCTCAGCTTCCTCCTTCACCCGCCAGGAGCTCCCACCTTCCTGGTCTCCACTCGCTTCTGCCCAAGTGCCTGGGGAGATCCGATCATGAGAGGCCCTGGGGTCGTTCGGGAGCTCGCTGGCATCTGAGGAGGCTTTGCCCGTGTCTGTCATGCCTCTAGGTCCCCTCCGCATCATGGCCCTGGTCATCTCCGTGGGCCTCACCTGGCTCGTAGCCAGCATCCTCCTCGGTGGGCCTGGCGGCGGCTTTCCTCGCATCCAGCAACTCTTCGCCGGTGAGTGTGGGACTCTCCCTCGCCCCGCTACGAGGTCCCCGGCGCGGCCACCTGGGCCTGCGGCCTGAGGCTCGGGGTGGAGGTGGCGGTGGCCTGGGTTTGCTGTCTCTTCCTGGCAGGGCACCTGTAGCTGCCCTCGGTCCGCCTCCTGGCATCCGGCACAGCCTTCCCCCTACCACCCAGTTGCTTCGGCTGGAAACGCCAATCCCCGCTAATTAGAATCCTTTGTTCACTGGGGCCCATGTGAGGGGCAGGGGGGCTTTTGCTGAACACTGGGGATGACTCCCAAGTTGTTCCCTGCAGGCTTTCCGCTGGGTTCTGAGATGGGGAGGGGACTCGACACCTCGTTACTGGTGACACATCACCTAAGTACTTTTTGCAATTCCGATCTACCCTTTTCCTGGAGCAGAGAGCTTTGCATCTGAACATCATTTAGACTTGAGCGGGAACGTACGTGCCAAGGTCAGCCTGGCTTAGCCCTTGGCCCCTGAACCTGACTGCCCCTCCACCTTGACTTCACATCACAGTATAGGAGCAGGCTTCCCTGCTACAGGCCCTAGGAAAGGTCCACACTAACAGAAACAACTCTCTGTACCCACAGGCCCAGAGAACTCAGTGACTGCAGGTAAGGCTCCTGTCACCTCCCTGCTCCTCCCCTGTGCCCACCCCTCTTACCACTTTTGTGACACTCGTGCCTGTCCCCAGCCCTCCAGGGTTTCTCTTCTCCATTCATCCCTCCCCAAACTAGCTGTCACAGCCCACTGGAGCTGCTTGCATGCTGTGAGCCTAGAAAACAAGTTACCTGCTTCCAGAATACACTAGGGGGACAGGGATAGGATAGACATTCCCATTCCAAAAGGGAGAAATTGGAAGGTATAAAGGGCTCATCAGTCTCAAGCAAGTCCCAAACCCAGCAGGGCAAATCCATTCGATTTCAAAGCATAAGAAGAATCCCTGGGCCTTTGGTGGGGGTAGGGGGGATCTGGAGCGTAGGGGACGATCCTACCCTCCCTCTGGACCTGAGCCAACTCTGGCCTCTGCAGCCATTGCTCTGCCCTTGGAATCATCCTTCCTCCCTTCTGGCCTTTCTCTGTCCCTTTCGGTCCAGGCTGGCAGTGTTTCCACTGGTATAACATTCTCAGAAACTTTGTTGATCTCCTGTGCAATTCATGAGGGTCTAAGCTGTAAGACAAGAGAATCCTCCAGATCTTTCCTGGATAACCTCATCTCTCCATTCCCAGCTTCCGCTGCCATGCTTGAGTGGGTCCACAGGTCACGCGGCCCAGCTCTTCATGAACGGTTGTCCAGCCACACCCTTGGTGTTCTCTCCCAAGCCTGCTTTCTCATATTTTGCAATATGATTAGCCTGAGAATCTTCTAGATCTTCACATTCTGGTTCCTTCATACTTAACAGTTACATCCTCAATTTATCTCTCTTCCCTTAACATGTTACTTTGAGCAACAAGGAGAAACCCTCAACACTTTGCTTGGAAATCTCCTCAGCTCAGTCTCCAAGTTCAGCATTTACAAGTTCTACCTTCCACAAAACAGTAGAAAATAACTTGGCCAAGTTCTTTGCCACTTTATGACAAGGATGGCCTTTTCTCCAGTGTCCCATAACATGTTCCTCATTTGTGTCTGAGAGCTCACCAGAAGCACTGTTAGCATTCACATTTCTATCGACAGTCTGGTCGCGATGATATGTGCCTTATCTCAGACCATAGAAGCTCTCTCTACTGCTCTTCTCTCTTCTTTCTGAGCCCTCACCAGAATCACCTATAATATCCATATTTCTACCAACAGTCTCTTCAAGGCAATCTAGGCCTTTCCTAATATGCACCTCAAAATTCTGCAGCCTCTACCCATTACCCAATTGCAAAGCCATTTCCACATTTTTTAGGCTATACTCCCTCCAGAGGCTCCAGGGAGGACCCTTACTCACCTCTGCCAGCTTCTGGTGGCCTCAGGTGTCCCTGGACTTGTGGCCGCCTCCCTCCCATCTCCGCCTCCATCTTCACAAGGACTTCTCCTCCATGTGTGTGGGTCTTCTCTTCTGTCTTTTATAAGAACATGTGTCATTAGATTTAGGTCCCACCCTATTCCAGGATGACCTCATCTTAATGAATTATAACTTCAATGACCTTATTTCCACGGAGGATCACGTTCTGAGGTCCTGGGAGTTGGGACTTGAGAACATCTTTTGTGGGGACACAGGTCACCTCGTAATAGAGACCAACCTCCTTGTGCCTTCTCCATGGGGTCCTTGCACCTGCCCTCCCAGCAGCTTTCCTTCCCTCCTGTCCTCTGTTCCCGGTGGGGCCACAGCCCAGGCCAGCCCTCCTGCCTCCTTTCTCTTCTCCCACCAGTGACCGAAGAGCCTCCCTGGGGTCCCTGTCACTTTGCCCTGAGGCCAGCCCCAGTGGGATACAGAGTGTCCGTGGAAGTGTCCCTTCCTTGGCCTGAGCCACGTCCCCACCCCACGCCAGTCCCTTGGTCTGTGGTCACTCATTCCTCCCTATGGGCTGGTCCTGACCTCCCCCTCTCAGACCTCGGGTGCCCCCAGGGCCAGGCCCATGGGTCACCCCTGTTGTCCCTACCCAGAGCCGAGGGCCAGGAAGTACAAATGCGGCCTGCCTCAGCCGTGTCCCGAGGAGCACCTGGCCTTCCGCGTGGTCAGCGGGGCTGCCAACGTCATTGGACCCAAGATCTGCCTGGAGGACAGGATGTGAGCCCCTCAGGCGGGTGGGGGCGAGGAGGGGAGCTGGGTCTGCGAGGACCGGGGCCGAGCAGGGTAGACGTGCCACTGGAAGGCTCTGTCCCCCTGCTAGGCTCATGAGCAGTGTCAAGGACAACGTGGGCCGGGGACTGAACATCGCCCTGGTGAACGGTGAGTTGCCCACGGAGCAGAGAGGCAAAGCTGAGCCGTGACCTGCTGCCCTCCTTCCACCCCACCACCAGGGATTCGCAGGGGGGCCTGGGAAAGGGTCTGTGCGAGCTGAAGACTCCACAGAAGAGGTGACCCAATGGAGGAGAGCGTGGCAGCAGTGAAGAACTGGAAGTTTCCAGGAAGTGGGGGGCTGCTTCATGGGGAGCCCCTGGAGGGCCCCCGATACTGAGCAGAAGCTCCACAGCCTCGGGTGGGTCCCAGCAGTCTGAACGAGGGGCACGGTGGGCGTGAAGATGGGGGGAGGTGAAAAGCTTCCAGCAGCACCCATCCTTCCCTCTGACCAGGGGTAAGCGGAGAGCTCATCGAGGCCCGTGCCTTCGACATGTGGGCGGGAGGTGAGTCAGGCCGCGGCCTCCGACTTCTGACTGTGGGCGGAATGACGGCTTCTTCCCCCTGAAAGCTGCTCCTTCTGTCTGCTTGCTGGGGAGTCTTGAGCACTTCCTTGGGTTCAGAAAAGCCAGGGAGAAGGACAGGTGTATGGTCAGGGCTTCAGCCCTGGCTTCTTATACCATTTGGTCCCTGCACTCACTCAGCAGCCCTGGCCGGGGTGTGTCCCTGGCCTGATCACTACTTTAGTTTCCTCATCTGGAGAACAGGGGTTGGTGAGGGAGGGGTGCTCAGTGGTGCCTGATGCTCCATGGGAACTGTCCCCCTAGATGTCAATGATCTACTGAAGTTTATCCGGCCGCTGCATGAAGGCACCCTGGTGTTTGTGGCTTCCTACGATGACCCAGCCACCAAGTAAGTAATGGCCGAGGCTGGCCGAGGCCTCACCCTTCCGTGGTCATGGCTCATATCTCTTTCTTCTGTGGGGCAGGATGAATGAAGAGACCAGGAAGCTTTTCAGCGATCTGGGCAGCAAGAATGTCAAGGACCTGGCCTTCCGGGACAGCTGGGTGTTTGTAGGGGCCAAGGGTGTGCAGAACAAGAGCCCCTTTGAGCAGGTATGGGCGCAGGCTCTGGGACCCCCACTGCCCGGCGCAGGCCAGTCTGCCCTCCCCTCCTGCCTGCATCCTCTGGGGTCGCCTCTGTTCACGCCCAGCACCCACACACACAGCAGGCCACACGTCTTTAAGATGCTCCTGGGACTTCTCCGGCGGTCCAGTGTTTGGGACTCTGCGCTTCCACTGCAAGGGGCACGGCTTCAATCCCTGGTCGGGGAACTAAGATCCTGCATGCCAGGCTGCTCAGTCCTGTCCCATCCCCCCAAAACCCAGCACCCCAGTTCACACTGCACACCCTGCTCCCCACAGCAGAACAAGGCAAACAGGCTGTTCCGCCAGTTTCTGGAAGGCTCCAGCTGCCGAAAGAGCAGCTCAGCCCCCAGAGAAGAAACGCCCTCTCTGGCCTCGCTCTTCCCGGAGCTTCCAGCGGCTCCCTGAGGGCTGGGTGAGGGCAGGGACACACTCCCCCTCCTTCCCTTCCTAGCGTGTGCCAGGCCCACCTAAGTTCAAAGAAGGTGATCCCCCCCTCCACCTGCGAGAGGGCAGGTCCAGGGCAGCTGCTGCCATCTTTAGATGAGAACGCTGAGGCGCTGGGACAGACAGGTGGCGGGTGCCCGAGGCTGCACGCTTGGTTGACCCTGGCACAGGGGGACAGAGAGTTCTGTCTGGCCCTGGTGCCCGAGGGCTGAGCCCGTGCCTTCCTGCCCCCACCGACCCGCAGCACGTGAAGAACAGTAAGCACAGCAATAAGTACGAAGGCTGGCCCGAGGCGCTGGAGATGGAGGGCTGCATCCCCAAGAGGACCACAGCCAGCTAGCGGCCGAGCTCGACGACCAGACTAAGCGAGGCTGTGTGTACCCAGCCAGGAGGGGGCGCCGGCGCAGCGCTGAGGCCCGACCCCACGCCCAGCCAGGGGCACTCCTGCCCCAGCACGGCAGGGCTCCGAGGCGGTGACCGGTGACCGGACCGTGCCCGGTGGTGGGGCTGCGCTGCGGCCCCATGGTGCTTTGTCCGGGGACCCCAGGTACCCGTCTCCTTTTCCTAAAGCGCTCTGCTGGCCGACACCCACCCAAGTCCCAAGCGCCTGCGGCCCCCAGTCTGGTAGCAGCTGCCTGGCAGGTCGGGGCATCTTCCGGAGCCTCTCCGTCCCAGAGTGGCTCGCTGCTCTGCAGGCCAGTCCTGTTTCCAGTGTGATTCGTTCTGCTGAGCCGAACGTGGTGGCCACTCCCAGCGCCTGGCTGCCTCCTGCCTTGCTCTCGCGGGAAGGGGTGCCCGCCTGGGAGCCAGGCCGGCCGGGCAGTGAGGTCGCCGGCCCGATGGCGGTTCCCAGCGTGGCGGGTGGCAGCTCCTGCGGTTTGTCTGTCAGAGGGCCTGCTTTCTAAATGACGTCTTAATAAACTGGTGGCCCCCGAAGGAATGAGATGCATTCAGAGGGGAGTCCGGGTGGTGTTGTCCTTGAGATGTGATTCAGGTGGTGAGCAGAGGGGCTCCCCTGTGGGCATCCCTGTAGCCTTGCCCTTAGACACGGCACAGGCCTATAGGGACAGGGATGGGGATTAAAACCAACCCAGGAGCTTCCCCCCTCCCTGCAGCCTCCCGCGAGAGCTAGTGTGTCTCCCCCACAGTGCTCAGCGTTAGATGCCTTTGAAATCAGGCCAGCAAGAGGCCGAGTCACGTGGACTATTTGGCATTTCTCACAGATTGCAGTTATATTTCCCTGCAAGGGGTGAGAACCAGCAAGAAACTATAAGGAGTTTTCTGGAAAAGTACGTGAGGGTGCAGAAATGGTCTGGGGTCACAAAAAGGAGAGAAGGCGGTTGGGACTTCCCAGATGGAGGAATCGGGGCGCCAGCCAGGTAGGGTCAAGGGGGCCGTGGCCGGGGCAGTGGACCTGCGAGTCCCCCCTCTAGGGGTTAGGTGCTGCGAGAGTGTGAACACGGCATCAGGAAATGAAAGTATTTAAGGAGGTGGCAGAAGAGGAGAGAGAGGCGAGGGACGGCCCCCAGGACGAGAAGCTGTGGTTGTGAGGCCATAGCCACGACTGCAAAGGACCAGGAAGTGGAGACGTGAGGACGGCCCGGGTCGCTTACCTGGGAGACGGTGTTCACAGAAGCTGAAACGCAGCGTGACCCTGTTCCGAGAGCTTTATGTGTCTTCATTTTTAAGCAGACTTCCTGTTTTAGAGCAGTTTTAGGTTCCCAGCAAAGTTGAGCAGAAAGTCCAGAGTTCCCACATACCCAGCCTCCACTGACACGTCATCACCACCCAAAGCCCAGGGTGGACATCAGGGTTCCCTCTTGGTGTCGTACAGTCTGTGCGTTTGACAGTGTTTATAATGACGAGTACTTACCACTAGAGTATCATACGTGTATTCATTTTTCAAACCTTCTATTATGGACATTTTCAACATCCTCCAAAGTAGAGAGACTAGTCTGATGAATCTACATGAACCCAGCGGGGCTGCCAAAGTGATCACCGTGTGGCCAGTGTCTCATCTGCACACCCTAGCGAGCAATGCTGCTGGTTGCTGGTGAGCCCCGTTTACGGAAGATAAATGGTCCCTGGTGTGCCCAGGAAAGTTTCCCTGGAGCTGGGAGGTTAGAAGCCAGATAAATGGGGCCCCACAAGGTTAGTCGCTTGCCCCAAATGAAACGCATCTCAGCGAAGGGCCGCACCGCAAGGCTGGGAGGTGCCTCTGTATTATACAACTGCTGAGCCAGCTGACCTGCCCCAGACCTTCACTGCGTGCGCCAGAGCCACACAGATGGAAACGGTGGGCCAGCTTTATCCCCCATGTGGCCCAACACAGGTAGGATGCTGACAGTGGTGTGCAGTGCACCCCGCCCGACCTTCCAAAGCGGAGGTACATCTTTACATCCTGCGGTCCTCTCCCGCCAGGGTTTTGTCCCCCAGGCCTACCCTCAGGAGTTAAGACATCGTCAGTTACAAGTGACAGGGTCCCAGCCCAACTGGCATATGCAAAAATAAATACATAATGACAGGGGAGGGAGGCTTAATGTTCCTGTAACAGACCCCAACGCCCATGGGTGATTCCAGCTCCAGTAACGTCCTTGGGATACAGGCTCTCCATCTCTTGGCTCCGCTTTTCTTTGTGTTTGCATCCTTTTCAAACATGCTGTCTTCCCCAGGCAGGGGGAGTGACAGTAGATGTCCCAGGTTAGCAACCCCGGCAAGAAAAGAGCTCCCACCTTCCCAGTCGTTCCAGCCCAAGTCCTCGGGCACTACCTCTCATAGGTCCAGATTGGATTATGGGTTTATCCTTGTCTCAATCTGTGTGGCTCTGATTGGCTACCTCTGGGCCTGTGCCCACCCTAGAGGCCAGTGTTGGGGTCATCCTCATGCAAACCTTGTGTACCAAGAATGGAGGAGGGATGGCCCCCCCAAAGAAAACTCGGGGGCCGTGACCTGTTGCTGGGCATGCAAAAACGCCAGTTGTCACTACATTTCCCGGTAAATACCAAATGCATCCCATACTTGTGCTTGTATAGAATACGCCTTCCATGCGTGCTGATTTATCACACGGTCTACTTGGAGACCCCTGCCTGGAGAGCAGGAGGTAGGCACACTTTTCAGGGTCATCACTGTGGCCCTGTTAGCAGGACTGTGGCAGGTCTCCCATCTGAAGTGCACGGATGTTGTTTCAGCTGTCACTATCGTTTGTGCCATCTATTCTGTCGGTCCAGCTGACTTCTCTTTTGGAACTAGATATCCTTGACTGATTCGTAGAGACCTTCCTTCTCCTCTGGGGTAAATTATTAATCCCCTAAGCTAACTACAAACATTCTCTTGTCTTTAATTTAGCCACGCCTTTTTTCCTGCAGGGAAGGCCTCTAAACTCCCTCCTGTCGAACAGCCCACCAGCCCGCTCTGGCTATTCAGGGAAGACTGAAAGGACTGATGGTAGAGCGGGGAGCAGCCTTCTTACTACATTTGCTCTCCTTGACCCCTGGCACCAATTCCCGTGCAGCTGGAAAATAAAAACACAGGTTTCCTCAAGAGCTAACACATCTTTTAGGTTTTCCATCCCCAGTTCTTCCAGCTGACCCATCCCCCTTCTCCCTCTGGCCAGTTTTACCCCATCCTCAGGCAGCGACAGCACCACCGCTCTTTTGCAAACTGCAGTCTTCAACACAGCATGTGCCAAGTTCAGCCCTCTCACCCGTGCCAGGCTGCTTGCATCAGGACAGCTCAACCCATTTGAGAGGGACAGTACAGACTTTCTGGGACACCAAGTCCACACACACAAATGGCTTATGAACTGAGGCTAAAGAACAGCCTAGAGCTATGGCCTCTGAATGTTTCTGGATCATTGACATAAATCAAACCCAGAGTGCGTACCCTCACCATGTTTGTGTCTGCTTACATGTCACACGCATGTACTAACCTGAACTTTATAGCACACACAACTAGAATTTTTAAACAAGTAAAATATTTAAATAAGGCTAAATGAAAATAGGTTTTTATTTAAATGATTACAATTATTTATTGGAAAAATTAAATAGAAGAGATGCTACAGGTCTTTTTGGACATTCTCTACGAGGTGTGTTATGAACCTCCTGGGGGCAAGAACCTGCAAGTCTGGGCACCACTGGCCTCCGTCACAGCCCTGACAAGAGGTCTTCCAGAGCAGTGGGTAGCCCTCGTCCCGCTGCCTGACCGCAGTTGCCCAGCAGCCTCTGGGAACATGCAAATCCCCGTGATTCTACACTTGCTTGCTTACTGTCTTCCCATGTCCACATTCTACGTCCTCACCACCTTTTTGCCCTTCCTTATGCCATGTGTGTGCGTTCCTTTTCCGTGAAGCCTCCGGACCTTGCTGGTGGCCCCAAATAGTTTTGAGAGGTTGAAAAGTTCACTGATGCTACACAGTGTGGAAATAGGCGCTCGGTCGACGTTTGGACGAAGGAAGGTGGAACAAGGCCGAGCCTGGGCCCCGGAGTCTGGGTCGGTCGGACCCGGCTCTCGGGCTACAGGACTGGGCGCCCTGAGCAGGACCGTGGGCGAAACCCTGACCCCAGTCTCCCGCCACCAGCAGCAGCCCTCGGGCGTCCTAGCTCAGCTAACGTCTAAGCCTGTGTCCCAGTGCCCCCAGAGGTCACAGCGTGTTTGGGAATGACTGGGGTGCCTACGCGGAGCGAGTCGCCCCGGCGGCGACCGCAGAAGGCTGGGACCCGCGGCTCGGTGGCCACACGAGTCCGCAACCAGAGCCGACCAACCGCCACCCGGAAACCTGACAAGCCGGCCCGCGCGCGCCACCTCGTCGCTCCCAGGCACGCCACATCCGGTCGGGACCCGCCCCGGCCGCCAGAGGTGAGGAGGCCGCCGCGGCGTAGGCGGGGCGGGGCCTCGTCGGCTCGGGGCGGGGCCCCGGCGGGCCGAGCTCGCTGGCGTCCGCCCGCCCGGCAGGGCCTGGCACCGGCGCCGAGCTTCGGGGCCGCGGAGGCAGGTGAGAGCCTCGGTCTGGGAAGGGCGGTTGGAAGGCGGCTTCTGGCCCCGGCCGGGGAAGGGCCACCACCGCGCGTTCGTGAGGCCTGGCGCGGCCGTGGGGACCGGGAGTGGCGTGAGAGACCCCGGGACTGCCCGGGCGGGTCGCCGGCCTGCAGGCTGCGGGGCTGCAGCGCGAACCCGGCGGCGGCGCGCTCCTCCTCCCCTCCCTCCCTGATTCCTGCCCGAGCTCTGATTGTGCCCCATCCGACAACTTCTGGACTCCCAGGTAGGGAGGAGACCCGGGTCAGCACTGCCAACTGCCCCGACACCGAACGCTTGGCCCGTGTGGAAAAAGCCACCGGCCCGGGGTTCCCTCGCCTGCCTAGGGGCGCATCTGCCCAAACTCTAACGGTACCTCAAGCAGAAATAGTGGGGATCCGGGCCAGACCCCTCACGCAGTGACTCAAAGCCGCCAGCGGTACTGGAAGGACGGGGTGGATAGCCCTTCGCCTCCTCTCCCTCTGAGCTGGCTCACAGCACCCGGTGCCTTCAGTACCGGGTACCTTCATCCTTTCCCTGTGACTCCCTCTGGTTTTCCTGCCTCCCTCTTCAGTGGTGGGACTCAAGGCTGGATCAGGGCCTCCAGGGTAAGTGACGCAAACCCCAAGCCAGGAGAGGCCATGGCATCCCAGGGTGGCACAGCGGAACTTCACCACCTACTTCCCCTGCTCCCCCGGCATCGGTTGGGGGGGGAGGGGGCAGGACCCAGCCCTGATAGGATCTAGAGAAGCAGGGGCCTCTTCCACGATTGGGGCAGCGCAGGATGTGACTCAGTCAGCAGTAATGATGAAAAATCACTGTGCCCTCATCCTGGTTGCTCCAGTTCCTGCAGGTGATGTGGCAATCGGCTGCTGGCTGCCCTAACTGAGAAGTGGAAGGAGACAAACGTACTCCTTTCCCCCTGAGGCGCCCTGCCCTCCTAGAACTAGAAGCACTCGTCCTGTCACTGGTAGCTCCAGGCTCTGCTAGGGCCATGTGTGGGCAGGGGAGGAGTCCCTGGACTTTGGCACAGTGGCTCTAGGAGCTCAAATTCTGGGACCGCCAGGGGAGTGGGAGCTCTGACAGAAGGAGGAGAACCCCCGGTGGACACGTGGCCCTATCTGATCCCTTCCTGCTGCCCCTTCCGGCAGCTCCCCTGGGGAGAGGGGACCTGTGCCCTCCCAGAACCCCCATCGCACCCCTGTCAGCAGGAAGGGTAGGCCAGGTGGCCATGCACAGCAACGCCGTTCACGTGCCAATGGTGAACATCAGCCCCTGGGGCCTTTGGCCTGGTGGCCACCCACTGCCCCACACTTTGCCGGCTGCTCTCTGCCTGGCAGATGACACTCAAATGCCCTAACCTGCTCTCAGCGGGCTGGCTTCCTTGGCATCCCTGGGCAGTCCTTCAGAGATTTCGTCCCAGTGGTGGTACTGCTGCAGCTGCGTCTCAAAGCAGGTGGGGCACAGGCTAGTGGTGACAGGACCGAGGGTGGCTCTCCCAGATCCTCTGGTATCGGGACATCTCCAGATGGTCACTGTGGTGGGCAAACCCAGGGAAATCAGCGCGTATCAGCGGGCTGAAGGTGAACTCCGACCTGTAGGTGGCCCCTCTGGGTGAGGGATGGGAAGCTTGAGGCAGTTGTGACTGGGATGGGGGCAGCCGAATGGCACTCAAGGGCCAACGCTAGGCCTTCCGTTTCCATCCCCAGGCTTGCGGCAAGGGGCGCTGCCAAGTCTCCGAACAGTGGGCTTCCAGATCCTGCGCTCCTGGGCTCACAGCTGCTCACCTTCACCAGCCACCTACCTCTCTGTGTCCCTTCTCTCCTCAGGAAGAGCTCTGCCATCAAGGAAGGCAGCACAGGGCCAGGCCTTGCCCATGGACCCTTCTCAGGACAACCCGACGGCACCCGCAGAGCTGCTCTCCTAAGCCGCAGGGGGCCCGGGCTCCCCACCTTTTGGGAGGAGCCATGGTGTTTAGAAGGTGGCTGGGCCTGGGGGGTGGCAGTGTCTGCACGGGCCCCCGAGGCATGCTCAGGGCCAGCCTGCTGCTTCTCAGCCTGCTCTGTGGGGCACGGGGCACAGCCAGCGCCAGTCTCAGCGCGGCTGTGGGCCGTACCGTGCCCCTGACAGGGCGCCGCTACCTGAGCATTGGGGATGGCTCCGTGACGGAGTTTGAGTTCCCAGAGGAGAGCGAGGGCATCATCGTGGTCTCAAGCCAGTACCCGGGCCAGGGCAACGGGACGGGGCCCAGCCCCGTGCTGAGGGTCACCTCCCTGGACACAGAGCTGCTGACCATCAAGAACGTGAGTGCCATAGCCTGGGCTGGTGGGGGCGGCTTCGTGGTGAGCATCCACTCGGGCCTGCCTGGGCTAGCGCCACTCCACCTCCAGCTCCTGGACCCCTGTGAGGCCCCACCCACGCTGGTTGAGGAGCGGAGAGATTTCTGCATCAAGGTCTCACGTGCTGAAGACCCTGCCGCCCTTGGCACTGACTTGGCCCACTTCTCAGAGAACCCAGTACTCTACCTGCTCCTGCCTCTTATCTTTGTCAACAAGTGTTCATTTGGGTGCAAAGTAGAGCTCGAAGTTCTGAAGGGGCTCCTGCAGAGCCCCCAGCCCATGCTGCTGGGCCTCCTGGGCCAGTTTCTGGTTATGCCCTTCTATGCTTTCCTGATGGCTAAGGTCTTCATGCTGCCCAAGGCCCTGGCTCTGGGCCTCATCATCACTTGCTCGTCGCCCGGCGGCGGGGGGGGCTACCTCTTCAGCCTCCTCCTTGGGGGGGATGTCACCCTGGCCATCTCCATGACCTTCATCTCAACGGTGGCTGCCACCGGCTTCCTGCCGCTGTCCTCGGCCATCTACAGCCGCCTGCTGAGCAGCCACGAAACACTCCACGTGCCCATTTCCAAGATCCTGGGGACCCTGCTGTTCATCGCCACCCCCATAGCAGCGGGCGTGCTGATCAGGTCGAAGCTCCCCAGGTTCTCGCAGCTGCTGCTGCAGGTCATCAAGCCCTTCAGCTTCGTGCTGCTCCTGGGCGGCCTCTTCCTGGCCTGCCACATGGGGGTCTTCATCCTGGCGGGCGTCAGGCTGCCCATTGTGCTGGTGGGCCTCACAGTGCCCCCGGTCGGCCTCCTGGTGGGTTACTGCCTGGCCACGTGCCTGAAGCTGCCAGTGGCCCAGCGTCGGACTGTCAGCATCGAGGTCGGGGTGCAGAACAGCCTGCTGGCCTTGGCCATGCTGCAGCTGTCCCTCCGCCGCCTTCAGGCTGACTATGCCTCCCAGGCCCCCTTCCTTGTGGCACTGAGTGGCACCTCAGAGATGCTGGCCTTAGTCACTGGCCACTTCATCTATAGCAGTGTGTGTGCAGTTCCCTGAGGCCCCCCGGGTCAAGCTTTCGCCACCCCTAGCCCCCAGCCTCCACCCGCGGCCCCCACAGTTCTGTGTACCAAAGGCCTTTGGTTCTCATGCACTCTGTGCACTCAGAAAAATCCAGGCTTATTTTTTCTACTCGTTTTTTATTCTCCAGCTTTCAGTGCCAAAGAGGCCATGCTGAGTTCAGGAGGTGGGCACTGCCTAGAAAATATATTTCAATAAAAGAGAGAAGCAAGCTTGGGTCCCTTCCAGTCTTTGCCCTCTGAGGCCTGCGGGCCGGTGGGGGGGGGGGGTGAGGGGGCGGAGGGTGTGGCTGGGTGAGTGTGGGCCAGGGTGGAGGGCTGGCTTGGGTGACGTGGTGACCTCTGCCCAGACTTTCTCTCTCAGCCCTCCTTCCCCATGCATCCCCTCTGAGAGTTGGGTCTCTCTGTTCCAGAAGGAGCGGTGGGAAGAGGAGAGCGGAGGACTGGCTCCCCCGCCCGCTCCCAAGCTCAGCTGATTTTCCATAGGCCGACTAGAAAGGAGGCAGCACGAGGGCCGCGGGGCGAGCTCTGCAGGGCCGGGTCATCAGCGGACTCCTGAGAGGCAGGGAATCGGCCTCGGCGCCGACCTGTTCCGCCCTCGGGCAGTGAGCGGGGGCGAGCGAACCCCTGGCCCGCCTTCTCCCCCGAGTCCCAGCTCCCCGACTCCGCCGACCGGGCCCGACTAGTTCCTCTGCCCCTTCTCATCCCCGCGGGCTTCCCGGCTCAGTCGCCGCGGGGCCCGGATCCGGGCCGGTCCCCGTGCTCCGGGGTGCGGGGCGAGGGTGTTGCGGGGTTGCTGGGGAACGCGACACGGGGGGCGGGGCCGCGACGCCGGGCGCGCCCCTCGCGCGACTTCCGGCAGCGGCAGCTGGTTCTGGCGCGCGCCCGGGGCGGCGGCGCGCGGCGGGGGGCTGTAGGGCTTCGCGCCGGCCGGAGTGGACGCCGCTGCGGCCGCCATGCAGCTAACAGTGAAGGCGCTCCAGGGCCGCGAGTGCAACCTGCAGGTAGCGCCGCCGGTCCCCGCCGCCGTGCCGACTCACGCGGTTGGCCCCTGGGCGCAGGGCCGGGCCGAGGGCGGGGACGAACCGGGCGGGCTGGCCGCTCAGGGGAAGCCAGGAGAGCCGCCCTCCGCGGGGGCTGCGGCCTCACCGCCTGCCTCTCACCCTCGGCCCGGCCAGGTGTCGGAGGACGAGCTGGTGTCCACGCTGAAACATCTGGTCTCCGAGAGGCTGAACGTCCCCGTCCGCCAGCAGCGGCTGCTGTTCAAGGGCAAGGCCCTGGCAGGTAACCGGGGAGAGGAGACGCCCGGGGAGCCCCGCGGGAAGTCAGGGGACGGGGCGTCCGGGCCGACCCCGGGCAGCAGTGGAGTGGAGGGGGCTCTGGCCACTTGACCCCCGGGGAGGCTGCATCCTCAGCCGGACGCCGCGGCGCTCCGCCTGGCCTCCCCGAGGCCTTTCCCACCACCGTGGGCCACAGCTCCATCAATCTCTCTCGGGCAGATGGGAAAAGACTCTCCGATTACAGCATTGGGCCCAATTCCAAGCTCAACCTAGTGGTCAAACCTCTGGAGAAGGTGTTACTGGAAGAAAGCAGCGCGCGGACAGTGGCCGAGGCCCCGCCCCCACCCCCGGCCACCTGGCCTCTAATCTCCAAAGTCCTGGCCCGTCACTTCAGCGCCGCAGATGCCAGCAGAGTCCTGGACCAACTCCAGAGGGTGAGCAGGGTCGCCCGGGACTTCCACGTCCCACCCAGCCGCTCGCAGCCCCTGCCCCTATCCCAGCGTCCCCCCGACCCGCGCCGCTGAATCCTCCTGGCCTTCTCTCCTCAGGATTATGAGAGGTCCCTGAGCCGCCTGACGCTGGACGACATCGAACGCTTGGCTGGCCGCTTCCTGCACCCTGAAGTGACTGAAGCTATGGAGAAGGGGTTCTCCAAGTAGGATTCTCGGAGTGTGGGGAGGAGCCGGGCCAGGCCACAAGCTGCATGTAGCATTAAATGTGTTCTCATGTTGCAGTTCGGCTCATAATACTAGCTGGCGGGTACGCGGGTACCTGTATCCGGCTCTTGACCTGGGTTTGCTCCCACGTTTGGCGCTAGTGCTGAAGTGGGAGAGCCACAATCTGAGTCCAGCCAGCTTCTAGAAGTGCCTCAGGGTGAGAGGGTTGTTTAGGAGGGTTCTGAGGGGTGGGCTTTGGCATTCCGTGTTCAGCCCACGGAGGATAAACCCTCGAGCAATACCTTTCCAGGCCTGAAAGGGGAAGCAGCTGGCCCCTGCTGCCCAGTCGTGTCACCTCGCCTCTGGCAGGTCTGACACTGGCAGGTCAAGTGATAGCCAGCCTTGGGCCCCCTCAAGCTGCCGCCACCAGTGTGCACTCGATGAAGGGAGAGCGTGTTGGGGGGTCTGGGACGTCACCCAGCTCTGGAGTGTTACCTTAGGCAAGTCCCTGTGCCATGTTGGTCCCCAGCCATTGACTCTGCACAGTGAGGGCCACTCCTTAGACCTCAGTCAGTTTCCTTTACCCCCAGCCCCCCCGGGGTCGGGAGTCTGCAGCCATCCTCCCCCTTGTGTCCCAGATACAAAGTGAGGCCAAAAGCTGAGTGATGGCCAAGCGTGGCCCAGAGATGGGGTGCCCTGGCCCTTAGTGTCACAGCTTTTGTCTGGGCACCCCCTCTGCTTGTCTCCTCCTGGACACGGGCGGTCCTCGACCCTTAGAGATGACAGGTGATGGGCTTGAGGTTACTCAGCCAGGCCCCTACACCCTGCGCTCACCCACAGCCTGAGAGTAGACCCTTCCCCTGCCGCGTGTGTACAGGGACTTTCACTGTGCACACCACTCACTGCCTGACAAGGAACCTTGGGGGGTCAGGGAGGGGCAGAAGCCGCTGGCGGGTGGGCCCTAGAGATCATCGAGGCACCTGCTCCTTGGAGGCGGGCGCCTGGGCCGCCCTCCTGCCTGGGCCTCGTGGGGTAAGCGCCGGGTCCCCGGGCTGGGAGGACGGGGCAGAGGCCTGACGGGCAAAGGCTTTGAAGAACAGATGGAAGGCCCTGGCCCCGCCCCGCAGCAGGGCCCGTGTGACAGACTTGCCTGCACTCTCATTTCGCTTCCGTAAGGAAGGTTTATACTGACACTTCCAGTCGCACTAGAGGTGAATGTGAGACTTTGATCTGAAAGGAACTGTATTAGCTGGGCGGCTTTTGGTTTCCAGTAATTGATTTAACCGTAGAGGAAGTTGGTTTAAGCAATAAAAGAAATGTGTTGGTTTACGAAACTGAGAAGTCCAGGGGTATTGGCAGCAGATAAACAGTTTCACCAAATACCCAGTTTCTTCCTACCTCCCCTCTGCACTCTGCAGCGTCTGCTTCATCCCAGGCCTCTGCCTCAGGATCAGAAGATGGTTGCCTGCAGCTTCCACCAAATCCCTCGATCACAGCCAGCAAGGAGCACCTTCCCGACCTGTAGCGTAGCTTCTTTCTCAGACGCCCCCAGCAAATAAACGCTGTCCTTTCGCTGGTCAGAACCGGGTGGTGCCTCCATCATTTTGGCAGGGGGTGGGGCGGGCGTGGGCGGGAGAGGGAGATTCTCAGCGAAAGCCAGGTCCTCGGGGAGGGCTGACCGGTGCAGTGCAGGGGAGTGACACACGCAGACGCATGCTGCAGACAGACCCTAGAGGCGGTTGTTGAGTCCCTTGTGCCAGTGCCTCCCGGCTTGGGGGTGACAAAGCCATCTGCTGGGCAGTTGGACAGGGGGGTCAGGAAGTCGGCGGCGGGTAGATCAGGCTGGACAGGGAGACAGGAGTGGCGTCTTCACGGTGTATAGTAGGCGCCTCGCTGACAGAACTGACTGGGATCTGGACCCGGTCTGATTCCACAGCCCCGAGCAGCCTTCCATGACGTTCGGGAGCAGCCTGTGGACACGATGGCCTAGATGCCGTAAGGACTGATGAGACGGCTTCCCTGGGAGCATGGCGTAAAAAGAGGGGAGAGGACTGGGCCATGAGGGACTTCACCAACTGGAGACGCTGTGGAGGCCGCAGGGAGAGCTCGGTGTCAGAGGCCAAGAACGCCCCTCCAGGAAGACGTGGTGGGGGGGAGTTGTCTAGTGGTGCCGAGAAGCACAGGGAGGGCATGGCAGAGCCTCCCTTCGCCTCGGTAGCAAGAAGGTCGTCGGCAGCGCCGTGGGGAAGGGGCCGTGACGGTGACCGCGGACCCCTGCTTCCGGAAGCTTGTCTGCGCAGCCGGGTGTAGCTGTGGAGGGGCAGGGCCGGGGCGGGAACATGGAGAGGGAGGAGATGCTGCCGGCCCGAGAGATGGGAGGCCCGGGTGGGAAGGCCCATGCCATCGTGAGAGGAGACGGGCGACCGCACGTGAAGACAGAATGGCCGCAGGCTGCATCCCGCCTTTGCCCTTAGATTCTCGGGGTGGCCCCATGTACACCGCAGGCTCCGAATGCTGAGATTCTTCCACAGGGGCCGGAATGTCTATCGTGGGCACTGTACCCCTTGGGCCAAGTGTCCGCCCCGGAGGTGGGTGCTGACCCACCTGTTACCCCCTGGCCCCTGGCCGCTGTGGGGCCCCGAGACCCGCTGTCCGCTCCTCACGGAGGGACCTCGAGCCAGTCGCTGATCCCCAGGGCTGTGGAGACGGCAGGAGACGGCAGGATGAGTGAAGGGCCCAGCTGAAGTGGCCTCGCAGACAGAAATGGGCTGTGGCACCTGGAATGAGATGCCTGTGGTGCCATTTCCCACGGGCACACAGGAGGAGGGGCAGACTCAGAGGAAAGCAGCGTTTCTTTGGGGGTGGGGCTCATGGAGTTGGAAGCACCCAGGTGACAGATCAGCCGTGCCCACAATTTGCTGGCGCCTTGCAGGCTTTCCCCACAGACCTGGATGAGACCGGGCCTCACCAGCTCCAGTAGGTGGGACAGGAGCTGTTCAGCCGTGCCAGGCCCTGCCAGCAGCAGACGCGACAGCCGTGGCAGCCTCAGCCCTCCGGGCCTTGAAAAGCCTGCAGGAGAGACAGTCGCCCCTGTCCCCCTCCAGGGCCCAGCCAGAGCAGCCTCCCCTAGTTCCTGGGGACCTGCCCCTGGCCACCTCTGCTGCCGCCCTCTCTGCTTTTCCTTCCACTTGGTGGCTCACTCCTCTGGCTCCTTTGCTGGTTCTCCCCCCACACCCCCATCTCTTACTGTCGGGGGGCCCCGAGACTCTGTCCCCGGACCCCTTCTCCATGTCACTCCCTGGGGAGCCTGTCCACCTTCATCACCATTTCTGTGTTTTGCACCCGTGTCTGTGGCTCATCCCAGCCCTGTCTCTGAGCTTCAGGCCACAGCTCTGGGCTGTGACTCCCTTGTAAAGTTGCATTTTCCCTCCCCAGTGCACAAGTAATCTGGGTGACACCTTGAGACCCAGTGGCTATCTTTTCCCCAGCAAGCTTTATCTAATGGTTTTACCATCCAAGGATGATCCCCAGCTGGATGAATTGCATTGGTGGCTGCAAAATGGTGGTTTTCTCATGCTTTCCTTCTTTCTACAATTTTTAGTTGGCATTTCTCTATAAAGAGCTTTCCCTTTCCACAATTGTCATGGTGGACGCATCGTTTCTTTGTTTTTTAAATAAATAAATTTATTGATTTATTTATTTTTGGCTGCGTTGGGTCTTCGTTGCTGCGCGCGGGCTTTCTCCAGTTGTGGCGAGTGGTGGCTGCTCTTCACTGCGGTGCGCGGCCTTCTCACCGCGGTGGCTTCTCTTGTTGCGGAGCACAGGCTCTAGGCGCGTGGGCTTCAGTAGTTGCAATGTGCGGCCCCAGTAGTTGTGGCACACAGGCTTAGTTGCTCCGCAGCATGTGGGATCTTCCCGGACCAGGGCTCAAACCCGTGTCCCCTGCGTTGGCAGGCGGATTCTTAACCACTGCGCCACCAGGGAAGTCCCTGCATTGTTTTTTTTTTTTTTTGGACTATAGCATGCATAGAGCAATGTGCATAAATCGTCAATGTACAGCTCAATGGAATTTTAAAGTGAATACACATATGCTACCTTCCCTGGTGCCTCCTCCAAAAGGTTTAATAGCCTTTTGGATGCTCAGATATTCTAGCTTTGGTTCTTTCTGGTTGGCTCCCATGTCCTTTTGACATGCCTCTTCCTTCTGCTTTTCAAGCATGTCCTTACTTTCTGGCACCACAAGGTGCTCCAGGCTCATCTTGTATTTTTTCCTGCCCCATACCTAGAATCTTCCACCTCTCCAAGGACCTCTGGTTCCTTTTAGTGGAGAATGGTATTGAGAAACCAAGGTCTGGGTACAGGGTGTGTTCATTGCTACTGGAGTTTCACTGCTTCTAGACTCTTTCACTGGACAAAAGTAGGAAATCTATTTTTTAAGAGTTCATACCGCAGTCCCCAATTCCAATCTGGCAGTACAGTTCTTTTCCCTCATTCCACAGCGATGCTCCTGTCAACATCCATGTATGGATATATTTACTCATGTCCTCTACCAGATACAGTCTACCTTAGGCTCCACAATCACCTCGACACCATCATTGCCAACAACATACATACTGGGAATAAAGCGGAGTCTTTCTGTCCTTAGAATATATCCCATGAAGGGAGCACAGTCAGAGGGCTGAATTTGGAAGGTACCTGACTTATTTTCTCTGTGTGGTTCTGTTATCAACTGGATATGCAGTTAGGCTTATTTGCTTTTGTTTATATTCAATTTTGGCTTTTTTTTCACTCTTTCAAATATATATATTTTATTTATTTATTTATTTATTTATTTATTTATTTGGCTGTGCTGGGTCTCAGCTGCAGCGTGCAGGATCCTAGTTCCCTGACCAGGGATCGAACCCCGGCTCCCTGCATTGGGAGCGCAGAGTCTTAACCACTGGACCACCAGAGAAGTCCCTCAAATGTATTTTTGAACATATAAAATATTTGCATGGTTCAAAGTCAAAGCTATACAAAAGGATATATTACAAGAAATCTCATACCCATCTCAACCCCCTATAGGTGATAATTTTCACTAGTTTCAGGGTTTTCCATCCTCCTTATATTTTTTTTCCCCAATAAGCATGTGTGTCTGTGAGCGTGTGTGCAGTTGTCATTTGCACCCTGCTTTTTACATATTTTCATATAACAATATATCCTGGAAATCATTTCATTTTTCATTAGAGATTTTCATTCTTTTTACTGCTGCTTAGGACTATTGTGTGAAGACCTAGGGTTAAGACGGGAATAAAGACACAGACCTACTAGAGAATGGACTTGAGGATACGGGGAGGGGGAAGGGTAAGCTGTGACAAAGCGAGAGAGTGGCGTGGACATATATACACTACCAAACATAAAATAGATAGCTAGTGGGAAGCAGCCGCATGGCACAGGGAGGTCAGACCGGTGCTTTGTGACCACCTAGAGGGGTGGGACAGGGAGGGTGGGAGGGAGGGAGACGCAAGAGGGAAGAGATATGGGAACATATGTATATGTATAACTGATTCACTTTGTTATAAAGCAGA
Organism: Phocoena phocoena; assembly: GCF_963924675.1. Taxonomy (NCBI): domain Eukaryota; kingdom Metazoa; phylum Chordata; class Mammalia; order Artiodactyla; family Phocoenidae; genus Phocoena; species Phocoena phocoena. The sequence goes on along the minus strand of NC_089240.1, from coordinate 128,936,484 downwards.
AACTAACACACCATTGTAAAGCAATTATACTCCAATAAAGATGTTAAAAATAAATAAATAAAATTAAATTAGAAACAAAACAAACAGAAAAAAGGCCTATTGTATGAATGAACCACAATTGATTTCACCAGTTCCCTGCTGATGGATATGTGCGTTGTGTCCAATAGTTTTCTATTACCAGTTATATTACAGTGAGTAATTTTATAAATATGTTGTTTCATATTTGTGAAGTAACTTCCTACATGTGGCATTGCTAGGCCCAAGACACTGAGTTTTGTACTTGTTTAAATACACTGTTTCATCCGACAAGCAGCAAAGCACCTACTGCATAAACTGCAGTGAAAGGGTACCAGAGACAGTACATCAACAGAAGTGAACAAAACAAAGTTACGATTTCAGATTATTAGAAAGGCAACGGACTGAAATGGGCAAATGTGATGAAGGGTGCCTGGAGGTAGTATGTTAGATTGGTGATCCCGAAGGCCTCTCAGAGGTGACACTGGAGCGAAGATCTTAACATCTTAACGACAAGAAGGAGCCAGCCACGGGAGTCTGGGGACAGAGTCTTCCAAAGAGGAAGAGTAAGTGCAAAGGGGGACGGGGGCAGGCCACCCTTGGTCAGGAGCAGAGAAAAGAAAGACCCTAGAGGCTGCACAGAGTGAGGAAGTGGGCAGGTGGGGGCAGAGAGTGGAGGAGCCGGGAGCCAGGTCACACAGGAAGGAGTTTGGTTTTGATTCCAAAGGCAATGGGAAACTGTTTCAGGATTTTAAGCAAGGACATGATATGATGTGATTTATATCAAAAATTAAGAACTGATTCTACTGTGTGGAGAGAAGTGGGGTGATTTAGGATTTATTTTCGGGGAGATCCAACAGGCTTCGGTGATCCAGTTCAGCTTTTTGCCCTTCCTTATGATTACAAAGTAGGAAAATAGAAAACTAACAGGACTATCACCATCGGAAATTTCACGTCAGTTTAAAAACTTATTTTTGATTAAAAATGTCGTATAAGGGCTTCACTGGTGGCGCAGCGGCTGAGAGTCCACCTGCCGATGCAGGGGACACGGGTTCGTGCCCCGGTCCGGGAAGATCCCACGTGCCGCGGAGCGGCTGGGCCCGTGAGCCGTGGCCGCTGAGCCTGCGCGTCCGGAGCCTGTGCTCCGCAACGGGAGAGGCCGCGACAGAGAGAGGCCCGCGTACCGCAAAAAAAAAAAAAAAAAGTCGTATAAGGGCACTGTCAAAAACTTGCAGGAAAACAGAAAAAGGAAGTTAAAATCGCGTCACACAGTTTGCGAAGGGCCAGGGCTTTGGGAGGGAGCCTCAGTTTCTCTGCGGCCAAGGGAGCCTTGGAGAACGCCCAGCCAGGCCGGTTCCGCGGGAAGCCACCACGCACCCCGTCGGCCTCAGCGGGGCCTGTTTGCGCAGGCGCACGGGGCGGAGTCAGCGCGAGGGGGCGGAGCTTCAGGAAGGAGCCCTTGTCTCTCAGCCGACAGCGGAGAGAGCGGATGGGGAGACCAGCGGCCCGAAGACAGAGTCGGAGGCAGAGCGCGCTGCAGCCATGCAGGCGGCAGAGGCGGACGCAGGCGCAGGCAGGATGGCGGGCGGCGCTGAAGGCCTGGACAGCCAGGGGGGCAGCGGGGGCAGGGGGGGCCGGGGCGGCCCTCGCAGCGGGGGTGCTGCTGCCGCTGCAAACGACGGAGCTCTGTGTGCCGCGCCGGCACAGCACTCTCCGGCGCCGGGCGGACACCCCGCGTCCACAGCCAGAAGGCCGGGAAGCCGGCCACACGTATTGTATCCTACCCGAGGGCGGAGTGGGGAATAGGCTGCAGGCTGCGTGCGGTGGGAGGTGGGACAGAGTCACGAGTCAGGGGCAGCCTGGGAGCGAAGGGGAGAAGGGGGAGTCAGGGGCTGCAGCGGGGTGGTCTTGAGGGGGAGAAATAAGAGCAGAAGGAAACCCGGGGCGCCTGGGGGCGAAGAAATGAGAGCACGGGGCAGCGGGGCGGCTGGGGTGGATTAGGGCCGGGCGTGGTCTGGGGGGCTGGAAGCAGTTCTGAAAGGGGTGAGGCTGGTCAGGGTGCCCTGAGACAGGGCCCAAAGCACCAGATCCGTGTGAATGTTGCCTTAACCGAATCTCCATCAGCGCCCTAAGTGTGCCTTTCCCGTCCACCTTGGAGGCGGAGATCGCCCGTGGGTCCCTGGCCCCAGATGCCGAACTGCACCATGGGGCTGTTGGGAAGGAGCTCACAGTAAGCGGCAGCGTCCTGGCGGTGTAAGTTCTAGAAGGGGCTGCTTGGGAGTGGCAGCAGGTGGCCGGGCCAGACTCCCCCAAGGGCGCTCTATTGGAGACTCGGAGATACTCCAGGGTTGGATCTAGGGAGGTGACGCGGTGCACTGGACCCGATGGAGATGGCAGCGGCTTCGGTGTCACAGAGGGGCAGAGCCAGAGAGGGACTGGAGGGGTTGCTACCATCACCTTGATTTTCTTTTTCCATCACTTTTAGCCACTGGAGAGCTGAAGATTCCCACCTCCTCCAAATTTCCATCGTCAACTTTCTTGACCAGCTTTCTCTGGTGATACGGACCATGCAGCGCTTTGGGCCCCCCGTTGCACGCTAAGCCAGGGCTAGAGAAGGGGATTAAGGTCTAAACTTGTGCCCCTTCCTAGACAGTGCATCCCTCCTAGGGCAGTGACTTCTGTAGTAGTTGCCACTTTATTATGGGGGCCTCATCTTTTGCCTCTACTGGCCCTTGGGTGCTGAGGGTTCACTTACTTTGTTTGGTGCTTAAATGTTTCTTAACTACTGGAAATAAAACTGAGCTATGGGGCTTCCCTGGTGGCGCAGTGGTTGAGAATCTGCCTGCTAATGCAGGGGACACGGATTCCAGCCCTGGTCTGGGAAGATCCCACATGCCGCGGAGCGACTGGGCCCGTGAGCCACAACTACTGAGCCTGCACGTCTGGAGCCTGTGCTCCGCAACAAGAGAGGCCGCGATAGTGAGAGGCCCGCGCACCGCGTTGAAGAGTGGCCCCCGCTCGCCACAACTAGAGAAAGCCCTGGCACAGAAACGAAGACCCAACAAAGCAAAAATAAATTAATTAATTAATAAAACTCCTACCCCCAACATCTTTAAAAAACAAAAACAAAAACTGAGCTACGATGCTATGTCTGACTTGATTTTCAACTACAGCACCTTTAAATCTTCTTGCCTCTGTCCTTAAATTGGAGGGGAGGTTCTGTGATGCAGATATTCAAGTAGTACAACGCAACTGAAGACAGTTTAAGAAATGGAAGAGGATAGGTCCTGTCTGTCATTCAGTATTAACTACTGTCAACATTTTGGAATATTTTCTTAGTTTTATAGTGGTATTTATGTAGTAAATGTGTAACAGTAATAATATTTTGCAAGTTTAGCATTTTTCCTCATATTTTTCATCTAACATGAACCTTTTTCTAAAAATTCTCCAAAAGCATTATTGAATGGATGCATAAAAGATACATTATTGAATGTTTAAATTCTTTTCAATTTTTGCCTTATTATATAGGTAATGATTCAGTGGAATGCTTGTACGTAGAGCTTTGCCTGAGTGATTGTTTTCTTAAGATAGACTACAAGAGGTAAATTGGTTAAATATGTAAAGCTCTCACACTGCAGTGTGTGAAATTGCTCTCCAAATTGTACAGAAAGTGTACCCTCCCACCAGAATGCTGGCTTCTCACATCCTTGTCACTACTGGGTCTCCTCGGTAAAATTTTTTTAAAAACTGGGTTTGTATGACAAGAGCAGACAACCGAGAAACACTCGAATAGGAGCTTTGTGGCTTACTGGCCTTGTCTCAGATCAGTGAAGAAAAAGTGCTAGGACAGTCATTTGAGCCTTCAGTTAGAAGGAGTTAGCTTCCTGTAAAAGGTGTTGTATCCTGCAGCCTTTCAAATAAGCTCACTTATATTCTAGTAGCTCTTTGGTAGATGCCGTTGGATTTTCATCATTGATCACGTTTTCTCAGAATAAAGGCAGTTTTGCTTCTTCCTTTCCAATCTGCGTGCCTTCCAGTGATGAATTTTTCTCCTGGTTAAGGATTGGATTTGGCTGCTCTGTATCCCTGGTAGTTTCTTCTTCAGTGTCAGACGTTGGGCCTTTTTTTCCCTGGGTGCTGGGTATCTTTGTATTCCTAGACATATTTTTTGAGTTCTGTTCTGGGATGCTGTCAGGTTACTGGGGACAGATCCTTTTGAGTCTTGCTTTGAAGATTTGCTGTGTGGGACCAGAGCAGCTTTCAGTGTAGGGTTCACTTTTTTTTTTTTTTTTAAGTTTTTGGCCACACCCCGTGGCATGTGGAATCTCAGTTCCCCGACCAGGGGTCGAACCCGCACCTCCTGCATTGGAAGTGCGGAGTCCTAACCACCGGACCGCCGGGCAAGTCCCATAGGATTCATTTTTTTCCCACACTACTGAGGCGCGGGCCTTCTGAGCCCCCTTCAGGATGCCTCCCCAGTTACGAGGTTTGCATTCTGGCCGGTGCGGACAGCCCCCAGTCCCTGTCCTGCTCGAGCGCTGGGCAGACTTACCTTCCATCCTTTGGGTGGCCCTGTCCCCCGCCTCGCAGAGTTCCCTTCCACACTGATGCCGCTCAGTGGTCCTCGGCGCACTCCAATGGACCCTGCGCCCTTGGGCACGGTTCTCTCCCTGTGCCGCTGTGTCCCCTCGGGTCCTCCACCCGCCAACTCCGGCTGCGTGCGCTCTGCGATCCACCCCCGAGACCCGGGGAGGCGGCTGGAGTCGGTCCGGACAGTCCGTGTAGACAGCAAGCTGGGGCAGCTGCACGGCTCACCTCTTCGGGGTCTCAGCTCCCAGAGATCCCTGACGGTCCTCCCTCACCTGAGGCCCAGTTTCTTCACAGCCTGTGTTTCATATATTTTGGCTGCATTTAGGGGATTCTTTCAAGCCAGTGCGGGGGAGATCCGGTCCCTGTTCCTGCATGTGCGTGAACGGAGTCTGCCGGCACAGAACCCAGAGAGCTCTGGCAGTGTGGGCTGGAGGGAGGGAGATGCTGGTGCTGGGGATGGTGGCGGTGGGCGTGGCGAAGACGGTGACGATGGAGCATCTCCCCCGCCAGCACGCAGCAGCTCTGGTGGCTACAGCAAGGGTCTTTTTCTTTCTTCCCTTTTTAAAAACCGTTTTTAAGACTTTAATTATCGATGGGGAGATGAGAATTGAGCACTTTCACGCCACTGTCCCTCTGCCTCCTCCCCAAATGGTTCTATTCTACTCACTCCAGAAACAGTGCCCTCCCACCACAATTCTGGTTTCCCCACATCTATGTCACCATTAGGTTAGTGTCCCGCAAAAATAAAAAACTGAGTGTGTGTGAAAAGAGCAAACAACCCAGAAGCACTAGGCTAGGAATTTTGTAGTTTACTGGCTTTGTTCCAGATCAGTGAAGAAAACTGCTGGCGCACCTGGCTCAGGGTCTGGGCAGGGGCAGTTAGCTCCCTCTAAAATACCCTGCGATCATGGAAGTTTTACTTCTTCCTCTCCAATCTGGTTGCCTTTTATTGATTGCTCTATCTATCCCCTTCTAGTGGGCTGGTCTTTACTTACTATTTTCATGCCCAGTGTTTTTGCTTGGATAGCAGACCTTGTATGTTTTCCCTTGGGTGCTGGCTACTTTTGTGTCCGTAAACATACTCGAACTTTGTTCTTAGGTGCTGCGGTTACTTGGAGACAATTTGATTCTTTAGAATCTTGCTTCTAAGATTTGCTACATGGCGCTAGAGCAGCTTCTACTGTAGAATTAATTATTTTCCCGCTACTGAGGCAAGACCCTTCTGAGTGCCCTCCCTCAGGCCTCTTGAATTCCGAGGTTTCCATTCTGGCCAGTGGGGACAGGTGCTCATCTAGGGCCTGCTTGAGCCCTGAGCATAGTTCCCTGTAATCCTTCCTGGCAGCCCTTTCCCAGGCCCGGGGCGGTTTCCTCACACACTTGTGCCGATCAGCACCCCGTGATACTCCAGGGGGACCCTCTGCAGATCCCCAGGATCCTCTCTGCCGGCAGCTCCCGAGCTACAGTACCCCAGGCTCCAGGGCCCGACGTCAATCTGATTCTCCCTCACTCACCCAGCAAAGCCCAGAATCAGCCTACTGCCTTGGCCTGACAGGTGAACTGGTGAAGCTGCCAGGTTGGTTTAAAACATAAGTCAGATTGCGTCACTCTTCTGTTAGAAAGAATCTCCAAAAGGGACTCTTAGGGACAAAGCCAAAGAACTTACAGTGGCCTGAAAAGCCAGATGTGAGGGACTTCCCTGGTGGCGCAGTGGTTGAGAATCCACCTGCCAATGCAGGGGACACGGGTTCGATCCGTGGTCCGGGAACATCCCGCATACCACGGAGCAGCTAAGCCCATGTGCCACAACTACTGAGCCCGCGCGCCACAACTACTGAAGTCTGCGCGCCTAGAGCCCAAGCTCTGCAAGAGAAGCCACCGCAATGAAAAGCCCATGCACTGCAACGAAGAGTAGTTTCCGCTCGCCACAACTAGAGAAAGCCTGCGCGCAGCAACGAAGATCCAACAATGAGGACCCAGTGCAGCCAAAAAAAAAAAAAGCCAGATGTGATCCAGCCCGTTTCCTCTCCAATATTCTCCACTCCCACCCTTTCGCTTGCTCATCGTGGTTCAGCCCCACTGGCTTCCTTAGCCGTTCAAAAATGCCAGGCCGGGGGCTTCCCTGGTGGCTCAGTGGTTAAGAATCCGCCTGCCAATGCCGGGGACATGGGTTCGAGCCCTGGTCCGGGAAGATCGCACGTGCCGCGGAGCAACTAAGCCCGTGCGCCGCAGCTACTGAGCCTGCGCTCTAGAGCCTGCGAGCCACAACTACTGAAGCCCGTGTGCCTAGAGCCCGTGCTCCGCAACAAGAGAAGCCACCGCAATGAGAAGCCTGCACACCGCAAGGAAGAGGAGCCCCCACTCGCCGCAACTAGAGAACGCCCGTGCGCAGCAACAAAGACCCAACGCAGCCAAAAATATAAATAAATAAGTTTATTTAAAAAAAAAAAAAAGCATGCCAGGCTGGCTCCTGCCTCAAGTAAGTTTATTGGGGTTTTTTTTTTTTTTTTGCGGTTCGCGGGCCTCTTTCTGTTGCGGCCTCTCCCGTTGCGGAGCACAGGCTCCGGACGCGCAGGCTCAGCGGCCATGGCTCACGGGCCCAGCCGCTCCGCGGCACGTGGGATCTTCCCGGACCGGGGCGCGAACCCGTGTCCCCTGCATCGGCAGGCGGACGCTCAGCCGCTGCACCACCAGGGAAGCCCTCAAGTAAGTTTATTAAAAAAAAAAAAAAACATGCCAGGCTGGCTACTGCCTCAAGGCCTTTGCACTGGTTCTCTTCAGTCCGGAACCCTCTTCCTCTGCGGATCCCTCTGGCTCGATTTAAAATCGCATCCTGCTTTCTCCCCACCCGGCTTACCTGAACAGGTGTGTGGCCTAAGAGGTAGGAGGTAGGTAGGAGCACAGTGATTGCAGTGCACTTGGGACAGCAAAGAGCTGTCAGATACGAAGGCGTTCGGGGGCCATGAAGCCCTGGATGGTTTTGAACAGAGTGGGGACAAGGTCCACCGTGTATGTTAAGAGGGAGGGTCCCAGTGCCTCCCAAGCTGAGAAGAGGCTGAGGGCGGCCAGGGCAGAAATGGGTACCCTGGCATCCAGGCAAGCGACAAGGGCGGCTTGGACCAGTTGGGGGCAGTGGAGGTGGGGAGAAGGGGGCGGATTCTGCATGTGTCTTGAAGGCGGAGCCACCAGGACTCACTGATGGATTGGACGTCGCCCTAGAGCACCTCAAGTCCTCAGAAACCCTGCAACGGGTCACCCTTCCCCCCATCAAGGGCGAGCAGCTCATGCAGAGTCCGACAGCCTCCCCACCTGCTTCCACGTCCTGGGAGCAGCCACCTGCCCCGAGGACAAAGCCACACACTGCATCCATTTCTCAACATTTAATTAGGAAAAAAAATTACAGGGACAAAGAAAACCTCATGCAAAAAAGAGAAAAAGGGGCCAATTGGGTTTCCAGGAGCACGGGCCGGGGCCAGATTCCTCTGAGGAGGCAGAAGGACAAAGGAGTAAGGCACTGCCGCCTCTGCCCCTCGGGGCGGGTGCAGGACAGGGCAGCGGATGAGGGGTCTGGACGCGCAGACCACACTGAGGGGGTTTAGCAGCAGGGCCCGGAGAAGGGAGGTTTGGTGCTCCCAGGCCCAGCTCACGCCCTGGCAGGAGCCTGGTTCGAGCTCTCCAGGCGCTCAGAGAGAACGGGGCCCCGGGAGGGGGTACAGTCCCGGCCCGAGAAGTCTGGAGGGGCTGCTGCAGTGGCCGCAGGGGGACCCCTTGGCCGAGCCACCGTCCGAGGGCAACTTCGGTGCCTCACCGGCCCCAAGGACTGCTGGTGCCGAGGCCCGTCCTCGGCATGGGTGGGGCCAGCCAGGGCAAGGGGGCGGGGCCAGAGGCTAGGCCAAGGCTGACCATGTCACAGGGGAGCCGGGAGGGCTCAAGGAGAGAAGGTGAGTGAGGCTGGCAACCTCGGGGGTGGGAGGGGGTAGGGGGGCCGGGGGAGGAGGGGGCGCGTATTTACAGATGGAGACGACGACGGTGAGGTGGAGATAAATTAAATAAATAGGTGGTTGGGGTATAAATAGCAAGGAGGGCAGGGGCAACCACAACCCCCGGCACGAGGGCAGGAGGGCAGGGGTATTGCTGCTGCCGGGGTGGGGGGCTTGGTCCGGTCACCCCCTCCCCACGCAGGGCCCAAAGCAAGGCACTAGTGACGGGGGCCCGGCTGTGCCAGGGCAATCTTGGCCCGGTGACCTCATGCCACCCGATCCAGGGCTCAGCCCCGGGACCCAGGCGGGAGACGCCCCTCTGCACGGGAGTACGGCTCAGGACTGAGAAGCCCCCTCCTCACGGGGTCCACCTCCCTTAGCTGTTGCTGGATGCGAGGCCGATGATATGTTCCAACTTCTGGCGCAGCTTCTGCTTCCGGCAAGAGGCATCTCGGTCCAGAGCGGTGAGAACCTGCGGGAAGAGGCCCAGAGCCGGGCTCTTGAGGGGCGGGCTCCTCCTGGCCAAGCCCCACCCCCGATGCCCCCCCGCCCCTCCCACGTGGGAGGGGCCCAGTGTCTGGCCTCCGAAAGGGCCTGCAGCTCCTCCTTGACCCCAACCCCTCCTCCGACTGCACAACCTCTTCCCGCCTTCCAACAGCCAGCACACAGCCCCTCCCACAGGGTGGTCTGGACTGGAGGCCCCCCTTTCCCGTCCCTCCTAACCCCCACCCCACCCCACCCTACCCCAGACCTCTCTCACCCAGGTCTCCGCGATCTCGGGCCTCACCTTCCGTGACCGTGGGCAGCACCCGACAGAGCCCATCGCTCCCTCCTCCCTGACGCCCAGGGCGGGGTTGGGGGGGGGTCCTCACGCGTGTTCCGGGACCCGTCTGGCACTCGGGGGCCCCTCCCGAGCCTCCTCAGACTCTGCAGCCGGTCCCCCCTCTTCTCTGCCACCTCTTGAATGTCCCAGGGCCACTCAAGTTCTTGGGCCACGTCTCCCTCTCCAGCTGCCCATGGCCCCCGCCTCGGGGAGCTCATCCAGGCTCGGGGCCCTGTCCGGGCCCACCCATTCTCATCTCCAGCCAGCAATCCAACCCTGGAGCCGGCGCATCTGTCTTCCCTGACTCTCCAGCCACAAACCGGGCAGGCGGGCTGACCGCGCCTACCTTTGGCCCCAGCCCGTCAACCCAGCCCTCCGTGTGCTCCCAGCCCCTAACTTCTGCCGGACCAGAACTTTGCGCTCCAGCCAGTGGCTTCTCTACTGGGTCCCTCGAATCCCAGCATCTACAGAGCGTGTCACCTGTGCCACCTTAAGGGCCTGGCTGGGGGAGGAACTGTGAGGAGTCCAAGAGCTGGGCTCGCTGGCCCCCACCACGCCCCTGCCTCTGCCACCAGCTGTACCCTCAGAGCCAAAGAGCAGGGGCCCGAGGGGGTGGCACGCACCTCCTGGCGGTACTTGGTAACGTAGAAATAGAGCTCACTGAGCGCGCTCAGGACGTTGAAGTCACTGGCATGGAGACGGGACTGCTCCACCAGGTACGCGTCCATGTCCTGGTCACTGATGGACGCCATCTTGGCGATGTCCCGGTAGTACCTGTTGGGGCCCCGAGGAGGTCGTGCCAGCAGGCGCCACAGAAGCCAAAGCCCCTGCCCCGGCTGCCAGGCCAGCCTCCGGGCCTTCTTCCCTCGCCCAGCAGCCGCGTCCCCTGGGGTCCCAGCCCCGCCTCCCCACACACTGGGGCCCACCTCTCCACCCAGCTCTTGTAGCTGGGGATGTCCTTGGCGTAGAGCAGCTTGTTGGAGGGCGAGTCCTTGCCCAGGCGGTGCTCGGACGTCGAGCAGGAGTCCATGAAGGTCTGGGCCACCACCGACAGGCAGGCGTCCGTGATGCTGCTCTTGTGGATGTCGAAGACGAACTGCGGGTTCTTGATCACGTTCACCCAGAAGCGCAGGGGCAGGCTGGACAGAGGGACAAAGGCCCGCAGCTCCGCGATCTCCCTGCACACACCCTCCCATCCGCGCTCACCTCCGCAGGCCCACAGGCGGCGAGAGTGACACACTGAGAGCTAGCAGCCTCTTCTTTAATTTTCTGCCTGACTTCAAGCAGTGAGAAGTCAGGGTGGACGGTCTTCCGTCCTCAGTGAGTTTCAACGCGCCCCCCTCGCAAGGCTAACCCCGGGACCGGGCTTCTGGTTACCTCTGCCCTGTGTCAGCGGTATCACCAGGTGAGCAGCAGGGCCAAGGGCACCTCTGGGCGCTGGCCACACTACCCACATCCCAGACGCCCAAAGCCCTGGCAGAGCCTGCCTGCGGAATCACACGCACTTGCTCTCTGTGCTCGGCGGCACCATCAGTGCCAGGCCGTTGTCCTCTCCTGCCAGGGTGACCAGCCAAGCCCCCGCCGGCATCCTGACCGTGGTCCCCGAGCCCCAGCCAAGCCTCCTCACGCCCCCGCCCGCGGGCCGGTGCACGGCAGTACCAGTTGCTCTTCCAGGTGTGGCGCACGTCGGGATCGCCGATCTGCCGCTGGTCGGCCTGCTCGTCCAGGAAGTCGAACATGTACTTGATGGCCAGGGGCAGGGCCGAGCCCCGGTGCGCCGTGCTGAACACGGTCTCGAAGAGGTCGTCCACAAACTTCTGCAGTGTGCCCTGCGGGGGCGCAGCAAGGACACCGGCTGACGGGGAGCCAGGGCGGGACGTCCCCACGGCAGGACAGATGGGGACGGAGAGGCTTGACAACGAGCAGGGCTTCCCTGCTCAGCCACCACCCCTCAGACAAGCTTGGCCTCGACCTCAGGGTGGCAGTTCCCGTGGCAAAAGCGTTGAGCAAGTAAGTCCCTTGGGATCAGAACAATCCAGTGGCCCCTTCCCCAGGCAGCCCAGGCCAACCCCAGGGCCAAGGCCAGGCTACAAGGCACGTGCACTAAGGCCAGGGTGGCGCAGGGCAGGCCCACACCTTGGTGGCCAGCAGCCGCGTCAGGTAGATCTCTGAGACCATCTTGCTGCCTCGGTCTCCCTCTCGGTGGTCGGCGTGGTCGTGGTTCTTCACCAGGTGCCACAGCTTGGTGCCCGTCTCCTGGTCGGGCGTGATCATGGGTGCCCGAGAGCGGAGGCTGTCAGGGCTGCTGGCCGTGCGGAGCAAGCTCTCTGGGGCAGAGGGTGGTGTGCCCCTTAGGCCAGTGGGGCCGCACCAGCCATCGCCGTGGCTCTCGCTCCCCTCCATCCCGGGAGCCCTGCAGGCCGAGGGGGCCCGTCTGCTCTCACGGGCCCACTGCACTTCTAGGCTCTAAGGAACTAGAGACCTCCTGAGAGCAGGGTCCAGGGGGAACCGCCAGAGCCAGGCTGGCTGCTCAGACGGGGTGGGGCTGCGGGTTCCCCACGATGGCCGACACAGCCTTGCAGGGCACGGGGCCAGCAGAGACCCCACACCGAGGACGCCTACCATAACGGCTGAGAGAGCGGGTGAAGGTGAAGGAGTTGGCCATGTTGTAGGCTGACACTTGTTTGGGCACCAGTGCCACCAAGGAACCATCTGTCACCTGCAAATCCCAGAGACAGAGAAGGGGGCGATGCAGGAGGCCGAGAAGCCAAGGGGCCCGAGCCACCGCCTACCCTGGCCTGGCAGGGCACGTGTGGGGCGGCTACCCAAGGGGGGCCTGTGGCGCGGGGGCCAGAGAGGGGAGGGGACCCCTACTCCTGTGGCCTCGGGGCAGGGCCATGGCTCACAAGGGCCCTGGGCGTGAGGGGACCTCCGGCTCCTCACCTGGTAGTGGGCCAGTGAGTTGACCCTCTTCCAGTCACACTCGATTTTGGTGGTGACATCCTCGTCCTGGAGAATGATGCGGGCCATGCGGCCCTGGCGCCACTCTGCGGGCCACAGGCAGCTCTGAGGTCCTGCTCCACGAGCCCTGGGACCCTGGGCCCACTGCCCTCAGAGGACAGAGCTCAGGTGGGGAGAGTGAACGCCAGCCAAGGTAACGTGGCCACAGGAGGTGGGGGGGCCCAGGAGGAGAGGGCAGGGGCCTCACCTAGGTCCATGTCTTCAGCTCTGGGACGCTGAGAGTAGGGGATGCCCTTGTACACAGCATCTAGCAGCTTGTCTTTGGCCTGGGTGATACTGTCACAATTGAGAACCTTCACCGGGACCTGAGCGCTGCCCTCGCTCTCCGGGCACACGCAGTGCAGGGTCTGAGGGCGAGGGGGACCACAGGGTGGGTCCTGGGTGAGGCTTCCCCTCAGGCCCGATACCCTGCGCACCTGGACCCCCACTCACCAGCGTCTTGTAGTCGATCTGCTGGCGGATGAGCTTGTCCTCGCTCAGGGAGTAGCGCGCCTCGCCTGTGATGGCGTCGATGGGGCCCTTCTCCATCTGCTGCTTGATGGCGCAGTAGAGCAGGAAAAGCGGCTCCCCGGCGCACTCCTGCAGCCAGGGCCGGGACACAGCTTGCCGCCCGCCTGCGGCCGGCTGCTTCCTCACGTCCCCTCGCCCCCCACCTGCCCTTCGAGCGCACGCACCTTCAGAAACTTGTGCAGCAGGAAGGTGAACCAGTTGGTGAGCATCTTCTCAGCCACGGACTCGGTCCTAGGGTGAAAGGGGTGCTGGGGCCGCGGCCGGGCAGGGCAGGGCTGGACTTCCGGGGAGGGCGGGGCGGGGCGGGCGGAGGGGCGGGGCGGGCGGAGGGGCGGGGCGGGCGGAGGGGCGGGGCTGGACTTCCGGGGCGGGGCGGGGCGGGCGGAGGGCCCAAGTACCTGCGCAGGAGGAGCTTTGGGTGGTTCTTGCTCTCGAGGTTCTTCTCGATGAGGTCCGCCAGCAGTTGCTTGAGCAGCCCCGTGGCATAATCGAGGCGGCTCTGCAGGGCCACCATAGTGAGCGAGGCCACAGTGCCACGGTCGCGCATGGAGAAGCTGCTCTGAGCCTCCAGGGTGTGGATAAAGGTGAGCACGAAGGCGCGGCTGTGCAGCAGCTGCCCAAAAAGACGCAGGGCCTTCTCGACATTGGGGGGTGTCTGGGGGCGGGTGGGGGGGACAGGGCATCTCAGACGGCGGAGGTGGCCCTGGGGGTGACAGGGCATAGGCAGGCAACAGGGGGCACTCACATCCAGCTCCTTGAGCACCGGGTGGGCCTCGATGCCCGGGAAGAGCACACGCACGGCGTAGGTCCGGTAGTCCAGGAAGGGGATCTGCACGCCATCCATGTGGTTTGTCAGCTCGTTGATGTCTGTCTGCAGCTCAGCGAAGGCTGGGGAGGGCCGGTGAGAGGCGGTGAGCAGAGAGGGAGGAGGGAGCCCCTGCCACCTGCCCCACCCCCCACCCTCACGCAGGCACCTTCCTTGCATTCCAGGGCCACCCGGGACTCCAAGTTGTCCATCTGGAGCTGGAGGCGCTTGAGGGTGCGGTCGGCGTCCTGAGTCTTGCGTTTGTAGGCGACCAGCACGGCGGTGATGGCCAACAGCAGGAGCGCGCCCCCCGCCGCCAGCCCCACCACGGCCGGCAGGCTCAGCGCCCGGTCGGCCGTGATGTGCAGGGTGCCCAGCCAGAACTCCAGGCCGCCCACCAGCACCTGCAGAGACAGGCGCCGTAAGCTGACCCGCACCCCCGCCCCAGGCTGCTCCGGCAGCCTCCCTGCCCCCTACCCACCATGACCGGCTGCCGGCCCGTCTGGCTGGGGGAGTCGCACAGGAGTTGCGTGTCCGAGACGGTGAGCGTGCACGGCTGGCCCCCGATCAGCACCGTGTAGTTGAGGCGGGAGCTGCCGGCCGCCGCAGGGATCAGATTCTTGCCCTGCAGACGGAGAGCGCTGCTGGCCAGGGCTCCCCACCGCCCTGCCCCTCCCGCCCTAGGCGCCCACCACACTGGCACCTTCAGCACTACGTGGGAGCCGGGTTTCACGTCCAGGACCCCAGAGGGCCCCAGTGGCTCGAAGCTGGGGTCGGGGTAGTAGGTGAAGGAGGACCGGTTGAGGGAACGGGCCGTCTGCACGTGGTCCAGCAGGAAGCCGAACTCGTCAGGGTGCTCACCCTGGGCCTGCGGCTGGGGCCGCCCCAGGAAGATGCCAGGGGCCTTACACAGCATGGCGGTGTCATTGATCACCTGGCACGTCTGTGGGGACAAAGGCGGGCAGCCCAGCACGTGAGGCCACAGCGGGCAGAGGGTCAGGGGTGGGATGGCAGCAGCTGGCACTCACGTTGGTGGTCTCGATGCCTCGGTACTTGGCCCGGACCCGGGGCTCCTGGACCGTCAGCAGGTGGGTCCCACTCACGGTGATGGAGGTGCTTCCACTAGGTATGGGGGTGAGGGGCCTCAGGCTTCCTCCCCACCACCCTGAGCCCAGCCCTGGAGCGTTATCGAGGCTGCCACGGGAGCCCAGGGCCTCCCCAACCCTAGGTCACCTGGTCACCAGGCAAGGCCCGGGCCGGGCACTCAAGGACCTGGCCCCCAGCCTCCCCTCTGCCAGCCAGGCCCCATTCTCCCGAGGGCGTTACTTGATGATGCTCCAGGTGGGCTCGAGGTGAGTGACGGTGGGGTCCTGGGTGTAGGTGTAGAGGACACCGGGACTGGAGATGTTGGCGCGGTCGATGGCCAGGGTGATGGAGGCCTGGCTCGGACCCAGGGTGGAGACAGGCGAGACGCACACGATCGCTTCAGCATCCCTCCTACGCCAGCAAGCGGGGACTTGGAGCAGGCTGCCCAGGGCTGCCACCTGCCGGCCCCACGGCCCCCACCTGCAACACTCACCTCACGAACTGGCACTCGCCGTCTCTCACGGTCACTGTGACTCTGCTGCCGGCGTCCAGAGAATGACCGGAAATGGTGATCCGCGTGCCCCCCGAGGCCGGGCCCCGACTGGGACTCACGCGGTCGAACGTGGGCGTCTACGGGAGAAGCAGCCCTGAGGGGAGTGGGGAGACGGCGGGCGCCCAACAGGGCCAGGACACAGCCCCCGCCAGGAAGGAGTGGGAGAGGGAAGGGGGCGGGCAGCCCACGTACCACGAAACTGTAGAGCTGCTCAGAATGCGTGCGGAAGTCAGCCGAGCAGTCGCCGATGCAGAGCTCCGCAGGCCCTGGTGGCGGGCTGGGCACCAGCGACTCCTCCATCTCACACACGATCCTAGGGGTCGGGTCAGGTCGGAGGTCAGGCCCGGGCGCCCGGCCACAGGCTGCGGGGAGGCCCGGCGCCCGCACAGCCGCACTCACCTCTCGGCACTGACGTACTCGGCGGGGATGGAGTTGCAGCGCACGCCAGCCACCCGCAGGCCCACGTCTCGGGAGGTGAGGCCCAGGTTCTCGCCCACGATGGTGATCCGGGTGCCTCCCTCCTTGGGCCCCATGAGCGGGTGGATCTGCGGAGCGGGAGGGGAGGCGGGAGGGTGAGCCGAGGCAGTGGGTACCCAGAGGGCGGCGGGTGGTGGGGAGGCCGACCTGGGCAATGCGGGGGTGGCTGCAGCGAGCGCCCTTCTGGTTTGGGTGCATCCAGTTGGTCTTGGGGGCCGGGCAGTGGGCCCGCAGCTGGCACCTATGCTCCGAGATGCACCAGCCACAGTTGAAGCGAGGGTCAGCCTTGAGGCAGAGGCCACAGCTGGGCCGCTGCGCCCAGCACTTGTACAGGAGGGCTGTGGGCACATAAGGCGCCGCTGGGGAGCAGCTACGGGCCCCGACGAAGGGTGCCCCTGTGGGCCCGGCCCCAGCACGTGCCTTCACCCCAGGAGGCGAGCTCCTCAGCCCCATCCCGCCGGTCACCTCGGAAGGTAGCGGGCTTGTCGATGGGGAAATCTCCATCCCAGACCACGGAGAAGTCCAGCTCGGTGTCACCGTGCTCATCACCTTCATAGGAGTACTGGGGGAGAGGGACCCGCGTGACCCCAGGGAAGGTGCACAGACCGCCCCTCCCCCAGCTCAGAAATCCCCAGCAGGAGACTCAGAAGGTCCCTGGCCACTGTCAGCTGAGGCTTCTAGAAGAGTCTGCTGGGCACAGATCTGCACCACGCCCAGCCCCGCACGGCCTGGACCCCCGAGGGAGGCGGGGCGGGTGGGCCTCACCGAGGCGTTCTGGCATTGCACGCTGCTGCTGTTGAAGCGGACGGCGGGCACCCGCTGCTGCCGCCCCTGCACCCGGACCACACACTCGTAGTTCTTCTGGCCCGACTGGGGCTGCGGCAGGTTCTTGGCCCGCAGGGTGAGAGGCTGCATGACGCCTGCTGGGATCAGGAGGTCCCCACTGGGCAGGATCTCAGGGCAGCCCTGAGAGGAAAACGCCCATCAGCCAGCTGGGCTGGCCCCCGGTTAAGGGGGCTCCAGGAAAACCCCAAGACCGAAGGCTGAAAAGCCGGGGGTCGGCCGGCGCAGAGCCCAGCCCCCTCGCGTGTGGCGCCCGCCTCACCTCGGGGCTGTGGACCCTGCCCTCCTGGAAGGAGCACTCGTGGGGGTGGCTGGTACACACGTGGCGGTACTTACACCAGTGGCAGGGGTAAGGGCTGCCGACGCAGGACGTGCACCTAGAGGGGAGAGGCTTCAGAAATCACGGAGAAGACCGGGCCTGGCCCCTCACCGTCCCACCTGCGGGACACACGGGGAACCAAAGGCAAAAGGCACCGGGGCCCGCCTGAGGCCTACACGACACCGCGAGCAACAGAGACACGGGAACAGGTGTCGGGGGCGGGGGGCCAGTACTCACGACTGGAGGGCGCTGCAGTCGTAGAAGACGAAGTCAGCCCCAGCAAAGCTCACGCCGCTCTCCTTGGAGAGCAGCTGCAGCTGCACGGTGCGCGCGGCCCCTGCAGCGAGCCCAGGGGAGCCACACGTGAGCCGTGGACGGAGAGCAGCCCTGCCCCCCCGCGGCCCAGCCACTGACCATGCCCCCGGGTGAGAGCCCGGAGCTCCTGCAGGGAAGGCGAGGAACAGTGTAACTCTCCAGAGGGCAGCAGGACGGCCTCGCTCTCGGTCACCTCCTCAAAGGCACAGCTCACGCCCGCACTGAGGTCCGGCACGTTGCTTACGGCCACGGTCAGCTGGGGGAAGCAGAGGGCCCAGGGCTGGGAACGCCCCCAACACGTACGCACGGGCCTCTACACCCGCACGCTCCGCACCACTCACCTGCACCCCAGGCGATGTCACCGACACGTTGTTGGGCCGGACCCGCACCTGGACACACTTGCTCAGCTCCTTGGCGAAGCCACGCGGGGCTGAGGCGCCTGGACAGGCCCCGTGGCGGCAGCATCTGCGCGGGGTCAGGCCAGGCCCATCCCACAGCTGCCCCGGCAAGGCCCGGAGCGGGAGTGCAGCGGGGGCCTGGGGGGGACGGAGGGGACAGCCGGCCCAGCCCACGGCACCAGGCAACCACATGCCTCGGCCTCATCCCCTGGGGTCCGAGGGATGTCACTCGGGGTAGAGGTTCCACCCGCTAGCTGGAGAAAGTAGGAGGGCAGGGAGGGGGAGGCCACAGGGGCACAGCTCGGGGGAGCGGGCACTTGGGCGGCTCCTCACCTGTGATGCAGCACGCACCACCCACAGTGCGGGTCCCCCGAGCCCAGGCAGGCGGCGCAGCTTGGGTACCGCTCGCAGGTCTCCACCGGGAGCTGGCTCACCTGGGGGCAGCCGTGTCAGCACCCGCCCCACCCCCGTCCCACCCCTGCCGCACCACCTGCCGGGCCCACCTGCTTCTCGCTCAGGAGGTAGACGTGCCGGTGGTCCGGGCTGAAGAGCAGGTCGCGGAGTATGGGGCTGCCGTCCACCACAGGCACCGTCTCGTACAGGTGGGCCTCCTGAGAGCCGTCGACCCGTACCTGGGCCACGAGACCAGCCACCTGACGCCACAGCAGCACCCCACGCGCCCAGGCGTCCTATTCCCGAGCCAGGGACCCAGCCTGCCCGCCGCCCCCTTTCTCACAGACCAGGGAAGGAGGACGCCAAGGCTGCCCCCTGGAGGCCCTTGGGTGTGACACAGCCAATCCAAAAAGGCTCCCAGGACATAGAGAGAGAGATGAGCGTTGCCTAGAGTTGGGGGACAGGGAAAGTGTGAAAGCTAAAAGGGAAGGGATTTTTAGGATCATGGCAACATCCTGGAATGAGATAGCGGTTATGCTTGAGTAACTCCGCAGACTTACTGAAATCACTGAGATGTATGCTCTAAACGGGGGGAGGGGGGGTTGTGACACGGCACTTACACCCCAATAAAGCTGTGACAAATGCAAGACGGGGACCAGGAGGGAAGCAGACCAGGCCCCGAAAGCTCGGTGGCTCCCTTCACAAACCTTCCCCCGGCCACCCCAGACCTCCCCCAGGGACAGCAGGAAGGGAATGTGGCAGCTGTCCTGACTCCTGTCCCTTCAGAACACCCTGGAACAGGAGCAGCTGCGGCCCTGCCGGCACTGCAGCCCCCGTGCCCATGAGGGGACAAGAGAGCAAGGAGGGTTAGGTCCACATCTGTCTCCTCGTTCATTCGACTGAGGACCCAGCAACGGCGGCTCCTGCTCTCCCAGCAGGGAGGACC
Source organism: Phocoena phocoena (assembly GCF_963924675.1). NCBI lineage: Eukaryota > Metazoa > Chordata > Mammalia > Artiodactyla > Phocoenidae > Phocoena > Phocoena phocoena. The sequence goes on along the minus strand of NC_089240.1, from coordinate 128,917,413 downwards.
GGAGGTGGGCCCGGTCTGCCCGCAGAGCCACAGGAAGCCAGTGATTCAGGCCACGGCGGGCGGTGGCACTGCAAGCATGGGTGGCTGAGAGGCCACCCGCGGAGCACAGCTGGGCTCCTGGGTCCCAGCCTGGGAAGTCCCCTTTCCCCCAGGGGCCAGGCCCCATCCAAGGTGCTGCAGGGCTCAGCCGCACGTTCTTGACCCCAGCCCTCGTCTGCATCTCAGTGCGCCCTGACGCCCACATGCCGAGCGTTCCGGGGCTCACCTTCTTCAGACTGCCGCTGCGGGTGCCGATGAAGACCACGGAGTGCTGCTGGTAGGGGTAGGCGGCCACACTGGCCATGCCATCAGTACTGTCGGCTAGCAGGGGCAGCCCCTCGATCACGTGCAGGCCGCCCAGCGGCTGGTTCAACACCAGCCCGCAGAAGTTTCCATTTATCTGCATGGGCTGGTGAAACAGGAGGAGGACGCATGAGTAAGAGCTTGGGGGCACCAGCTGGACAGAGGCCATTAATGAGAGCCCACGTTCTAGGAGGGAGCAGAATCTGGAGCTCGCTCCTTAGCAGCTAAGACCAACCGTTTGCCCCAGGACCCCACAGGAAATCGGGGGCTGAGGAGGGAGGCGAGCAGGCGGCAGCAGGGAGAGGTGGTGGGTAGGCAGGCCGGGGAGGAAAGACAAGCAGCAGGGGCAGGGGGGGGAGGACGGGGGCGGGGGACCCCGGGCTAAGCTGTCGTTCCCAAGACCGAGCCCAGGCTGGCACACGTGGCGGCCCATCAGCTGCCGTACGACACCCAGGAAGGGGCAGAGGGCCCGGCCCGGGGGCGGGGGTGGGGGCGGGTGAGGGCTCACGGTGTTGATACAGGGCAGCTCCTTGTTCAGAAGCCAAGGCAGGGCCAGCGTGCCCTCCCCACGGTAGCAGGACTGGATGCGGCGCCGGATGTGGGCGTTGATGCTGCTGAGGGTAAAGAGGCAGAGGATGGTCTGCCGCGGCGGGCTGGCCCGGTTCTTCTGGCCCTGAGAGAAGATGGTGAAGAGGACGTCCTCGTCGGCCGGCACACCCAGGGCCTGGGCCAGCAGCAGGCCGGGCTTGGCCAGGTGGGCGCTCTGCACCAGGCGGTACTCCACGCCGCGCCAGGAGCAGCCGATGGGGAACTCCACGTACGAGTAGAACTCCAAGTCCCCCGAGCACATGCGCACGATCTTGGACGTGAAGAATTTCTCGCCTGCCGTGTCCAGCAGTGTCTGCTGGGTATCCAGCTGCAGTGTCAGGAAGTACACGAAGGAGGCGCTCACAAAGCCGTAGACGTAGTAGATGTCGAAGGCTGGGTACAAGGACAGCGTGTCTGAGGGGATCTTGATCTGGGAGGAGACGAACTCGTCCTGGTACACCTGGGGAGCAGGTGGAGGACACAGCCTGGGACGAGGCCTAGGTCCACCCTCGACCTCCCCAACCATGGCCCCTGGGCCCCCGCCACCCAGCCTGGCCCTGCGCCCACAACATGGCCCCCGGGGGTCTTCCCTCACAGTCTCCCTGCCCCTGACCCACGTGGTCACAGGACCCCAGGCCAGAAAGGCTCCAGAGGCAGAGCCAGGACAGAGTGAAGGCAGGAGGGCACGGGAGCTGGCTCTTCAGAGGGGCGAGAAGGGAGGGGAGGGGAGGGGAGGGGAGGGGTTGGGGGCCGGACAGCGGGCGAGAGCCCGGGCAGGTGGGCGGGCTCACCCACCAGACTGAACATGTCGGCACCGTCCTCGTCGCCGATGAGCTTTCGGGAGCTCAGGGTGGGGAAGTACTCAGACTTGCCATCCACGGCGGTGCCCACGAACAGCTTGCTGGGCCCCTGGCCCTGCTCCACGATGACGCCCGCCATGGAGTCCGGCTCCTGGGCCCCCGACAGGTAGTGCTCCTTGCGGTGGTGCGGCTCGCCCAGCTTGAAGAGGTCGTCCAGGCGCAGGAACTGGCAGATGCCCTGCCAGATGCTGCCGCAGGCCACCAGGCGGCGGGCTGCGTAGTCTATGAGCAGCAGCTTGTTCACGTTGTCCACAGGCGCCAGGCGGTGGGCACAGACACGCATGCTGGGGGGTGGGTAGCAGCGAGCGTTGTCCTCGATGGGCCCCGTGACGTGGACCCGCAGCTCGGTCAGGTTGGGGGCCAGCTTGAAGACGCGATTCACCGCACCCACAAACACCTCCCCGGTCACCCGGTGCACGGCCAGATGGGTGAGCGAGGTGTCCGTCACTGAGAAGGCAGGGAAGGGCGTGCTGCCACCCAGGGCCCGCCCCACGGCAAGGAGGAACAGCAGGAGGAGGCCGACGGCGGGCATGGCCAGCAGCCGCCCCGGGGGTGGGCCTGAGGAGAGACGGGGAGTGCCGGTCAGAGGCCCCCCGGCCCGGGGCGCCCAGCCTGGCCTAGGGCCCCCAGCAGGCCGAGAGCCACGCCACAGAGGGTGGAGGCCAGTCGCCCACCACCATACCAGAGCCCCAGATGGCGACCACGGCTGGGAGAGAGGAGGGGCCTCCGCCAGGGCGCACAAGTGAGCAGCGAGCACAGGCAGACTTGGGGGCCATCAATCATCCCCCCACCCACTGCTGGAAAGGAGCCAGGAGGCCTCGCCTCAGCTGGGCCACACCCAAGGGGGCAGCAGAGCCAGATGCTAGGAAAGGCAGGGTGGGGGGCCCTCCAGGAAGGAGAAGCCAAACACCAGATCCCAGAGCTGAGGGTGGCCAGCCGCACACAAGAGCAACCCAACCGTGGGCAAGCCAAGGCCACAGACGTGCCTCACACCCTAGCTGGGGAAAGGATGAAAAGGTAGGGAGAGAACAGTCGCAAATTGGTGTCAGGACACCACCCCAGGACAGAGGTCTGAGGCATCAAAGCCTGAGGCCAGATGGGAACCAGGGCTGCCACTTCCACCTTCCTGGCCCCGGCTGCCTCCTCGCCCCAGGGGCCTCCGTCTGCTGGCTGTCCAGGAGGAGCCTGCCATCTAGCCTACCGGCTGGAACACAAAGCCGAGTCGCCTGCCCCCAGAGCAAAGCACAGAGACAGACGTAAGTCAGGCTCAGCTCAGGTACAGCCAGACGGATGCCCAGGCAGCCCTGCGCGGCTCTCCCTCCAAATCCACACGTTACCTGGGGAAGGGGAGATGCAGGGGGGCCCAAGGAGCCCTATGGAAGGGGAGCAGCATTCTGAAATACAGCTGAGACTTTGGGGAGACGGGGTGGGGGACCACAGGAGCAGTACTAGGCTTGGCTGGGTCTTCACCCCTAGGCCACACCCAGCCCTCGGCCAGCTCCAGGCAGCAAAGACAGCAGAGAAGTGTCGTGGCAGCCAAGGGGGCAGGGCTCAGCGATACCCTCTCAGTGCCCAAGCCCCAAGGGAGACACAAGGTACTCAGCTCAGGGAGGGTGCGGGGAACCAAACCAAGGCAGCAACCAAGGAAAGGGGGGAAAATGCATTTGCTAGAACAAGGAGAAGACCCAGCTTGGAACTGCAAAGTTTCAGCTCAGGCTGATCATCTCTCTGGGGCTCTTTTGTCAGGTCCGCATCCTGGATCCTTAATGCAAGAGCCAGAGAAGAAAGGAAGACGGAGAAGGGAGGCCTCATGCCACCCTCACCTCCTCCACACCGCACAGGAATACAGGCCTAAGAATGGGGATGGGACAGGTCGGGAGGGAGACCTGGAAAGGCAGAATCTGCAGCCCAAGTGCCCACCCCAAACCTCAGCCTGTAACCGGGAGCCTCAAGCATCACAGGCACGCCCAGCCTCTCTGCTACGGCCCTGCCAGCAGAGCCCGAGGGTGGGGACAGACCCTCGCAGAGACCCGGCTCTAGCGCCCGCGCCCCAACGCCCCGCGCGGTGCTGCCTGCCCGGCTCGCCCTGCCCCCACCAGGGATTGCCCCCCCACCCCCGGCAGATCCACGAGGACCCTAGTGGATGGAGGCGCCGCAGCGGTCCTTGCAGGGGCCGCTCCTCCGCCACAAAGGGTCCCCGTCGGGCCGGGGGCTAGCCGCGGACGGACCGTCCCTACCGGCGCCGGGCACGAAGGACCAGTCAGGCCGGCGCCCGAGAGGCAGGGGCAGGGCCCGACCCCTTAAAGGCCGAGCCGAATCCCCGCGCTGCCGGAGCCCAGGGCCGCTGAGCAGGCCGGCCCCGCACAGGCGGCGGGGGGATGGAGGCCACCTACCTGTCCCTCCGCCGCCGCTGGCTCCGGGTGGCCGCCCGCCGGCCACGTGGACGCGCCCTCGAGCCCCACACCGCCCCACTCGCGCGCCCCCGCCGCCGCACCCCTCGCCTTACACGCCGCGCGCCCGCGCCGCCGCCGCCGCCGCCCACACACTGGGCCGGCCCGCGGCCGCCAGGGCCTTTTAAACCCGGACCGTACCACCGCGCCGGGCGGGGGCGCCCAGGGAGGGCCGAGCGGCAGGGCTCGCGGGCGGCGGCCGCCCCTCCCTGGGGCCAGGAGAGGCCCAGTGCTTAGCCCGGGCCCCCGTGAGCGGCCCGGGTCCCCGCCCAGCGAGCCGACCCCCCTCGCGCAATGGCCGCGTCCGCGGCGCGCGCCTCTCCCCCGCCACCCCCCGCCCCGGGCCGCCGCCTCCCGCAACCCTGGGACCCGCGCGCGCCCGCGCCACACACCCCCTAGGACCCGGGGCACGCGCAGACCCCGCCCCGGTGCTCGGAGGCGCGCCCGGGGCCACCTGCCGCCGGTGCGCGGCCTCCGGTGTCCCAATCCTTAGGGCGCACACCAGCCGGGGACTCGCGGTCCTGGCTCAGGATACTCTCGCCCTGACGGTCCTTAATCCGGAGGGCCCGCGGCTAATAACATGCAGATGCTCAGCACGAGGACTTGAGGCTGTCGGCCATTTACACCTGGCCCCTTCCCCAGCCAGCCACCGCAGCCCTGAATCGGAGGTTTTCATTCCCTTGGTTTCCTTTTCTTTTCTTTCTTTTTTTTTTTTTGGTACGCGGGCCTCTCACTGTTGTGGCCTCTCCCGTTGCGGAGCACAGGCTCCGGACGCGCAGGCTCAACGGCCATGGCTCACGGGCCCAGCCGCTCCGCGGCACGTGGGATCCTCCCGGACCGGGGCACGAACCCGTGTCCCCTGCATCGGCAGGCGGACTCTCTACCACTGCGCCACCAGGGAAGCCCTCCTTTTCTTTTTAAACAGATTTATTGACCTATAATTCATCTGTCACCCTTGAAGCAAGCCCCCATATACCCCTTAGTAGTCCTCCCGGTCTGCCCCATATGAATTTTAGGATGAGCTTGTCAGTTTCTGCAAAAAAGCCAGCAAGAGTTTGATAGGGATTGAATTGAATCTGTAAATCAATTGGAGAGTGTTGCCATCTTAACAAGATTCTTTCCATCCATGAGCATGGGATGTAATGATTAACTTTATGTGTATTAATTTCAACTTGGCTAGGCTGTAGTCTGCAGTTCTTTAATCAAACTCTCATCTAAGTGTTGCTGTGGAGGAATTTTGTAGGTGTGGTCAACACCGACAATCGGTTGACTTTAAGTAAAGATTACCCTCCATAATGTGGGTGAGTCTTGTCCACTCAATTGAAGGCCTTAAAAGCAAAAACTGAGGTTTCCAGGAGAAATAGATATTCTGCCTCAAGAATGTAATGTAGAAGTCCTGCTTGAGGTTGCAGCTTGCCGACCTGCCCTACAAATTTTAGACTTGCCACCTTGTCAGCCCTCACAATCTCATGAGCTAATTCCTCAAAATAAATCGTGTGTGTGTGTGTGTGTGTGTGTGTGTGTGTGTATCCTGTTCTGTTACTCTGGAGAACCCTAACTAAATATTTTTCCATTTATTCAGGTTTTCTTTTTTTTTTTCATTTATTCAGGTTTTCTTTATTGTCTTTCAATGACATTGTCTAGTTTACAGTGTACAAGTCTTGCATTTCTATTGTTAAATTCATTCCTAAGTATTTTATTCTTTATAATGCTATTGTAAACAAAGTTGTTTATTGCTATGGTATAGAAGTACGATTGATTTTTGTGTAATGACCTTTCGTCCTGCAACTTTGCTGAAGATAGAGATAGTTTTACTTCTTCCTTTCCAATCTGGACGCCTTTTACTTCATTGTGTTGCCTAATTGCCCTGGCTACACCCTCCAGTCAATGTTGGATAGAAGCGGTAGCTTTCTTTTTAACTTTATAGTTTGAAATTATTTCAGACTTACAAAAAAGCTTTCTCATTCTCTCTCTCTCTCTCTCCCTCTCACTTGTGGGTGCATATGTGTTTATTATATATAAAAATAATATTTTTATCAACTGTGTCTAAGTAACTATGTCTGCATACAGCTTACCCCTCAGCCCCTAAATACTTCACTCAGTATTTCATAACCACAGCATAATTACCGTATAACTATTATGGACTCTTGCATAACCAAAGTATAACTGTCAACATCAGAAATGTTAATGTTAATACGATAATATTATTTGATCTAAGGTCTCATTCGAATTTCACCAATTGTCCTCATGATGTTTTTTCCGATCCAGGATCCAGTCTAGGATCCCACGTGGCATTCGTTCTCGTGTCTCTTTGGTTCCCTTTAATCTGGAACATCCCTCTGCTTTTCTTGGCCTTTCATGACATGGACATTTTTGAAGAGTGCAGGCCAGGTGTTCGGCAGAACGTCCTCAGGTTGGATTTGTCCGATGTTTTCTCAGGGTGCGATTTGGGCTGTGTGGTATTGGGAGGCTACCAGGCCCTCTCTGTGCTTCTTATCAGGAGGCAAGTGTTATTGTTTTGTCCCTTCACTGTGATGTTAACTTTAAGCATTTGGTTAAGGTGGTGACTGCCAGTTTCTCAAGTGGACAGTTATTATTTTTCCCTCTGTAACTAAAAAGCGGCTTGTAGGAAGATACTTTGAAACTAGGTAAATATTCTGTTTTTATCAAAATGTTACCAGTCATTGATAATTCTTGCCTAAATCAATGATTACTCTGATGGTTACAAAACAGTGATTCTTCTCCCTCCATGATCCCTCCTACGTTCATTCATTGGCGTTCTCCTGTCAGGAAGAGCTCCTCTGTTCATCTATCTATGTATTCATTATCAGGGTGGACTCGGGGATGTGGATTTTATTCGACGGACTGTAATCCATTATTGTTTTTTTGTTTTGTTTTTGTTTTTTTGGCCGTGCCACTCATGGTATCTTAGTTCCCAGAAACAGGGATCGAACCCCCATCCCCTGCATTGGAAGATGGATTCTTAACCACTGAACCACCAGGGAAGTCCCTTGGGTAGCTTTTAAAAAAAATTTCCCTTTATGGGAGTTCCCTGGTGGCCTAGTGGTTAGGCTTTCACTGCCGTGGCCCGGGTTCAATCCCTGGTCGGGGAACCGAGATCCCACAAGCCAAGAAGAGCACGGCCAAAAAAAGAAAAATCTTTCCTTTTAATATAGCTATGTTATTCATTTGAAATGCACTTGGGAGAATTTGTTTGTATTCAGTTTTAGCTTTTCCCCCCATCCTGTTGATTTTTTTTTTAGTATGTAAAATAGCAACATGTGTCCAGAAGTCAAAACTACATCAGAAGAGACACATCCAGAGCAGCACCACTCCCTCTCGCATCCCTATCACCCGGTTCCCTCCTACCCCTTTAGGTAACCAGTTTCATTAGTTGCCTTCTTTTCCTGTTTTCTTTTAAAATGAGCTTTATTGGGGTATAATTTACAGACAATAAATGACCCCACTTTAAGGGTACAGTTCAGTGAGTTTTGACAAATACATACCCCTTTCAACCACCCTCCAGCCAAGATACAGGCCATTTCCATCAGCCCAGAGGCCCCTCTGGGTTCCCTCCGCCCAGCCCCAGGTGGCTGCCCATCTGCTTGCTGTCACCATGAAGATGGTGAGCATCTTTTCACTTGTTTTTTTACCGTTTTTCTTAAAAAAATTATTGGAGTATAATTGATTTACAATGTTGGGTTGCTATTGCCATTCTTATTCGTCTTTTGTGACATTGTGTATTCAAATCTTTTGCCTGTTTATTGTTTCTCATTCGGCCACATGCACAGGGCATGAAGGATCTTAGTTCCCTGACCGGGGATCAAACCTGTGCCCCCTAGCGGTGGAAGCACAGAGTCCTAACCACTGGATCACCAAGGAAGTCCCTTTTGCCCGCTTTTTAAAATTAGGATGTTTGTCTCATTTTTATTGATTTGCAGGAGTTTACGTGTGTGTGTGCGCGCACACGTGCACACGTGCATGCAAAACATATCCTGGATACAAGCCCTCTGTCATAAAAATATTTTCTTTTCTCCAAGCCAGTGGCTTGTCTTTTCATTTTCATAATAGTATCTTTTAAAGAGCAAAAGTTTGGATTTTTGATGAAGTCTAATTTATCAGTTTTTCCTTTTATGATTGTTTTTTGTCTCCTGTCTAAGAAAACTTTGCATAGACCAAGGTCACAAAGGTTTTCCCCCATGTTTTATTTATATATAGTTTTAGTTTTAGCTTTTAGCTTTTAGGTCTACAGCCCATGTCAAGTTCATTTTTCTGTGTGGTCTAAGTAAGGCGTATAAGTTTCCTGTGGCTGCTGTAACAAAGTTCCACAAACTGAGTAGAGTAGCTAAAACAATACACATTTCTTCTCACCTTTTTTTTTTTTTTTTTTTTTTTTTTTTTTTTTTGCGGTACGCGGGCCTCTCACTGTTGTGGCCTCTCCCACCGTGGAGCACAGGCTCCGGACGCGCAGGCCCAGCGGCCATGGCTCACGGGCCCAGCCGCTCCGCGGCATGTGGGAATCCTCCCGGACCGGGGCACGAACCCGCGTCCCCTGCATCGGCAGGCGGACTCTCAACCACTGCGCCACCAGGGGAGCCTTCTTCTCACCTTTTAAGACGATAAAAATATTCTGGGAGTAGATAGAGGTGATGGTTGCACAACATTGCGGATATACTCAATGCCACTGAAATGTGCATTTTTAAATGGCTAATGGTTATTTTTATGTTATGTGAATTTTTCCTCAGCTGAAAAAATTTGAAAATAAAAAACAAAATCCCACAGTTAGAGACCACATGTGCCATCTCAGGTTGCATATGTCCCCCACCCCTTGAGGAGTGACAGTGCACTGTGCTCGAAGCCTGGGAACCAGGACTCTCACCTGGCGGTGGTGCTGCAAAATGGGAGGGGCCGGGGGCGGGGGAGTCTGCCACCGTCTGGAAAATTAATTATGCCTTCCCTGGCCGTCCAGTGGTTAGGACTTGGCACTTCCACTTCCGGGGCACGGGTTCCATCCCTGGCTGGGGAACTAAGATCCCGCAGGCTGCACGGCACGGCCAAAAAGTTTTAAAAAGATTTAAAACGGAGGAGGCTCTGTATGCACAGATCTGGAGAGACACGTAGGCTGCCTCTCTGACCTTTCCTCCCTTCCTCGCCTTCCCCTCTCTCCTTCCCTCCCTTCCACCCCACTCACCTCCAGCCTGCCTTCCTGTGCCAACACACCTGCTCCCCTCACCGCCTAGCCCACCCCCACCCCCGGCAAACACTAGTCCCCAGAAGCCTTGGTGAGCACTCACTGGCCTCGGTGACCTCGTGTAGTTCTAGAGCATCAGATAATAGCTGTCCCGGCAGCCCCCAACTTTCCTCTGCGGCCCCCGGACCTCTCCCCTGCACTCCACACTCACATGAGTTCAAGGTCCCGAGGAGAGGGCCCCCAGCACGACGGTGCCCTTCCTGGCAGGAGTGCTGGCCTGCACTGGCCTCCAGGCAGGAAGTACGGAGCCCAAGACTGCCAAGCAGAAAGCTGGCCCTTTCTCAGCCCTTTCTTAGGATAAGGGGCTCCTCCCTTGGGCCCCACCAACCATGGTGTCTTTTCCATCCCTCCAATGGCCACAGGGAAGGGGGTCTCCTCCCCTGACCGCCTCCCTGCCCCCTTGACCCTGACCCCAGACGTCTCCCTTCTTCCCAGCAACTTAGGGCTGTTTCCCTGACAGGACCCAAGATTGGGCCTCAAGGGGCTTGTTTTCCAGAGGCTGCCGGGCCAAAGGCGGCTCCCTCAAATCATGCAGTCTTCTGGCGGCTTCTCAAAGGGGGCAAGAGGGCGTTGGCGCAGGCCAGAGGATCCCCCCGCAGGGTTCCCGGAACCCAACAGAAAGCCCCATCGATTTCCTCAGAGTTGTTCCCCACATCCAGGACTTAGGGTCAGGCCTGGCCACCCCTCCCTGCTGTGCCCCAGGTGCCCAGGCCTATTCTACCCTCCTCCCTCCTCCAAGTGACCCTGGATGGCCCCGCCCCAGACACAGGGTAAGGAAGCCCAAGTGACAGCTCCTAGCTGCCAGATGGGCCTCCCCAGGCCACGGCTGAACAGGACAGAGGGCCCTGCCACAGAGGAGGGCACAAGAGCCTGTGTACCCAGCAAAGCCCGCCACCAGCGTCAGATCTGCACACTGGCCAGGGAGGCGGGGCCGGACCCAGAGCGGAGACGCTCCCTGCCGGCTGGGGTCTGTCCCCTGTCCCCTCTGCCAGGTCTCAGGCAAGGGGAATAAGGGGGGAGCAGGGGTGGCGAGCTTACCTTCCTCAGCCTCCTGGAGCTGGGCCCAGGGGAACCAGGGGAGCTGCCCGCCAAGGCGGGGCAGGAAGCAGGGAGCACACATCCCCAAGACAAGTTCCCCCCTTCGGGCCGTGACAGCGACCAGCCCCAGGGCAGCCTGAACAGAGCTGGCCGTGGGTGGGGTGGGCACGCAGGGAGTACAGGGCGTCCACAGTGGCCTTCCCGTGTCCAGTCTGGGGAGAGATGCTGTGACAGGGATACAGGGTGGCTGGGAGCCACAGGACAGCCGTGTCCCTTATGGAACGGGCAGCTAGGAGACACAAAGGAGCCCAAAGTCCTAGGCGGGAAGCACGGGGAGGAACGCCCTTCCTACCCACGTAGGTGCCGCAGTGGGGACGAGCTGGGCCTGCTGAGGCCCCAGTGGATCCCAAATATCCCTCCCACCCTCCCACCTCTGCCAAACACACGCTTTCTTGCAAGACACAGAGAGCAGAGATATTGTATAATTCCATTTATGTGAAACTTCCAGAACAGGCAAATCCATACAGACAGAAAGTAAACCAGGGGATGCGAGGGGCTGGGGGCAGCTGCTAATGGACGTGGGGTCTCCTTTCGGGGTGATTCACAACACTAGGTGAACGTTATGCTATGTGAATTTTAGCTCAATAAAAAAAGTCTTTAGAATAAAACGCACAACAGGTGCTCTAGCTCTGACGTGTGTATCTCTGTCATAAAAGAAAAAGGCGGTAAACACAGCACCAGGGGCAGGGGCTGAGCAGGCCCCGTCACGTCTCGGGAGCAGGGAGCCGGGCGCCTGGAATCCTGGGGCCGCAGGGAGGGCGCCGCAGGGAGCCGGAGGGGCTGGGGCTGCGCTGCTTCCACATCACCGGATCTGGTGCAGGACGAGGGGACAGAGAAGGAAAGGCGAGCTGAGCAGGGCCAGGCGGGCCTCCCGCCGGGCAGCCAGGCCAGCCCGCGCCCAGTGCTCGAGGGCTTCTGTACCGTGTACTTGTCCCACTTCTTCTCAGGGTCGTAGGGCTCCCAGCGGCTGGCGGGGAAGATGTGCTTGTTCTTCTCGTACCAGCTCCGCAGCACCACCTTGCCCGCGTGCGACTGAGGACGGGAGAAGGGCCGGGCGCTGCGGCTCAGGGCTCAGGGCCACGTGGCTGGACCCCTCCTACCCGCGCAGTGCCCCTGCCCACCGTACCTCATCCTTCTCCACGGTGGCATCACTGAGCAGCCGCACGTCATCGTGAACGTCGAAATTGAAGAGGGGCCCTGCAGGGACAAGGAGACAAGAGGCCAGGCCCCATCAGCTGCCGCCCCGTGACACGGGCAAGTGACCGGGGGGGCGGGGCCAGGCGCACTCACCGCTCTTCCCTCGTGCCTTGGTGACGATGAAGTCATAGAAGCTGTGGTGCTACGAGCAGAGGGCAGGAAGGCGACGGCAGGTGAGCCACCTCGGCCGCCTGCAAGCCGGGTTCCAGCCCTGCCCACCCGAGCCGAAGACCCAGGGCACGCGGGGCCCCCCTCGAAGCCCCCAGGTGTGCCACGGCCCGAGACCCTCCCCGCAGCCCCCAGAGAAGGGACTCACGTGGGGTATGATTAGGTCCTCCTTGATGTACATGAGCTGCTCCACCCCTGCCGACCTGAGGGAGGAAGGACCAGATAGCAGGTGGCCAAGGACATCGGGGCACCAGAGCCAGGAGGCAGAGGCCCGCGATGCTGGAAGGGGGATGGGTAAGGGGGCACGGCGCCCGGCGTGCCGCGAGCGGCAGCTGCCACCTGGGGTCCCGAGCGCCAGGGCTGAGGCTGCAGACTCCAGTGCACCCTGGAGTCTGTGCACCCGCGCAGCCCCACCTGAGCTCGCTGAAGTCTTTGCGCAGGATCTCGAGGGCCTTCTGCAGGAACTGCTGCATCGTGTTGCCCTTTTTCATCTGTGTGAGTGACCCAAGAAGAGGCAAGAGGGAAACCGTGCGGGGAAACCAACCGAGGAGTTGGGAAGGGAGGACGGAAGCCCGGAACCCTCCTCCCTGCTCCCCCCGAACCCCCAGGGGCCACCCATACCAAGGGATTGACAGCTCCTTCCCACCGAGGCCAAAGGAGGCTGGGCCCGAGGGGCGAGGGGCATGGGGCCCGGGGCGCAGGCCCCGCAGCGTCACCTTGACTGTACGCCGGTGCCCAGAGCCATCCCAGTAACTGAAGGTGATCTCGATCTCCTCACCTACAAAACAGAATTGCCCCTTGGCCTCCAGACCCCGGTGTCCCCACTCCCTGCCAGCTCCCTGGGGCTCGGGGCGCTGCCCAGAGCAGCGCTGGCAGGAGCGCGGGTGCGGCTCCCAGCCCCGGGCCACGCACATCCCGCTCCGGGAGCCTCACTCTTGATCTTCTCCTGCTTGGCTTCCCACTCCTGCCGCAGCTCCTCCCGGAGCCGATTCTCCTCCTCCTGGAAGAGAAAGAGGCAAAGGAGGGAGGCCCAGGGCTGCCCAGGGGGCACGCAGGGCCCCACTTCCTGAGCAAAAGCCTCTGCCAGGGCCGGGGGCAGGCCGCCTTTACCTCTCGGTCTCGGTCAGGCAAGAAGCTCGTGTCCACATCTGGGTTCTTCCCCAGTTTCCTCTTCTTTGTGGTGATCTCTGGAGCAAAAGGAAACACAAGAGTCAGTGGCACGATGGCCCTTGCCTCCGGGGCACCCCAGACCTTTGTCACCCAGGCCTCAGCTCAAACGCAACCTCCCTGGAGGCTTCTTGGACTGTCCTGGCCGGGACGCACAGCCCTCTTCACAGCACCTATAGAAACCTTTATGAGAGGCGCCCTTGCCAAGGGGCCTTCACCTTGGTCTCCACCGCCAGCAGCTGAGCAGGAGGCTGGCACCAAATTCTTGCCCCATCAGCTGTGACCTGGAGTGCCTCGGGGGACCTAAAGCCTCAGTGCCGGTGCCAGAGGGAGAGAAGATCCTTTGCACCAGAGGGGCAGGACATCCACATCTGACGTCTCATCCACTCTTCACGACAGCCTCAAAAGGTTACGACATTCCTTTTTACCAGGAGACGAAGCTGAAGCCCAAAGTCCTATGGTTGCTACTATCAGAACCCGCGGGGAGGAGGGAAGGAGAGGCCCCACTTGGGCTCAGGCCAGGCCTGACACCTTGGACTCTGCAACTCACTTTCCCCAATTAGGGCACAAATGAACGAGAACAGTGATTCTTTAACTTGCTGGTCTCGGCACCCTGGACGGTCTTACAAGTCACCAAGGACCCCAGAGAGCTCTTGTCCCTGGGAGTTGTAACCATTGACAGTCACCAAATCGAAAACTAAATCTGGGAAGTGCCAAAGACTCGAGAACATGAAAGCGTGCATTCTATCAGCTGTCGGAGGGAGGACGGCATACCATGTCACGTGACCTCTGGAAAAATCCACTGCACGCTCACGAAAGAACAAGAGTGCAAAAGGCCAAGAACGTCTTAGCACAATTATGAAAATGGTTTTGACCTCGCAGACCTCTCGAAAGGGTCTCGGAGACCCCCAGGGGTCCCTGGAGCACTCTTTGAGAACCGCCGACCTAGAAGACAAGCCCATACTCCAGGGCAGAGGTTCCAGCACCTGGACAAGTTACAAAAATTCCACGCCAGCTACCCATGGCCGGGCCCCGGAAACCAAACCTCCAGGGGGAGGGAAGCACCCACAAAGCCCCAGTGACACACAGTGAGGCTGAAAGCCTCCCCCCAGACCCGTGCTGTCCCAAAGGTGGCCTCTGCCGTACAGATGGACAGCTCACACCAAACGCAACTGACCTGCCCGTGGGAACATTTTAGATACCAAATATCACTAGTTACTGTTACTCAACAGTAGTGAGACTACCCCAGGGGCTTCCCCCCGGGGGGTGGGCAGGCTCTTCCCCCTGACAGCACTGGCCGCTCCCCTCAAAGCTGTCCCAGTGCCATCCCCTGCCTTGGTTCCCCAACACTGATCCCAGGCCACCACATGCTGGCCATCACGCTTTCTAACCCAGACCAGGCCTGTGCTGCATCCTCCCCGGTCCTCAAATGTGTCCACTTCTGCCCGCTCTGCTTCTAGGTACACTCATCTCTTGACTCTACGTGCTTCTCCACCCGCCTCTCTCTGGGTGCTAATGAGATTCCCCTCACCCTGAAGGCCCAACTCAGTTCTCCCCCCTCCCTTGGCCCCAGCGAGACACACGCTTCCCCGTGTGTCTCCCACCAGGACAGGGACGGCACCCAGCTTCTGTCCGTCTGCCTCGGCCCCGGCCTGGCCGTGAGCGGGTGCCCAGCACACAGGAGCCCCATGGTGACCTCAGCCTTCCCGAGTCGTTCCTGTGGCCCCTTGTTCCCTTGGGCAAGGCCTGCACTGTCCAGTGAGCAGCCGCTTAGTTTCTGCGGTTGGGTCAATTTATACTGAAATTATTCAAACAGAATTAAGTTTGGTGCCCAGCCACACGAGCCCCACACAGCTGCCCAGGGACCGCACAGCTGGTTCCCACTCAATCGGCCGCCAAAAGCGAGCCCCCCCACTCAACTTTGCCACGGTGAAGACTTGGCCCTTTCCCTCCTGCCCCAACTTGTGAGGTCCGGGACCCCGAATGCGGCGGGCAGTCAAGGCTGTTGGCAGAGGCGCTTCTTCACTTGCGAGCTGGACGCCAGGACAGAGCTCTGCCAGCGGGACCTGCCCCCACCTTCCCTCTCCAGCTCGTCATCGTCCATGGTCGCCTCCTCCTCCTCGTCGCCCGCCTCGTCCTCTTCCTCCAGGGTGAAGGACAGGCTGGAGATCTTCCGCTTGGCCTCCTTCTTGCGCTCCTTCTCTCGCAGCTTCTCCAGCTTCCTGCCGAGGCATGGGTGGCCGTCACGCATGTTCCCACCCCCGAGGCCCCTTCCCCGACCCAGAGCCACCTGTGTGCTCAGTGCGGGTCCCACTCCGCGCAGGCCCAGAGGAGTCCTGCTGGCCCGGGGCACTTCAAGTTCACGGGCAGGCAGGGATCTGATGATGAAAAAGGGTCCCCCCTCCCCTTCCACGTGCAGGACCAGCCTGACCCGCCCCCAAGCACGAGCTCCATCCAGAGGGGAAGGCCGCTGGCTGGGAGGAGACGACCCACAGCTGCAGCTCCTTCGACTGCTCCTTCTTGGCCAGCTGCTTCTCCCGCTCCTTCACCAGGGCCTCCTGCTTAGCCTTCATGTCGTTCAGGGTCACAAGACCTGCGAGGTGAGGAGACGCGGGGGCAAGAGGCGGTCACCCAGAGTCAGCCATGCAGCCGACCTCAGCCCGGGAGTGGGGACACAAGCGCTTTGCTCACCCACGGTGCTGGACTTGAGCTCCGCCTCCACGGCGTCATAGTGCGCAGAGAACTTCTTGTCAATGTTGGATTTCATTATGTTCTCCTGTCCGGGAGGGAAAGCAGCAGTGAGGGCCACCTGCCACCCCACCATGCAAGTGGGGACCTGGGTTCTAGTCCCAGGTGTGTCCCTAGACTCACTATGATGTGACCTTGGGAAAGACATGTCCCCTTCCCTTGACTGGTGGAAGGTTCCACGGGGCTGTGAGAGGCTCTTCCAGTGCCGAGGGAACCAAGTGGGGTTGTTTCCCCGTGCCATCTGTGCTGCTCCGGCCCCTCCACAGGTCCCACTGGGAACCAGAGCTCACTCAGTGGTTGGTGTTCTTCACGCCCAGCTCTTAAGCTGAAGCTCTGGAGACCCAAGGCAAGGAGTGCCAGGAGGGAGCAGAGAGTGGCTGGCGGCCTGGTCCCTCACCGAGCAATGCTGCTCCCTCCTGGCACCAGATGTTGCCAACAGCTTCCCACGAGGCCTCCTCACTCCAGCCCAGTCCCATCCCACTTGGTACCAAGTAGGTCCCTCTCTGGCCAGCAGCCTCCACAGGAGGTGGCCAGCAGAGAAATGTACCTCCGTCCCGCCACTGAGTTCGCACTGAGACAGTGGGGCTGGGGCACAAGTGTAAACCGAGGCAGCACCGGGCCTCAGCATGCAGCCACTTCCTTGGGCCCGGCTGCCACAGTACCTAAGGCCTGCCCTCCCCTTGCGCCGAGTCCCTGCTCTTCCACCGACTCTCCCCCAAAGGCCTAAGTGGAGGGCTCCTTCCTTCCTGACGGCCCACGGCCACTGGCCACTCACTGAAGCCCTTAGTGAACCGCGAGCACCCCAGACCTTCCTGCCTGCCTCTGTCCCATGAAAAGGGCTCCAGAATGAGTCCGGTGGATTGGCTGGGGCCCACCCTTCCTGATATCCATTGGATCTGGGCCTGACTCTCAGGGCTGAAGGGCCAGAGAAAGAATGCTCTGTGCCCTCGAGGATCGCCCCAATGCCAGAAATGTAACCACTGAGTGCGGCTCCTTTGGAGGCTTGTCACAGCCCACCTCCTCTCAGCCTTCTGCGCCCATTTTACAGATGAACAGACTGTCGCCCGCTCATTTCCGCCCCTTGCTAGAGATCGGCGAGCAAGGGTCCCACCCCCACTCGCCGCCCGCGCTCTGCTCCCGCTCCCCGGGGCCCCGCGCGACCCCGGGCTGCGGGAGCAGAGCGCGGGCGGCGGGCCGCGCGCATGCGCCGAGGCGCCCCGGCCCGGCCCGCACCTCCGCGATTCTCTGCTTCATCTGCTCCATCTGCTCGCGCTGCTTCTCCCGCTTCTTCATCAGGTGCATGGCGCGGCCCGCCTCGCTCGCGGCACCCTTGTACTGAGCCATGGCGGCGGCGACAGCGACAGCGGCCCGGCCGAGTCTCACGGGCTGCAACGGCTGTGGAGGCGGCCGTGCAGTCAACTGACCCCAGCGCCGTGACGTCGCTACCGGGGAACTCGCTGCCACCGCGCCCCGCCCCCGGCACGTGACTGCGTGCCGCCCAGCTCCGCCCCGCTAGCGGCCCCGCCCCGCCGGCCGCCGGAAGCTGGACGCCGCGGTCCCTCTCTTTATAGGTTCCCCATCAGTTCCTCAACAATAACCGCCGGTACGAGGCTGGGCTCCCAGTCCTGCTTCACCCTGTTGACCCCAAGGCTGGGCCTCCGGGCCCCTCACTTCCTCGATGTTGATCTCAGTCTAAGGGCAGATCCCCATCCCCTCGCTGCCTCCCTGCCTGAGGGCGTCCTGGTTCCCCCTGCTTCCTTGGCTTTGACTCCCCTCCCAAGACTGGGCCCCAGCCCCGCGTTTCCCCAGGCCATGAGGCTGGGCCTGCGCGTCTGCTTCCTCCACCTCAGCCCCCACCCCAGGCCAGACCCCTCTCCCTCGATTCCTCTCACATTGACCCCTTGGGCAGGGTGATGTGACCTGTTTCCTTCCTGATGGAGTCACCTCTTAACAGCCATCAGGAGCAAAGCAAAGCCCCACGCAGTCCCAAGCCTGGGTAGGAAAGCAGGACAGCCCAGGGAGCCAAGGCCCCGCCCCAGAGGCAGCTTTGGGGAAATAAAACGAACGGATCTGGGCTCAGGTTTCAACACAGTTTTATTGGGAGGTTTTGTTTTCTGTGAAATACACTAGAGGTTGGGGAAGGGGACACATTCACTTTGCAAGATAAGGGTTTCCCACCACTAAGGGGAAGGAATAGGGCAGGGCACACGGGGTTTGGATCCATT
This sequence comes from Phocoena phocoena, assembly GCF_963924675.1. NCBI lineage: Eukaryota > Metazoa > Chordata > Mammalia > Artiodactyla > Phocoenidae > Phocoena > Phocoena phocoena. The sequence continues at coordinate 128,899,319 of NC_089240.1, read as the reverse complement.
TTCCCACCTCCTTCTGCTTTGCTCACATGTCTTTTCTCTCTCAGCAAGTACCAGCAGACACAAAGACAAGAAACAAAAACCAAATCAACCTCCAATGGGGCCACACCCAAGCCCTCTTCCTTCCCAGGCTGCACCAGGGTCGCCAGGGTTAGGAAGGCCAGGCCAGGGTAGCTGCTCCACAGCCCCAGGCCGCACCGTGAGGCTGCAGGGCACAGTGCTCCCTTCTCACACAGGGTGGGCCGAAGTTAATAAATTAGAATAAATTATGGGGGTGGGGTAGGGAAAGGACTGCAACTTTGTGCTGGGAGGGCCCCTTCTCTCCAACACACAAGAGCTGGTGGGGGGAGGCAGGGGGCATCTCCAAAGGCCACTAGAGCAGGGGTAAGAGCGGTGGGGGCAGAAGTCAGCTTTTCCTCCACGTTCCTCCCGAACAGAGCAGAAGAATTAGGGGTGGGGGGAGAGACACACACAAGGAGAGGAACCCCCTTCTCCCAGGATAAGGAAGGGCCAAGAAAGAGGATACTAACCAACCCCCCCCGCCGCCCCCCGTCTCCCAAACCATCACTAAGGTTAAGGATTTGGTCAGTGAATCAATGAGGTGGATGACAGGAATGTGGTGGGGGAAGCAGAAGATGCTGGAAACGGGGGTGCCCAGCCACGCCCATCTCCCCAGCCCTTGAGGAGAACAGGCTCAGGTTGGGGCAGAGGGCACCAGGGGCTGGGGCGGGGGTCGGCAATCACTGGTCAGCTTCTCCGAAGACATCGTTCTGTTTGCGCTTCATGTTCTCAAAGTCAAAAGCGGAGCCTGCCATGCGCTTGTAGATGTCTTTGATGTCGTTGCAGGTTGTCTCAAAGTGTGTAGTGGCATCGTAGGAGCAGGAACAGAACACCTGGAAACAGCCAGCGCCCGGGGCCCGAGGTGAGCTGGGCAGGGGCCCTGGGCGGGCAGCCAGGAGCCGGGGCCGGGACAGGCTGCTTACCTGGCTCTCAGAACCATCGTCGATGGGCTCGTACAAGTCACTGATGGCCACAAACCTGACGGGCAGACGGAAGGGACGAGACAGGTCTCACAACCAGCCTTGCCCTCCCTGATGCCCACCCTCCGGCTCCTTGGCTCCCTTCCCCCCCCAGCTTCCGCCCCAGCCCCCCAGCCCCTCACTTCTGGTCAATGGGCTCCAGCAGCTCCAGGGCCGGCTCAACCTCCTTTTCGGGCTCTGCGGTCTCCACCGTGGTGCTGGCGATGGCAATGTACTTGCCCTGCGCGGCCACGTTGTGTGCGTAGGAGATCATGCACACGTAGATGTCTGTCCACAGGAAGGGCTCGGTTAACACGGGCACGTGGGGGGCCAAGCTCAATTTTGGCCCGCCCACCCTCCCCAGCCCTGCAGAGCGGGCAGCATCCAAGCTGCCACCCTCACGGAGGAGAAGAGGCCAAGCCAGCCAATGCCTTGGACCTCAGGTCATGGGGACTGCAGCGTGGGTCCCTGTTCTCCTACGGAGGGATCTGGCAGGGAGCCAGCCCCCAGGCTGAGGGGAAAGGCATGAGCCACACCGGAGAGAACACGTGACTTCCTCCGGTCCTACCTGACTTCCTGTTGACCTGGTTCTGGGGGATGATGATCTGGCAGGAGTTGGCATCATTGGTGTTCTTGATGGGGTGGCTGAGGACACAGATGATACGGATAACCTGGCCAGCCTTCCGCACGCGGTCTGGGACATAGCTGGGGTCACAGATCAGCTGCTTGCAGCGGGCCACCTATGAAAACACCAAAAGGCCTCGTCCCTATCTAATCACACCCCTCGGGGTTTCAGGGCCTGGACTCACGACGAGGGCTGGCAGCTCCGGCAGGACACTCCCACAACGTGCAGCTTCCTCCTGCGCCTCGGGGAGGGGGGCCCTGATACGCAGACGGCTGCCAACAGGATCGGCTACGTAGTCTTCTTCTGGAGCCCCGGTCCCCAGCCCGAGGCCCTCAGAGCCGAGCAGCAGCAGACCCAGCAGAGCCAGGGTCACTGGGAAGAGCACCTCTAAGGAGGGGGCGAACCCCGCCCAGACCGGCGTGCCTGCGCGGTGGGGACGGCTCACCTCTCCCTCGGACTTCACGCCCACCACCTTGCCGTTCTCCATGATGATGTCATCCACGGGTTTGTTCAGCATGTAGGTCCCCCCGTAGATGGCACTCAACCTGTGGTGGGGAGAGTGATGGTGAGGGCGCCCTCCCAGGACAAACGGGGACCAGTGATACTGCGCCACCCGCCCCTGCCAGCACGAGGGTGCAGAGAAGGTGGCCCCAGGCAGGCAGAGCTCAGGAGACCTGGCGGCCCTTCCCAACTCTGTCACAGCCACACACTCAGGACTGAACCTGGAGTGGTCCTTCCTCTCCGGGAGCTTATCGCCAGAATGTTCAGCGAAGGGCTAGCGTGAGGGTGGCTCCTCACGGAAATGTTCTGGGAAACAGAACGAAGGGCTCTGGAGAATCCGACTCGAGGTTTCCAGGCCCCGTGCCCAGTCCTAGCGCTGCCTGACTCAGGCCAGGAGCCAAGCAAGCCCCCATCTGTGGTTCTTCAACTCTGCACGTCAATACCCCACTCTGGCGTCACCACCCAAGGATGGTGTGAAATGAACTAGGACCACAGTGGGAAAGTACAAAATGCTGTGGAGGTACCCAAGGGGGCCATTTCCATCGTTGGCCTCAGTCCTTCTTGGGACCGCCAACTGACCGAAGCCACGCCCTTACCTTGCAAAGCCCTGGGGCAGCTCGCCGAGGCCATAGAGTGGGTACAGATACGGGCTCTTGCCATACCGGGCCAGGGACTCGCTGTACAACTTGATGCGGTTGATGGTCTCAAGACAGGGCTGGTCCAGGTAGCTGGGGGGATGGGTTCAGAAGAGGCTCCAACAGCAGGACCCCCAGTTCACCCCACCCAGGCACCAGGCCAGCCTTCCCACCACCCTCAATGGCCTGGGGAAGCCCACGGGTCAACTGTAGGGAAGGGACAGAAAAGGCGACAGGCAGGCGAGCACGAGGCTGAGTACGAGAGGCGTGGGCCGAGAGAACAGCAGGCAGGAGCAGGTAGGGCAGGGTGAGGGCCGGATGAGGGGTGGTCTGCCATGCCAGTTTCCCCTCACTCATCGGTGCGGTAGAGCGCCAGGGCATGGCCAGTGAAGTCGATGACATCCTGGCCCAAGTCAAACTTCCGGTAGACGTCACGCATGCTGGTGTTCTGGGGGTCAACGCCCTCGAAGGTCTTGGCGTCATTCTCATCAAAGTTTGCCACAAACACCAGAAACTTCCGGAAGCGCCGTTTCTCAAACATGCCCATCAGATCTGCGCGGGCAACGTGAAAACAACCGTTGCACCGCAGACAATGAAACTCTCCATCCCACCAAGCAGGCGGAGCAAGCGCGCACCCCGGCTCCCAGCTGACCCCCACGTGACCTCAGATGAACCCCCTCTGTGCTTCTTGGCCTCAGCTTCCCCATATGTACGAAGAGTGAGTCGGGCTGGACGGCTCTGAGGGCCCTCCCGGCTCCAACGCTTGGGGACGTTTCACTAATCGGGTGGAGCCCCTGTCAAAACCTGGAGTCTGTCAAGGACTCCACATCCCTTCCGCACGCGGACTCCCCTCCTGGCAACCAGTGGGAGGCATGGCCCAGGGCACAGAGGGATGACAGAGCAAGGGGCTTCTGGTACGGTGTGAGGAACGTGACCTTGGGCAAGGGGCGCCCTGCTCTGGACAGCGGCCCCGCCCCACGATTCCCTGGCTCAGGGGACCCGCACTCACTAGAAGCCAAGGCTTCAGTCTCGGTGGATGGTACTTTGTAGATCTTGCCCCCCTTGTAGACAAAGCTGCCCTCCACCACCTTGAAGTCCAGATAGCGTGTCACCTCTGTATACAGTAGCATCTTCACCAGCTGTCCTGCGGGGTGGTGTGGGCAAGGCAACAGAGTCAGCGTGGCTCACTCCAGAAGCTCTACCTGGTCTGGCTGCCCTTCTCTGGAGTCTGACCCTCCTCTGGTCATCCCAATCACCCCCCATAATCCCTCCTTCATCTCCCTCACCGTTGGCCATGAGGAATTTGGGGATCAAGTCAACGTTCCAGTCTCGGCCCCGGCCCATCGTCTCAGGGGGCCCCTCCAGCAATTGAAAACGCTTATACAGCTGCAGGCGGAAGAGAGAGACCGAGATGCGCCTCAAGGACGCCCCCTCCCGCCCCCACCCCCCGCCCAGAAAACCTGGGGAGCTGCTTCGTTCCGCACCCCACACGAGAGGTTAACAAGGGATGGGCCTGGGCCCCAAGCACCCTACCTCCTCCAGGGGGGTGATGGAGGAGCTCTCGCCCCCATAGTAGGGGTTCCGGTCCATATGCAGCACCTTCTTCCCATTCACGGACATGATACCCGACAGGATACATTCCTGGGCAAGGGGCGATGTTCACTGCACTCCTACCTGCCCACATTCCCACCAGCAGCCCTGATGTATTCCCCACCCCAACCCTGAGAGGAGAGCAAAGCTGGAAGGACTGTGCCCCAACGGACAGCTCCTTCCATCCGTGGCTGGTCGCCTTGCCTAAAATTGGGGGTGGTGCTTTATTTGACCACGGCTTCCTTTCGTATCATAACCTTGCTAGGCAAAAAGGTGAACAAGGAAGAGAGTATCCAGCAGACACACGCAGGGTCTTCCAGCAACCCAGATACCAAGAAAGTCATCTACCTACGTAGAGCCCCACAGAAAAGCAGATAAAACACAATGAACCACAGGGAAGACCTAGCTGCACAGCCAAAGGGACCCAAAAGGGAAGCGAAAAAAGGCTTAGTTAGCATGGTACTGAAATCCCAGGCCCCACCCTGGGCTGCTCTTTCCTCAGAGAGGAGCTCCTGACCGTGAGCCTTCCCAGCCACGGGAGGAGCTTCTGCACCCGACTGAAGGGGATGCATCTCTTAAGGCAGCAGTCCGAGGGGGTTTGGGGGAGGGTAAACACCCTCACCAGTCACTGTCATCAGCCCAAGGACAAAGGCTGCAAATACGACTCAGCCTGAGGTCTCCACGGGAAACCGGGGTGGGGTAACGGGAATGTGGTCACTGCCCCCACTGCTGCTCCTTCTGGAACATTCCATGGGTCCCCGGGCCCCATAAGAACCCGGGGAGGCGGGATGAGGGCCCATCCTGGCCAGGTCCCCCGACCTGACCGGCGGTCCTTGTACTACTACATCCCCACCAGAATTAGCGCAAGATGGTAGGTGATGCTGGGCTGGCCTTGGGTGGGGGCCGGGTGGGCGGGGTCAGGGAGCAACGGGAGACATCGGGGCGAGCGGGGGTGCGTTTTCCGGCCCTGCCGGCCGGAATAGGGAGGACGGGAGGGGCCAGGGGTCGGGGCCCGGGGAGTTGGGGGGGGGCGGCCAGAAGAGGGGCCGCTTCTTGGAGATGGGCCAAGACAGTGGGTAGAAGCAACATCGAGGGGGGATGGGCATGGGGCTGTCTTTTCGGGGACACGAACGCCGGGGGCGGCAGCGCCGCGATGGCAATGATGGGAGGATGGGGCCGAGGGCTGCAGCATCCCGGAGAGGAGAGGGCGAGGCGGAGCCCCGGGCGCCAGAGGCCGCACTTACGGTGAGGCCGGTCCCCAGCACGATCACATCATATTCCTCGTCCATGGTCAGGCCTCGGTGTCAGCGCCCGTCGGCTCCTCCTCCTCCTCCTCCTTCACCACCACCGCCGTCGCCGTCGCCGCCGCCGCCGCCGCCGCCGCCTCCTCCGCCGCACTGGACCAAAGATGGCGGCGCTTCGGCCGTAGCCCGACCCCTCCGCCGCGTCAAAGAGTCCCGGCCCCTCCCCGCCCCCGCCGCGCCGACCGGGGCCACCGCCTCCCCGGGTTGTCTCCCGTGAAGGTTGCTGGGGTCCGGGCCCCAGCACCAGCGCGGCTCTGCGGGCAGCGCCCGCTCGCCAACGGCCCTGAGGGGAGAGCGGGCGGGGCGGGACGGGCGGGGCGGGCGGGGCGGCTCGGAAGCCGGTGCTGAGGTCCGCGAGGGATCCGTGCGCGGGAGCCGCACGCGCCCCGCCCCCCGGGAAGCTCAGCGCGGCCCCGCGGGTTGGGTGCGCGCCGCTGCGGCAGCCCGAGGCGGCCCCCTAGGGACGTAGGGGCGGCCATTGTCGCGGCCGTCTCCACCCCCTTCCCGGGCGCTGACCGCCCCCGCCCTCCTTTAGTCGGTTAGGGACGCAGCTTGCTAACAACCCTCCCGGCCTCCCCTGGCCGCCGGAAAAGCAGCCCGGAGGACGGACCCGTGCGAGACCTTCCCGCCTCCCTCTTGGTCGCGCTAGGCTACGGGTACATTCGCACGCCTCCTCCGGCAGCCCTCGGCCAAGCGCATCCTCCCTTGTGCCCAGCGCAGAAATGAGTAACAAGAGGCCCAAGCATGGCGACCCGTCTTTATTTTATTAGGAAGGAAACCACGAGCACCCCAGGCTCCTGCCAGGCACCCAGAGATCACACCCAGCCCCCCTGCCATGGAGGTCCCTTCCTTCTCAAGCCAAAAAAAAAAAAAAAAAAACCCAGTGCACTGCTTATCCTTAGCACAACATCACCAAAAAACAATAACACCAGCCAAGCAGGACAGACAGTTAAATAGTACTTCCACACCCCCCAAACTCAGGGAACTTCCAGCTCCTGGCTGCTACAAGGAGCCCCACAGAGCCTGGGGAGGGAGCAGTGGCTACACTAAAGCACTTATAAACAGCAAGGGGCGAAGGTGGAGAAATGAGAATAAATAAGGAGAAAGGGGGAGGAGGACGGGCCCTAGAACTCACGGCCCCTTCCTTCACAATGGCCAAGCCTGGGAAATTTGCCTACTGTCTACGCAGAATACATACACCTTGGTGATAGAGGTGGGGAGTGGGCAGCCCAGGGAAGACCCTCAGCAGGTTGAACAGAGGGCCAGACAGGCTAAGAGGAGCCAGGAGTCATGCTACCGTAGGCAGAGGGGAAGCCCTCCCGTCCAGCATGCCTCTGGTGGGAATGCGACGACCTGGACACCAGCACGCCCTCACCCCCCCGCAGACGCAGGGTCACACGATCTGTGTCAGAGCTATGGTGGGGCCCTTGTGGTCGTCAAAGCGGTCCATGGTCTTGAGGCTGAGGATCATGTGCAGGCCGTAGGTGAAGATGAAGAGCATGAACAGGGAGGTGAGCAGCCCCATCCAGATGCCCGGGGAGAAGAAACCTGCACAGTCACTGGCGTAGGAGAACTGCTCACCCGTCACGTTGAAGGCCTGGATCTGCAGGACAGAAAGCACCGAGTGGCCCCACACAGGGAGGCCCAGTAAGGGCGTGGGAGCACCAAGGCGACAGGACTCTCCCTCACCAAGGCGACAGGACATTCCCAAGCCCTAACCCCAACCCAAAGCACACTGAGACTCTTCAGGCCTCTGCTCCCCCAGCCCCTCCCAGTACTGGGCTACCTCCAACCTGGGCTCCCCACCTCCAGGCGCGGTCCCTCCCCCTTCCTACCTGGAAGTCCTGAAAAGTCATCTGCCAGAGAGAGGGTTGTGTGCCGGGCACGAGGAGATTGCCATTCTTGTTCAGACTGCTGACGTACTCGCAGTGGAAGGAATAGATGCTGGGCCCCGTGACCTGGGAGGCATTGAAGTAGGCGACGGAGCCATTGCTGTGGATTTCAAGGCGCTCCAGGGTAAACCAGTGTCGGGCAGACACCGGGTAGAAGCGGTTAGCCAGAATGAACCTGGGGGAGGCCGTGGAGGTGTCAGGCAGCTGGAGAGGCCGGAGCCGCATGAGCCCACCCGCACCTGCCTCTCGGACTCACCTGAATGTCACTGTGGTACCAAAGAGCTGTTCGTAGGTCAGCACAAGCCTGCAGAGTCAGAGGAAGAGGTGAGTTTTCAGGTTCTGGGATGGCCTTGAGCATCTTAGAGCAAGTTCCTCAGGTATCCTTCTACCTAAGCTGTACGGGGTCCTCACAGCCACCTGAAGAGGCAGTGCCTCCCACTTGACAGATAGGAAAACTGAGGCCCCATCACACCCTAAGTCAGGAACCAGCCAGCACACAGGTTCCCCACCTCCAGCTGAGAGCTCCTCCCTCTGGTTCCCCTGAACCCATGGCCACTCCTTCAGCTCCCCCTGGGGATTGCGGAGGCTGCCCAAGGGGGAAGTAGCAGGACCCAAGGTATTAACCACCGAGGTCGGGCCGAGGACGAGAAGGCGTGAGGAGGCAGAGCTCTGAGCAACGCCCGCTCAGGAGCCCTCCGCCAGCCTCCCCCCCCGCCACAATGCCACCTGCATCCCCACGGCGGACAGCCCCCAACACATACCCCCTCAGTGGCATGTACTTCGCCCTTACCTGGCAACGGACTCGTTCCAGAAGGAGCCGGTCAGGTTGAGGCGGTCTTCATCCCCAAAGGTGAGGGAGGTCAGGTCCTTCCAGTGGTCCCTATATGCCACCGAGAAGTTCTGGGCCCAGAACAGGATCCGGGGGGCAGTGTCGTTGTAACTCACAGGGGAAAAGATCATAGGCGATGCCGACTGTCTTTGCAGCAGCTGGCGACCCAGACCCCCAGCCACCAAGGCTACATCGCGGGCCACCTGCAGAAAGAGCCCACAAGCCTTCTCTCAACAGCCCTGGTTCTCTCAGCAGGCCCTGAACCAAGCGGCCTGCCCTTGCGGTCCCCGCTGGGCACTCTCTCCACCATCTCAAGTCCCACCAGTCACGCTCATACTCAAAGCTTCCTTTGGGAAGCCTTCCCCTGGTGGCCCCTAAGCCTTTGTGATGTTTCTCGTCTCTGCACCTTAGGAACACTTGGACTTACTGTCCGAATACGCCAGCCAGTAAGGCTGTTGGGGTGAGATGGGCAGCGGCCGCCTGGAAGGAGGAAGCAGGACTTCACGGCTCATCCACGCCCCCCACCCCGACATCTGCCTGGAGGAGAAGCCGGCCCCACTCCAGGCCCCTGGCCACACATCCCGGAGCCCTGGGCAAGGGCACGTACCCTAGGAGGGCGGACTGCCGTGAGGGCCGCCGTGTACGGAACGTCTTCCGACTTGAGCACGCTCAGCACCTGCCCGATGACCTCATCTGAGGAGCAACGGGGGGAGGGGGGGGCAGAGAAGCAAGTCACAGGCAGCCGCTCGCGGCCACGCTTGCCACTGCCCGTGAGAACCCGCCCAACTGTCACACGGCAGGGGCAAGGCTGGGGCCTTCCATGCACCCTCTGGGAGGCTTCTCTTGACGGTGTTCAGCGGGATCGCCGTGTTGAGCTGGGGAGCGCCGGATGTCTGCCCTGTGCGGTCCCCGTACGCCGGCAACCGGCACGTCCTCTGGTGGGACGCCGAGACCCTCGCAGAGCCGGGTCCCAGCAACCTTCACTGGTGTTCGCCGTTTCCAGCAGCCGCTTCTCATCATCGCCCCAGCCCCAGCCTCCCCCCGGCCACCGTGGCCCCAATCACTGAATCCCTAATGCCACATCCTAACTCACTGGAGGGAGGAAAGACAGACAGACACAGAAAACTCCAACTCTACACCCGGAAAGTGTCCAGTGACCTTGCCAGGAGGAATGACTGTCCTTTACAGCCAAAGGAAGACCAGTCCTTGGAACTGTTTTTTGAAACGTTGCTGGTATATTCAAGCCCAAACCCGAGGATTCAGGCCGCCTGAGTGGAAACTGGCTCCAGGCTGCACACGGAAGGCCCCCGGACATCCAACAGCTCTGCCAGGCTGGGCCCAGCCAGAGAGGGCCGAGGCCTGGGGACCGGCGGGGCCCTGCTCAGCTGGCCAGTTGCCGCCAAGAAGCAGGCGGGCCACCCTGGGAGGGCAGAGGGGCTGAGGAGCGCAGGCCAGCTCCTTGCGGCCAAGGGTGGGATGAGGACAGAAACCGTGCACCGCCCCGACCCCACTCACCATTGCCTGTGAGCACTTCCTTCGGTGCCATCAGACCCGAGCTGGGGAAGAGACAGAACATTAGAGACGCCCAAATCCAAATGGCCTCCGCTGCCCTGGGCCGCCGTCCTTGCCTGGTAGCCCCGCCACCTAGCACACTCGAGCTGCGGGCCCACTCCCACCACTGGTACCTTTGCTCACCTCACAGCCCTGCCTGGAATCCCCCGGCCCTCCTCCCCCAGCTTCGGAGTCCGGCTCGAGTCCCTGCCACCTGCTCCGTGTACGGTCCCCGCTAGGCGGGCCGGCTCCCCGCCAGCAAGGCCCACGTCTGCCTTGTCTCAGGAGGCCCGACAGGCTGAGGTCCTTCCCGCCTCTTCTGGCCGCACAGGCACCTTCTGGGAGGGCCTCAAGCTGCTAACGGGAGGACTGTTCGGGGCCTGGGCCCTGAGGCTAGAGGCCGGGCCGTACCTGGCTGTGTAGGGCAGGCGGATGAGCAGCAGGGCTGGGAGGCTGGCGTTGAGCTTCAGCTCCCGGAGGGTGGCCAAGTCCACGTGCAGGGGGCTGGCCCCGAGCTTCTCCTGCAGGTAAGTGGTCAGAGTGCTGACCGCGTACCAGTCGACGGCAGGAAGCACCAGAGAGGAGGGGGCCAGGTCCAGGGCATTCTGGGGACAGAGCAGCAGGCGAGAGGATGAGTTAGCAAGGGGCCAGTGGACCCGGGCCAGCCTCCCAGACCTCTCTGGAAAGCCACGCCCACACCCACACCGGCTCTCATTCCAGGTGACAAAGAAAACACGCCACACCCCTGGCCCTGACACTAAGGCCTTTCTACCTTCAGCCAGCATCTCTGGCTCCTGAGGGGACAGTTCTTACTGTGCTGGGAGAGGGGGCGCAGGATGGCCTCCAGGGCCTGCAGCTGGGAGAGGACCCTTACCTCCAGGTTAGAGAAGGCACTGTCCTGCTTGTTTCCAAACACGCCACCATACGCTGTGAAGTCCTCGATGCTCAGCTAGTAGGGAAGCAGGGAGATGGCCTCAGAACGCTGGGCTAGGGCCAGGGCAGGGGGCAGACACCTTCCCTGTGCGTTTGCAGGGCCAGCAGAATCTCATTCAGAGTCAAATTTGATCTGGTCCGAAGAGTGAGCAACGGTGTATTTTAGGGGTGGGGTGGGGCGGTGGAAGGTTCTGTTTTCTCCAGCACCCTCTTGGCAGGGTGAGGGAACAAGGAAGGTGGTCATGGGGTTGGAAGGAAGTCTGTGGGCAGCTGATTCATGGTAACCTCGGGAGTAAGAGTCAGCCACCCCCCGCGAGCAGACGGGAGGAGCTGCGGAGGGAAGAGGGAAGCTGTGGGGAGGAGCTGGGGGGCAGCCAGGAGCACTGGTTGCACGCCCCCCAGGGCAGAAGTCAGAGACAAGGAGAGCCTGCGCGCCAGCTGCGACAGGTAGAGCTGCGTCCGTCCGGTCTGGATGGGACCCTTTGCAAAGGAGGGGGAGAAGTGCCCCTCCCTGCCTGGTTTTGGTGGAAGGGGAGAGAGAGGTGAGGATCTCAGGACATGCTGGAGAAAGCACTGAAGTCTTCTGAGCTCTCTGGGCCACAGTAACCCCAACCCCATCCCTTTTCCTCTGCAACCTAGAGATGTCCTTCAGCTTCTGCCCCTCCATCCCAACTCCCAGCTTCCTCTGGCTTTTCCCGGTTAGGCCCAGAGGAGATCTTAATCAGCTTCCCTAACCTCATCCTGTTTAGTATACATACTTGCGGCCTCCTCTCCCTTCTGGGCAGGAATGTTGACCCTGTCTGGCCACCTAAGCTCTCATTCTGAAAGCCCAGGAACCACCGCTGTGTCCTCATGGCACTCCCTGCTCGAAATCACCCAAGGCTTCCTGCCACATTTAGAACTGCGACCAACGTCTTCCCCCCTTGTCTCCCGGTTCCTTGGCTGACCATCTCCTACCCCTTTCTCTCGCTCACTATACTCCAGCCACACCAGCTCTTCCACGGGCTCACCAGGAGCGCTCCTTGCCCAGGGCCTTTGCACCTGCCGTTACCTCTGTCAGGAATGCCCTTCCCCTACGGCCACACGGCTCCATCCCTCCCTCCACTTAGGTCTCTGCTCAGATATCACCTCCACAGCGAGCGCTTGCCTGGTCACCCTTACCTTAAACGGCATTGCCAGTTACTCTGTCCCCTTAGTCTGCTTCCTTCTTCTCTAAGGACTACAGAACTGACATTATATCATACACCAACTTAGCATTTACCTGTCACCCTCACGACAATGTCAGCATCTCCGGGGGGGCTTGGGTTATTCTGCTCACTGCTGTGTCCCCAACACTTAGTACCTGGTACACAGTAGGCAGAGTCCATATTTGACAAATGAATGAATTGAAGGAATGCCATATGACAGGGTGGGGATGCCAGCTACACGTTTCACACGGACTGTGAGAAATGTTCCTCACAGCCCTCTGATGTCAGTGGTGTCTTCATTTTACAGATGCGGAAAGGGGCATTTGCAGAGTATTTCACATGTCCAAAGGCCAGTAAGTAGTAGAACTAGAACTGAGTTCCAGTCTGACTACATTATTTACCACCTCCTGGAAAGACTACAGGCCAGCACAGCCACCACCACCTGCCCACAGAACGACAGAGCAAGACCAAAAGGGGAATGAGCCATACAGGCCATCAATGAGGAACCGACAAGCAGAAGCTCGATAACCTCCCAAACGACAACCCTACGCTGCCCTAGAACCTTCTTGTGGTCTACGTGCCTGCTTTAGGAGCAGAAGGACCCAGATGGGAGGGTAAACAGTGTGCTGGATATGAGCACAAACCTGGGGTAGAGGGGTGTCCCACAGACTCAGGCTGGAACCAGCTGTGGCTTGCACAAGCCACACAACTTCAGCCAATCGTTCTCTGGCAGTAAAACCGAGATAATGACGTCAGCCCAGCACAGTGCGAATGAAGCACTCAGTGAGTGATCATTCTTCCATTCTCTCGAATCACGACTCTGCCACCCATTAGCTGTGTGACCTTGGGCAAGTCATTTGCCATCCTTGGCATCACTCTTCTGATCTGTAAACAGGGTGCATCATCCCCACCATGATCAGATAAGGGTCTGGCACTCACTGGGCATCTGGCCTCTGACCCTTTATTTCCCCCAATCAAGTGGGTGCCATTTCAAGGCCCTCACCATTCCCACTGAACGTTCTCCTACATGCCTTCCCAAGGGAGGAACCACACCTCCCTAGAGTTGGGACAAGGTCACTGAAGCGTCCCTTGAGGAATGGGCCTCAGTGTCCTGGGGCGGGGGGGGGGGGGGGCCTGCCTGCCTCCTGATGACCGAGGGAGAGAGGGCTGTGGCAGGCGCACCTTGTCCTGAAGGAAAAGCAGCACGTTGCGGGGGCCCAGCTCCAGGGCGGGGTCTAAGTAGGTAGAGAGCTGCATGTCGCTGGTGATATGGCCCTCGTGGGTGTCGGCCGCAGGAGCCCAGAGGTCTCTGGCAGGGGACAGAAGACGTGCTGTCAAGCGGAAGCTCACGGCTTGAGATCGGAAACCCACGGGCTCCCAGCTTGATGCGTGGGGCCCAGAGCTTAGACCCAGCCCACTCGCTATGGAGCCGCCGAGCAACGGACAGTCCCCCTCTGGGCCCCGCCGCCCCTCGCCAAGGACAGCCCCGGAGTCGGGCGAGGGCACCTCAGCCGACGCGGCGCGCAGCGCAGCCCGCCCCGGCCCGCCCCGCTCACCGGTCACTCGACCACAGCACCAGCGGCACCTGCTGCTCCGACGCCACCGCCACCGCCGCCGCCGCCACCATCACCAGCGGCAGCCATGGCATCTGCCAGAGCGCCAGGGACCGCCGCATCCCCGCCCGCACTCGACCCACCGCCGTCGCCGCCATCAAAACCTCTCGGCCTCCACTGCCAGGACCCACCGCGGCCGCCGCAGATCAGGTGACCGTCGCCCCCGCCCGAGCTCCGCCTCGAGCCGCCATTGGCCCGGGCGCAAGACCGCTTTCCAGACCCTCAGGTTATTGGACGAAGTGGATGTCACTCACAGCCGCTCCTTTTCACTGGTTGGCTGTACGTGTCTCCAGGCGCGCAAGCTCCAAGTAGGAAAGGGGGCGGAACCGAGCTCCGCCGGCTCCCACAGCCTCCTGCCCCTCTGCGGACGCCGCGGGTTCCAACCCTGCAGAAGGAGCGGGGCGGAGCGGGCTCCGCTGGTTCCCACACGCACAGCTTCTCCTTTCCCTGTTTTAATCTTCTTAGTGCTTAAAGTAGCAAGAGTGGTTTCTTTTTCCTGCAGATGGACCCTCCTTTATACAGGTAGGGAGAGAAGAGGACGCCCTGGATAGCGTCCAGAGGAACGCCAGCACTTACTATGGGCAGGGAGGAGGATCCAGAAGAGAGATCGGAGAAGGAGCATCAAAGAGGAGGGGGAAACCCAGGGAAGTTTCAAGCACACCATGGTTAACAACGTCATTCTCGACTGCTGCCAGGAAGCAGGTAGGATGAGGACAGAAAACTTTCTTGTACTTAGCAACACCAGTTTGGTGAGAGCGATGTCAGTGTGAGGAAGTGGAGACACGGTATAGATTGTCCTTTCTCGAAGTTTGCCTTAAAGAGAGGAAAGAGACAGAGTGACAGCTAGAGTCAGAAGATGAGAGACACCACCTCAAATAAATTGGGAGACTTTCATCTTTTTCTGTGCCATTAAAAAATACATATTTAGTTGCACCAGGCCTTAGTTGCAGCAGGCATGCTCCTTAGCTGTGGCATGTGAACTCTCAGTTGCGGCATGCATGTGGAATCTAGTTCCCTGACCAGGGATCGAACCCCGGCCCCCTGCATTGGGAGCGTGGATTCTTACCCACCGCACCACCAGGGAAGCCCCTTTCTGTGCCATTTTTTATTTCTCATATTAGTGACCACTGCAACCTAGTGGGTGAGTATATGGGTGTTCACTGTAAGCTTTTTTTTGACCTTGGTACATGTACTGGGTTGAAGAGTATCCCCCTAAAAGTCATGTGTATCCAGAACTTGTAAATGTCACTTTATTTGGAAACAGGATCTTTGCAGATGTGATCAAAATAAGGTCATGCTGGATTAAGGTGGGCCCTAAATCCAGTGACTAGTGTCCTTATAAGAAGAGAGAAATTTAGACACAGACACACAGGGAAGAAGGCCAATTGATGATGGAGACAGAGTTTTGCAGCTGCCAACTGAGGAACTCCTGGAGCCACCAGAAGCTGGAAGAGGCAAGGAAAGATTCTTTCCTAGAGCTTTCAGAGGGAGCACAGCCCTGTTGACTTTGGACTTCTAGCTTCCAGAACTGGGAGAGAATAAATTTCCGTTGGTTTAAGCCTACCAGTTTGTGGTAATCTGTTATGGCAGCCCTGGGAAACTAACACACTATATGTTTGATATTTTTCATAATAAAACATATAGGGAAGGACTTCCCTGGTGGCGCAGTGGTTAAGAATCTGCCTGCCAATGCAGGGGACACGGGTTTGTGCCCTGGTCCGGGAAGATCCTACATGCTGCCGAACAACTAAGCCCGTGCGCCACAACTACTGAGCCTGCGCTCTAGAGCCCACGAGCCACAACTACCGAGCCCACGTGCCACAGTTACTGAAGCCCACACACCTAGAGCCCCTGCTCCGCAACAAGAGAAGCCACTGCAATAAGAAGCCCGCGCACCACAACAAAGAGTAGCCCCCGCTCGCCACAACTAGAGAAAGCCTACACGTAGCAACAAAGACCCAATGCAGCCAAAGATAAATAAATTTATTTTAAAAAAAAAAAAATATATATATATATATATAGAGAGAGAGAGGAAAGTTTGATCAGGCCCATTGCTGGCAAGGATGTTAGGAAATAGAGTCTCACCTACACAGTGGTGAGAGTATCGATTGGTAGAACTTTTTTGGAGGACGATTTGGCAGCATCTAACAAACTAAAACGTGTATGACCTTTAACCAAGCAGTTTCCCTCTTAGGGATCCATTCAACAGAAATACTCAGCCAAACACACTGTGCCCCGCCACTGCTGCTGCCGCCCCTGCCCCTCAAACACCAGCTCCTTGGCAGGATTCGATCTGTGTGCGGAACCCTCAACTCAGCACAGGAAAGCACACGAGAAGGGGGACTAGATGCTGGGAGCCGCTGCACCGTGTACACAATGACTCCCACCCAGCCCCATGGAGCTGACAGACCATTGATCACCTGCACTTGTCTGAGAAACTGCTTATGAGATTGTAGTCATGGTTGTCACACATGTGGCTCTGACTAAGACAGTGGCAGTTGAGCTGAAGACAGGAGGTGGGCTTGGCATGGTCAGGGAGGACAGTGGCTGAAGGTGGCTCTTGGATGTCTCTGAGTTGGAGACTGGGAGATGAGATCAGTTGGGGACAGTTACGTTTGGGTTGTTTGTGGGGCCCCCAACTGGCCGTGTCCGGGCCAGCTGAGGGGAGAGGTTTGTGCTGGAGCTTGCTGTGCCCCCAAAACCCTGGGAGAGGTTGGAAGTTCTAGTGCCACGATCTGATTTGTATTTGAAAAGGCGGATCTGGCTGTGGGAGCAGAGCGGATGACGGGGATGGGAGTGCCAGCAGAAACCAGGAGGAGGCTGTTGCCATCATCTGGGAGAAAGATGATGGGGGCCTGGCCAGGGTAATGGAGGGGCAGAGAGGGAAGGCAAGAGACTGCAGGGGTCACTGCCTCAGTGTTGGTGCAGGACCGAGGTTCGACCAGGTGGCATGATGGTGGGGCAGGGGCCCCAGGAGCATCAGAAGTGAGAGGTCGAAGCCAGGGCAGCCAGCGGGGGGTGGGGAAACCAGAGCCCCTCATGCTCAAGCCCTCCCCTGGCCTTGCTCTTGCTGTCACTCGCTGCCCTGGGGGTCAGTTGCATCCCCTCGGTCTGCCATTCCGTCACTCACCAAAGTCCTAGAAATCTTGCTCGGCCCAGAACCTGGGGGGGAAACAAAATGAGGACCCCCAATTGGGGCATCACAGTAAAGTTAAAGTCCTCCAGGCCCAGGACAGACCCGGCAAGGGACACGTTTTGAGAGGAAAGTTCTATAATAATGCCACAGGAGTGAAAGCTGTCGAGGGAAGGGACAGAGGCCCCAGGGATCAGAACAGTGACACAGGGTGACAAGAGGAGCCGATGGGACTTCTGTGGTGGTCCAGTAGCTAAGGCTCTGCGCTCCCAATGCAGGGGGCCCAGGTTCAACCCCGGTCAGGGAACTCGATCCCACAGGCCACAACTAAAGATCCCGCATGCCGCAACTAAAGATCCCACATGCCGCAACTAAGACCCGATGCAGCCAAATAAATAAATAAATATTAAAAAAAAAAAAAAAAAGAGGAGCCAATGGCCATGGGCAGACTTAGGAACACAAAGGGCACCGTTTAAATAAAGTTTCAAGGCAAAGACTTTCTCAAAAGTGTGACCTTGCTGGCCAGCAGTCTCTTGCTCACCATCCTTAAGGGAGAAAGTCCCGTGGCTACTTTTCTTCTTCCCTCAGTTCCCGGAGGTCCCTGGAGTGGTGACCCTCGAGGCTTCCTGAAGCGGTTGCTATGGGCCAGGCACTGAGTCAGACTCGGACCCTGCCCCTCAAGTTCACAATCTGATCTGGAGGAGATGCAGAATAGTGAGTCACAACCCAGGGTGATGGATGTTCAAAAGGGGGAGACAAAAAAAAAAAAAAGGGAGACACAGGGCTGGGAGGGAGGCACAAAGAGGGGCACCACCTGAGTCTGCTTTGACCACAAGGTGACATCTAACCTGAGTCACTCACTAAATGTTGATAGCGCCCACAAGCACCTTCTGTCCAGTGCTTCATTTTTAGGGTAAAAGCATTTCTTCATTAAAACCCTTCTGGGCCCTCATCAACTCCATGTCTTCTTAAATTGTTTTAATATAATATTGGACACATTCCAAAATATGTGTAATATCTGTGTGCTACATTACATATGTTACGTAGACACGTGTGGCCTGTGTCTTACACACGTTACACATGATGCGTTACTTTATGTGAAATATACAAGAAAAGGAGCCCTCATCACCCACCCCAGACTTCAGAGTGCTGCCAGTTCCTGGGCAAGAATCTGTCTCCCCCAATCCCTTTTTCCTGCCCCACGCCCAGAAGTAATGGCTACCCTGAATTTGTTGTTTATCATTCTCCCTTTTTTTCTCTTACAGTTTGACCACTTCAGTATGTCCCCCTAAACAGTCTAGTGCTCAGTCTGCTTGTACTTGAGCTTGACGAAATGGCATCGTCCTGCGCAGGGGACGCGGGTAGCATCGTGCCATCCTTGCTAGTCTGGTGGTGAGCCTTCCGCGACCCTGGTTTCACTCTCCCCTTGGCAGGTGCCGGTGCTCCCTACCGTCCCTGTTTGCCGGGAGGCTTTTCATGACCTACGAACGCAAGATGTCTCAGGGGCCGTGGCAGACGGCACCGTCGTTCACAGTGATTCCGTCTCCCCCTTCCCTTAGGAGCACCCCTCCTTGCCCATTTCCAGGCAGGAGACACACTGGAAGAGACAGGTTCCAGGGCACCCCACCGTAGCTGGGATCCGGGGATCAGGAGACCACCAGGGTCCCTGTGGGAGTGTTACAACACCCGCACAGCAAGTGACTAGGCACTGGAACGTTGCTGCTGAAACACTGAACTCCATGCTGTGCTGGGCGTGAGACAGGTGAAGGGGCGGGAAGGGCGCCATCGCCTCACCCCTGCATCCCACATCATCTCGAGTGTGTCCCCGGGCAAAGTGGAGTCCACACCCTGAGCCTGCTCACCCAGACCACTGCTCAGCCCTCCCAGGCTTGCGTTCCCCACACACTCCTTGCCCCCCACCCCTACACTGGCCAAAAAAAGAAAAGTTGCAAAATCCAGGTGTACAGCTCAATGACTTAGCAAAGCAAACAAACACTCCCTTGGCATCACCAAAGTCAAGAACTCAAATGTCTACCTCCCCAAACCCCCTCATCCCCCTCCCATCACTTCCTTCTCCCTTCCACCAAAGTGACCACAAACCTGATTGTTGTGATAATCTCTTTGGTTTTTATAATTTTACCAACTGTGTCAGTCCGTCCAGGATGCTATGACAAAGTACCACAGACTGTGGCGTTTATAAACAGCAGAAATTTATTGCTCACAGTTCCCAAGGCTGGAAGTCAGAAATTAGGGTACCATCAGGGTAGGGGAAGGCCCTCTTCCAGGTTGCAGACTTCTCATTGTATCCTCACTGGTGGAAGGGGTGAGGGAACTCTCTGGAGCTTCTTTTATAAGGGCACTAATCCCATCATGAGGACCTCACCCCCATGACCTCATGACCTAAGCACCTCCCACAGGCCCCACCTACTAATACCGTTAGGGGATTAGGTTTCAGTGAATTGGGGGGGGGGGGACACAAACATCCAGGCCATCACACATCCCTCAATATGATGATTTTGTTTTGTCTGTTTTCGGACTTTATATAAATGGAATTATTCAGTATTACATTTTGTGTCTAGATTCTGTGCTCAAAATTGGGAGGTTAGGGACTTCCATGGTGGCCCAGTAGGTAAGACTCCGCGTTCCCAGTGCAGGGGGCCCGGGTTTGATCCCTGGTCGGGAAACTAGATCCCACAAGCCACAGCTAAGAAGTCCGCATGCTGCAACAAAGATCCTGCGTGCTGCAACTAAGACCTGGCGCGGCCAAAATAAATATTTTTTAAAAATTGGGAGGTTAATGTGAGTCATTGCATAACAGTAACATGACTGCTGTTCCCCTAGATAGATGTTCTGCCAGTCATTGAGCCCTTCTAGTGTTGAGAGACATTTGAGTGGTTTCCCACTTTAGCTAGCACGGCTAGTGGTGCTGCCAATACTTGCGTATGTGGTGCGCATATATGTGCATTTCAAAGGGTATATATATCAGGTCATAGAGTGTATGTACTGGGTTGAATTGTGTCCCCCCAAATTCATGTCCACCTGGAACCTCAGAATGTGACTTTATTTGGAAAAAGGATCTTTGTGAGTATAATTAGTTAAGATGAGGTCATAGTGGAGTAGCGAGCCCTAATCCAGCGACTGGTGTCCTTAGAAGAAGAGGCCATACAAAGCTGGAAGCAGAGATTGGAGTGAACTTGTGTCTTCAAGCCAAGGAACACCAAGGATTGCTGGGCACCACTGGAAGCTAGGGGAGGGGCAGATCCCTCCTCAGAGCCCCCAGAAGGAGCCAACCCTGCCGTTACCTTGACCTTGGACTTCTGACCTCCAGAACTGTGAGAGAATAAATCTTTTGTTGTTTTAACCCTACCAGTTTAGGGTGCTTTGTTACTGCAGTTACAGCAAACTCATACAGTACATGTATTTTCAGCTCTGCCATTGTTTCCTCTTCTATGAAGTGACTGCTCACATCAATCTTCCCGTTTTTCTATCCGATTGTTTATCCTTTTACTGATGTATAGGAGTTCTTTATTTATTCTGGGTGTGAGCCCTGCCTTAGTTACGTGTATTACAAATCTTTGGGTTTTGAAGCAAGTCCATTAACCTCGCTCTGCGTCCTGTACAGAATGAGATTAATCCCTACTTTTGCAAGGTTGTATGGGGATTGTAGACAATGACGGAAGCCTTAGGCGACTGGTACAGACTGAGAGCCCATCTGGTCAAGTGCTCTTGATGTGCCCAGAGCTCTAAGGCCCAGCCTTCCTGTCCAGAGGGGCACCTCCCACCCCCACCCCTACAGAGAGGCCAGATGTAAAAGAGCACAACACAGATGCTTTATTGTTTATAAAACATGAAAACCCAGGCCCCAGGGGATTCAAGTGATGCCAGGGAGGCAGAAAGGACGGAGAAGTCGGTAGGCCCCAGCATGAGGGCAAGGGGCCGCGTCTTGGGCCCTTGCTGCAGGCTCCATTTGGCTGGGCTCCACTTCTGGAACAGGGCAGCTCTTCTACCTGCAGCCCAGGGCTGCGCCCTGCCCGAGGGTCCCACGCCTGTGGGGAGCACGGGCAGAAGGAAGACGTGGCTGACGGCCATCCCTGAGGAAGTGGTGAGCAGCTCCTGGATCAGGGCAGGCGGGTAGAAGCCAGGCCTGGCCACTGCCCCGCTTCAACTACCCTCCCTCCAGTGCCCGGCCCTGGGAGAGAACACCTTGAAGGCAAGAAGGAAGGAGGCCGCTGCCTAAAAGTCTTCCTCCCTGCGTGGCCAAGTGGGAGGAGCAGCCGAGACCCTTCTTTCAGCTGAAGAACCACAGAGGAGCTGGAACGCACACCAACTAGGAGAGGGCACCCGTTAAGGGTTCTGAACAAATCTGTCTAAAAAACCGTATCTGAGCTCAAAGCATCAGTCCATCCCCCAGCCCAGCTCTGTGCAGGGCCAGAACCCAAGGCAGCACCGATCTCCCGGCAGCTGGGACTCGCGGGTCCCAGAGCTGCCTCTGTCCCAGGCCTCGCCGCCCCTCCCTGTCCCCGCCCCAGTCCAAGAGGAAAGCCGGGGCAGGATCTGGGCGGGGTCTGGGCGGGGTGGCGCCTATCTCCCGGCCTGCAGGTGGTTGTGGAGCTGCTCGGCCTGGCTCTTCAGGCGCTGGAATTCCTCCTGGATGAAGTCTGTCAGGGCTTTGCGAATCTCCACCTGAGGGGAAGGACTGGGGCTGGCCTGCAGCCCTCAGGGAGCTTCGCCCAGGGTCCCTGGGAGGCCAAGGGCACTGGGATGGGCTAGGACAGCTCTGGGATGGCCTGGGGGAGAAACTCACAGCTGACTTGTTCTCTGCCCGGAGCCGCTCGAGCACAGGCAGGGCACTGAAGGGCTTCCCAATCAGCACGGTGATTTTCTGTGGGGAGACGGGCCGCCGGTGGGCGACAGGAGCGGGGGGTGCCCACAGCCCCAGCACCCTGGGGAGCCAGAGGCCAAATCCTGTCCCCACCTTGCGGAGTACTCCCTCGGGTCCACTCTAACCTCTTTAAAACGAGGTGGTTGGGCTCAGTGACATCCAAGGGCCATCCCCGTCCCGGGGTCCATGCCCTAGTCATCCCATCCTGTCCTGTCCCAATCCCAAGGCCTGCCCCTGCCCCAGCCCCGGCCTTGGTGCCAGGAAGACACCCCACCCCGCTTCACTCCATTCCCCCTGCTGCAGCCTCCTGAATCTGGCCTCAGTGGTGCTGAGTGGGAGTCATGGGGCAGACGGCAGACAGACAGACAGACAGACAAGGTCAGCAGCCCTACCCACCTGTCCAAAGCGGGGGAAGTAGGGCGGGCTGTTAGGAAGGACGTCGTTCATTCCTGTAGCACAGCAGACAGAAGGCTGGGAAGCAGGTGTGGGGTGGAGCAGGGCAGCTCGGGCACCCCCTCTCTGCCACCCAGAGGAGACCCACCCACCAATACGACCGAGCGAAGCCCCTTTCCCTGGGCCGCAGCCTTGGCTCACCGACATGCCACAGCGGCAGAATGACAGGATTGAGATGACATTCGGCGATCAGGCGTCCGATTCCTACCCCAGAGAGAGGCAGAAATGGTGGCATGAGTGGAGCTTCGGTGCCAGCCTGCGGCCGGGGCCACTCCTGCCCTCCCCCAGTCAAAAGCAGCTGCCCTGGGCCGGCACCTGCCCTTCCCGCCGCTCCCAACATGCTCCTCTGCCCCGCCTGCCACACACAGTCCCACCCAGCCGGAGGCGGGCCAGCGGCTCTTACCCCACTTGAAGCGCAGGAACTCGGAGCTCATGTTCACTTTCCCTGTTGAGAGGCAGGATGGAGGTGAGGCTGGGGGCTGCCGGGCGGCGGCGAGGGGGCAGTCCCACCCATATTTTTGAGAGGGTCACGACCCTGCCAGCCCCACTGACCTTCTGGGAAGATGTGCACCCAGTCCCCGTGGTTGAGCTTCTCCAAAATGAAATCCATTCCCTTCTGGTAGACGCCATCTCCTGCCAAGAGACAGTCCCTCCCTTCAGTCTCCATCCTCCAGGGCCCCCCCTCCGCCCTCCATGGGCACGAAGCAGCAGCTCCCCATCCCCCAGCGGGCGGCCCACACGAACACCTTCCAAGGCCAGTCCCTCTCGGGCCTGCTCAGCTGCCTCCCTGATTGGGCTCTTGGAGCTTTAGGATGAGCCGCCCCTGGGGCGAGCCTACCGTTTGCTGCCTCTGGCCCAGTCTGTTGGTGATTTCCAGCCTCATCTGGGCCCCAGATTCTGGACAGCGACCCTTTCCCCGGGGTCTCTGCCAGGCCAGTTCCCGCAGCCACTCCTCACAGGCCCCCCCCAGCCCTTCCTGAGCCCTCAGCCTCTGCCGGCCCTGCCTCCTGCTGGCCCCTTCCTTGAAGGGCTCCCCCTGAAAACTAGACTCACCCTCAGCCAGGCCTCTCGGGAACGGGAGAGTGTTTGATGGAACACAGTGTCACTGAGAGTTGGGGAAAACTCAAACCTGCTACATGGAAAACAGCAGGGTTGAGCCGCCCCCAGTGCTAGCAACACTCGCCTTAGAGTTTCCCGGAGACCACGACACTGGACCCAGGTGGCCCGGCGGTCAGCAACAACACAGACATGAATGCCTAATGCCGCGTGCTGGCTCTTGACTTGGAGGCACATGGGGGCAATCTGTACCCACGCACAGTTGAGCCCCACTCGTCAACCTTGTCCGTAGAGTGGACAGAGACAGAGAAGGGGGGGAGGTTGAAGAAGCGGGGTAAATATCCTTACGTTATCAAGTAAGGAGTAGAGAGCCGCAGCACAAAGAGGGAGAGAGACAGACAGACCGACGCCAGGACTCTTTGGGCCAATGCACTAAGAAATGGACTTTCAACCTGTTCTCTGCAAGGCGGAGTCTTTGGAAGGTGCCAGATAGGGATCCAGGAGTCTCAACCCAACCCAAATGGGAACCCGGCCCGGCAGCTCCCTTAGGGGCTGGAGCTGGGGAGCAGTCACCCACTGCAGTTTCTCAGGGCATCGCAGCTGAGAGCAGCAGTTTCCCTACCTGGGCTCGCATTAGCCGGTAGGGGTGGGCTGCAGGGCCGCAGGCTCCTGCTCTACAAAAACCCACTGGTGCAACCGAGCCATCCAGCTTGGAATCAAGATTTACAAATACCGTGCTTTGGGAGCAACACTTCATAATGTTTGGCTTTTGCAAATGCTACTTCCACTCACTTGTACAGCTTGTGCGAGATCACTCTGACACTTCACGTCCTATCACAAGGCCTATGCTTGGGGGGAAGGGGAATTTTCTGGAACACAGAAGCAACACATGCCAGATACTTCCTTTGCTTCAATACGTGTTGCTAGATCTTTGCTGCATGTCAAATGCGCTTGAGAAACAGCTTGTCCCTGCCCACTTTCTCTCACCAGAAGGTGCTTCGGATTAAGACTTCACTTGCTGCTTTTATCTTGCAGTAAAACTTAGATGCGGGTCAAAAAGAAGAATGAGACTAGAAGTGGACACGGAAGGCCTCTGAGGTTGCCGAAAGGAGGGACTGAGACTCAGGGACAGTGCACGAGCAGAGTCGCCATCTCTCAGAGCAGTGCACGATGAACAACGCCACGGCCACTCGCCACGACACTGCAGCCTCTGCTTGTGTTTCAGCGAAAGGAAGCCGCCTCCAGAAGCACCAAAAGCAGAAAGCGTTCCAGGTGGCTATCTCTGGGGAGTAACTTGGTCTGCGGATGTGGAGGGTGGGCGCTGCAGCTCTTCATTAAACAACCTTGTTTATTATTTGAGGTTACTTTATTGGATTTTACCATGTTTTACTGCCATCTACTAGAAATAAGATTTCCCTGACCTCCAACGCCCTTTGGTTACTTCCTCTTCACAACCCAACCTCTGGGAGGAGTGGCCAAACACACGCCACCCCCCCTCGCCCACCCCCCACCGCCCACCCCACCCCACCCCCCAGGGCCGTCTACCCCACACCCTGCCCTGTGGCCGTCAGTCCAGAGAAGTGGCTTCTCCAGGGTCACTGGAGGCTTCCACAGTACCGAGGGGCCCTGTTTTGCTTCTTTCCTCTCTGGCCACTGCTCTCTGCTGTCTTGGTGGCTCGTGTCTCCTTCTGTGCTGAGGTGCTGTCCTGGACCCCTGCTCTCTCCGTGCTCTCCCCGTCTACGATCTCGCTTCTACGTTTGTGACTTTGTTTGCGGTTGAGTTCCCGGTATCTTTATTCCCAAGCGTTCTTTTGAGCTCCAGAGCTGCGCATCTCACTGTCTCTGGACCGTTCCCTCCTCAGGTGACAGGCTCCTCTCAACCACCATGCTGCCTTCCCCTAGTCCCATCCACCCAGTGGCTCCTCGTTACCAGACATCACCTAGTGTCATCTTTGCGTTTTCTTTTCCTCGCCCCCTCCTACACCCAACCTATCAAGTCCTGTCCCCTCCGCCTCCAGAGCGTATCCCAAAGCCGTCTCGTCTCTGCTCTCTGTGGTGACCCCCAGAGGCCCAGCTACAATCCTCGACCCCGCTTCTGCCCTCCAGGCACACTGCAGCCGGGGGCTCTCTCTCTAACCACACTCGAAAGCCCTGTCACTACCCTGATGAGAAAGCAGAGCCCAAATTCTTCACATGATTGTTCCAGAACCTTCACTTTTAGCCTGCAATGCACATTTTCTACCTTTATCACGTACCTCTCCAGTGTCTGCTACATGCTTCCCGTGTCTAGGATGCCTTTCCTTTCATACTCTCCCTGGAAAAATCCTGCTTCCCCAGAGGGAAAAGCAACCTGGATTTGAACCCTGGCTTTGCCACCTCTTGCCCTGTGACCTTGGGCCAGCACCTTTATCCCTCTGAGTCCCCTTATCTGGAGAAGGGGATGAAAATGAGCCCTACCTCCGGAAGCTCAACACCACACCCCTCACCCTACGGCACACGCCACCACCATCACACACTGATGACACCACACTGCCATCAGTGAGTCTCTCTCAGCAACGTCCTCAAGAGAAGGAACGTGGGTAACGCCTCGTCCACTTCTAACATCGGAGCCGGAGGCACACAATCCTCAGGCAGTCGCGGGGAATGCAGTGCGCTCCAAGAAGCCACTGCCACCCCTCCTGCCGCAGGATGAAGCTGGGCCTCACGCGAGTGAGGCAGTGGCCCCCGGCTCCCCGGCTGCCTGTCCCACCAGGGTCCCTCTATTCCCAGCACTGCCAAGCCAGAGGCATGGACCACCAGTCTCCCGGCCCCAAGGGAGGCCAGAGAAGCCCCCAGAAGCACCTCACCTCGGCACACGGGCACGCACTTGCCCAAGCTGAAGAAGTGGGAATGCAGCTCCTTGGTGAAGCAGATGTCTGCGGCCGCGGGGGTCCTGGAGCGGGGACAGACGTGGTCACCACGGCCTCCCCTGCACCCTGCTTCTCTGCCCTGCCCCCAGCGTGAGGCCTGACATCGTGGGCAGTGCAGAATGGAGGCACAGGAGGGCCTGCGGGGCCCCACCCCGTGCCCTGCCTGGACTGCTGGAGGCTCCTCCTGGGCACAGTAGGGGGAGGGCAGACCTGGGCAGAGACGGGTGAAGCCTGCCGGCCCACCACGAGGGGCCCACTGCTCCTCACCAACGCATCAACTTCAGGTTCCAGATGTGGCGGAGTTTCAGGATCCCTGGAGAAGGAGAGGAAAGACTTCATGCCCCAACTTACCTTGTACCTAGGGGGCGCCGATTTCTGTCATCCTGTTTTGGGGAATGAGGGACATGGACAGCAGTACTACCATTTCCCTACGGCCCAAAGTGGCATCTTCCTGACCCTTGGGCTGGACCCCCAAGTTCTCCCGGGCCCCTCCCTCTCTCCCACCCCGTATGTCTTATTAGTCACCACAGCTGGTCTGCCTACCTCCCCGATACATTCTGATGCTGCCTATTCTTCTACCCATTTCCCCACTGTCACCGCCACCACCTTGGTCCAGGTTACTGGATGGCTCTAGAGCCTCCTTCCTGGTCTCCTGGAATCTGCCTGTGGCACCCTGCAGGCCATGCTCTGCCCGGCGGCAAGGGTGAGCTCTGAAAGGCTCTGATTTGATCAAATGGCTTCCCACGAGATCTACCTCCTAGTCTATAACCTCCTGAGTTCAGCAGTGGGAGCCCCGGGCACCCCTAGGAGGGCCTAGCCGCTCCGCGGCACGTGGGATCTTCCCAGACCGGGGCACGAACCCGCGTCCCCTGCATTGGCAGCCATCTGGGTTACTGGAGCCAAGCCACTCCCTGTGAAGTCAGCAGAGCAGGAACTTCTAGGTGGGGAAGCGGGCTCCCAAACGAGGCTGGTGGAAGGCTACAAACCCAGCCTGGGGCAACCCTGGAAACAGGACACAGGTCTTCCAGCCCCTAGCCCAGAGTTTCCTTGACAGGACACTCTGTGGTCCTCAGATTTGTTCCCAAGGCTCTTTGGAACCGTCAACAGTTGAGAGAATGGAGGGTCTGACACACTGGGCCTGATACGTCAGAGGAAAGAAGCTGTCAGACCTTGCGCTACGTCCGTTCCCTCCAAATATCTGAGGCGCTCTCCAAATTACACTCCCTAGGAGGGATGCTGAAGGGGCCACAAATCAAGCTTTCATCCCTGGGGCAGGACATCCCAGAAACAGGAGCGCCAGAGCTATGCAAAGCAGCCCGTGAGGAGTGAGTTTGTTCTGCTTGTGTTCGGCCCTGTCCCAGGTTCCCTCCTTGCTTCCCCAAACCCAGCACACTGGCCCGTGTACCCCAGAGGTGAGGGTCATCCATGCAGGACTGGTGATTGGACACCGTGATGAGGGGTGTGGCCGGGCCTCGGTTCTCGATGAGCTCGTACAGAACCTCCTTGTTGTGGACGGTGAGGTGGTTCATGTACTCTGGAGGGAGAGCGGGAGGGTCGGGATCTTTGCTTCCTTTCCGGGGAGCCCAGAGCTCCCCACCCGCGGCCAAGCCAGCCCCTGCCAGCGCCCCCAACCCCGAACCCCAACTCTGGTTGGGCGTGGAGACCCGTGGCCAACCCTGCCTCGGCTTTGGGTCCACTCACTGGTCCAGAAGCAGCTGTAGGTGCCCACCAAGCCCATGACGACGCTGCTGGCCAGGGTCCAGGTGAGCGGCGGCACCGCGGGGAACGGCCATTTCACATGTAGGGGCATCTCCCCGCCCCGACCGAGCTTCCCCCACCGCCCCCGGCGGCCCGGCGCTCCCCCTGCCCTGGGGCAGGCTGTGGGGCTACTCTAGGTCTGTGTCCTCAACCGCTCGGGGGATGGGTCCCTAACAGGCCAGCGCCACAGACGGGCGCCGCGGCTCGGCGCGACAGGGGACTCGACCAAGGTCACCTAGTGGGTCAGGCCAGAACCGGGCCCGTCCCCGATCTCTCGCCACACACTAGCCGCCCTGGAGCCAGGAGACGGGGTGCGCACTGAGGACCTAGCGCGGACGGGAGCGGCAGCCGCGAAGCCCCCGCACCCGCCGGAAAGCGAGCCTGCGACGGCGCCGGGCTCTACCGCCGTCTGTCGCAAAACGCGCTCGGGCCGCTTGACGGCAGCGGGGGCGGGCCCGCGGGCCGCGTGGCCCCGCCCCGCTCCGGAGCCGCGCGGATTTGAGGCCGCCCGCCGGCTGCAGGTCCGTTTTGTCTCATTAGTTCCTCCCCGGTGAACTCTCCGTGAGTAACATGGGCTGCGCAACACGATTACCTGACACCACACAAAATCGGGGCTGGCTTCCCTGGCGGTGTAGTGGTTAAGGGTCTGCTTGCCAATGCAGGGGACACGGATTTGAGCCCTGGTCAGGGAAGACCCGACATGCCGCGGTGCTAGCAGCTAAGCCCACGTGCTACAACTATTGAAGCCCGCGCGCCTAGAGCCCGTGCTCCGCAACGAGAGAAGCCACTGCAATGAGAAAACCGTGCACTGCGCACAGCAATGAAGACCCAATGCGGCCAAAAATAAATAAATAAAATTAATTTATTTTAAAAAAAAGGTCGGGGCTGGCGGAGCACTTTTACTTTAGTTTTCTTCCCCCTTTGTTTTCATTAATTTCGTATAACACGGAATTAACCATTTTATAGTATTTTATATTACATTATTTTATGTATGTAACGTATGTAATGTTAAACGTTATGTATTGTATATGTTACATTATGTAACTTTACATAATTAGCTACATACAACTTATTTATTTATTTTTTTTGCAGTACGCGGGCCTCTCACTGTTGCGGCCTCTCCCGTTGCGGAGCACAGGCTCCGGACGCGCAGGCTCAGCGGCCATGGCTCACGGGCCTAGCCGCTCCGCGGCACGTGGGATCTTCCCGGACCGGGGCACGAACCTGTGTCCCCTGCATCGGCAGGCGGACTCTCAACCACTGCGCCACCAGGGAAGCCCTACAACTTTATATAATCACAATATTACAGAATTGTACTATACTTATGTATGTATGTAATATAATGTAACATGTGATGCAATATGTAATATATAGCAGCATATAACATACAATAGGAAATACTATGTATATTACAGTATTTTATATCGTTTAGTACGCCCACAGTGTTGTCAACCACCACCTCTAACTAGGTCCAAACATGTTCATCACCCCAAAAAGAAAGACCTGTAGGCATTAAGCAGTCTATTTTTTATTTTTAAAGCAAAGTATAATTTTATTGATTAAAAAATATTTTTCCCGGGAATTCCCTGGCGGTCCAGTGGTTAGGACTCGGCGCTCTCACTGCCGAGGGCCTGGGTTCAATCCCTGCTCCGGAACTAAGATCCAGCAAGACGCGGGAAAAAAAAAAATCCCAGTCTTCGGCTCATCACCACCCCCAATCCCTTAGCACGGAGGTCCTGCCAACGGGGACATTGCCCCGAAGACCGCACTACAACCATTCAGTAAGGACCCATCGCCCGCCCGCAGACACCGCCTGAGTCCCCCACTTGTCCCAGCAGCGACAGTGCAGGATCCCCACGGGGCACTGAGCTGCCAGCGCTCTAATCTCTCAGGTACAGTTTTTTAGTCCGCCCTCGGCTTCCACCACCATGGCCAGTTCCTGCGCCGACTGTCGCTCGCTTTGGGTATTCAGAGCGCTCAGGAGTGCGCAGCCACACCGGGCCCGGCCCGAGGTCTTGGAGATAAGGCCCTTGTCCTCGGGGGTGCCCAGGCTCGCCGCGGGGCTTCCCTTTTTCAGGCACGCCTCCAGCTCTGGAGTCTTCCCCACCGTATCCTTCCTGCAGGCGGCCGGGGACGGGGGCTGAGCGCCGGGCCTGGGAGAGCGCAGAACAGAGTCTGCGCTCGGGCGCCCGCAGCCCCTCGCTGCGCGCCCTGGGCACAGGAAAAACTCTGACTCACAGCACGGTCATCTGCTCAAACCCTCCCCCGCCTTTGCCTCCGCTAGCGCCCTGTCCCACCCGGGCGGGGAAGGCGGGGTCTGGTGGGAAAGTGGGCGGCCAGGTCCAAGCCAGGCCAGCTGCCCAACCTCCTGGCGGCCTCCGGGGTGGAGCCAGGGCCGGGCCCGCCCACCGGGAAGGGTGGGGCTGCCGAGCCAGCCCTGACGGGTGGGGAGAGTTGAGAGTCTGTTCCTCTGTTTTCGTCTACGGTCCCTGCCCAGGCAGACGCTGTGATTCCGTGGGGAGTCGCGATCCGCTCACAGCACAGGAAGGTGGTGTGGAGACGACCCGTTCTGCACAGGTATGGGAGCCCTCTGGCCAGAGGGAAGGAGGAAGTTGCCCCCAGCCTGTGAGGGAAGGCGAGAGGGGAAGGGAATCCCAGGGCTGGGGCTAAGGGCTGGTGTTGGGAGCCCGGACCGACTTTGGGCTGAGGCCAGGAACTCTCTAGTTCTTTTCCTCCGCCCACCTGGGAGCCCCTGGCCCCAGAGCCTCCAAGCCTGCCCTTGCCAGCCCAGGGCTGCCTAAAGGCCTACATACATCCCAGAATAGATACCAGGGCAGGGGACCCAAACTAGCGTGAATGACAGAGCAGGTGGCTAGGGGGAAACAGGCATGGAGCCCGGGCAGGCACTGAGGCAGGTGACAAGGCAACAGAGAAAAGCAGGCAGACAGATGTAGAGGGACTTACGTCACTGTACGAGGGCAACACCAACAGGGAGTTGAGCAAGGGCCTGAGCCCAAAAGACAGGGCAAAGAGAAAGACACTCAGGAAGAGGGGTGCTCCAGCTGGTAAGATGAACAAGTAGGGCTCACCAGTAGTGGGGGGGGATGGGGAGAGGGGCTCCATCACACACTGCAGTGTGGTGAGTTGGTGTATCCGAGATCATTCTAAATGCATACGCCCTTGAATCCAGCAATTATACTGCTGGGAGTTTGTCTTGAGCATAATGTCTGCCAAGTGAGGAGACAGAGATGCACGAAGATGGTCCTTCTAGTTGCTAATGGCGGTGAAAAGTTGGAATCAACTCTAAGGTTGAACCCTTGTGAACTGCTGGTGGGAATGTAAGATGGGGCAGCCACTGTGGAAAATAGTATGGCGGTTCCTCAAAAAAGTTAAATATAGGATTACCATACGTTCCAGCAATTTCACTTCTAGGTATCTAACCGAAAGGATTGAAAGCAGGAACTTGAAGAGATATTTGTACCCTCATGTTCACAGTAGCAGTACTGACAGTAGCCAGAAAGTGGAAGCAACCCAGTGTCCATGGATAGGTGAATAGATGAGCAAAACGTGGTCCATCCGTACAGCGGAATGTTATTTAGAATTTAAAAGGAAGGACATTCTGACATGGATGAGACGAGCACGTTATGATCAGTGAAATCAAACGGTCACAGACAGACAGATACTGTACGACTCCACTTGTACGAGCTGCTTAGAGTCGTCGGGTTCCTAGGGACAGAAAGTAGGGTGGGGGGGCACGGGCTGGGGGAGGGGATGTGGGGGTTAGTGTCAAATGGGGACAGAGTTTCAGTTTGGGAAGGTGGAAGAGTTCCGGGGATGGATGGTGGGGATGGTTGCACAGCACCGTGAAGGTGCTTCATGCCACTGAACTTAAAAATGGTTAAGATGGTGAACGTGATGCTATGCGTATTTGACCGCAATTAAAAAGAACGAGATTGAACCGTACATGCTGATGTCGGAAGGTGTCCACAAGAAAGGCAGGAAATGTGTGATGCTGGCAGCTCTGGGAGGCTGGTGCTGGGCAGCAGCAGGATGGCATCGCTTTCTCTGTCGCATATTACTGTGTCCTTCTGGAACTAGAATTGAGCCCAACTGGGACCTGAACCTGGAGCAACCTGGATTCCTCTGGAGGGTTCCAGAAGCCCATACATGGCCATGCACTGCTTCTGCTCCTCCTCCTGGCTGGTGGGGCTGACACCTTTCACATCTGTGCTTTTAACACCCAGCGGCTGACGCTCAGCAAGGTGGCCAGGGAGCCTGTGCTGGACACCTTAGTTCAGGTAGGTTCATCACTGCAGAGAAGCTGTGCCCCTAAGGACCATGGCCCAAAGCCCCCTAGCCCTACCTGACCAGGGGCATGTGCCAGAGAAGAGGGGACATCAGGAGACATGGTGTGGAGACATGGAGCACCTTCCTTCCCTGTCGCTGGCCTCAGTCTCCTCCTCCACAAAGTGGGTGTGGTGTTGGTGGAGATGGCGTTCAGTCTTCTCCCGGGTCCCTTCTAGCCTCGCTGCTCTGTTTGGCCTGCAGCCAGCGTGTCATGCCACTCTTGGCCGCGCTGGTGCCGGGCCCCCAGGGATGCCACCCCTCTCCCAGGGTGGCTGGCACTGAGTGGGGCTGGCCTTCCTGGTGTCCTGCAGATCCTGGCTCGGTGTGACATCACACTGCTGCAGGAGGTGGTGGACTCTACTGGCAGTGCCATCCTACTCCTGCTTCGAGAACTCAATCGGTGAGGAGGGCTTTGTGGGTCTAAACTGGGGGCCCCACGGAGCCTCAGGGCCGCTGACCCGAGGTTCCCCTTTCCTGGCAGATTTGATGACTCTGGGCCCTACAGCTTCCTGAGCAGCCACCTGCTGGGGCGTGGCACGTACAAGGAGAGATATGTGTATATCTACCGGTGAGTGCAGATGGTGACCGGGGCGGTCTGGACACTTGGCCCGGCGTGCGGTGGCGCAGTAGCCCCAAGCGTGGCCCTCACCTCCGCATCACACTTTTTCTCCTCAGTGGTTTTACCCTGGGGTCTTCTTGTCCTCTACCCCAGACAGCTTTAGTGCCCATGTGTCCCTCCAGCAGGTGGCCTTCCTTCTGCAAGTACAGAAGTGGGGCCCCCCGCCTCTCTCCTGTGGAAGCCACAGGGGCTCGGGGTGAGGCTGGCTCCCTCTTTGGGAGTGACTGGTTGCAGCTTCTGGGAAGAGGCTCACCAGGGGCCTGTCGTGGGTCCTGGGCAGACCCAGTTTCCAGAAACAGCCCTAAGTCCCTGGGAGGATAGCCTGGGGCGGGGGTCAGGATTGAGAGGGCAAGGGTGGCAGTCAGGGAAGGAGACCTGTTCCTATATATAGATGAAATTACATAATGTCTAGAATTCACTCCAAAATGATGGGGGAACAGAGACACGCCCATACAGTAGCACCGCTCATAACAATCTCAAAGTGGAAATGATCCGAGTGTCCGTCAGCTGATGAAGATAAACAAAAGGCGGTCTCTCCACGTAGTAGAATATCATTCAGCCTAAGAAGGAAGGAAGTCTGAGCCAGGCTGCAGCCTGGATGAACCTGAAACGTGTGCTAAGGGAAAGAACCAGACACAGAAGACTATGTATTATTGGATTCCATTCACATGAAATGTCCAGCAGAGGCGATGTACAGAGACAGAAGACAGATCAGGGGCCGCCAGGGGCTGGCGGGGAGGGGAACGGGAACTGCTCATGGGCGAGGTTTCTTTGGGGTGATAAGAATGTTCTAAAATTGATTGTGGGGATGGTCGCACAACCTTGTGAATGTACTGAATGCCACTGTATCGTGCATTTTACGCAGGTGAGTTTTACGATGTGCAAAATATATCTCGATCTAGAAGAAGTTCTAGAAAGAAAGGCTAGGCAGGCTGTGCTTACATGAAATGGAGCTGCTGGCGGAGGGCTTCTCCCTGAGTGCCAGGTCTGATGTGGGCACTTGCAAACTGAAACCAGTGGTCCACCAGGTCACAGAAGGCGCAGGTCCTGGATTCCTACACGTACGACGATCAGAATGACCTCTTTGCCCGGGAGCCCTTTGTGTGCCGGTTCTCTTTGCCCAGCAAGGGTAGGTAGGGATGAAGGGTGGCCCCCTATGAGGGAGCAGGAATGGGGGTCTGGTGGGTTCTACGGGGCCTTGGGGGGGACTGGGCAGAGGGGGCCAGGAGTGGCTGGGAGCCCTCTGTCCCCGGGGCCTTGCAGTCCTGCCCAGCCTGGTGCTGGTCCCACTGCACACCACGCCGAAGGCCGTAGAGACGGAGCTCAACGCCCTGTACCACGTGTTTCTGGACGCCTCCCAGCGCTGGCAGAGCGAGGTAGGGCTGGGCCAGTTGTATGGGAGGGAGGGGGACAGGACAGCCAGGTGGCCAGGCCCGACTGCTGCTTCCCTCTCCAGGACGTGATCCTGCTTGGGGACTTCAACGCTGACTGTGCTTCACTGACCAAAAAGCGCCTGGATGACCTAGTCCTTCGGACTCAGGCTGGCTTCCACTGGGCCATCCCTGATGGCGTGGACACCACGGTGCGGGCCAGCACCCACTGCACCTACGACCGCATAGTGCTACACGGGGAGCATCTCCAGGGCATGCTGCGCGGCGCAGCCGCCTTCGACTTCCCCCGGAGCTTGGGGCTCACCGAGGAGGAGGTAAAGGGGTGAGGCAGGAACGGGCTCATGGGGAAGCCCCTAGGCCCCGAGACTGACGCTTTGTCCCGCTGCCCACCCCCAGGCCCTCAACGTCAGCGATCACTACCCCGTGGAGGTGGAGCTGAGCTGTGCGGTGCACGGGGCCCACACCCTCAGCCTGGCCGCTCTGTTACTGTCACTGCTGCTGCTCCTGTCCGCCCAGCTGGGCCTGCTGGCCTGAAGCCACCGCATGCCAGCTGCCCACAGTTGCGAGGACTATGCCGTTTTCTGGACTCAGCCCCCCCTTCTATCCTGCCGTGCCACTCCTCTACGTGCCTTTGCTTTGGCTTGTGTTCTTTGGTTGGGACTGTGCTTGGCATGAGAATGTGGAAGAGGAAGGCAGGAGCCCTGAGGCTGGAGCCACGCCACTCTAAGCCCAGGTAGTGTCAGGAATGAGGACAAAAGGCAGGCTCCAGGGCTGGGGTGGGGGAATGAAAATCCCCCATGCTGCAATGAAGATCCCACGTGTCACAACTGAGACCCCGATGCAGCCAAATAAATAAATATTTATTGTATGACAAGACCATACACGCTGAGAACAGAAAGCTAGATTGCAGGGATATTACATGTGTGTAGCAGACATGGCAAAGGGTCATCTTTATCATATGAAGGGTCATATCATATCATATGGGACTCATATGAAGCAAGACCCGACTAGATACAGGGACGGAGCTAAAGAGTTCACACACACACACAGTAAGTAGTCAACAGGAAATGTTTAAGTTCATTGTAACCCAGCTAGCTGCCCTGACACCTCCTAGGCTGGTTAAAAGCATCTACATAAACCACTTATACTATCTACAAAGAAGTTACCTGTGTATGTGATCCCCCAGGGGAAAGGGATACAGGATACTACAGGCGAAGTAACAATGACCCCACTTAGTGTTATCACAGAACCCCTCCTTCCCCAGCTCCATTTCCCAGAAAACAGAGCTCATTAAAGACGGCTAGCAGGACATCAGAGCCGTTTAAGTGCAAGTTATGTTTTTATGATATAGAAGCATCAACTTTAGGTTAAAAGGTAGTTTTAAACTTTAGAAATGGCAGTTGCTAAGGATTACGAGATGCCAGACTGCAGCAAGGCTCTCCGGCTACTATGCTGGGCTCTGGAACCAAATCCCTTTAGGGTCCTCTTCTCCTGGCCTCACAGCCCCAGGCCACCCCACCTAGCAGAGCTCTGGGACTCAGCTGCTCTTACAGCAGGGTGGCCCTGGCAGTTGGTGTCAGATAGCACACCAGGATCCCCTGGGCCAGAGGACACTGCACGCTATTTGCCCAAAGGTCTCTTGTCGCCAAGCCCTATCTCAGCCATAGGAGCTTGATATCAGGAGTAAAGGGCCCTGGGAGTGAGGCCCTATAAGGGGTAGTGGGTTAGGCTTAGGATGGGGTGGGGTGATGAGATTTCTCAACTCTGTAGACGGGGAAATGTGGTTAGGCCCAGGACAAATGTTTACTCCAGGGGTAACTGGTGAAAATACAGCCAGAACCATGTCTGGTCTGCTTCCTTCCTCCCCATGTCCAACAATGTTCCTGTCCTGGTCTGGACCCTTGGGGAAGAGCTTCCACAGCTGCCTGAGACCCCTTTCCATGACCCAGGGTGGGTGCTTTACTAAGGAAGTGCTCCATGCACATGCAGGGGGACTTGTGAACCCACTGCCTGGGATCTAAGGCAGGTCTAAGTGCTGGTCCCGGTGCTGGCCCTGCTAAGCGCCAGCTGGCCAGCTTAGTGGTCAGCCTTTTTCTGAAGAGAAGGGACAGCAACCCTAGGACTCCCAGAGGCTCCCCACCCCCCATGAATCCAGATGCAAAGACAGGAGAAGAAAGTAGAGTTTATTAGTGGCCATAGGTGGGGAGGGGGCAGCGCCAAGGCTCTCACGAGTGCAGGGCCCGCCATTTGTCCAGCGGGCCACGATTAGGGATGTACTTGACCCCACAGCCATCCGGAATGAGCCGCTTTTCTGCCACCATGTTTTCAAACTCATCTGCATTAAACTTAGTAAATCCCCACTTCTTGGAGATGTGGATCTAGAGAGAGACAGAAACAGCCGAGTCAAGGAGGCCTGGGGACAGGAGCAGGGAAAGGTGAGACCAAGGCTGTAGCACTACATACCTTCTGGCGGCCAGGGAACTTGAACTTGGCCCTGCGGAGGGCCTCAATCACATGCTCCTTGTTCTGCAGCTTGGTGCGGATGGACATTATGACCTGGCCAATGTGGACCCTGGCCACTGTGCCCTGGGGCTTTCCAAAGGCACCACGCATACCTGTCTGGAGCCTAGATTGGGAACAGCATGCCAGTCATGAATGTCCACCGGAAAGGGCTGTCTCCAAGGTCCCTTAGGGCAACC
Organism: Phocoena phocoena; assembly: GCF_963924675.1. Classification (NCBI taxonomy): domain Eukaryota; kingdom Metazoa; phylum Chordata; class Mammalia; order Artiodactyla; family Phocoenidae; genus Phocoena; species Phocoena phocoena. The sequence goes on along the minus strand of NC_089240.1, from coordinate 128,862,396 downwards.
CGTACAGACAACAGGCCGCATACACTACCGAGGAGGCTGCTGTTTGCAGCCATTGCGCACCGGGCCCCCATGGGGAAAAGAGCACAGTCGGCTTAACTGGCTGCAAAGAACACAGAGAACCCTAAAAGAGACTAGCTAGGATCCCTGCAAGGTGCTACTGCGCTCATCTGAAAGCCATCCACCCTGTGACCATGCCAGCAACCTGCCTGCCTGCAGCTCATGCCATTAGGCTCAAAGAGGAGCTCCTCCGGCAGAAGCACCTCCCTCTACCTGCTTCCCAGAGCCATGACGCCTTTTGTGTTTGTCTCTGGGACTGTCCACTGAAGTCCACTTGCTAGCCCTTTGGCCTGGCTTTGCTATGGGTGGTTGACTCTTTGTGAGGCCACCTCTTTGCCCTGACTGATGAAAAAAATAATCAAGCCCAGGCTTTAAGATATAGGAGAACATCTGAAAAGGCCAGGAGTCTCAGGACCCAGCTCACCTGTCAGCTCCAGCACAGGACAACATCTTGTTGATGCGGATGACGTGGAAGGGGTGGAGCCGCACTCGGATGTGAAAACCATCTTTGCCGCAGCTTTTCACCATGTACTTGTTGGCACAAATACGGGCAGCCTCCAGGGCTATTGGGGCAGGGGAGGCAGCAGAGTGAGACAAAATGGCACAGAAGCACTTACCATGGCTCTCTGGGAACACCTGTATTGGCTGGGGGAAGCTTAGTAAAGAGGCTCACGATTGGCTGCTCGTGATTAACGACCTGATAATTCCACTGCGGTGAGCTCTAGGTCTGGCCGGGGGCCCACATACAAGGGACATGGGACGGTGAGCAAGGAAACCTGCCTCACCTTCAGAGGAGAGCTGCTCATATTCATCCGACACCATGTGGCCACAGAGTGGGAACTCATCCACTTTTGCCTTCTTCCGCCCCAGGTCAAAGATGCGGATCTTAGCATCTAGAAAACAAATCTGGTTAGAGTGTGTGTGTACCATAGCCACTGGGTCAGTGCAGCCAAACCAGTTTGGGGGCTTTCCCACCACTTACCAGGGACACCTCGGCAGAAGCGAGACTTTGGGTATGGCTTGTTCTTGCAATACCGGTAACTGCGGGGAAGGGGAGGAACCCAAGTTAGCAGGGATTCACAAGTGAACTCCACAATAGGCACTTTGAGTTCTTCCTCAATCTACGACCAAAGGGGCGTTGGGAGAGGGGGAACGACACATGTCATCTCTAAGCTTGGTCTTCATTCCTAGAAATTTGGTGCTAAAGCAAGATGCGGCCAGAAATTAGGACACCAATGCTAGATTATAAAAGTAAAAAAAAAAAAAAAAACAAACCAAAAAAATCACCCTCTATGCCCTGTTGTGTTTTCAACTCCCTATAAGGCTAACATCCTGAAACGGACTTTCTCAATTTAAATACTGCGAAGAGTAACACACTTCGTGCCATCCACCTAAAGTCCTTTGGGCACGTGGCATTAAGTCGGCCTCCAAGCCTCGTGATGGGCGCCCCCTGAAGGGCACACGAGGCGGCTGAACACACTTTTCTGGGACTGCCCTTGGCGACCAAGGAGCCCACACGGCACGTCGCCTGGAAATAAGACGGGGATGGCACACAAAGACCCTGAGGGCACCGAACCTAAAAAGCAAGCGACTTTTCAGCTCTTAAGGCGGGATGCAAGGCGGACGTCGCTTGTAGCCCTAAAATGGGGCTAACGTATGCAGACCTGGGTCAACCGGCCACACCAACGAAAAGAGGGAAGCGGTAAATACCAGCATGAATTTATACAACCAAATGGTACAAAGACCTAAAGCGACCTAAAAGTTCTTGGAGAATACGCGGGGCCCGTTCCCAGGACAGGAAAGCCGCACTAGGGAGACCCCACCCACGGTTGCTTTTAGCAGCCAAACGCGATTCTCCCCCACTTTCCCAGCAGCGAAACAGGCACTCACCAGCGGGCGGGGCGGCGGCCCATGGCGACACCAAGATCTTCAGTGGCTGCAACAAAACATACAAGATCGGAAGAGCAGTCGAAGACAGGCCCTGAACTAGAGAAGAGAAATGGCAAGGGCACCGCACGAGCCACAACGGCCGACTACTCACCGCGCCGAAGGGAAAGAGATGCTCTTACGCCTGCGCAGGCCTTATATAGGCCGTCTCTCTTCACGCGTAGGAACCATAGAGTCCGGGTGAGGGCGGAGAGACACTCTGTCACACTTCCGGAACGTAGTCGCAGCGGGGCTCTGCGCCTGCGTGCGGGAGTGGTTGGGCACAAGCGCAGAGCGGGGAGGCGGCTAGGTCCCGTACCGCAGGCGGCCAGCTGGCGAATGGGGCTTCGCCACATCAGCGAGAGAAGCCGGCTTCCGGCTGGCCATTGTGGGCGTAGAACTCTTGCCCGAGGCTTTGCCGTAACTATAAAAGACGTATGTTCCTAGAGTTGAAAGAAGGAAAATGCCGAATGGGGCTTACGGCGGCCGCGCGCGTGTTCCCGGGCATGGCGGAGCCCGGGACAAGCCCTCTGTACCTTCCCGCTGCGCTCCAGAGCCCAGCAGGGAGGCGCCCTATTGGAGGCTCAGCCCACGTTCATTTGTCCACCGGGAGGCCGGAGCGAGAGGCCCGCCCTCGCCCCGCCTCCGTAACCCCCCCCCCCCAGGCCGTAACCGAAGAGTCCTGAGCCCTCTTGTTTGCGAGCTGTACGCCAAGTCCTCCTTTCCTGGAGAGCCGGGGCGGGGCCTGCGTCGGCCCCAGGAGGTCTGCGCCCTCCCGGAGTAAGGCCAAGAAAAAGCCGCCCCCCAAGATCCAGGGCTCAGGAGAGCCCGTGAGCACCGTTGGGCCCGCCCTGACCCGGCAGAGAAAAGAGACGTTGTGCTCCCCAGGGTGACTTGGAGAAGGGGAAGAGGAAGGTGGCGACCCCACCCAGATGGCAAACGAGCACTGTCACTCCTTGTGCGGCTGGGCCCCAGTCCTGGCCTCTGAGAACTGCCTTGATCTGTACTCCTGGGAGCTTCCACACTCCCGGGGCCCAGAATGTGGCACCCACCCCCACACACAGTTCTTTCCCCGCCCACTGAATTCCAGCGCCTCCTGAGTGTGCCTCTGAGATGTTCACGGAACCACCCCCCGCCCGCCCAAGAATACATCCAGAGAAGTGTCCAGAGCTAGTACCCATACCACCAGGGATCTAAGTATCCGCCAGAGGTGCCCACGCTTCTAGAGCTGGGGATAGCAAGAAGGTAACAAAGTCTTCCCCGTGTGACTTGACAGGTGTGACACACCTGTTCTTCTCCAGGACGACCTTTCACTTTAGTGAATGGGTCCTTTAGGAAGGCTTGGGAAGATTTGCGCTGTGCACTTCCAGCACTGCTGCAACTAGGTCCTTCCCAGGGAACACGGCCTCCCCTTCCATCAGGGGGCTCTGGGTCTGGAAACTGGGTGAGAAGATGTGACTCTCCACGGGGGCAACTCAAGTCAGGGTTTTGCTCCCAGAACTAGAGGATTTAGGGTTATACGCATCAAGCAGTCCTGTAGCAGTCTGCCCAACTATTTCCTTCTTAGAGGCTCATTTTCTTTTTCTTTCTTTTTTTTCTTTTTTTTTTTTTTTTTTGGGGTAGCGCGCCTCTCACCACTGTGGCCTCTCCCGTAGCGGAGCACAGGCTCCGGACGCGCAGGCTCAGCGGCCATGGCTCACGGGCCCAGCCGCTCCGCGGCATGTGGGATCCTCCCGGACCGGGGCACGAACCCGTGTCCCCTGCATCGGCAGGCGGACTCTCAACCACTGCGCCACCAGGGAAGCCCTAGAGGCTCATTTTCTGTGCCTGGCTCACCTGGCTCCAGCCCGTCATTCTTGCTTTTCCTGGAACGTGCCACGCTGTTCCTGGGGTCCTTAGTCCTTCCGCTCGTGTTCCTGCGCTAATGGCTCTCTCAGCGCCTTGCTGAAAAGAGCTGCTTCTGGACCTATCCCTGGAGCACAGTTGGGGGATGGAGTGTTCAGGCCGGATATGATGAATGTACTCTCAAATTCCTCTCTCCCTAAGCCTACGGATTCTGTCCTGCACCTCCTGTCAGGGCATTTCTGGCATCAAAACCCATGAAATGCAGGTCAGTGGTAGGTCCAAGCCAAGCATGTGAGGTGCTAGACTACACAGCAGCTGTATGTCCTAATACTTTTTTATTTTTAAATTTATTTATTTATTTATTTTTGGCTGCATTGGGTCTTCGTTGCTGCGCGCGGGCTTTCTCTAGTTGCGGCGAGCGGGGGCTACTCTTCGTTGCGGTGTGCGGGCCTCTCGTTGCAGTGGCTTCTCTTGTTGCCCGGCACGGGCTCTAGGCGCGCGGGCTTCAGTAGTTGTGGCTCGTGGGCTCTAGAGCGCAGGCTCAGTAGTTGTGGCGCACGGGCTTAGTTGCTCCACGGCCTGTGGGATCTTCCCGAACCAGGGCTCGAACCCGTGTCCCCTGCATTGGCAGGCGGATTCTTAACCACTGCGCCGCCAGGGAAGCCCCTGTCCTAATACTCTTAATCTGGAACCTCTAGTAAATACACTATCAGTTAATCCACCCCATCGAGTGGCCCACCTCACCTACTGAGTCGCACACCCTGAGAACCTACTACCACAAACGTTCAAATACAGTTCAGTTGGTAGATATCAGTGAAGTCTGGAAAATATTTTTTTAATATCCTTGTGGAAAATACGTATTGACGTATGAGCTCTTTCCTCTAGGGTCAGGCTTTGGTCTGTCCCCCTGGATCACGCTGTGATTAGGCCCCAGTTACGGGTCTAATGGCAACAGGGTGTGGTGGCACCGGTGTGGAGGACAGAGGGTGTCCCCTTGCAAGGCATCTGCGCCAGGTGAGGTGATGACACAGTCCTCAAGGGAGAGAACAGCAGCCTGCCAGAGACGGGAGGGCAGGCTACTTCCACCCGCAAGGGAGGCTGCAGGGGACCGGGGGCTTCCCGACTGTCAGCCTCCACCGAGGGCAACCAGATGTCCCGATTCTAGGCTTCAGGGTCCCACTCCTCCAGCCAGTGCCGTACCCTTCACACGAGAAACATGGAGAGGCTGGGAATTCAGGTGACCTTGGGATTCTGCAACCCGCACAGTGATGCAGGTTTCGTTTGTGTTTGTAGTGTTTGATTTCCAGTACCGTCAGCCCTGCAGGTTGCAGGAGGAAGAGAAGTTTTAGGGCTGCCATGGAAGTGCTCTGGCTGGCATACTGTGCCTTGAGCTGAGAGGTAAGGAATCGGACCTTGTCAGTTTTTTCTCTGTGCACTCCCGGGGACACTGTGGAGTCACCCCACACACAGCCTTGATCCCCAGCGTCCCCTCCACGACAGTTCAGGGCAGCAGCCGCTGCGGCTCCCCTGGGCGCTTGCTGCACTTGGCCCTTCATCCCGGTCAACCGCAGGGGAGAGCTTGATGAGCGGTGAGGCCCCCGCAGGTCATGGGTGCCTCGAGCCCCACTAGGTTACCCAGGGATCGGAGGGCTGGAGGAACAGAGATGGTACAGGAAGAAGCTGCCCCCCACCCCCAGAGCCTGGGAAAAAGGGAGGGGGTTGACGTCATCTGAAGCCTAGAAGGCAGGATAAGGGGCCTTGAAGAACAGAGGCCGGATCTCTGAGGAGGGGCTGCGGCAGTTTCTCAGGGAAGGAGAAAGCAGCAGCATCGCTAAGAGGGGGAACGGGACAGGAGGGGCAGGAGGTGATTTCCGAGGCACCACCTATCTTCCAGGGCACTGGTTCCTTCTTCGGTGGCATCCGATCTGTGGTTCGATTCATCTGTTGAGATTTTTATTTCAATGACTGTGGCTTTGTTTTTAATTCCTAAAGTTCTTTTTCTTCTTCAAATCGGCCTGGGCTTTTAAAATTAGTCTTATCTTTGTGGTTCCTTCCTTGGTATCTTTGTTTTGTGTCTCGGAGGCTGCTGAAGATTTGGGGAGCTGGAGCAGCCTTCTATCACAATGATGCAAACGACTTGTAAATACCCATGAGAACTGCTCTCTGATCTCAGGAGAATCCAAAGGTAATGTCAGTCTGTGTTTCAAAGGCCGCCCCCCGCCCCCTCCCCCCATTAAGCACAAGAGTAGAAGGTGTTTCTCTTTCTCACCCTCCTTCCTTTATGGGCTGGCCCAAGGCCAGGGCGGGGATAGTCACCAGGACTCGCCTCTGATGCCTTCAGGACAAGCTGATGTGCCACACGCACCACGGCCCCGGGAGCCTCCCTGCGAGGGAGCAATCCAGATGCAGCGCCTCCCCGCAAAAGGACGTCAGGCTTAGAGGCCGGTGTCCTTGATCCACACCTCGCCTCGGCCACCTGCTAGCTAGTGATTCAGAACAAGCTCCTCAACCCTTCTGTCATGTTGGCCTCATTTGCTCATCTGGAGGATGGGGATGACATGCTCCCGACTTCCTAGGGCCACCGCGAGGGTGGAATGGACGAGTCCAGGCACGGAGCCGGCACTCACAGCCCTCACTGAAAACTATATTATCTGGCCTCTGACAGGGATGCCCTGGGGACAGGACGTTGACAGGGCCAGTCGTCCGTCCAATGCTCCATGAGGGTGGGCGGTGTCTTCAATTTGAGCTGGCAGACCCGTCTTCCGCTGGGCCTCTGGGAGTCCCGAGGGGGAAGCCGGGGGTGAGGTGTCCCCTTCCAGGGAGCGACTGCTCTTCGGGGAGCCCAGCAGTACTACCACGACGGGGGGCGCTGGGCATCGTCTCTCTCAGCCTGCGGTTCTCTGAAGCCCCTCTGTCTGCGGCGGGGGGAGGGGAGGCAGCCCCAGCTTGTGGATGATGGGGGCAGGGGCTCCTCTCCTGCTCACTCAGACCCATGCTGGGATGGACCCACTTCTTCGTACAGCCCTGTCCTTCCTTTTCACTGTGCAGGTGACTGTTCAAGAGCGCTGCTTTCAGGCGGATTCTCAGTTCTGCTCTCTCACCTTCTGCGGCCCATCAACTCTGAGCCCCTCGGAAAGCCTGCCCGCAGCTCCTCTCCCAGGCCCAGCCTCGGCCCCAGCCACCCCACTGATTCCATTTGCGGTTGCCCCCATGGATCTCCCTCGCTCCCCTGCGGGCCACCTATGCACTTAAATGATATAGCTAAACTCTTCTCCTTACACATTTCCTTGTCTTCTCCCCAAGTGGACTGGCACCCTGGAGGGCAGGGGCTGGGTGTCTGAGAGGCACTGCCCCCAGTCCCGGTCTACATAACGTGGGGTCATGTGACAAACACCACCTCCCCACAATCTGCCCCCGTGCGCAAGCGCATACACACACACACACACACAGACACACAGACACACACACACACACACACACACACACACACACACACACACACGGAGTGATTGGCCGGCAGGCCGATTGCCAGCCAGGGTCAATGAGGAATTTGCTGTGGGACTCAGAAATCCCGCCCGCCCCACCCACTCCCGCAGTCACGACACTCTCCTCACACGAGGGAGGAGGCCTTTGTGCCCAAGATACATAACCCAGAAATCATCAACTGAGAGTTTAATAAATTTGCTCATATAAAATTGTATAGCTTCTCGGGCGTCCCTGGTGGCGCAGTGGTTGAGAGTCCGCCTGCCGATGCAGGGGACGCGGGTTCGTGCCCCGGTCCGGGAAGATCCCACATGCCGCAGAGCGGCTGGGCCCGTGAGCCATGGCCGCCGGGCCTGCCCGTCCGGAGCCTGTGCTCCACAACGGGAGAGGCCACAACAGTGAGAGGCCCGCGTACCGCAAAAAAAAAAAATGTGTAGCTTCTTGACAGCCCAAACCAGCCAGCCTAGTCTTTCAAGACAAGAGACAGACTGAGGGAAAATATTTACAACACATGGAACAAAGGACTAACAGCCCAAGTGTATGACAAGCAGGGTCTTTTGGGGAGGCAATTAGGTGCTGGCCATTAAAACTGTAAATGTCCATAGGCTTTGACCTGGCAGGGCCACTTAGAGGTAATTATTCTAGGGTGACATTGACACATGTTCAGAGCAGGTAGCAAAAACAAAGAAAAAGGAGAAGAAGGAGAAGAAGAAGAAGGGAAAAGGTAAAAGTTCATCAGTTGGGCATTTGTTATGTAAATTATAGGACGTGTACTCTATCAAATACCGCGCGGCCAGAGAAGAAATGAGCTAGATGTTTCTGTACTGACATGGACGAATTTCGAAGCTATATTATTGCTAGTTAAAAGAAAATCACAATTGTATGTACAGGGTTTGTGTTTTTTAAAACTGTGTGAGTATAACTATGTCGGTGATTGCATACAAGAACATAGTTAGAAGTGAGAAACAGAACCGTTAACAGTCTTGCTTAAGATAACGTTTTGTAAAAACTTTCAATTATGTGCTTTAAATACATGCGGGTTGCTAACGTGTAAAATGGTCCAGCCACTGTGGAATGCAAATTGGCAGTTTCTTCCAAGGCTAAACGTCCACCTCCTTAGAACGCAGCAGTTGCACTGTTGGGCAGGCATGCCAAAGAAATGGAAACTTCTGACCACAGGAAAACCTGTACACGAATGTTCATGGCAGATTTATTTGTAGAAGCCTAAAGTGGGAATCGGCACCATGTCCCTCAGTGGGTGAAGGCCTGAACAAACTGTGGCTGATCCAACCAAGGACGACAGCTGGCAATAGAAAGGAAGAACTAACTATTGATACCTGCAACCGTTCCGATGGATGGATCTCAAGAGCAGTGTGTGAGTGAAAAAAAGCCCTGGGTGGCTCGCGGGATCCTAGCTCCGGCCCGGAGCAGGGATGGAACCCCTGCCCTTGGCAGTGAGAGCGGGGACTCCTACCCACTGGACCGCCAGGGAAGTCCTTATGTAATGTCTTCAAATGACAAAATTACAGAGCTGAGAATAGAATCCGGTTGCCATGGGTTGGGAGGAGGAGGGAGGGGGCTGTGGCAACGAAAGGTCCACAGGAGGGGTCCTTGTGAGGGGACGGGCTGGATAGTGATGGCAGTGGTGGTCACCTGACTCCAACACACACACACACACACACACACACACACACACACACGGGGATAAAACCCGGAGCAGCTCTCCGCTGGCACCAATGCCCTTTCGTGGTGTGCGGTCCCACTAGCTGTGCAACAGGCTGACGCTGGGGGAACTGCGGGCGGTGCTCCGGCCTCTTGGACGTTTCTGTGTAACTTCCTGTGAACTTAATTCCTCCAGAATACAAGTTCACACCAAAAGCACACAAGCAGGGCTTAGCGTGTACACATCGGACCACTCGCGCGACTCTGCACGGACAGTCCCTGCTCTCCCGGCAGGGACACCTAGAGGCCCGCAGCCGACCCGGTCGCCGGCTGAAGAAAAACCGCGGGGGGCAGAGCTGAGAGGGGCGCGTGGGGCGGGGGGGGCGGTCTGCTTGTTTTGATTGGGCAAAGGAGGTGCCCGTCACACCAGAAGGGCCGGGTTTCCTGGGGGCGGGTCTCGTCACGAGTCGAGCTCGGTCATTGGCGGGGCCAGCTGGAAGGGGTGGGCAGGAAAGCGGTGCTCCGCGGCTTACGGTGGGCGCGCTGAGGGGAAGTGAGGAGACCCGCGTGGGGGCGGTCAGGGCGGGGCTCGACGCGCCGGGAGAACGGCCCGGCCTTGTGGTCACCGCCCAGCTTCCCCGGACTCCGCCCCCCACCCCTCTGGGTCCTGGGCCTGGCCAGAGTCCCCGTTCCCCGAGTCACCGGGGGCCTTTGGCTCCGCGATCCTGAGAGCTTCCACCCTCCCGCCACCCCACCCCTTGCCTGGCCCACTGTGTTCCAGCGCCCCTGAGTGTGATTCGGACGGTTCCCTGTGAAGCACGGACCCGCCCCCCTCCACACAGGCGTGGTATCCAGGGAGAGGTGGGCAGAGCTGCGGCCGTGCCCAGAAACTTGGTGTCGGCCAGGGGTGTCTGTCCATGCTGCTGGAGCGGGGGGGACGGCACGAAGTAACAAAGTCTTCCCCATGTCACTTGACACGTGTGGCCTGCTGGGAAGGAATCCTGCCCAAGCACGCCTGTTCTCCAGGACAACCTGTGGGTGCCTGCCTGCCTGCCTCTCACCTGGGAGGTCAAGGTGAGCCCCGCAGAGAGAGAAAGCTCATGGCTTCTCTAGAAGAGGGTGCGATCAGGAACCGTCCATCCCGGTGGTGGTTCTCACGCTGAGAGGCGCGTAAGAACACCTGGAGGGCGCGTTCAAGCCTGGGTTGCAGGGCCCCACCCCAGAGGCTCTGATCTGGCACACCTGGGGTGGGGCCTGCGCATTTGCTAGTCCAGCAATCCTGGGTGATGCTGCTGCTGGCCAGGGACCCCACTGTGAGAAGCACTGCTCTAGAGGGCTGAGACTCCTAGGTGTGTGCCCCCTGCCCTACCCCAGACTGGCTCCTCTGCAGGGTCCCCACGGGCCTGGGAAGCGCCAGGAGGATGCTGGCTCTCGCGAGATCTGGGGCTTCCCATTGAGCAGCCTTCCCCCTTCCCCGCCTGAGGATGTGGTCCACAGCGCACCGCCCCCCCCGCCTCCCCCCATCCCCCCCACCCCCGGCACCCCGGCAGGATCAGGTGTCAGGTTTGTACACGTGCTCAGCAGTTCCCGGACTGGGGCTGATAACATCTGGACAGACACTTAGGAGGGAGGGACGGAGGCCTGGGCGTGGGGATGGGAAGAACTCTGATGAGGCAGAGGAAAAAAGACCTGACCGCCGAGCTCAGAGGTGGGAAAGGAACACGGGCCCTGAGACCAAGAGTGTGGATTTGGGGGAGCGTGGAGGCCAGAAAGGGGGTTGTCTGCCCGGGAACTGCCCTGACAGTTGTCTGGTCTGTGGGCGTGGCCAGTCCTCTCCAGCCGCCGCCGCCGCCTTTCCTGCCAAACGTTCCTCACCAAGAGGGTCTCCCAGCTCCTGGGTGATGCTGCCCAGACCTGCTCAACGCCCAGCGCCACCACCCACCGTTCTGGCCAGTCTTTGCGGTGGCTGGTCTTTGTTCGGCTCCAGGATCGCCCGCCTTCTAGTTGGAGGCGCAGAGCAAATGCAGGGCCAGTCACCAGGCACCATGTGTGCCCGGAACCAGCAGCTCTGGGACCCCAACACTCGAGCACGCTCTGGCTGTGGGATCAGATGGGGGGTAGCCTTTGGCGTGCACTTTCCGCGGTCCCCTCCTGCACTCCCTTTTCCTTGGCGTCGTTGAGCTTTCCTTGTCGACTGGTTCAAGCTCTCTATGCCTTAACGACATGAGCCCTGAGTCACGTCTTGCTACTATTTTTTTGCCCCACTTTGTCACTTGTGTCTTGACTTTGTGGTTTGGGGTTTGTGTTGGCCAGGCATACGATTTTAGCGTTTGTGTCATCAGACTTTCCAGGCTTCTCCTAATGGCTTCTGGGGCTTCTCGTCGGTTTGTTTGCTTCAGACTGACTTGGAGTGGTCTTCTCCATTTAAAATGATCGTGTATTAGTTACCCATTGCTGTGTAACAGATTACCCCAATCGTAGCACCTTAACACAGCCAACCGTCGTAATCTCCTGCGTGTGTGAAGGACAGGACTCTAGAAGGCTTGGCTGGGGGCTTCCGGCTTGGGGTCCATCCCAGGCTGCAGTCGAGGCCTCCGCTGGGGCCACAGCCCCATGGTCTGCCTAGGGTGTGGGGATGGGTGGGGGCAGCTCTGCTTCCAAGGTGGCTCGCGTGGCTGTGGCGGTGCCTCGGGCCTCCCCACCGGGCCTCTCCCTAGGGGTGCTCAGGGTGGGGCTTCGCCAGAGCCCACGACCTAGCACAGAGCAGCCCCGAGATCGAGGCCTCAGTGTTTCTCTAAGAACTTCACCTCGAAGTGACACCCCCTCACCTCTGCTGTAAGTTTATGGCTTACACGGGTCAACCCAGGAAGAGCGGAGGAGGGGACGGTACCCGCTAGGGCGTAGCTTGTTCGTGTTCATGGCGGATGTGAAGGCTCAAAGGAGTGTCCTCGCTCCAGAATCTGTGTGCGGGACTCCTGGTCCGCACAGGCCCCTTGGGAATGCGTCCTTTGTCTGAGCGGGGGTGGCAGGTTCCAGCCCGGGACCCAGAGAAGCAGGGCCTGTGTTTGCAAGGGCACGGTGGGTTTTCACCTTTAAACGGTTGCAGACAAAACACACAAAAAGCCAGAGAAAGAGGGCCTTCCCTGGTGGTGCAGCGGTTAAGAATCCGCCTGCCCATGCAGGGAACACGGGTTCGAGCCCTGGTCCGGGAAGATCCCACGTGCCGCGCGGCAGCGAAACCCGTGCGCCACAGCTACTGAGCCCGCGAGCCTGAACTACTGAAGCCCGCATACCTAGAGCTCGTGTTCCGCAACGAGAGAAGCCACCGCAGTGAGAAGCCCGCACACCGCAACTAGAGAAAGCCCGCGCGCAGCGACGAAGACCCACCACAGCCAAAAATAAATAAAATTTTAAAAACCAAAGTTAAAAAACAAAAAAAGCCAGAGGAAAGAAAGAACATGTGACAGGACCCCAGCGTGGCCCACAAGGCCAGCGGTGCGTGCCCTCTGCCCAGGAGTTTACAGCCCCGATGGGCGTCCTGCCTAGTTGCGCTGCCAAGGCGCGGGGGCCAGAAGCGCTTTCGCATCACAGCAGCCCATCCACTGCCAGGGCCGTGCAAGTGCGCACCCAGGCCTGGGCCCCAGTGCTCCCCGACCTCCAAGGTCCCCGCCCCCTCTCCTTCTCAGTGGGGTGGGGGCGGGGGCAGCTACCTTGCCTGAGGCTGGGGTGGCCTCTCTGTGCCCATAGGTGCAGGCCCTCCTCTCCCAGCTCCCCTCCCCGCCCCGCCAGCCTCCCACCGCGCAGCTGGGAAGTGGGTAGGGGCAGGGAGCAGAGAAGGGTGGGCCCCACTGTGAGGGTGCAGGCTGGCGAGCCCCTGTCCTCAGTGACCATGCCAGGTCGCCCCGGGCCGGGCTGTGACGGCTCAGCAGTGGCAGGCGCCAGCCCGGGGTGGCAGGCGAGTGTCCCTTTGGTCCCAGCAAGGAGCTCCCACTGTGGCCGAGGGAGAGGTGCCCGCCGCATCCTTCTTGCCTGGGAGTCAGACGCGACTCCCCGGTGACACGCTTGGTGGCTCTGAATTTCTCACGCAGGTTCTGTGGGCGGTGAGTGCCTTTCCTGTTGGCTCTCGCTGCTGGGCAACGCCGGGGCCCTTGGCGACAGCTCTCCGGCCCCGTCCGAGGCCGCCATGCACTTCTTGAACCCCAGGACCGTGGGTGTCGGGAGAGCCGGGCTCTCTGTCTCCGTCCCAGGAGCAGAGGCCGAGGCCGAGGCCGTGCTTGCTGGGCCCGGCCTCGTGGCTGTGGTGGTGGCTGCCGGGGACACCCTCCGGCCGCGATGTGGGGCCGCGGGGTCCTGGGGCTCCGGGGGACGCGCGGGCCCACTGCAGCCCCACACTCCTGGGCCATCTGACTGTCCCCCAAAGTAGAGCCATCTTCCAGTCCCTCAGCCCTGGGCAGAAGGCACGACAAGGCGGGCCCAGCTTCCCTGCAGTTCCCTCTGATGCGGCCTGCCCACGGGGGCCCAGGGCACTGCGTGGGCGCTGGTCCTCCCTCGCCCGAGGGAGCTCTTCCTAGCGGCCTGCTCTGTGGATGGGCATAATCAGGGCAGCGGCCAGGCCCTGTCCCCACCCGGCCGCCGCCCACCTGCAGTGCTCATCCTTGGCCCTCACCCTCTCCGCCTGCCCGAGGACCTGGGTGCCTCCCCCCGCTGAGTACGGGCGTCAGTACCTGGCCCGTCCTCAGTAGGTGCTCTGACCGCAGGGCAGTCTCCCAGCCCCGCCCATTGTTTAGCGCTTTCCTCAGTCCTGCTCCCCTGGCTGCGGCCTCGCTGGGCTTGTGGGGACCTTCCAGACGCGCGCACGCGCGCACACACACACACACACACACACACACACACACACTCCCATCACTGGCTTCATCGGGGTTCCTGGGGGGTGTGGAGGTGGCTGCCCTGGAGCGCCCTGGCCCTGCGCCCTGGAGTTGGGTGAGGCCGCCCGTGCTGGGGGCCTGCATGGGAATCCCAAGGGTCTCCAGACTACTGTCTCCCTTGTTGAAGTGCTGGGGCTCCCTCACTGTCGGGTGGGCGGCAGTCCCATCCTGAGGGGCCGGTGCTCCCCTTTCCTCAGCCGGGTCCCTCCCATCCTCCTGGGGGAGCGGGCAGCAGGGAGGGTCGGGTGCAGAGGTGTGGCCAGAGCAGGGGTGGAGGCTGGCCGTGGGGTGTGGGTGGTCAGCTCCACCATCCCCCTGCCCTGCCCTGCCCGCAGCTGGACCTGCAGGATGGGGGGCTGCTCCCAACTGGGGCGACCGGCCACCCCGTCCCTAGACTTAGTAGGTGAGATGGGGCCAGCCTGGGGGAAGGCGTGTGGCCGCGACCTCGTCTCTGCTCCTGGCACCTGCTGGTGAGCGGGGCTCGGGCGTGGGCGTGGGGCCTGTTGGAGCTGGGCCACCATCCCTGCTGGCTCTGGGTGGGTGGCCCGGGCTGGACACCCTGCGTGGGAACCTGGCTGAGGCCCAGGCCTCGCACTTTCCTGTCTCCTAGCAGCCGGGGTGTCCTCTGGGGGATTTGCTCAGTGGGGCCAGGTCCCAAGCCATTTCTCCCCAGCAGGATGGGGTCTCGGTGGTCCTTTTCCTGGTGCCATCTGCCTGTTCCCCACCCCCACCAGAAGCCCTGGCAGGGATGGCACCCCAGTCACGCTCCCTCCTGACCCCTGCCTGGGCGGGCCTCAGGCTCAGGCCTGGTCTGTCCCCTGGCCTCTGTCCTCAGGGCTGTCGTCAGGGTCCCGTTTCCCCCCTCCAGGGCGGCATCTTTTCTGCCGCTGACGCCTAGCACGCCTCATGGCTGCCTGGGTGTGACGTGGAGTCCGCGGTGGGGACGGAGCCTCCTGGTTAAGCTCAGCCTGGCTCTAGGGCCATTCTCCCATGTGGGCCCGTCCAGCAGGCGGGGTTCGGAAAGGTTGGGAGACAGGACTGTCTCCTCCTGGCAGACTGGTACAGGGAGCAGGCAGGAGGCTCTGGGTGAGTCGGCGGGAGGGGCGCCTGGTGGGCCGAGGGGAGAAGGCGGTGCCTGGGGAGGACCTCTATCCCCTCAACTGGGGCTGGAGCTCTCCAGCTGAGCAGCTTCCAGAGCCTCCAGAGTGTACCTGCCCCCCTTACCCCCCAAGCAGCAGGCATGGCCTGAGAAGTGGTGGGCCAGGGGGCGGGACCTGACTTTTTTCACTGAGTCCTGTCTGCCCTGGGGGGAGGGGTAGAGTCTCCAGCGATGGCCACCCTGAACCTAGGGCAACTGGCCAGCCCCCGGGGTAGTAACAGTGGCACTTTCCTGTCCTTTAGACCCTCAGGGCCTGGGGTGGTCCATCGTCGTGGATCCACAGGCTGTGCCCCCTTTGGACTGTTCTCTTGGATGGACTGTCCTCTGCAGTGTGGGGACCAGCCCAGTAGCCACCATCTCTAGCTCCAGCACAGCGTGGGCGTCAAGGTAGGGGTGGACCTAGGTCTGCCCAACACTGTCTGCTACTTACCCTGGACCTGACAAGGGGGTGGAGGTCAAGGGTGGGAGGATCCTGAGCTAGGATTCCTGGCTCCACCCCCCTGCCCCACCCACAGGGCCCTCCTTTCTGTGCTCCACTAGGGATGCGGCTCAGACCTCTGGCAGCAGCCACGCATCCAGGTCCATTGCAACCAGCTCCATTGCATCATCCAGGCTCCTCCTTGCCTGGCAGGACCACCACCACCACCATTCCCTCCTACCTCTGCTGGCACCTACACAGCAGGGGAGTCACTGTCCCCTTAACCTTGGGCAGCTGCTGCCCCCTGCTGTGTTCCCAGCACCACTGGAGCCCTTGGTGGGGGAAGGGAGGATGGCCTAAGCCCTGGGGAATGGAAGTCCTCAGTTGCCCTGTGATGGAACTCCAGAGCCCTCGGGGGACTTTTAGGCAGCTGGGCCCCTCAGAGCTCTCGCGGGAGGTAGTCTCAGAGCCCTGGGAAGTGGGGCCAAGCCTGAAGGGGAGTGCTGGGGGCGGTCCAGAGCCCTTGGGAGCTACAACTCTTTGGGAGGGGGGCGTCTAAGAGCCCTGGGGCAGGAAGCTTGAAGCCACCCAGGAGCCTGCAGACACCCTCTCTCTGCTGCATGGTGATCAATGGATGTGGTTGCCCTTGGGGAATAATGAATGAGAACAGGGAAACTATGTCACCTGGGTGGGGACTCTTTCCTCTCTTCTCTCAGACACCACAGTGGTTGCCAAGCACACCTAGCCTCCTCCTCTTTCCTGGAACAGATCAAGGACCTGAGGCCTGGAGAGGACCATTCCACCTGGAGGCCACGCCATCTCTCTCCCCTTCCTTGGGAGGGCCCAAGCCCAGCTCCCCTTGCTCCCATGCTGTCCCTCTCCGCCCCAGCTACTCCACAGGGTATCAGCGAGTCAACCTTACCACGTCCCTAGGCTCCACTTGCCTCTCCGCCAAGACCTGGTGGGGCTCCAGCTGAACAGCAGTGCCAGGTAGTGAGAGCCTATGGGGGAGCTGCATTCACAGGCTTGGTCCCTCTTCCCAACATACTTGATTTGGGATCCGTTGCTGAAGCAAGATGTCTCACCATGCCGCCCTGGAGTTCTGGTGCACTGGCAACCTGACTACCTCTTCTGTATCCCCACCCCCATTCAGGCTCATTGATCTGACCATCAGGCCTTATTGCCACCAATGAGAAGGCAGCACCCCCTGCCCATGCCCACCACCCACCATGAAGCAAACAAGTCTCAGCTCTTGCACTGGGATGGCAAGGGGCAGAAGCTGGAGACCTGGGGAGTCCATGCCACAGTTGGCTGGGTGCTGGGAGAGCCAGGTGGGAGGGGCTTGCAGCAAACAAAGGAGGCTGAGCCTGTGGGAGGGGTAAGAAAATTAGAAGCAATTTTTTCATTCTTTTTTGTATATATTTTAAAAAGTATATATTTTTTTCCTTCCTTTGTGGTACACAGGCCTCTCACCGCTGTGGCCTCCCCCATTGTGGGGCACAGGCTCCGGACGCACAGGCTCAGCGGCCATGGCTCACGGGCACAGCCGCTCCGCGGCATGTGGGATCCTCCCGGACCGGGACACGAACCCGCGTCCCCCGCATCGGCAGGCAGACTCCCAACCACTGCGCCACCAGGGAAGCCCTAAAAATATTTTTTTTAAAAAAATATATTTTTTGGCTGCGTCAGGTCTTAGTTGCGGTACAGAATATCTTTAACTGTGATGTTCGGGCTCTTCATTGCGGCGTGCGGGTTTTTCTCTCTCTAGTTGTGGCGTGGGCTCCAGGGTGCGTGGGCTGTCTCGTTGAGGCGCATAAGCTCAGTAGCTGTGGCACGCGGGCTTAGTTGCCCCACAACATGTGGGATCTTAGCTCCCCCAGCAGGGATGGAACCCGTGTCCCCTGCATTGAAAGGTGGATTTTTTAAAAATAAATTTATTTTTGGCTGTGTTGGGTCTTCGTTGCTGCATGTGGGCTTTCTCTAGTTGTGGCGAGTGGGGGCTACTCTTTTGTTGCAGCGCGCGGGCTTCTCATTGCGGTGGCTTCTCTTGTTGTGGAGCACGGGCTCTAGGCTCACCGGCTCAGTAGTTGTGGCTCGCAGGCTCTAGAGCGCAGGCTCAGTAGTTGTGGTGCATGGGCTTAGTTGCTCCGCGGCATACGGGATCTTCCTGGACCAGGAATATGAACCCGTGTCCCCTGCATCGGCAGGCGGATTCTTAACCACTGCGCCACCAGGGAAGTCCCAGAAGGTGTACTCTTTACCACTGGACCACCAGGGAAGTCCCATCATTCTTTTTTGTTTATTTTAAATGCACAGAAAAGTGTGTATTATTATTTTTTTTGCGGTACACAGGCCTCTCACTGTTGTGGCCTCTCCCGTTGCGGAGCACACGCTCCGGACGCGCAGGCTCAGCGGCCATGGCTCACGGGCCCAGCCGCTCCGCGGCATGTGGAATCTTCCTGGACCGGGGCACGAACCCGCGTCCCCTGCATCGGCAGGCGGACTCTCAACCACTGCGCCACCAGGGAAGCCCTGTGTTATTTTTAAGAAAACACCCACCCAAGAAAAGAAAATGGGGAGACTAGGATGCATCAGAAAGAAATGTCCAGGAGCTTCGGTAGGATGGCTCCAGTCCCAGCCCTGACCAAAGCTCACCATGCAGCCATAGACAGCCAAGAGCCCCCAAAGGCTCAGGAGCCCCGAAAGGCTCAGGAGCCCATGGTGTACATGCAGGTGAGAGGCCAGGCTCTGCCAAGTCCTGCCACCTGTAGCAAGGAGCCGGTCAGAGGTGAGAGGGACTGATGCTAGGCCCCCACACAACGAGGTAGCCCTTGTGGTGCCTCCGATTCCCGCTTGTTTACACGGAGCCAGCCTCTCCACGCTTTACTGCCCTCTACTGGCAGTGCAGAGCCAGGACGCACGGCCTCTTGTGGCAGTCTACCCTAGGTTTCCTTCTTTGAAAATTATGAAATACCCACAGCAGAAAACCTGGCAATAAGAAAGAATATAGCCAGGTGAGGAACTGGTTTACCGAAAGGTGATGGAGCACTCCAGAGTACTAAGAGCCTTCTCCTGTAGCATCGAACAATCAGCTTTCCAGCAGAAATGGCTCACCAAGCAGATGCCTCGTTTCCTCTTCATCCCCCCACCCTTGGACACCAAGATTGGCCTCTGCTGGAGAGTTAAACACCCATAACTGACATCGTGCAAGCAGCCTCGCCTGCATTTCCAAGTGGGTTCTCCGTGTGACAGTTGTTTTTATGAGTAGTTACAAGAGCTTTGGGTAACGAGTCAGGGAGTGGACCCCAAAAGCAAAGCACAAGTATGTCCACGGGTAGCATGTGATCCCTACCCCAAGCGCAAAGGAAGAAAAGAAGAACCAACAACGCCAGATGGCAATTCTGGAGACCCAAGGCCTGGAGGGCCTTAGCAGGGGGCAGCCCAACCCCTCCCCACATTAAAGGGAAGAACCCACACGTTAAAAATAAACGGTCTTTTTATTGTCCACGAAAACAAAGTCAGGGTGTCCTTTGGTTAATCTCCCCCAATGAGGTGACAATGAACAGGAGGCATGCAATGATGACACCCACGTTCTCCTCTCCAGGAGAAGGCTCTTGCCCTCCTAGGCCCTAAGGGTCAGAGGCAAGTAGGACCAGGAGGCTCCAGAGGAACACCTGTCCAGGCCCACCATGCTGCAGAGGCCCAGGCCTGCTGCCTCCCTGACAGGACGAGGCAGGGGAAGCAAACACTGCCCCTGTCCCAGTACCCCCAAGCTAGAACACGCAGAAAAGCCCCAACCCCCCTCCCCCAGAAAACACTGCTAAGGCAGTCAGCCAGGACTTCCAAGAGCAGCTAGCCCCAAGCCACGAAGCCAGAGCATTAGGGCTCCGCCCGGAAGGGGTCGCTACCCTAGGCCTGCATGCAGTGGTAAACAAAAAACAGGAAGGCAGCGAAGATGAGAAACAGGAGCATCTGGCCCCAGAGTGGGACCTGGTGATCCTGGCCCAGAGCAGCCCCAGGGGCCCGCTTTTCTGGCCGGATGGCACGGCGGGCGAGCCACGAAGGAGGAGATGAAGGCGAGGACACGGCAGAGGTGGAGGAGGAGGTGGGGTAATAGGACAGGCCCAGGGAGCTTCTGGAGACGTTGGAAACAGGGCGGTAGTGTGCGATGCTCTGGTAGGCACTGTCCCGGCCATACGCGGGGCGTTCCCTGAGGCAGAGAGGGGAGCAGATAGGCCGGGAAGGCCTGAGCCCAGAATCAGCCCCAGTCCCTCGCCCTCCCTACTACTCACCTATCCTTGCCCTCCTCTTCAGAAGAGAAAAGATTGTCATCGTGAACCTATAGAAGTGAATCAGGGTAAGGATACTGGCTGGCAGGGTCAGCGTGGCGCTGTCATACCCCTCAGCCCAAACTTCCCTGCCAGCCTATTCTGAACACTGCTTCAAGGCCTGGGCCTTGCCACCCTCCAGCACCCTTCTTGCTTCCCGGCCTTGTCTGTGGGGCCTTGCCACTTGCTAAGCGACTGTGCCAGCTGCCTACACCCTACTTTCTGCCCCAGGATTCTCAGAGAGAGTTCAAACCTAGATCCCAGGCAAGGGTGCAGGGCATGTACCGGGCACTCCAGTCAAACAGTTCTGACAGCCCCCCACAAAAAGGCCCTGACCCGGCAGGTGTCTGCTGACCCCACCTCTCCCTGGGGGCTCTCGGAGCCACCATTTGCACCCAGTGGCCCCCTTGATTTATCCAAACCCCACAATCACCCCCTCAGGTTGTACCCAAGTACAGGGTGCCCAAGAGCCAGCTCACCTGGTGGTGAAAGGTGTCAGCATCTGAGAGTGAAGCCGAGGGCTGGCGGAAGCCCTTGGATGTGCCCACAGACTCAGGCTCCCCGTAAGTCCTGGTGGTCAAGTAACTCTCCTCACAGTAGTCATAATTATAGCCTTGGGAAGGGGGGCAGCGGGGAAGAGGGAGCAACGGTGTCCCCACCTGGCCAGATGGCCCTAATCTGAATCCCATTTGGGGGCCTGTGACTCGGTTTCTCCCCTCCAGGACTACTGCAGGACGGTGGGGGTTGAGATCTCAGGTTCTCCCTGACACTGGAATGAAGGTGTCTGGGTGCCCACCCCACCCCTGCCTTACCCTTGCTCTGGTAAAGTAAGGCGTCCTCTTTCTTGGGCAGATCGTACATATCCGAGTCCACGGACGCAGAATCTAAGTCTGAATGGGGGAGGGGCCAGGGCCATTTGCCTCCAAGGTTCACCTCCCCTTTCCCCTGTGCCCCTCCCGGCCAGCGCCCCTGCCACCCCCTCGCGACCCCTTCCTCCCAAACCCTGTCCCCGAGGGCGGCCAGGTGGAGCCGTGGGGCGGGGGCCTCACCCGAGAACCGACAGGAGAAAGAGGATGCGGACGAGTTAGGGGGCGAGAGCCTCCGCCTCTGGGTCTCATACTCGAAGATTTTCTTTTCGTAGAGCTTGCGAGTGGAACCTGGCCAGACAAGGGGCACAGGGCGGTCAGGGCGCGGGCCGCGAGACCGGGGGCGGCGCGGAGAGGGGTTAAGGAAGGGGGCGCGGGGCGAAGCGCGGGGACGGGGTCGGCCGCCGCCGCGTACCCACGACGGGCCCGTGCGGGATGTTGTACTGGCGCAGCACGGCAGCCAGCTCGGTGTCCGACAGGACCGCGTAGTCGTCCATGGCGGGCAGCGGGCGGCAGAGGCCTGGGGGTGGCCCGGGCCTGGTGATACAGGCCGAGAGCTACGACTGCCTCAGAGCGCGACAGGAGCAGCGCGAGCGCCTCGGGAGCGGCTACGCCCGCGTCACGCCTGCGTCACAATCGCGTCCAACCGCGGCCCCTGCGGGCCGCGCGCGCTGTGCGGGGCGGAGCCAGGACGCGGGGAGCCCCCGGCGCAGAGCGGTCGGGCCCTGGGAATGGGCGGGGATTGGCTAGAGGCGAAAGAGGGATGTAGGGCGCGCTAGAGCCGAAGAGCCGAGGACGGGTCGGGCCGTGGGAGAGGGTGGGGCTGTGCGTCCGGGAGGGGGGCGGGGCCTGCGAGCCCAGAGACGTCACACGCTGGCGAGTTTGGGCAAGACGGGAACGAGGGGCGGGGCCTGCGCGCGAGGGGGACGAGCTTAGACCCGCCGGGACCCGGGAGCGGGGCGGGGTCGGCGAGCCAAGACGTCACTCGCTGGCCTGTTCCGGCCCGAAGTGAAGAGGGGCGGGGCCTGTGGCCATGGAACCGGCAGAAACCGGCCAGGACATGGAAGTGGGGCGGGGCCGCGCGCTGGTTGGGGCTCGCCCTCCCTGAGTCCCGTGGACCCAGCCCGGTCCCCGCAGACCCCCTGCTGTCCACCCTCAGCTGAGGTCCAGCGCTTGGGGTTCCCCGGCCGCGCCCCAGCCGGCCGCCTCGGCAACAGCAGCAGCGGGAAGGGCCCTGATCTGAAGGGCGAGACCTTGGAGAGCGTGGGTCTGGGCCCGGACCCTAGGCCGCCCCCCCAGACCCCCAGACCCCCAGGCCCCCTGCCGCAGCCCGCCTTCCCGCTCTGCAGGGTTTGGCCTGCGCACCTGCGCCCCGCCGGTCCCCACCGCCTCCCTCCCTCCCCGCTCCACCCGGGAGGAAATGGGGCACTGGGCCAGGAGGCCACCGGCACTCCAGGAGCCAGCAGCCTTGGAAGGGGCCCGAGCGTGCCGATGCGCGCTGGCACAGGGCACGGTGCGATGCATGCAGACAGCGAGTGCCCGCCTCACCCACCAGCTGTCCACCTGGGGCGGAAGGGGCTTCCTCTCCTGTCGGAATGGCCCCTGAGCCCAGTGTGACCAGCAGCCAGGCAGCGGCGGGGGGCGGGGGTGGGGGCTTCCAGACTCAGAGGGACCTGCTCCGGGGTTCCAGTAAGACTTGGTGGGCTCTGAGCGCCTGGGTCTCGGTGGGCTTCAGAGCCGTGGTAGTGCAGAGCGGGCCCCCAGGACAGGGGGGCCAGGGGACCGAAGGGGACAAACCACGGAAGGCTGCCAAGGCCTGCTGGGGAGCCGGGACTGTCACCAGGAGTTGGTGAGGGGCTTGGTCAGTAAAGAGCTGCCCTGTGGAGTTTGGGAAGGAGATGACAGTCACGTTCTAAACAAAGGCAGCTGATGGAGTGTGGGGGAACTGAAGTGCTCCTCCCGGAACTGGGAGCCTGGGGAGGAGGTTCTCATAGATGACGGCTGGTACCTGGGAGAAGACCAG
This sequence comes from Phocoena phocoena, assembly GCF_963924675.1. Taxonomy (NCBI): domain Eukaryota; kingdom Metazoa; phylum Chordata; class Mammalia; order Artiodactyla; family Phocoenidae; genus Phocoena; species Phocoena phocoena. The sequence goes on along the minus strand of NC_089240.1, from coordinate 128,839,704 downwards.
GCAGGAAGGCTGGCCCAGGTGGCGAGGGTCACAGACCAGTTCTGCGTGGAGGTTCGCTCATGGGGTGGAGAGAATATAGGGCCCTGGTTTGACCACACACAAAGACCCTCAGAAAAGTTGCTGTAGGCTGGGTTTTGGAGTAAAGATGAGGCCTGCTCTGTCTCCCAAAATATGAAGGCCCCAGACATGCATGGCAGTACAAGGGGGCAGAGCCCAGGGCAGGGCAGGGTCTTGCTGCTTATCTCAGAGCAGGAAGGGAGATGGCGTTTGGGCTCTGGGCCGCTCAGAGTTGGCCTCCTGGAATTTGCAGTTTTGGCAAGATCAGATTCCCCAGTACCTCTCCAAGCCTTCTGCAGTGCTGGCCCCTGTCCCAGAGGCTGTCCTCCCCATGCCACCCCTCCCCATACAGACCCAAGCTGTTTCCTTATGAGGTCAAGGAATTCTAAGTTTGCCTTCTCCTCTAGGAACAACCCCTCCCCCGGCACCTGCCTTGGCCCTCTGCCTTTTATTTCCCTCTCCCCCAGTTGCCCCGCTATGAGGTCCCACCATGGATGGCACCAGGAGTCTGACTTGTGATGGTCCCCTGCACACAAGCCCACCTGGAGCCCAAGTCCAGCCCCATTTGCAGGCAGACCCATCCCAGACCACCAGAAAACAGGCGAGCCCTGGACCGTCAGAGCTGAGAGGCCCTCGGCACCACCCCTGTCACACAGAGGAGGAATTGGGGACCCAGAGAGGGAGGAGACTTGCGCAAGGGCCCCGAGTGCAATTCATTCATGGATGTTCCCCCAGCCAGTACCTAGCCCTCGAGGTCCTAACCCGGACAGTGTGGCCCAGCGGGGTTTCTGAGTCAGCAGAGGAGCTGTTAGGGGAAATCTGGGGCCTTGAGGGGAGTCTTGCTGGGAAGAGTGGGCTTGGAAGCCACCGATTCCAAGTCAAGAACAAGAAGACAGTTTCTCCTTTGAGAATGGGGAATGGATTCTAAGCAGTATATTATATAACTTGTAATCCCAGCAACATCAAAAATTATAAGGAAAAGTAATATCAACATGAATACATTTCTCAACAGTCATGTCCAAGGAGACTATTATTCATTGAGCTATTAATGTTTTCTTTAAGATAAGAACCTTAAGGGGACTTCCCTGGTGGTGCAGTGGTTAAGACTCTGCACTCCCAATGCAGGGGGCCCGGTTTCAATCTAGATCCCACATGCATGCCACAACTAAGGAGCCTGCCTGCTGCAACTAAGACCCGGTGCAACCAAATAAATAAAGTGTTACTGAATAAATATTTTTTTAAAAAGATCAGAACCGTAATACTTTGGTACAATACAAAACTTAGTTTTTCTCTTCAAGGATGTGAAACATCCTATGGGTTTTTCCTGGCAATCAAATACTTTAAAACATTGCTCAGATTGTAGCAAAAGTCGTAAGATGGCGATTATTGTGAAAATTAACATGTGGAAGATTGTTACAGCCAATATACAGCAGGGAATGGTTAGCTGACCAAAAGCCTCTCAATTAACACCTTGTGTTCCAGCCCTAGAACACATCCGTCCACCTTGGGACTGTTGGCACAGCTAGCTGGAGAGTCAGCTTGCCTTGGCAGTGGGAATGGAGCTGGTTCTAGTGCTTTTCAGGAACCTTCAACACAAGGAGAAAAAGTGTTTATTACAGTCTTTACCAGGGAAGAGCAGGTGCTGTACAAACCGTTCCCCCAGACCTGGAAGAAGTAGAGACCCCGAGATGTGTGTGTCTCAGGGGTGTGGGGGGGAGGGGAGGGAGATAGTAGTGTAAAGAGAAAATTAAAATGAAGGTGTCTCCTTCCTGCTACCCCACCTATTGTACCCCTGGCTCCGACTGCAATGCCTGTGGTAGGTGGGTTTCCCTCCTTGAAAGACAGCCTTGGCCATGAGCTCCAACACAGCCACCTTATGGATCTAAACTGAGGCCACTCATCGATCAAGTGAGGATAACCCAGTGCTGTGGGGACGGGGTCCCAGTAGATGGAGCAGGGAGAAACAAAGGCCGAGGTACTGCGAGGAGATCCCACCATGGATCAAGGTGGAAAGGTCACTGCCAGCAGAGCCAGCATTTTAGCAGGTGTGACCAAACTTCTTCCTCCCTTCCTCCCCCTTCCTTCCTTCTCCCTTTTTCCCTTCCTCCCTTCCTTATTTTCTTTTTGTTTTTAAAGGTATTTTAAATTTTTTATTTATTTATTTTTGGCCACGGTGGGTCTTCGTTGCTGCACACAGGCTTTCTCTAGCTGCAGCGAGTGGGGGCTACTCCTCGTTGCGGTGCGCGGGCTTCTCACTGCGGTGGCTTCTCCTGTTGCAGAGCACGGGCTCTAGGCACGCGGGCTTCAGTAGTTGTGGCACGCGGGCTCAGTAGTTGTGGCTCACGGGCTCTAGAGCGCAGGCTCAGTAGCTGTGGTGCATGGGCTTAGTTGCTCCGTGGCACGTGGGATCTTCCCGAACCAGGGCTCGAACCCGTGTCCCCTGCATTGGCAGGTGGATTCTTAACCACTGCACCACCAGGGAAGCCCCCTTCCTTCTTTTTTTTCTCTCTTTTTATGAAGTAGAATAGAATAGGAACTAGAGTGTTTTCAGGCAGTAAGGGAAGGTTTCATCTGGTGGAACGTTTGTTTCAGTTATTTGTGTCGATCCGTGTGTGCATGCAGGTACTGGCTCAGGATGTAAAATGTAGTTCTTATTGGGGGTTGTGGGCAAAATATTAAGACACTGCTTTATGTGGCCTTCACCAAGGAAGTAACATTTGAGCTGAATATGAAACTACCAGGCAATGGGCACGTAGAAGAGGAAGAGGGAGCCTGGCAGAGCCGGGGCATGGCTGTGCCCGCCCAGTTCACAGACACTTGGCCCCTCGGTGGCACCCCGCTGTACACGCCCAGAGCTCAGCACTGCACCTAATCATGCTCCTGAGAATCCAGAACATTTCTACTGCTCGCTCCCAGGCCAGGCCTGGCACCCATCGGGGGCGAAATCAGTGGCAGCCAGGACGCTGGCTCATCACGGGGCTCGGGTCCCTGCCCCAGTGCGGACTTCCGGGTGGTAGGCGCTCAGTGAGCACCTGCAAGGGCCTGTCACCCCCCACCCGCAAGGCAGAATCAAACTTGTCTGGACAGCCCAGGCTCGGGGCAAAGGCGGGGGGCCGTGACTGTGGGCGGCTCCCTGGAGGAGGTGGCTTTTGCTGCTGGGCTGAGACGCAGGCCCTGCGACCCCTTGGGCGCGCCCCTCCCCTCGCTGGACGGTGAGCTCATCGGGGGTGGGGGGGCGTCGCCGGCGGCCCGGGCGCCTGAGCTCACGGCGCGCCCCCGCGGCGCCCCGCCACCCCCGCTCCTGGGCGATTTTACCAATTAAGGCTTTCTCGCCAGGCCGGGCCGGGCCGGGCGCGGGGCGGGGGTGCGGCAAACAAGAAGGCGGGCGGCGGCGGCCCATTCGCGTGGAGGCGCGCGGCGCGCAGCGGACGCCAGCGGAGCCCCGAGGCGCTCGGCGCGGGCTCTAGGACCGGCCAGGCGCCACCCCGCGGTCGCCGGCCGCCCGCAGGGACAGCAGGTGAGGCCTCCGAGGCGGGCGCCGAGTGGAACGGTCACCGAGCTGCTCGCGGAGCGGGAGCCCAGGGCCAGGTGCAGCCGGGTGCGTGAGCGCAGCCGCCTTCCCGGGTTTCCCCGGGAACCTGTGTGTGTGCCCAGGAGTGTGGGAGCCGAAAGCCACGGGGGTCCCTGAGAGAGAGGGTGTCTGAGAGTTTGGCGGGATATGGGCTCTCGTGGGTGCCCGTGAGCGGGTCACTGCATGACTGTCCAGGAAGGCAAGGCCCTGAAAGCAGGACATTGTGTGGGCTGAGCGCGAGTGACCACCTGGAAGGACACTTCGCAGCCAGTATGCCCCCTGGGAGGGCGACAGTGGGTACCTGTGACACCAGTCCTCTGGGCACCAACTGCCTTGGGTACATGGGGGCTGGCTCCTGGGCTGCTGTGCTCCACGGGGACCCAGGTGGGAGGGTGGCCAGGCCAGATTCTCAGGCTGCGCCCTGTCCCAGGTTGGCTCTGAGCTAGATGTACACACCAGCCAGGATGTGAGCGGCAGGGTCCCCAGATTCCCATGCCACCTGGTCCAGGAGCAGCAGGTGAAGTCCGCTGACAGACCCACCTGTGTGTGATCCAGGCAGCTCTGTCGAAGTGGGAACTCAGGACTTGAGTGCTGTCACGTGCTGCCCCTGGACTTGCCTGAGCAGCCCCTCCTGCCACTCTTCGGCTTCCTTCATCAGCCGAAGCACCCCTGTGGGAGGGCCTGGCCTGGGGTCTGAGGGCAGGAGTGGGGTGGGAGGCGGGGTGTGTCTAACATCCAAGAATCTACTCCAAATAAGGGAAAATATGAAAGAGCTGGATTTTGGCTTCCAAGGGCTGCCCGATCTGGGGGCTTTGGGATGGGGCGCCACCTGGTGGTGATACTATGTCCCCTTGGGACAAGAACCCTCTACACCCCCGTCACTTATTGCCCCCAAATAGGGAAAGCCTAGGGCTGGAAGCCAGGGCACCCAGCTTCTGTCCCCCTTTCTGCTGGAGCCGGCTTCTGGTCGCTTACTCTGACTCAGTTTCCCTGCTCTCTGAAGATTAAGGAATGAACACAGATGACCCAATTGGATGGCAGTTATGGAGTGAGAATCAATTCTTGGTGTAATTCTGTCCTTGGCGTAATTCTGTCCTTCTGTGGGGCAGGGGAATCAGAAGGACAACTCTCACCTCCTCTTGAATGGGGCCTGGTAGGGAGGGGTCCACATGGGTCCCCCTCTACAGCTCTCTCTCCCACCTCCATCCCAGTTCCCAGACACCGCAGTGTGGAGTTTTGTGCACATGTGTCTGAAAGTGGTCAGGAGTGGACAGTGCACAGGAGGTGAGCCTCAGACTGAAAAACATCATTTAGACCCCATGCCACCACCACTGGTGAGGAAAAACCAGTGGGGGGACAGGCAGCTCCCAAGCGAGCATGCTGGAGGGCAAGGGAGATGCCGGTGGGGACTGCAGCCCCACTGCGGGTGATGCAGACACCAGGGCTGTGCAAGAGTCAACCATATTTGGGCATGACGTGCTGGCTGACCCAGGGCCTCCTCTCCCACTGGTCTTTAGCAGATAACTTAATTACTGCTAGTCTGCGGGTCAATCTAAGAATCAAGCAGGAGGAACAGAGACATGCCTTTCTGGAAAAAAGATGTAAAGAAGGGAACATCCTGGAGAGGGGAGGTACACAGGACTGGGGGAAGTGAGTCCACTCTGGTGACAAAGCCATGAGTAGGCTGGCTTCTCTTCACTGAAGAGGGTGGCAGTGAGTGTCCCAACAGGCCTCTCGCTCCTGTGCCTTTGCCGGTCAATGTCTCCCCACAGTGACCTCCCACGGTCTCCAGTTATCTACCAGAAAATTAATTTTGAGCAAATAGCTCCCCACTGCCCTGACACCATCCCGGCTCCCCAGCAGGCCTTGGTAGCCTTCCGTGGTTTGTCCCCTTCGGTCCCCTGGCCCCCCTGTCCTGGGGGCCCGCTCTGCACTACCACGGCTCTGAAGCCCACCGATACCCAGGTGCTCAGAGCCCACCAAGTCTTACTGGAACCCCGGAGCAGGTCCCTCTGAGTCTGGAAGCCCCCACCCCCGCCCCCCGCCGCTGCCTGGCTGCTGGTCACACTGGGCTCAGGGGCCATTCCGACAGGAGAGGAAGCCCCTCCCGCCCCAGGTGGACAGCTGGTGGGTGAGGCGGGCACTCGCTGTCTTTGCATGCATCACACCGCGCCCTGTGCCAGTGCGCAACGGCACGCCCAGGCCCCTTCCAAGGCTGCTGGCTCCAGGAGTGCCGGTGGCCTCCTGGCCCAGTGCCCCATTTCCTCCCGGGTGGAGCGGGGAGGGAGGGAGGCGGTGGGGACCGGCAGGGCGCAGGTGCGCAGTCCAGGCGCTGCAGAGCGGGAAGGCGGGCTGGGGCAGGGGGCCTGGGGGTCTGGGGCGGCGGCCTAGGGTTCGGGCGCTACGGGCTTCCTTGGCTTGGCGCACGCGCGCAAAGCGCTGCCAGCAGCGCCTGGCCCAGACCTGCGCTCTCTAAGGGCTCGCCCTTCAGATCGGGGCCCTTCCCGCTGCTGCTGCTGCTGCCGGGGCCGCCGGCTGGGGCGCGTCCAGGGAACCCCAAGCGCCGGAGCTCGGGGGAGAGGGGACGACGGGGGGCTGCGGGGACCGAGCGGAGTCCACGTGACTCAGGGAGGGCGAGCCACCCCACCCCCCGCAGGGGCCTTGGGGAAGGAAAGTCCCTTGTATGGTGTGCCCGCTGGAAGCCAAGAGGTCCAGCGCCAGACGCTGCTCAGCCTTTCCTCGCTGCAGCGTTTCCTGCAGCGCGGGAGGGAGATCGCAGGACTTGAGCGCATCGTTGCCCGCTACGGGGCCCAACGACCCTTCCCGGAGCTGGGGGTCGGGTCGAAATCGCCTGGGCGGGGGGACTCAGGGGGGCATTCCAACGGGCGGGGCGGGGCGGGGCGGGCACGGCCCCGAAGCCCCACCCAAGGCCACGCCCCGATGTGACCCCGCCTCCCAGCCCCGCCCCCGCCCGCATTTAAAGGGCTCGCTCTCTCCACAGCGCTGTCTCTGCTGTCTGCATCGCCCCGCGCTCGCTGAGGTGCCTGCGACTTTAATTAAAGGGCCGTCCCCTCGCTTGGGCTGCAGCACCGCCCCTCGGCTCCTCGCGCCTCAAAATGAGTAGCTCCCACTCCCGGGCGGGCCAGAGCGCTGCGGGCGCGGCTCCGGGCAGCGGCGCTGACACGCGAGACGCCGAGATGCCGGCCACCGAGAAGGACCTGGCGGAGGATGCGCCGTGGAAGAAGATCCAGCAGAACACATTCACGCGTTGGTGCAACGAGCACCTCAAGTGCGTGAGCAAGCGTATCGCCAACCTGCAGACGGACCTGAGCGACGGGCTGCGGCTTATCGCGCTGCTCGAGGTGCTCAGCCAGAAGAAGATGCACCGCAAGCACAACCAGAGGCCCACCTTCCGCCAGATGCAGCTCGAGAATGTGTCGGTGGCGCTCGAGTTCCTGGAGCGCGAGAGCATCAAGCTCGTGTCCATCGGTGAGGGCGCGGGCCGCCCGGTGGCGCTGGGAGGCGAGGGAGGGGGGCTCCGCGCGTCCTCCCATCTTCTCCGGGCCGACCCCTCGCAGACACCCCCCTAAGCTGTGGCGCCGCCCCGGGAGTCCCCGGGGTCGCCCAGCTCCGTGTGGGCCTCGAGAACAAAGGCTCGCAGGCCGGCGGTGCGTGCGGACCGCTACGCGCCCCCGCCCGCCGGTCCCCGGCTGGCCCACGCCCAGGCTGAGCTCACATCCTCCACAGGCCGCGCCCCCGCCGCTGCGCCCGCGGTGGGAGAGGGCCTGGGGGGGCGGGCACTGGCCAAGCTCTGGCCGTGCGCCTAGTGCCCCATCTCTAACGAGGGGGAGGCCGGGGCTCTCCACCCCCTACAGCAGTTTGGAGAGGGCCCTCTGGGCTTCAGGCACCCCTGTGGTTCCTTAAACAGGGGGTTGGAGCTTGTGGGTCCCATTGTCTAGTGCCCCCCAGTGAAGATGGCTCATACCCCAAGTTTAGATTTCCTTTCGGGAACTAGGGGGCCAGAGAGGGCCATAGCTAGCAAAACAGCACCTGAGATGGGTTTGGGCGCTGGCCAGTGAAGGGAGCTGGCTTGTAGTCACTTAGATACCTGGTTACTGTCGAGCTTGTGCCAAACTCTTGCCTCCATGTAGGACTTGCTTTCCTGCATCTAGAATATGCAGGAGTTGTTTGGGAGGTACTCCAGCATGTGCTGGGCTCGCTGCCAGCCCAGTGTTCGTGTCACCGGGCTGGTGAGGCTGGCAGTGGTCGGGCCTACTGCATCATCCCAGGCACTTCGGAGATGAGAGCCACACAGGGACAGGCACCAGAACTGGTGACTTGGGGGGGGGCGGGGAGATGCGACAGGGAGAGAAGGGGCACGAGCTTTCTTTTCTTCAGAATCGAAAGAGGCCTTCCAGTTGTCCCTACAGCCCTGGCCTGGTCCATGCGGAGCCTGAGAAAAGGAGGGACCGAGACCCAGGTGCCCCCAACCACTCAGGGCAGGTCTCAAGGGCCCCACCTCTTTCTCTGGAATGCAAGTCGAGGCCGAGGCCCACCCCCCAGTCCCAGCCTCAGTCTAGCCAAGCTGAGTCATCTCTGAGCCTTGGGTGGGGGGGCAACCGGATGTGGGGAGGCGGGCCACACCCCAATTGTCTGGGGGGGGTCTCCTCCTCCCCCCTCCCTCCTTCTCCTCCTCTTGTGAGCTGGCTGGAGCAGGCCTAGTTCCCAGAGCTTTGCCATATAAGGCAAAAAAATGTTGGAAAGCAGCAGTGATTAGGGGAGGGAGGGGGCAGGCTGGCCCGGGGGGCTGGTGAAAGGGGGTGGGATGGGGCGGGGCCATCCAACCAGTCAGTCTCTCAACTCTGAGCCCGGTCCTTCCCACCCTCTTTTGTGAGGTGGATGGGAGGGCCTAGGCCAGCCTCCTATGGACCGGGGGTGGGGAGGGCCCAGCCCGATGATGGCTGATGAGCTTGGCCTTGTGTTTCCCCTCGTGGGTCATAGTGGACCTCGGGCCTGCTGAGGGCTTGTGCTAGACTCGCGATTCTGCGGGTGGGAGCCTGGCGGGAAGGCCTGGCTACTCCTGTGTCCTTGGGCTTCTCTGAACCTTCCAGTCACCCCTAGCCTGAAGCCCCCACTCCACCCTCCTACCTGCCATTTGGGGACAGAGCAAGGCAGTGGTGAGGGACTGGGGCCAACCGCAGCCTAGGAGCAGGAAGGCCGCTCTGCTTTGAGTGGCACTGAGCTGGTCTGCAAGGTGCTGCCCGCTGGATTCAGAGGCTACCTGCCATTGATGGCCCTTTTGGTGGCGTCCATCCCCTTCTCCCCACCCCCAAGTTGACTCACCAGACAAGTATTTTCTACTGATTGTTGGGGAAGGGTAGGTGGAACACGCCAGCAGGGATTCCAAAGATGAGCTGCCCTCCTGAGTTCTCAGAGGCCCCCCCCGGCCCCCCCCCCACCCCGTTCGCTTGAGGAGGCTGAGACCCAGAAGGGCCTTGGGTGGGGCTCAGAGCCCAGAGGCATCGCCATGGGGATGGGGTGCAGGGTGCCCGCCCTAACCACTTCCCCTGTGGCGAGCTTGGCGGTCACCAGCCTGTAGCCCAGTGGCCCGTTAGGTGGCGAGGAGGGCGGGCAGCAGCTGAGCAGGCTCTACTGAGGCGGCAGGACTTGGGGACCCCACCCATGACCTCTGCCACCCAGACTCCCAAGCTGGGCCCTGAGCGCCCAACCCAGGCTCACTGGCTCCGCCCTTCCCCTTCGGGCTGGGTGAGGGGGCCCCTGGAATGTGTCCTGCCCAGCATCCTGGCTGGCAGGCCATCTCTGCCGGGCCCCAGTGAGTCAGGGCCATGCAGCCCAACCAGCGGTTCCTTGGGGCTCCCAGCCCCTCCCCCTGCATCAGGGCTGCTGCCCAACTCCCAGCCTGGCTCTGTGGGTGGCGGGGGAGCACTAAGGCAGTGGGGGGCGGGGCTCACACCCTCCACCCAAAGGGTCCTTGCCCAACGCGCCACCGCTTCCGCTTCCCCAGCCCCATGCCATCCACCCATCCACCCACCCCCGCGACCCCAGGGCAGCCGCCACATTTCCCAACCTCTCCACCCGCCGGCCTTCCTCTTTCTCAGTGCAGGTCAGGGGCTCTTTCCTGGAGATCCCTGGGGATGGGCGGTGGGCCCCCGCAGAGCACTCATCCCACTCACTCTCCAGAGCCACCTTTGCGGAAGGGGGCTCCTCCCCAGGCCTCCCCTGGCCCTGTCTGCCGCCTAGGTCTGTCTCCCGTCCTTCCTCTGGGTCCCCACGGCCCCCAGGGCTTCCAGCAATGCCCCCTCATTGTGCTGTATTGTCATCATGTGTCTACAGGTGCTTTGCCTCCAGACCTCCTTCACACCCCCAAAGGGGCCCTGGGCAGAACGGGCCCCGACCCACACCCCACCCTGCCCCACGGGGGCCTGTGCCTCCTCCCTGGGGCCTGCTATGCTGCCACATTGCCCAGTGCCTGGGAGTGGCCTGACACCCTGAATGTGTGCCACCCCCAAACCCGTGCGCGCGCGCGCGTGTGTGTGTGCGCGCATGCGCAGGGACTCCCGGGTCAACCCTGCCCGCCCAGCGCTGCCGCTCGTTCCCCTTACAGACAGTAAGGCCATAGTGGACGGGAACCTCAAGCTGATCCTGGGCCTCATCTGGACCCTGATCCTGCACTACTCCATCTCCATGCCCATGTGGGACGAGGAGGAGGACGAGGAGGCCAAGAAGCAGACGCCCAAGCAGAGGCTCCTGGGCTGGATCCAGAACAAGCTGCCGCAGCTGCCCATCACCAACTTCAGCCGGGACTGGCAAAGTGGCAGGGCCCTGGGCGCCCTTGTCGACAGCTGTGCCCCGGGTGAGGGGCGTCGGGGGGGCGGGGCCGCCTGTAGGGGGGCGGAGGGGATGGCCTGCAGCCAGGTCTCATGGTCCCCCAGACTCATGGCCTTCCTTGCCCCGCAGGCCTGTGCCCTGACTGGGATTCCTGGGATGCCAGCAAGCCCGTGAACAACGCCAGGGAAGCCATGCAGCAGGCCGACGACTGGCTGGGCATCCCTCAGGTACGCTCCGCCGGGCCAACCGCGGCCGTCTGGGGGCCGAGGGCCCAGTGCGGAGAGGTGGCGTGTCCCAGGACCCTGAGGCTTGGAGGCCAACTGGCTCCTTTTTCTGCGCGTGACAGGTGATCACCCCTGAGGAGATCGTGGACCCCAATGTGGATGAGCACTCCGTCATGACCTACCTGTCCCAGTTCCCCAAGGCCAAGCTGAAACCAGGGGCTCCCCTGCGGCCCAAACTGAACCCGAAGAAAGCCCGAGCCTACGGGCCAGGTGAGAGAGCCAGGCGGGGGGTCCTCCTGCAAGGTGACCTCCTCCCTGAACGTGAGCTCCCGGGGAGTCTTCAGCCACGTGGCTGCCAGGTTATCAAATGCCCCCCCGTGAGTCAGACAGGAGTGGGTCGGGGCTGGTCAAAACTGGCCACTGGCTCTGTGTTCCCCCCGCCACACCAGCCCGAGGCAAACTCAAGCCAGCGTTCTAGAAAACAGGCCCAGGCCTGTCCCACGGCAGGAGCGCAGCTGGGGCCGAAGGCCGGGTTCTGCGCGCTGGGGTGTACACCGAACTGACTCACCCCGTTCCGAACAGCCTGATGGGGCTGCGGCGGGAGTGCGCCAGCCCTCACAGCCAGCCTGTGGCTTCCCCCTCATCCCCGGGCAGGCATCGAGCCCACAGGCAACATGGTGAAGAAGCGGGCAGAGTTCACTGTGGAGACCAGAAGCGCCGGGCAGGGAGAGGTGCTGGTGTACGTGGAGGATCCGGCCGGGCACCAGGAGGAGGTAGGGCGGCCGGCAGGCAGGGCAGGGCGCTGCCGGGCCCCCGCGTGGAGGGGCCGCTCTGAGCAACGGCTCACGGACTCCTTCCCACCCTAGGCAAAGGTGACCGCCAATAACGACAAGAACCGTACCTTCTCCGTCTGGTATGTCCCCGAGGTGACGGGGACTCATAAGGTGAGCCCTCAGCCCAAGGGGAGGCCAGTGGCGAGGGCAGTGGCGAGGGTGCCCCAACCCTGCCCTCACGGTGCGCCCCTCCTGGGAACAGGTCACCGTGCTCTTTGCCGGCCAGCACATCGCCAAGAGCCCCTTCGAGGTGTATGTGGACAAGTCCCAGGGAGATGCCAGCAAAGTGACGGCCCAGGGCCCTGGCCTGGAGCCCAGCGGCAACATCGCCAACAAGACCACCTACTTTGAGATCTTCACGGCGGGTGAGGGGAGGGTGCCGAGGCCGGCAGGTCTGGGGGAAGAGCTGGGGGGCTGCGGGAGCGGCCTGGAGGCTCCGGGATCTGAGCCGATGCCTCCTGGCAGGAGCGGGGACAGGCGAGGTGGAAGTGGTGATCCAGGACCCCACAGGACGGAAGGGTACCGTGGAGCCTCAGCTGGAGGCCCGGGGTGACAGCACGTATCGCTGCAGCTACCAGCCCGCCGTGGAGGGCGTCCACACGGTGCATGTCACCTTCGCTGGTGTGCCCATCCCTCGCAGCCCCTACACTGTCACTGTTGGCCAAGGTAGGCCAGTCCCGGCCGCCCCCCGCTGGGCACGGCTCCAGCCCTGCGGTCTCGGAGGGGGGCAGCCGGGCAGGTCCGTCCCAGCCCCCGCCCCGGCTCCCCGGGCTTCTGTCCTTCCGCTGTGCGGGCGCTCTTTCTGGCCCTCCTCTCGCCTCTCCATCTCTCTCTCCGCGCTCTCACCTTCGGAAGAGCTCGCTCCAGCTGTCTAGAGACCTGCTGCTCTCTGCTCTGCCCGCAGGGTCAACGGTACTTGGATCTGTCTTCCTAGGGGGGGCTAGGCGGGGGGCTGGGGGCTGGCATGGCCGGAGCAGGTGGGAGGAGGCCTGCCGTGTCCTGGCCTGGGCCACGCAGGTCCTAGGGTCACGGTCCCTTCCAGTTCTTTCTTACGCGTCCCTCACCGGCCTGTGTGGCCCGACGGCCCAGCCTTGTGGGAGCAAGGGAGGGGTCGCCCAGCGCCGGCTCCCAGCAGCTCAGCCAGCCTTCTGCTCACAGCTTGTAACCCAGGGGCCTGCCGCGCCATCGGCCGGGGCCTCCAGCCCAAGGGTGTGCGAGTGAAGGAGACTGCCGACTTCAAGGTGTACACGAAGGGCGCGGGCAGTGGGGAGCTGAAGGTCACCGTGAAGGGTCCCAGTAAGTTGGCCTGTGGCTGGGCTGGGGTGGGCGGTGCCAGTCCCCGGCCACTGCTGGGCAGGCCTGAGGCCCCTCCCTTGTCTCCGGCAGAGGGCGAGGAGCGCGTGAAACAGAAGGACCTGGGGGATGGTGTCTATGGCTTCGAGTATTACCCCATGGTCCCCGGCACATACACTGTCACCATCACGTGGGGCGGCCAGAACATTGGGCGCAGGTGAGACCCCGGGCTGAGCTCGGAGGTGGCGCACTCCTCCCTCTGCTGGGCTTGGGCCGGCCCCCCTCCAAGACGGGGCCCGTTGGCACTCCCCTGGGTGGCTCTCTCCTTGCAGTCCCTTCGAGGTGAAGGTGGGCACCGAGTGTGGCAATCAGAAGGTGCGGGCTTGGGGCCCCGGGCTGGAGGGCGGCGTCGTTGGCAAGTCCGCAGACTTTGTGGTGGAGGCCATTGGGGACGACGTGGGCACCCTGGGTAAGTTGGAGGCTGCGATGTGGGCACCCGGGGGCAGAGGCTGGTAAGGGCCACCCTCCCGAGGCTCCAGGGCACTGACGGGGCTGGCGGCTGTTCTCAGGCTTCTCTGTGGAGGGCCCGTCGCAGGCCAAGATCGAATGTGATGACAAGGGCGATGGCTCCTGTGATGTGCGCTACTGGCCCCAGGAGGCTGGCGAGTATGCCGTGCACGTGCTGTGCAACAGTGAAGACATCCGCCTCAGCCCCTTCATGGCCGACATCCGCGAGGCGCCCCAGGATTTCCATCCAGACAGGGTAAAGGGTGCGGGCCGCTGGGCTGGGTCTCTGGGCTTTGGGGCCCTGGGCTGGCACGGCCGGCAGCGTGCTCCCGCCACTCTGTCTTTGGAGGCCAGCACTTGGTCCCCTGAGATCTGGGTGGCCTCCCATTAGGTGAAGGCACGTGGGCCTGGATTGGAGAAGACGGGTGTGGCCGTCAACAAGCCGGCAGAGTTCACGGTGGATGCCAAGCACGGCGGGAAGGCTCCTCTCAGGGTCCAAGTCCAGGTGGGGGTGCCCTCTGTGGTGGGGGCAGGGTGGGCAGGTGCCCCGACCCGGGCACTGACCAGGAGGCCGCCTGCTCCCGCCCGCTCTCCAGGACAACGAGGGCTGCCCCGTGGAGGCAGTGGTCAAGGACAACGGCAACGGCACTTACAGCTGCTCCTACGTGCCCCGGAAGCCGGTGAAGCACACGGCCATGGTGTCCTGGGGAGGCGTCAGCGTCCCCAGCAGCCCCTTTCGGGTGAGCCTGCCCTCTGCAGGCCTCAGACGGGCCTTTAGCCCACTTCCCTGGGTGCCTGCTTTGCTTTGGTACGGCCCTCTTCCATGAAACTCGCATACCGTCCCCCAGAGAAACTCCTCTGCGCCTCCACTGCCCCCGGCCCTAAGCAGCCACGCACCCGCTTTCTGGCTATGCGGTTTACCTTCGCTAGACATTCCCTGGGGACGGGCTCCTAGGCCCTGTGGCTTTCTGTGTCTGTGTTCGCGCTAGTTCCCGGTCAGCATAGCACGAGTTCACGGCTGAATGACGCTGCATCGCACGGATAGCCCACGTGTTAGGTGTCCAGTCACTTGTTGACGGGCATTTGGGGTTTTTCACCTTTTGGCTGTCGTGAGCAGTGCTGCCACGGACGTTCTGGTACAGGCGTTAGTGCAGACGAGCGAGCTCACTGCTCTGGTTGCATAGATAGCGAAGGGTGGCGGCACTGCAGCATCGAATGCTTGCTTTACATGGCACTCCCCAGGGTGGTCACGCCACTTTGCCCCTCCTCCAGACTGGTCATGCCCCTGCACTTGCCCCCGTGCCCTGCAGGTGAATGTGGGAGCCGGCAGCCACCCAAACAAGGTCAAGGTGTACGGCCCAGGAGTGGCCAAGACGGGACTCAAGGCTCACGAGCCCACCTACTTCACTGTGGACTGCACGGAGGCCGGCCAGGGTGAGGCCCTGCCTCGAGAGCGCGGGTGGGCGAGTGGGCGAGGCGTCCCCGTGAGGTTCCAGCCTCCACTCCCTCCTCCCCCGCAGGTGACGTCAGCATCGGCATCAAGTGTGCCCCCGGCGTGGTGGGCCCCGCCGAGGCCGACATTGACTTCGACATCATCCGCAATGACAACGACACCTTCACGGTCAAGTACACACCCCGCGGGGCTGGCAGCTACACCATCATGGTCCTCTTCGCCGACCAGGTGGGTGCTGGTGCTTCCGGCCCCTAATGCTGCTGGGTGATGGGGTGTGGCTCTCCTCTCAGCCCTCCTCCTCCCGCCCCCTGCAGGCCACGCCCACCAGCCCCATTCGGGTCAAGGTGGACCCCTCCCATGACGCCAGCAAGGTGAAGGCCGAGGGCCCTGGCCTCAGTCGTACCGGTGAGGACGAGTACCCCATGGGGAGGCTGGGGAGCCCCGAGGGGGCACGGGGCAAGGTGCCCCTACAGGGTAGCTGTGTCTCTTCAGGTGTCGAGCTTGGCAAACCCACCCACTTCACGGTCAATGCCAAAGCCGCCGGCAAAGGCAAGCTGGATGTCCAGTTCTCGGGGCTGGCCAAGGGGGATGCGGTGCGTGATGTGGACCTCGTTGACCACCATGACAATACCTATACTGTCAAGTACACCCCGGTGCAGCAGGTAGCTACCTTGACCCCCTGTGGCCGCGCCTGTCCATATACCTGCTGAGCCCGTGGGCCCCCTCATGTGGTGGGCTGGGTGGGCAGCTCCAGGGGGCTTCCCGCCCACTCTCGTTTCCCACCTGGGAGAGAGAAGGCATGGAAGTCCAGGGGGTGCAGTGGCAGAGAGAAGCCATTGTCTCTGAAGCCCCTCCCCATGCCCAAGTTGGGAAGCCCCAGGCCAGGGGGACCAGGGCCATGACCCACGACCCTGCCCTTCTGTACCCTTCCCAGGGCCCAGTGGGTGTCAGTGTCACTTATGGAGGGGATCCTATCCCCAAGAGCCCCTTCTCGGTGGCGGTGTCTCCAAGCCTGGACCTCAGCAAGATCAAGGTGTCCGGCCTGGGAGAGAGTAAGTAGTTGGGGCCTGTCACAGCCAGCCACTGAGCATGCCCCGGGGCTGCCTGGGCCCGTGCCACAGTTCTCCCCTTCCTTTCATCGTGTCAACAGAGGTGGATGTTGGCAAAGACCAGGAGTTCACAGTCAAGTCGAAGGGCGCCGGTGGCCAAGGCAAAGTGGTGTCCAAGATTGTGGGCCCCTCGGGGACAGCAGTGCCCTGCAAGGTGGAGCCAGGCCTAGGGGCTGACAACAGCGTGGTGCGTTTTGTGCCCCGTGAGGAGGGGCCCTACGAGGTCGAGGTGACCTACGACGGCGTGCCTGTGCCTGGAAGCCCCTTTTCTCTCGAAGCTGTGCCCCCCACCAAGCCTAGCAAGGTAACTGGGGTGTGGGCGCCACCCCCTCTCTTCTCCAGACTCGCCCTCACCCCTTCTCATTTTTGTCCTTTTGAGCGGTGGCCCTGCTCAGGCCTGCCTGTGCCCGTCTGGTGGGGGAGGGGAGCCAGAACGAGAGCAGGCAGACGGAGTCAGGCTGGGGGTCTTGAGGGTCAAGGGTCAGGGAGGTGGCGTGGCTTTGGCTCCTGACCTGCCCCTCCTCCCTCAGGTGAAAGCCTTTGGGCCGGGGCTGCAGGGGGGCAGTGCAGGCTCCCCTGCCCGCTTCACCATCGACACCAAGGGCGCCGGCACGGGCGGCCTGGGCCTGACAGTGGAGGGCCCCTGTGAGGCCCAGCTTGAGTGCCTGGACAACGGGGACGGCACGTGCTCTGTGTCCTACGTGCCTACGGAGCCCGGGGACTACAACATCAACATCCTCTTCGCTGACACCCACATCCCCGGCTCCCCGTTCAAGGCCCACGTGGTTCCCTGCTTTGACCCATCCAAGGTCAAGTGCTCGGGCCCCGGGCTGGAGCGCGCCACAGCCGGTGAGGCGGGCCAGTTCCACGTGGACTGCTCGAGTGCAGGCAGCGCAGAGCTGACCATTGAGATCCGCTCCGAGGCGGGGCTGCCAGCCGAGGTGCACATCCAGGACCACGGCGACGGCACACACACCATCACCTACATCCCCCTGTGCCCCGGGGCCTACACTGTCACCATCAAGTACGGCGGCCAGCCCGTGCCCAACTTCCCCAGCAAGCTGCAGGTGGAGCCCGCAGTGGACACCTCAGGCGTCCAGTGCTACGGGCCCGGGATTGAGGGCCAAGGTGAGAGGCCTCCCACCATAGGGCGTGGGAGCAGCGGGAGCCGGGGCCCTGGGAGCCCCATTCTTCTTCCTCTCCCTGCCCCCCTGCAGGCGTCTTCCGAGAAGCCACCACTGAGTTCAGTGTGGATGCCCGGGCTCTGACGCAGACCGGAGGGCCGCACGTCAAGGCTCGCGTGGCCAACCCCTCGGGCAACCTGACCGAGACCTACGTGCAGGACTGTGGCGACGGCACGTACAAAGTGGAGTACACGCCTTACGAGGAGGGTACGTGCTAGGGCGCTGGAGGGATGGGCTGGGGGTGGGGGCAGGGTGACCTGGGCTCCTTCTGACTCAGCCTGCCCTCCTGCAGGACTCCACTCTGTGGATGTGACCTACGACGGCAGCCCTGTGCCCAGCAGCCCCTTCCAGGTGCCCGTGACCGAGGGCTGTGACCCCTCCCGAGTGCGCGTCCACGGGCCGGGCATCCAAAGCGGCACCACCAACAAGCCCAACAAGTTCACCGTGGAGACCAGGTGAGCGAGAGCCCCAGAGGCAGGGCTGCAGGGGCCTTGGAACCCAGGGGATAACGGGCTATCTCTTTGGACCAGGGGAGCTGGCACAGGGGGCCTGGGCCTGGCTGTAGAGGGCCCCTCCGAGGCCAAGATGTCCTGCATGGACAACAAGGACGGCAGCTGCTCGGTCGAGTACGTCCCCTATGAGGCCGGCACCTACAGCCTTAACGTCACCTACGGCGGCCATCAGGTGCCAGGTGAGGAGGCAGGTCAGCTGGGGCCGGGCTGGGACCACCTGTCCGCCCTCCACTCTTGTCTCACACAGCTGCCATCCCTCTGCCCGCCTCCAGGCAGTCCTTTCAAGGTCCCTGTGCATGATGTGACAGACGCGTCCAAGGTCAAGTGCTCTGGGCCTGGCCTGAGCCCAGGCATGGTCCGTGCCAACCTCCCTCAGTCCTTCCAGGTGGACACGAGCAAGGCCGGCGTGGCCCCGCTGCAGGTCAAAGTGCAGGGGCCCAAAGGTGAGCGTTCCTGTGCCTGGGAGTCGGGGGTCAGGTCGGGAGAGTGCGGTCCTCTGAGGGAGGGGACCCAGCACACGGCGGGAGGCGGGGGGCGGGACCGGTGGGCAGGCAGTTGACGGAGGAGCCTCAGGTGACCCCAGAGCCAGTGCCCTGGGGCAGGGGACCTAAAGGAGGCAGAACAGACAGGACTCGGCCGCTGAGCAGATGTGGCAGGCGGGAGGGAGGTAGAGCGGGCAAGGGTCTGAGATGTCACGGGGGCTCAGGGCTGTTCTGGGGACGGGCAGGTGAGGGCAAGTCGAGGCCGCCTGGGGTGAGGGCTGGGTGCATGGCCCAAACTCGGCTTTCTAGTGTGGTGGGCCTAGGGGCCCAGGGCACCGGCTAAGGCTCTGTCTGTGGGCCTGGGGCCAGGCCTGGTGGAGCCAGTGGATGTGGTGGACAACGCCGATGGCACCCAGACCGTGAACTACGTGCCCAGCCGTGAGGGGCCCTACAGCATCTCGGTGCTGTACGGGGAAGAAGAGGTGCCCCGAAGGTAAGAGGCTGGGCCCTCTGCGTGTGGGGAGGGGCCTGGGCTGGGCACCAAGAGCCGTCCTGACCGCTCACAGCATCCTGGCCTCACAGCCCCTTCAAGGTCAAGGTGCTACCTACGCACGACGCCAGCAAGGTAAAGGCCAGCGGCCCCGGGCTCAACACCACTGGCGTGCCCGCCAGCCTGCCTGTGGAGTTCACCATCGACGCAAAGGACGCAGGGGAGGGCCTGCTGGCGGTGCAGATCACGGTGAGCCGGCCGCACGGGTGGCCGCCTGCTCCAGCTGTTCTGCAGCTCCGGGCACAGGGAAGGCGAGGGAGGGGAGGGGCCCAGGCTGGAGCGGGGTGCCGCGCGGGGTCCGCGGCCCGGGGCAGTTGGGCCAGCCCGGCTCTCTGGTCTCCCTTAGAAGCCGTGCCAGCCTCTAGGATGGTGGTGACAGACACGGGCTTCCCCACGCACGCACTTGCTCACTTCGGGTGTCACCAAAGCCCTTAGTGCCTCAGCTTTTCTGCCTGTAACATTCCCTGGGGCCAGGTATAAGGCTAGGACTCTGAGATCTTTGGGGGAGCTCGTCCTAGTGCTAGGGCAGGCCCTGGGGTAGAGGATGGGAGCTGAGAGGTCCTCGTGGGGGTAGAGCAGGATGGGCGCCAGGTCCCTGCCCCTGCCTGTTGTCACTCAGGGTGCGGGGGGCCGGGGGGGGGGGCTGGTCACTGGGCATTTTGGCGCTTCCCTCCTGGACCTTGCCCGTGGGGAGGTAAAGGACAGTGGTGGATGCAGGCAACCGTCTTGGGCCATGGTGCTTGAGCGGCTCAGAGGCTGTCCCTGCAGCAGTGGTGCTTGACGCTTGGTCCTTTGAGAGGGCCTGAGGGAACCCCGGGCCTGGCTGGGCTTGGGCCAACCGCCTCCCCTCTGCTCTGCCATGCAGGACCCTGAGGGCAAGCCCAAGAAGACGCACATCCAAGACAACCACGACGGCACGTACACGGTGGCCTACGTGCCAGACGTGACGGGCCGCTACACCATCCTCATCAAGTATGGCGGCGATGAGATCCCCTTCTCCCCGTACCGCGTTCGGGCCGTGCCCGCTGGGGATGCCAGCAAGTGCACCGTCACAGGTGAGCCAGCCCGCCAGCGGCCACGGCGCTCAGCACGGGGCTTGGGAGTGCCTGTGTGCAAGGGCTCGCTGCTTGGGGCGGCGTGTGGGAGTGGGGGCCGCCCCCTTGAGTGACTCACCTGACCTTTCTCCTTGCTCTCTGCCCTCTCACCTCAGTGTCAATCGGAGGTCACGGGCTAGGTAAGCTGCTTGCTGGGGCCACTCCCAATGCCCCTCCTGCCCAGAGGGCAGCTTCCTTTCCTCTTCCATGCTGATTCCCAGGACAGTTCCAGCTGCAGCTCTTGGCAGGGACAGAGGGGGGAACTGGAGGGTTAGGGCCCAGGGAGGCCTCCGGAGCTGAGCATGAGTGCTCCGGCCCTCCCCCTCTCTGGGCCTCCATTTCCCCATCTGAGAAGTCGGGTTGCAGCTGAGAGCTTTGGGGTGAGGTGCATCCTGAGAGGCACCCCCCTGGGGGCTCTGGGGTCTGGGGATCTTGGCTTCCCGGGGAAGTCCCGGGGGCGGGCAGCAGGCCCTTTCTTTTCACTTCCTCTTTCCGCGTCCAGGGCTCTCGCGTGGGGTCTCCCCCAAGCCGCGGGAGTCCCCGGCCCCGGCCGGATCCACAGACCCCCATCCCCACCTCCCGGGGGCCTCTGCGTCCCAGGCCGGGGGAGGTGCAGGCTGCATGAGTGGGTGGGGCTGGCTGGTGGTGCCGTAGCACCAGCGTCGACTGCTTGGGCGGCCAGCATGGCGGGGCCCGGCCCGGCCTCAGAGCCCCAAAGTGCACTCGGTGGCCCCCCTCCCCCCTCCCTCCCCCCATTCCCCAAGCAGTGACGTTATTCAGATGGTCCCCAACCAGGCACGGAGGTTCTCCCGCTCAGGCATGGGAGGGGAGAGCCAGCCCCAGCCAGGGACACCAAGAAGAGGCAACGACTACACGGGAGCCTCTGAAGGCTGCCGGCCTGGACCTTGGCCGAGGCAGCCGGGGAGAAAGTTAGAGGGTGGCTGGGGCTCCAGGGCAGGGGCTCGACGACTTTGGACAGCAGGCCTCGGGGTCTGAGACGCCAGCCCTGCGTGCCTAGGGCAGGGGGTAGGGCCGGGGTTGGGGGGGAGCAGAGGCAGGGGCAGGGCTGGGCTGAGGGAGTGGTCTCGGTTTACCCGGACACCGCATGCAGAATGGAGACAGGGCGCCCGGCTGGGGAACCGAAGTCACCTCTGGACCAGTCGGAGGGGTGGCTTGGGCTAGGCTGCTGGTGGTGGGGCTTGAGGGGGAGCCAAACTGCGGGGGGGGGTACTTTGAGGATGGGGCAGCTGAGGGGCTGGGCGCCGGGCAGGGAAAGCGGGGAGTCGGGGCTGACTGTGAGGTTGGGGCCCGAGCTACTAGCTAGGTGGCGGGTCCAGGTTCCGAGCCAGGGAGACCAGGTGTGGCTGTGTGCGAGGTGAGGCCTCCCAGGGCAGGGGCGGGCAGCAGGGGGGGCCAGGCGTAGAGCTCGGGAGAGCCGCGGAAGGCCAGCATGGAGCCCTTGCGCAAAGTGGGAGCCCTCGGCGGACAGGAGAGTTCGGTGGCAGGCTGGCCGGGGGACCCCCTTGCACTCAGCCCTCACAGCCTACAGCTCCCCGAGCCTCCACGGCTGAGCCCAGATCATAACGTCACTGTCCCTCCCCTCTCCTCGGGCACTCTGGGGCCCTGGAGGCTGCTCAGCTGCTCTGCTCTCGCCACCTCGCAGCCGTGGCTCTGGCTTGGGCCTC
This sequence comes from Phocoena phocoena, assembly GCF_963924675.1. Lineage (NCBI taxonomy): Eukaryota > Metazoa > Chordata > Mammalia > Artiodactyla > Phocoenidae > Phocoena > Phocoena phocoena. Next base: position 128,818,301 of record NC_089240.1, on the reverse strand, counting down.
CTGCCCCCCTTCCCCCTGGGTGCTGCCACTGCCTGCTGCGCTGTGCTGCCTACCTGCTTCCCTGCTCCCAGCTCCCTGCCTGCGCCGGGCCGCGCCCGGCCGCCCCTCTCTGCAAGCCTCCGGTCGAGCGAGCGTTCTCAGTTGTCAGGAAACTCCAATTTCACCTTCAGGCCCGGGGGGCGCGGGGCGAGTGTCACGTTCCCCACGCTGCAGCAGGTCTCCGCCTCACCGCGTCCGCACACGGCACTGGGGTGTGGGTAGGGGCAGGGAGCAGAGAAGGGTGGGCCCCATTGTGAGGGTGCCCTGCTTCCCGGCCCTTCCTTCCTCTCAGACTCCTGGGTGCCATCCGTTGGGCCTTTCCCACGTGGGGGACTCCCCCGAGACAGGACTCCCAGGCTTGAGGTGGCTCGGGGGAACCTTTCCTGCCTTCTGAGAAATCACTCACCATCCCAGCTTTGGGGGGGCGGGGGCGGGAGGCCTGGCTGTGCTTGGTGGTGGCAGTAAGAGGCCTGGGCGGGCGGCAGGTGGACAGGAGCGGCCCGAGCGCCGAGCTCATGCGCCGGCCCCCCCTTTGGGGACCCACCCTACCCCACCAGGCGCTGGCATCGGCCCCACCATCCAGATTGGGGAGGAGACGGTGATCACCGTGGACACCAAGGCGGCGGGCAAAGGCAAGGTGACCTGCACCGTGTGCACACCCGACGGCTCCGAGGTGGACGTGGACGTGGTAGAGAACGAGGACGGCACCTTTGACATCTTCTATACGGCCCCCCAGCCGGGCAAATATGTCATCTGCGTGCGCTTCGGTGGCGAACACGTGCCCAACAGCCCCTTCCAAGTGACGGTCAGGAGGGGTCAGGGGCGAGGCGTCCGGGCGGGGCTCATGTGTGACGACAGAGTCTCCAGCTCCTGTGCGTTGCTCTGCAGGCTCTGGCTGGAGACCAGCCCACGGCACAGCCCCCATTACGGCCTCAGCAGCTGGCCCCGCCGTACACCTACGCCCAGGGCGGCCAGCAGACCTGGGTATGGCCTGGCCCACCTCCTCCCAGCCCTAGGGGACACTCGGGGACCGGCCAGCTGGGCGTCCCGTGAGGCCCTGTTCTGCCGCTTGTTAGGAGGGACCCCAGATCCTCCCACGCGGGACTCCCTTCCCTCCTGCAGCTCCTCACCCAGGCCCTCTGTCTCCACTGCAGGCCCCAGAAAGACCGTTGGTGGGTGTCAACGGGCTGGATGTGACCAGCCTGAGGCCCTTCGACCTTGTCATCCCCTTCACCATCAAGAAGGGCGAGATCACTGGTGAGCGGGGGCGGGAAGGAGCCAGGGAGCCACAGAGGCCAGAGTGTGCCAACGGGCTGCCCTGACCCGCGCCCCACCGCCCTGCAGGGGAGGTGCGGATGCCCTCGGGCAAGGTGGCGCAGCCGGCCATCACCGACAACAAGGATGGCACTGTGACCGTGCGCTACGCACCCAGCGAGGCCGGCCTGCATGAGATGGACATCCGCTACGACAGCATGCACATCCCAGGTGCGCCCCTCAGCATGCCACCGCCACCGTACAGGGGCGTGGGGCTGGGGGAAGGGCTCGGGGACGACACGAGGCCCCCATTCCACGTGGTCCCTCTTCCTGCCTCAGGAAGCCCCCTACAGTTCTACGTGGATTATGTGAACTGCGGCCACGTCACAGCCTACGGGCCTGGCCTCACGCACGGGGTGGTGAACAAGCCTGCCGTCTTCACCGTCAACACCAAGGATGCAGGAGAGGGTGAGCGGCAGCTCTCGTCTCGACCCGCCTGTGTGTCACGGGCTACTGTCGTCCGCTGGGGAGCTGGACACTGGAGATGCTCCCCAGATGAGGCTCCCTGCCCCACCCCCGGCCTCCGCTTGCCCGTTGGGGCTTCTCCTCATTGGCGCAGTGTCCCCGGGCACAGTTCGCACCCTCACCCACAACTCTCTCCAGGGGGCTTGTCCCTGGCCATCGAGGGCCCATCCAAAGCAGAAATCAGCTGCACTGACAACCACGACGGGACGTGCAGCGTCTCCTACCTGCCCGTGCTGCCCGGTGACTACAGCATCCTGGTCAAGTACAACGAGCAGCACATCCCGGGCAGCCCCTTCACTGCCAGGGTCACAGGTAGGTGACACCCAGAGCGGTGACAAAAGGGGGCAGGTGGCAGGGTGGGCGCAGTCTCCCTCTGTGCCTGGACACGCAGTGACCGTCCCCTGCCAGGTGACGACTCGATGCGCATGTCCCACCTGAAGGTGGGCTCTGCCGCCGACATCCCCATCAACATCTCGGAGACGGACCTCAGCCTGCTGACGGCCACGGTGGTGCCGCCCTCGGGCCGGGAGGAGCCCTGCCTGCTGAAGCGGCTGCGCAACGGCCGCGTGGGTAAGAGGCTGGGCAGCGGGGCCTTCTAGAAGGGAGGGAGGCTGGGGGTGGGGGCGCGCCTCTCCCCAGCTGACAGCCCCTCCCCGTGTCCAGGCATCTCATTCGTGCCCAAGGAGACCGGGGAGCACCTGGTGCACGTGAAGAAGAATGGCCAGCATGTGGCGAGCAGCCCCATTCCAGTGGTAATCAGCCAGTCGGAGATTGGGGATGCCAGCCGCGTGCGGGTCTCAGGCCAGGGCCTCCACGAAGGCCACACCTTTGAGCCTGCAGAGTTTATCATCGACACCCGTGATGCAGGTAGGCGGTGGTGGCCTGGAAGCTGGGGTGAGACCTCTGTACTCGGCCCCCTGGCTCAGGGGTGTCCCTCCCGCAGGCTATGGTGGGCTCAGCCTGTCCATCGAGGGTCCCAGCAAGGTGGACATCAACACAGAGGACCTGGAGGATGGCACATGCAGGGTCACCTACTGCCCCACGGAGCCTGGAAACTATATCATCAACATCAAGTTCGCTGACCAGCACGTGCCCGGTGAGTGAGGCACCTTCCCCGTGGCTGGGCAACCCTTCTTGCCACACCCCAGGGTCCGCCCGCAGACCGTAACTTGTGCGGGACGTGGGTTGTGCTTTCTTCCTGCAGGCAGCCCCTTCTCCGTGAAGGTGACAGGCGAGGGCCGGGTGAAAGAGAGCATCACACGCAGGCGACGGGCCCCTTCGGTGGCTAACGTTGGCAGTCACTGTGACCTCAGCCTGAAGATCCCTGGTAGGAGCTACAGGAGCCAGGGAGGGTCCCAGGGAGTCCTAGGCGCCAGCCCGAGGCGGTCCCAAGCAGAGGGGCGGACCCTGGGTCTCCTGCTCACCAGGCTGTCCCCCACCTACAGAAATTAGCATCCAGGACATGACAGCCCAGGTGACCAGCCCATCAGGCAAGAGCCACGAGGCCGAGATTGTGGAAGGGGAGAACCACACCTACTGCATCCGCTTCGTGCCCGCCGAGATGGGCATGCACACCGTCAGCGTCAAGTACAAGGGCCAGCACGTGCCTGGGAGCCCTTTCCAGTTCACCGTAGGGCCCCTGGGGGAAGGGGGAGCCCACAAGGTCCGCGCGGGGGGCCCTGGCCTGGAAAGGGCTGAAGCTGGAGTGCCAGGTAGGCCTGCTTCCTGCGGGGCTCTTGCCCCTCCTGGGCGGGGGCTGGGGGGCAGGAGGGGGGCTAGCAGCCGTGCTTGGCGGGGGCCGACGCCGGGGGAGCGGCCCTCCGTGAGGACACACTGTACCTTCCCGCAGCCGAATTCAGCATTTGGACCAGGGAAGCTGGCGCCGGGGGCCTGGCCATTGCTGTCGAGGGCCCCAGCAAGGCCGAGATCTCCTTCGAGGACCGCAAGGATGGCTCCTGTGGCGTGGCCTATGTGGTCCAGGAGCCAGGTACTGAGGCGTGGCTGGGGCTGGGAGGCAGGACTCGGCTTTGGGCGCTGGTCTGGGTCTACGCGGACAGCCCTGCCCGGCTCCCGCCCTCCCCCTTGAGGTCCCAGGGCCGCTCAGGCTGTCTGCGGTTGCGGGAGGTGGCAGGCTCGAATGCTGACGGGTGGGGACCTCCCGGCACGCCCTCTGTTCTCTCTCCCTGCTCAGGTGACTACGAGGTCTCAGTCAAGTTCAACGAGGAGCACATCCCCGATAGCCCTTTTGTGGTGCCTGTGGCTTCTCCGTCTGGTGACGCCCGCCGCCTTACTGTTTCTAGTCTTCAGGTGAGGCACCGAGAGAAACCGCCCGCCTGGGGCTCCTGGGCCCGGCCAGACCAGAGCCGCCGCACAGAGCAGGTCTCGGCCCTGTGTCGAGTGACCCGCCCAGCCCAGCTCGGGGCGCCGGGCTTCTGCTCTGGCCGGGTGCAGTCCACGCTTGGGGTCGGAGGAGGTACCCCTGACCGTCGCGTGGAGTTTTTCTCGTGTCTCAGCTCTAAAGGCTTTGAACAGAAGCCTGTGCCCCTTGAGCACCAGGGCTGAGGTTTAAAGAGGGACAGCCTGCCAGGGCTGAGGAGTGCTGCCCGCAGGGCGGGGCCACCCCCCTTCCTGCTGCCCGGTGTGTGACTGTAGAGCATGGGTCGGGGAGCGGGGGTGTGTGCCTGTAGCTTGCTGCCCCTCGAGAATCCATGGCTCTCCCTCTTTAAACCAAGCTGGACGCCAGATGGGTAAGTGCAACCCAGTGGGATTCCTGCTTCTGGAGCCCTTTCCTTCCCTTGCCCCGCCCCAGCCCCTAACCGCGTCTGCTGTGCTTCCAGGAGTCAGGGCTAAAGGTCAACCAGCCAGCCTCTTTTGCAGTCAGCCTGAACGGGGCCAAGGGGGCGATCGATGCCAAGGTGCACAGCCCCTCAGGAGCCCTGGAGGAGTGCTATGTCACAGAGATCGACCAAGGTGAGGCCCTGTCCCTTCCCGGCCAGCCAGCCGTCTGCCCTGGCCCGACTGGGAGCGGTGGGCCTCCCCCCGGGCCTGGCCCACTGGCTGGGAAGCGGGCTGAGAGTACAAAGGGGAGGCGCAGACTCCGGAAGCAGCCGAGACAGGGCCCAGAGGCCTGGGCTCCTCCAGCCGGGCGGCGCTTCCCCAGCTTGTGACCCAAGCCCTTGGGGTACCTAGCTTGGCAGCCGTGCTGCTGGGAAGGAAAACACCTTCTGCGGGCCGTATAGTGCAGTCTCTTGAGGGAGAGACCCAAAGTCCAGTGATGGGGGCTGCCCAGGCCTTTGGCTAAGGCCTGGAACCCGGGGACAGCCCCGGGGGTGGGAGGAGCTGCCCAGCCCAATTTCACTGGTTCACAGCCTCATCCTGCCCCTTCCCAGCCGCGTGACCTCAAGCAAGTTCCCGCCTGTCTCTGGGCCCCAGTGAACACGTGGGGGATAAGGCGCTCACGGTAACCTTTGGAGAAGGAGGCGTCGAGGGGGGCATTTTGCCTACAGAAGATTTCAGTCCAAATGAGTCCTATCGGTAGCTTGGGCATCTAAAGCTTCACCCCTCAGGCTTCAGGAGGTCTGTGCAGTGGGGTGTGGGTGCCCAGCACGGTCTCCAGGAAAAGCTGAGTGGGCCCCCCTAGACCTGCTGGACTCAACGCTGGCAGGCAAGGGAAGCCCCTCGCCGATGCCAGTTGCTCAGTTTTGGAGGAGAGACCCCAGGCCCACGGCACGTTCCTCTGCCCCTCAGATAAGTACGCCGTGCGCTTTATCCCACGGGAGAATGGCATCTACCTGATTGATGTCAAGTTCAATGGCACCCACATCCCTGGAAGCCCCTTCAAGATCCGAGTTGGGGAGCCTGGGCATGGAGGGGACCCAGGCCTGGTGTCCGCTTACGGAGCGGGCCTGGAAGGCGGCGTCACAGGTAGGTCAGTGGGTGCAGCTTCCAGTGTGTGAACACAACTGCTCGGGTCCCTCCTCCGAGCTCTCAGTGACAACAGGAGGCGTGCGGAGGTGACAAGGCTACACTGGGGGGCTGGGGTGGGGAAACGGGCCAGGCCGGCTCTGCCTAACCTCCCGCGCCCCCAGGGAGCCCAGCCGAGTTTATCGTGAACACAAGCAATGCGGGCGCTGGTGCCCTCTCGGTCACAATCGACGGGCCCTCCAAGGTGAAGATGGATTGCCAGGAGTGCCCTGAGGGCTACCGCGTCACCTACACCCCCATGGCACCTGGCAGCTACCTCATCTCCATCAAGTACGGCGGCCCCTACCACATTGGGGGCAGCCCCTTCAAGGCCAGGGTTACAGGTGAGCCTCGTACCAGACTGCGGCTACCCAACCCAGTGCGCGACACTCTGGCCACCTCTTAGCCCCTCCTGCTCTGCCCTGCAGGTCACCGTCTGGTCAGCAACCACAGCCTCCATGAGACGTCATCAGTGTTTGTGGACTCCCTGACCAAGACTGCCAGTGCCCCCCAGCACGGGGCCCCAGGCCCAGGTCCCACCGATGCCAGCAAGGTGCTGGCCAAGGGTGTGGGGCTGAGCAAGGCCTACATGGGCCAGAAGAGCAGCTTCACGGTGGACTGCAGCAGAGCAGGTGGGCGTCCTTCCAGGAGATGAGGCTAGACGTAAGAGCGGACGGCCAGTGCCTGGGAACATGGCAAGGGGAGCGAGGGCGGTGGGAGTGCCTTTGGGAGCGGGCCGCTTCCAGCCTGGGCCTCCCTGCCGTCTCCTCTACCCTTCAGGGAAGTGCCCTGGAGGAGCTGGAGTTTCCTCTGCTGGTCTTGCCGGGGTGGGGTGGGGTGGGGGGTTGCTGGCAGCTCTTTAGGAAGGGCTGTCGCCCCAAGACAGGAGAAGGGAGTCAGCGCAGTCACAGCTGAGGGGAGGGACTTGGGGCCTGGCACTGAGGCCCCTTCCCCCACCCCCAGGCAACAACATGCTGCTGGTCGGGGTACACGGGCCCCGGACACCCTGCGAGGAGATCCTGGTGAAGCACGTGGGCAGCAGGCTCTACAGCGTCTCCTACCTGCTCAAGGACAAGGGGGAGTACACGCTGGTGGTCAAATGGGGTGACGAGCACATCCCAGGCAGCCCCTACCGCGTCCTGGTGCCCTGAGTTCTGTGTCCGTGCCAGCCAGCAGCTCCCAGGATGAGAAGTGCCCCTGCGCCCGCCCTCCGCCACCCAAGCAGCACCCGCCCCAGCCCTGGCCAGCCCCGGCCACCGTCACCGCAGCTGACCCTGCCCTGTGCTGCGCTCCCCTGCCTCCACTTGGGCAAAGGAGAGGGGTGAGCAGAGGCAGCCTGCCTGTCTTCTTTGCTCCCGGGAGGGGTGAGGGTGGGGGTCTCGTGCACAACCACCCGCTAGTTCTCTTCTCTAGCCGAGAGGAATAAAGTTCCGCTTCCATTCTCCTGAGGGTGGCTCGAGCTTTCTGGCAAGGGCGCAGACACGGGGGACACGGCTGGATGGAAGCACGGGCCCAGACCACAGGCTGCTGGATCTCCAGGCCCGGCCCCCTCCCACTGCCCTGGCACCCAGGGGGTCCCGACTCGGGTCCCATCTGCACTGGCCTCCTCTCTGCCTCCCTGAGTTCAGACCAATGTGGGGCAAGGGGTGTGTCGTGCCCCCAGAACAGGGCCCGACGCTAGTGTGCTTATCCCAGACCCCGCCAGCAACGGATGCTGTCCCGGGGAAGGGCCAGGCCATGGCCAGGCTACAGGAGGTGAAGTGCCGGGTGGGAGGACCAGATAAGCAGGACCTGAAATCACGGCAAACCCTGGCCATCCCTCAGACAGCTTAAACGTGCCACCATCCCCCGAGGAGGCACTGTCACCAGGGCCCCCGCCCCGGGGGCGGGGGCAGGCTGTGGGTCTCCAGGCCCCTCAGTGGGCAGGTGGCAGCAGGTGGACGCATTCAAGGCACTGGCCACAGAGTCTGCCCCATCCCCACTCCAGTGACAGGTGTCTGCGCCTGTCCTGCCCTATCTCCCTCTTGCCACCGGTGTGCAAGGGCAATCCCAGCCGCTCAGGTCACCGTTCCTCTGCGGCCCTGTTCAGAGCCTCCCTCACCTCTGTGCCCAGTGCCCCACCCCGAGCCCTCCATGCTTTTCCGCCCTCTGCACACAACTCTTGATGTCCCTCCTGCGGCCGCACAGCCACCCTGCTCCTCCCCTGGGTGGCGGCCAGCTTCACCCCCCGAATGTAGGGAAGGGCCTTAGAGCCAGCCAAGGCTCAAGCTTTCAGGCCTCCTCTCCCAACTGGGCAGCTGAAAACGTGCTGGCCATGCCCCCCTTCTGGAAGCACTTTCTGGGCCACCATGAGCTCAGATTCAGATCACAGTTGCTTCCCAGCCACAGCCCAGTAAAAGAAGCATGAGCTCAGAAAGGGACAGGAAGACGAGCAGGCAGGGGCCAGTGGCAGCTCCCCAACACACAGACCCAGGGCCCCCTCAGCCTCCAGCCACTCGTCCCCAGCATGCAGGGGGCAGGCAGAGCAGGGGCAGCCACTGGTCTGCAGGAAAGGGGCATGGTGCCCAGCGTTACTGCCCCTGGGCTGGCCTACGGCCAGTCCCTGGAGACTCTACTTCTAGAAGCTGCTCAGGTGGAGAAGGGGCAGAGGCAGACCCAGAGAAGTCCAGCCGCAGTTGGGGGGAATAGAGATGGTCCCCCCCAGGCACCGCCTTCTCCCCTCGGCCCACCAGACGCCCCTCCCGCCGACTCACCCAGAGCCTCCTGCCTGCTCCCTGTACCAGTCTGCCAGGAGGAGACAGTCCTGTCTCCCAACCTTTCCGAACCCCGCCTGCTGGACGGGCCCACATGGGAGAATGGCCCCAGAGCCAGGCTGAGCTTAACCAGGAGGCTCCGTCCCCACCGCGGACTCCACGTCACACCCAGGCAGCCATGAGGCGTGCTAGGCGTCAGCGGCAGAAAAGATGCCGCCCTGGAGGGGGGAAACGGGACCCTGACGACAGCCCTGAGGACAGAGGCCAGGGGACAGACCAGGCCTGAGCCTGAGGCCCGCCCAGGCAGGGGTCAGGAGGGAGCGTGACTGGGGTGCCATCCCTGCCAGGGCTTCTGGTGGGGGTGGGGAACAGGCAGATGGCACCAGGAAAAGGACCACCGAGACCCCATCCTGCTGGGGAGAAATGGCTTGGGACCTGGCCCCACTGAGCAAATCCCCCAGAGGACACCCCGGCTGCTAGGAGACAGGAAAGTGCGAGGCCTGGGCCTCAGCCAGGTTCCCACGCAGGGTGTCCAGCCCGGGCCACCCACCCAGAGCCAGCAGGGATGGTGGCCCAGCTCCAACAGGCCCCACGCCCACGCCCGAGCCCCGCTCACCAGCAGGTGCCAGGAGCAGAGACGAGGTCGCGGCCACACGCCTTCCCCCAGGCTGGCCCCATCTCACCTACTAAGTCTAGGGACGGGGTGGCCGGTCGCCCCAGTTGGGAGCAGCCCCCCATCCTGCAGGTCCAGCTGCGGGCAGGGCAGGGCAGGGGGATGGTGGAGCTGACCACCCACACCCCACGGCCAGCCTCCACCCCTGCTCTGGCCACACCTCTGCACCCGACCCTCCCTGCTGCCCGCTCCCCCAGGAGGATGGGAGGGACCCGGCTGAGGAAAGGGGAGCACCGGCCCCTCAGGATGGGACTGCCGCCCACCCGACAGTGAGGGAGCCCCAGCACTTCAACAAGGGAGACAGTAGTCTGGAGACCCTTGGGATTCCCATGCAGGCCCCCAGCACGGGCGGCCTCACCCAACTCCAGGGCGCAGGGCCAGGGCGCTCCAGGGCAGCCACCTCCACACCCCCCAGGAACCCCGATGAAGCCAGTGATGGGAGTGTGTGTGTGTGTGTGTGTGTGTGTGTGTGTGTGTGTGCGCGCGCGCGCGTCTGGAAGGTCCCCACAAGCCCAGCGAGGCCGCAGCCAGGGGAGCAGGACTGAGGAAAGCGCTAAACAATGGGCGGGGCTGGGAGACTGCCCTGCGGTCAGAGCACCTACTGAGGACGGGCCAGGTACTGACGCCCCGTACTCAGCGGGGGGAGGCACCCAGGTCCTCGGGCAGGCGGAGAGGGTGAGGGCCAAGGATGAGCACTGCAGGTGGGCGGCGGCCGGGTGGGGACAGGGCCTGGCCGCTGCCCTGATTATGCCCATCCATAGAGCAGGCCGCTAGGAAGAGCTCCCTCGGGCGAGGGAGGACCAGCGCCCACGCAGTGCCCTGGGCCCCCGTGGGCAGGCCGCATCAGAGGGAACTGCAGGGAAGCCGGGCCCGCCTTGTCGTGCCTTCTGCCCAGGGCTGAGGGACTGGAAGATGGCTCTACTTTGGGGGACAGTCAGATGGCCCAGGAGTGTGGGGCTGCAGCGGGCCCGCGCGTCCCCCGGAGCCCCAGGACCCCGCGGCCCCACATCGCGGCCGGAGGGTGTCCCCGGCAGCCACCACCACAGCCACGAGGCCGGGCCCAGCAAGCACGGCCTCGGCCTCGGCCTCTGCTCCTGGGACGGAGACAGAGAGCCCGGCTCTCCCGACACCCACGGTCCTGGGGTTCAAGAAGTGCATGGCGGCCTCGGACGGGGCCGGAGAGCTGTCGCCAAGGGCCCCGGCGTTGCCCAGCAGCGAGAGCCAACAGGAAAGGCACTCACCGCCCACAGAACCTGCGTGAGAAATTCAGAGCCACCAAGCGTGTCACCGGGGAGTCGCGTCTGACTCCCAGGCAAGAAGGATGCGGCGGGCACCTCTCCCTCGGCCACAGTGGGAGCTCCTTGCTGGGACCAAAGGGACACTCGCCTGCCACCCCGGGCTGGCGCCTGCCACTGCTGAGCCGTCACAGCCCGGCCCGGGGCGACCTGGCATGGTCACTGAGGACAGGGGCTCGCCAGCCTGCACCCTCACAGTGGGGCCCACCCTTCTCTGCTCCCTGCCCCTACCCACTTCCCAGCTGCGCGGTGGGAGGCTGGCGGGGCGGGGAGGGGAGCTGGGAGAGGAGGGCCTGCACCTATGGGCACAGAGAGGCCACCCCAGCCTCAGGCAAGGTAGCTGCCCCCGCCCCCACCCCACTGAGAAGGAGAGGGGGCGGGGACCTTGGAGGTCGGGGAGCACTGGGGCCCAGGCCTGGGTGCGCACTTGCACGGCCCTGGCAGTGGATGGGCTGCTGTGATGCGAAAGCGCTTCTGGCCCCCGCGCCTTGGCAGCGCAACTAGGCAGGACGCCCATCGGGGCTGTAAACTCCTGGGCAGAGGGCACGCACCGCTGGCCTTGTGGGCCACGCTGGGGTCCTGTCACATGTTCTTTCTTTCCTCTGGCTTTTTTTGTTTTTTAACTTTGGTTTTTAAAATTTTATTTATTTTTGGCTGTGGTGGGTCTTCGTCGCTGCGCGCGGGCTTTCTCTAGTTGCGGTGTGCGGGCTTCTCACTGCGGTGGCTTCTCTCGTTGCGGAACACGAGCTCTAGGTATGCGGGCTTCAGTAGTTCAGGCTCGCGGGCTCAGTAGCTGTGGCGCACGGGTTTCGCTGCCGCGCGGCACGTGGGATCTTCCCGGACCAGGGCTCGAACCCGTGTTCCCTGCATGGGCAGGCGGATTCTTAACCGCTGCACCACCAGGGAAGGCCCTCTTTCTCTGGCTTTTTGTGTGTTTTGTCTGCAACCGTTTAAAGGTGAAAACCCACCGTGCCCTTGCAAACACAGGCCCTGCTTCTCTGGGTCCCGGGCTGGAACCTGCCACCCCCGCTCAGACATAGGACGCATTCCCAAGGGGCCTGTGCGGACCAGGAGTCCCGCACACAGATTCTGGAGCGAGGACACTCCTTTGAGCCTTCACATCCGCCATGAACACGAACAAGCTACGCCCTAGCGGGTACCGTCCCCTCCTCCGCTCTTCCTGGGTTGACCCGTGTAAGCCATAAACTTACAGCAGAGGTGAGGGGGTGTCACTTCGAGGTGAAGTTCTTAGAGAAACACTGAGGCCTCGATCTCGGGGCTGCTCTGTGCTAGGTCGTGGGCTCTGGCGAAGCCCCACCCTGAGCACCCCTAGGGAGAGGCCCGGTGGGGAGGCCCGAGGCACCGCCACAGCCACGCGAGCCACCTTGGAAGCAGAGCTGCCCCCGCCCATCCCCACACCCTAGGCAGACCATGGGGCTGTGGCCCCAGCGGAGGCCTCGACTGCAGCCTGGGATGGACCCCAAGCCGGAAGCCCCCAGCCAAGCCTTCTAGAGTCCTGTCCTTCACACACGCAGGAGATTACGACGGTTGGCTGTGTTAAGGTGCTACGATTGGGGTAATCTGTTACACAGCAATGGGTAACTAATACACGATCATTTTAAATGGAGAAGACCACTCCAAGTCAGCCTGAAGCAAACAAACCGACGAGAAGCCCCAGAAGCCATTAGGAGAAGCCTGGAAAGTCTGATGACACAAACGCTAAAATCGTATGCCTGGCCAACACAAAGACCAAACCACAAAGTCAAGACACAAGTGACAAAGTGGGGCAAAAAAATAGTAGCAAGACGTGACTCAGGGCTCATGTCGTTAAGGCATAGAGAGCTTGAACCAGTCGACAAGGAAAGCTCAACGACGCCAAGGAAAAGGGGGTGCAGGAGGGGACCGCGGAAAGTGCACGCCAAAGGCTACCCCCCATCTGATCCCACAGCCAGAGCGTGCTCGAGTGTTGGGGTCCCAGAGCTGCTGGTTCCGGGCACACATGGTGCCTGGTGACTGGCCCTGCATTTGCTCTGCGCCTCCAACTAGAAGGCGGGCGATCCTGGAGCCGAACAAAGACCAGCCACCGCAAAGACTGGCCAGAACGGTGGGTGGTGGCGCTGGGCGTTGAGCAGGTCTGGGCAGCATCACCCAGGAGCTGGGAGACCCTCTTGGTGAGGAACGTTTGGCAGGAAAGGCGGCGGCGGCGGCTGGAGAGGACTGGCCACGCCCACAGACCAGACAACTGTCAGGGCAGTTCCCGGGCAGACAACCCCCTTTCTGGCCTCCACGCTCCCCCAAATCCACACTCTTGGTCTCAGGGCCCGTGTTCCTTTCCCACCTCTGAGCTCGGCGGTCAGGTCTTTTTTCCTCTGCCTCATCAGAGTTCTTCCCATCCCCACGCCCAGGCCTCCGTCCCTCCCTCCTAAGTGTCTGTCCAGATGTTATCAGCCCCAGTCCGGGAACTGCTGAGCACGTGTACAAACCTGACACCTGATCCTGCCGGGGTGCCGGGGGTGGGGGGGATGGGGGGAGGCGGGGGGGGCGGTGCGCTGTGGACCACATCCTCAGGCGGGGAAGGGGGAAGGCTGCTCAATGGGAAGCCCCAGATCTCGCGAGAGCCAGCATCCTCCTGGCGCTTCCCAGGCCCGTGGGGACCCTGCAGAGGAGCCAGTCTGGGGTAGGGCAGGGGGCACACACCTAGGAGTCTCAGCCCTCTAGAGCAGTGCTTCTCACAGTGGGGTCCCTGGCCAGCAGCAGCATCACCCAGGATTGCTGGACTAGCAAATGCGCAGGCCCCACCCCAGGTGTGCCAGATCAGAGCCTCTGGGGTGGGGCCCTGCAACCCAGGCTTGAACGCGCCCTCCAGGTGTTCTTACGCGCCTCTCAGCGTGAGAACCACCACCGGGATGGACGGTTCCTGATCGCACCCTCTTCTAGAGAAGCCATGAGCTTTCTCTCTCTGCGGGGCTCACCTTGACCTCCCAGGTGAGAGGCAGGCAGGCAGGCACCCACAGGTTGTCCTGGAGAACAGGCGTGCTTGGGCAGGATTCCTTCCCAGCAGGCCACACGTGTCAAGTGACATGGGGAAGACTTTGTTACTTCGTGCCGTCCCCCCCGCTCCAGCAGCATGGACAGACACCCCTGGCCGACACCAAGTTTCTGGGCACGGCCGCAGCTCTGCCCACCTCTCCCTGGATACCACGCCTGTGTGGAGGGGGGCGGGTCCGTGCTTCACAGGGAACCGTCCGAATCACACTCAGGGGCGCTGGAACACAGTGGGCCAGGCAAGGGGTGGGGTGGCGGGAGGGTGGAAGCTCTCAGGATCGCGGAGCCAAAGGCCCCCGGTGACTCGGGGAACGGGGACTCTGGCCAGGCCCAGGACCCAGAGGGGTGGGGGGCGGAGTCCGGGGAAGCTGGGCGGTGACCACAAGGCCGGGCCGTTCTCCCGGCGCGTCGAGCCCCGCCCTGACCGCCCCCACGCGGGTCTCCTCACTTCCCCTCAGCGCGCCCACCGTAAGCCGCGGAGCACCGCTTTCCTGCCCACCCCTTCCAGCTGGCCCCGCCAATGACCGAGCTCGACTCGTGACGAGACCCGCCCCCAGGAAACCCGGCCCTTCTGGTGTGACGGGCACCTCCTTTGCCCAATCAAAACAAGCAGACCGCCCCCCCCGCCCCACGCGCCCCTCTCAGCTCTGCCCCCCGCGGTTTTTCTTCAGCCGGCGACCGGGTCGGCTGCGGGCCTCTAGGTGTCCCTGCCGGGAGAGCAGGGACTGTCCGTGCAGAGTCGCGCGAGTGGTCCGATGTGTACACGCTAAGCCCTGCTTGTGTGCTTTTGGTGTGAACTTGTATTCTGGAGGAATTAAGTTCACAGGAAGTTACACAGAAACGTCCAAGAGGCCGGAGCACCGCCCGCAGTTCCCCCAGCGTCAGCCTGTTGCACAGCTAGTGGGACCGCACACCACGAAAGGGCATTGGTGCCAGCGGAGAGCTGCTCCGGGTTTTATCCCCGTGTGTGTGTGTGTGTGTGTGTGTGTGTGTGTGTGTGTTGGAGTCAGGTGACCACCACTGCCATCACTATCCAGCCCGTCCCCTCACAAGGACCCCTCCTGTGGACCTTTCGTTGCCACAGCCCCCTCCCTCCTCCTCCCAACCCATGGCAACCGGATTCTATTCTCAGCTCTGTAATTTTGTCATTTGAAGACATTACATAAGGACTTCCCTGGCGGTCCAGTGGGTAGGAGTCCCCGCTCTCACTGCCAAGGGCAGGGGTTCCATCCCTGCTCCGGGCCGGAGCTAGGATCCCGCGAGCCACCCAGGGCTTTTTTTCACTCACACACTGCTCTTGAGATCCATCCATCGGAACGGTTGCAGGTATCAATAGTTAGTTCTTCCTTTCTATTGCCAGCTGTCGTCCTTGGTTGGATCAGCCACAGTTTGTTCAGGCCTTCACCCACTGAGGGACATGGTGCCGATTCCCACTTTAGGCTTCTACAAATAAATCTGCCATGAACATTCGTGTACAGGTTTTCCTGTGGTCAGAAGTTTCCATTTCTTTGGCATGCCTGCCCAACAGTGCAACTGCTGCGTTCTAAGGAGGTGGACGTTTAGCCTTGGAAGAAACTGCCAATTTGCATTCCACAGTGGCTGGACCATTTTACACGTTAGCAACCCGCATGTATTTAAAGCACATAATTGAAAGTTTTTACAAAACGTTATCTTAAGCAAGACTGTTAACGGTTCTGTTTCTCACTTCTAACTATGTTCTTGTATGCAATCACCGACATAGTTATACTCACAGTTTTAAAAAACACAAACCCTGTACATACAATTGTGATTTTCTTTTAACTAGCAATAATATAGCTTCGAAATTCGTCCATGTCAGTACAGAAACATCTAGCTCATTTCTTCTCTGGCCACGCGGTATTTGATAGAGTACACGTCCTATAATTTACATAACAAATGCCCAACTGATGAACTTTTATCTCTTCCCTTCTTCTTCTTCTTCTCCTTTTTCTTTGTTTTTGCTACCTGCTCTGAACATGTGTCAATGTCACCCTAGAATAATTACCTCTAAGTGGCCCTGCCAGGTCAAAGCCTATGGACATTTACAGTTTTAATGGCCAGCACCTAATTGCCTCCCCAAAAGACCCTGCTTGTCATACACTTGGGCTGTTAGTCCTTTGTTCCATGTGTTGTAAATATTTTCCCTCAGTCTGTCTCTTGTCTTGAAAGACTAGGCTGGCTGGTTTGGGCTGTCAAGAAGCTACACATTTTTTTTTTTTGCGGTACGCGGGCCTCTCACTGTTGTGGCCTCTCCCGTTGCGGAGCACAGGCTCCGGACGGGCAGGCCCGGCGGCCATGGCTCACGGGCCCAGCCGCTCTGCGGCATGTGGGATCTTCCCGGACCGGGGCACGAACCCGCGTCCCCTGCATCGGCAGGCGGACTCTCAACCACTGCGCCACCAGGGACGCCCGAGAAGCTATACAATTTTATATGAGCAAATTTATTAAACTCTCAGTTGATGATTTCTGGGTTATGTATCTTGGGCACAAAGGCCTCCTCCCTCGTGTGAGGAGAGTGTCGTGACTGCGGGAGTGGGTGGGGCGGGCGGGATTTCTGAGTCCCACAGCAAATTCCTCATTGACCCTGGCTGGCAATCGGCCTGCCGGCCAATCACTCCGTGTGTGTGTGTGTGTGTGTGTGTGTGTGTGTCTGTGTGTCTGTGTGTGTGTGTGTGTGTGTGTGTGTGTGTGTGTGTGTCTGTGTGTCTGTGTGTGTGTGTGTGTGTGTGTATGCGCTTGCGCACGGGGGCAGATTGTGGGGAGGTGGTGTTTGTCACATGACCCCACGTTATGTAGACCGGGACTGGGGGCAGTGCCTCTCAGACACCCAGCCCCTGCCCTCCAGGGTGCCAGTCCACTTGGGGAGAAGACAAGGAAATGTGTAAGGAGAAGAGTTTAGCTATATCATTTAAGTGCATAGGTGGCCCGCAGGGGAGCGAGGGAGATCCATGGGGGCAACCGCAAATGGAATCAGTGGGGTGGCTGGGGCCGAGGCTGGGCCTGGGAGAGGAGCTGCGGGCAGGCTTTCCGAGGGGCTCAGAGTTGATGGACCGCAGAAGGTGAGAGAGCAGAACTGAGAATCCGCCTGAAAGCAGCGCTCTTGAACAGTCACCTGCACAGTGAAAAGGAAGGACAGGGCTGTACGAAGAAGTGGGTCCATCCCAGCATGGGTCTGAGTGAGCAGGAGAGGAGCCCCTGCCCCCATCATCCACAAGCTGGGGCTGCCTCCCCTCCCCCCGCCGCAGACAGAGGGGCTTCAGAGAACCGCAGGCTGAGAGAGACGATGCCCAGCGCCCCCCGTCGTGGTAGTACTGCTGGGCTCCCCGAAGAGCAGTCGCTCCCTGGAAGGGGACACCTCACCCCCGGCTTCCCCCTCGGGACTCCCAGAGGCCCAGCGGAAGACGGGTCTGCCAGCTCAAATTGAAGACACCGCCCACCCTCATGGAGCATTGGACGGACGACTGGCCCTGTCAACGTCCTGTCCCCAGGGCATCCCTGTCAGAGGCCAGATAATATAGTTTTCAGTGAGGGCTGTGAGTGCCGGCTCCGTGCCTGGACTCGTCCATTCCACCCTCGCGGTGGCCCTAGGAAGTCGGGAGCATGTCATCCCCATCCTCCAGATGAGCAAATGAGGCCAACATGACAGAAGGGTTGAGGAGCTTGTTCTGAATCACTAGCTAGCAGGTGGCCGAGGCGAGGTGTGGATCAAGGACACCGGCCTCTAAGCCTGACGTCCTTTTGCGGGGAGGCGCTGCATCTGGATTGCTCCCTCGCAGGGAGGCTCCCGGGGCCGTGGTGCGTGTGGCACATCAGCTTGTCCTGAAGGCATCAGAGGCGAGTCCTGGTGACTATCCCCGCCCTGGCCTTGGGCCAGCCCATAAAGGAAGGAGGGTGAGAAAGAGAAACACCTTCTACTCTTGTGCTTAATGGGGGGAGGGGGCGGGGGGCGGCCTTTGAAACACAGACTGACATTACCTTTGGATTCTCCTGAGATCAGAGAGCAGTTCTCATGGGTATTTACAAGTCGTTTGCATCATTGTGATAGAAGGCTGCTCCAGCTCCCCAAATCTTCAGCAGCCTCCGAGACACAAAACAAAGATACCAAGGAAGGAACCACAAAGATAAGACTAATTTTAAAAGCCCAGGCCGATTTGAAGAAGAAAAAGAACTTTAGGAATTAAAAACAAAGCCACAGTCATTGAAATAAAAATCTCAACAGATGAATCGAACCACAGATCGGATGCCACCGAAGAAGGAACCAGTGCCCTGGAAGATAGGTGGTGCCTCGGAAATCACCTCCTGCCCCTCCTGTCCCGTTCCCCCTCTTAGCGATGCTGCTGCTTTCTCCTTCCCTGAGAAACTGCCGCAGCCCCTCCTCAGAGATCCGGCCTCTGTTCTTCAAGGCCCCTTATCCTGCCTTCTAGGCTTCAGATGACGTCAACCCCCTCCCTTTTTCCCAGGCTCTGGGGGTGGGGGGCAGCTTCTTCCTGTACCATCTCTGTTCCTCCAGCCCTCCGATCCCTGGGTAACCTAGTGGGGCTCGAGGCACCCATGACCTGCGGGGGCCTCACCGCTCATCAAGCTCTCCCCTGCGGTTGACCGGGATGAAGGGCCAAGTGCAGCAAGCGCCCAGGGGAGCCGCAGCGGCTGCTGCCCTGAACTGTCGTGGAGGGGACGCTGGGGATCAAGGCTGTGTGTGGGGTGACTCCACAGTGTCCCCGGGAGTGCACAGAGAAAAAACTGACAAGGTCCGATTCCTTACCTCTCAGCTCAAGGCACAGTATGCCAGCCAGAGCACTTCCATGGCAGCCCTAAAACTTCTCTTCCTCCTGCAACCTGCAGGGCTGACGGTACTGGAAATCAAACACTACAAACACAAACGAAACCTGCATCACTGTGCGGGTTGCAGAATCCCAAGGTCACCTGAATTCCCAGCCTCTCCATGTTTCTCGTGTGAAGGGTACGGCACTGGCTGGAGGAGTGGGACCCTGAAGCCTAGAATCGGGACATCTGGTTGCCCTCGGTGGAGGCTGACAGTCGGGAAGCCCCCGGTCCCCTGCAGCCTCCCTTGCGGGTGGAAGTAGCCTGCCCTCCCGTCTCTGGCAGGCTGCTGTTCTCTCCCTTGAGGACTGTGTCATCACCTCACCTGGCGCAGATGCCTTGCAAGGGGACACCCTCTGTCCTCCACACCGGTGCCACCACACCCTGTTGCCATTAGACCCGTAACTGGGGCCTAATCACAGCGTGATCCAGGGGGACAGACCAAAGCCTGACCCTAGAGGAAAGAGCTCATACGTCAATACGTATTTTCCACAAGGATATTAAAAAAATATTTTCCAGACTTCACTGATATCTACCAACTGAACTGTATTTGAACGTTTGTGGTAGTAGGTTCTCAGGGTGTGCGACTCAGTAGGTGAGGTGGGCCACTCGATGGGGTGGATTAACTGATAGTGTATTTACTAGAGGTTCCAGATTAAGAGTATTAGGACAGGGGCTTCCCTGGCGGCGCAGTGGTTAAGAATCCGCCTGCCAATGCAGGGGACACGGGTTCGAGCCCTGGTTCGGGAAGATCCCACAGGCCGTGGAGCAACTAAGCCCGTGCGCCACAACTACTGAGCCTGCGCTCTAGAGCCCACGAGCCACAACTACTGAAGCCCGCGCGCCTAGAGCCCGTGCCGGGCAACAAGAGAAGCCACTGCAACGAGAGGCCCGCACACCGCAACGAAGAGTAGCCCCCGCTCGCCGCAACTAGAGAAAGCCCGCGCGCAGCAACGAAGACCCAATGCAGCCAAAAATAAATAAATAAATAAATTTAAAAATAAAAAAGTATTAGGACATACAGCTGCTGTGTAGTCTAGCACCTCACATGCTTGGCTTGGACCTACCACTGACCTGCATTTCATGGGTTTTGATGCCAGAAATGCCCTGACAGGAGGTGCAGGACAGAATCCGTAGGCTTAGGGAGAGAGGAATTTGAGAGTACATTCATCATATCCGGCCTGAACACTCCATCCCCCAACTGTGCTCCAGGGATAGGTCCAGAAGCAGCTCTTTTCAGCAAGGCGCTGAGAGAGCCATTAGCGCAGGAACACGAGCGGAAGGACTAAGGACCCCAGGAACAGCGTGGCACGTTCCAGGAAAAGCAAGAATGACGGGCTGGAGCCAGGTGAGCCAGGCACAGAAAATGAGCCTCTAGGGCTTCCCTGGTGGCGCAGTGGTTGAGAGTCCGCCTGCCGATGCAGGGGACACGGGTTCGTGCCCCGGTCCGGGAGGATCCCACATGCCGCGGAGCGGCTGGGCCCGTGAGCCATGGCCGCTGAGCCTGCGCGTCCGGAGCCTGTGCTCCGCTACGGGAGAGGCCACAGTGGTGAGAGGCGCGCTACCCCAAAAAAAAAAAAAAAAAAGAAAAAAAAGAAAGAAAAAGAAAATGAGCCTCTAAGAAGGAAATAGTTGGGCAGACTGCTACAGGACTGCTTGATGCGTATAACCCTAAATCCTCTAGTTCTGGGAGCAAAACCCTGACTTGAGTTGCCCCCGTGGAGAGTCACATCTTCTCACCCAGTTTCCAGACCCAGAGCCCCCTGATGGAAGGGGAGGCCGTGTTCCCTGGGAAGGACCTAGTTGCAGCAGTGCTGGAAGTGCACAGCGCAAATCTTCCCAAGCCTTCCTAAAGGACCCATTCACTAAAGTGAAAGGTCGTCCTGGAGAAGAACAGGTGTGTCACACCTGTCAAGTCACACGGGGAAGACTTTGTTACCTTCTTGCTATCCCCAGCTCTAGAAGCGTGGGCACCTCTGGCGGATACTTAGATCCCTGGTGGTATGGGTACTAGCTCTGGACACTTCTCTGGATGTATTCTTGGGCGGGCGGGGGGTGGTTCCGTGAACATCTCAGAGGCACACTCAGGAGGCGCTGGAATTCAGTGGGCGGGGAAAGAACTGTGTGTGGGGGTGGGTGCCACATTCTGGGCCCCGGGAGGGTGGAAGCTCCCAGGAGTACAGATCAAGGCAGCTCTCAGAGGCCAGGACTGGGGCCCAGCCGCACAAGGAGTGACAGTGCTCGTTTGCCATCTGGGTGGGGTCGCCACCTTCCTCTTCCCCTTCTCCAAGTCACCCTGGGGAGCACAACGTCTCTTTTCTCTGCCGGGTCAGGGCGGGCCCAACGGTGCTCACGGGCTCTCCTGAGCCCTGGATCTTGGGGGGCGGCTTTTTCTTGGCCTTACTCCGGGAGGGCGCAGACCTCCTGGGGCCGACGCAGGCCCCGCCCCGGCTCTCCAGGAAAGGAGGACTTGGCGTACAGCTCGCAAACAAGAGGGCTCAGGACTCTTCGGTTATGGCGGGCGCGGGGGGGAGGGGGGGGGGCTGCGGAGGCGGGGCCTATCTTTAATTTACCTGGCAGGTATTTTCTTCTTGTATTCCAGCCACATGGCTTACATGCTCAGAGCGAAATTAAGGAGTCAGCTCTGGGCTGGCTTTTCAGGCTGTACACTGTCCTCTAGTGGTGCATCTCCTGCCCAGTACCATTTCCAGGGCTTGTTAGGGGACATGGCTCTCTGCTGGTTTAGATAACATCTCCTTCCTCATTTGGGATTTCATCAAGGAGAAACCAAATTACACATACAAGGCACAAACGCAATAAAGCAGGCAGCGGTTTGTAATTGCCTCATTAACTTTAACTTTAACTAGCAGGCTTAGCAGATGAGTACAACTGAGGTAACAGTTCGGTGTGGTCACTAGGCGAATGAGACATTTCTGAGACCTCCCAGGAGACTGCAGTGTGGGGACTAGAACGGGTTGTGTCCTCTCTTCACAGAACCGTCGCTGCAAGCAGCACAGGACATACTAGGAGCTTTCCCTGCTGCCCCACAGCCTCCTCACGGAACAGGGGAGATGAAGGCAAACCCCAGAGGAAATTCTAGGGCAACTGCAGCCACACAGTACCTGGGAGGCCACAGGTAGGATGGCAGCCGGCGAACTGAACTGGGACAGCAGTGCACGGCGTGGTGTACAGTGCTCAAACCTGGGCAACTGCGGGCTACAACTCAATTCGCATTTTCTTTACTCATGACACACATTCAAGAAACTGTTACCTTATGTTGGTCCCCAGCCCAGTTATCTGTAGTCTCATCAGAAAATTTATTAGGTGGTTGTTTTGTTAGCTATTCTGTCACTTAAAACCTTATCTTATAACCCATATTTATGATTCAAAGGTGAAAGTTACTCTTGTATACGTAGTTATGGCTTAACAGGAAAGTAGTTAACTGGCTTTGCTTTTAAAAAGAATAAAGCGCAACCATATAGATTTAAGTAATGGGTTGGCAATAAGCATAAATGAAAGGTAAAGAGGCCAGTCTTTACCTGACCAAAGCCAACAGCTATTTTAATTCATTAAAATACACTTCACAGCCACTGTGATTTGTCTGGCACTGATTCCAAACATACTGAGCGGCTCATTCGGCTTTTCGCTCCGAGGCGCTCCTGGCACTGCCAGCTGATGGACCAGGATATCAGGCACCATGGATACTGCTGCACAAACAGCCTCCCCGATGCCACCTGGAGAAGCAAGGGACATTAGGCTCTGCTCTGGAAACAGCTAGTCAGCCTTAAAACCCCATCACACAGAGGCCTTTGAATTTGTGGTTCCCAGGGAAGAATATCTTTCACTGGCCGTTGATTCATAAACAACCATTCCCTGACTGACCAGAAGCATTCTCGTTCAAAAGTGCAAGTCTCCAAATTGCTCCCAGCCTCACTTGTGGCAGGGGCTCTTTCCACTGGGGCTCCATGGATGCAGGCGTCTGTGGAACTCAGATTCTCAAAGCTGTCAGGAACCTACGAACTGGATGCCGGCTTCGGAAGGGCCGGCTTGCAAGGCTGGCCCCGGGGTGGTGCCCGGGCAGCGGGCTGGTGCGAGTGCCCTGCATCAACAAGACACTTTCCCTACTGATAAGGGTGGTCCCTGTGCCTGGACTCTGGCACCACAGGGTCGTTTAGGAGGCGCACCTGCTTTCCTCTGGGAATCGGGAAGTTTGGCACGTGCCGGGCAGCGACCAGCCCTCAATGAAACCCGGGGCGCTGAGTCTCGAGTGGGCTCCCTGGGTCTCCAGGGAGGCATCTGTCACTGCCGGAGAAGGGAGAGTGCTCGGCTGGCCCCTCATGGGAGGGAGAGGGGAAGCCGAAGGTGTGGGGTTCTCCACCCCCGACCCGCGTCTTCTGTCCTTGGGGATGCTGGCGCGTGCCCTGTCCCTGTCATCAACCTCAGCCGGGAGGGCACTGGAGTGCTTTCCTGCAAGTCACGGGGGTGTTCTTGGGGCCCCTGACACGCAAACACATGAAGCTCCCCACTCCCTCCTCTGCCCCACCTGACCTTCCCTAGCCAAACACTGCCCAGCCCCCTCTCCCTGGCCACACTTTTCCTGCGTTTGCTGTGTTCTCTGCTTGCAAGGCACCATTGCCATTTTTTTGTGGGGGGCAAACTATTAATCACTCAATACTCAAGAGCAACCGTGAAGCTTCTTATGACGCCTCCCCTCCCAATGCCAAGTTAGACATCCTCTGCACTGCCACTGAACCAGCTGCCCGGGGACCAGGCACCGCACACTGTGCTCTGCACACGCAAACGAGGATGGGCAGGGCCCCACCCTTGCCAGCCAGTGTAGGCGGGCAAGAGATCCCATACCCAGACCGTCGCAAAGAGCGGGCAATACAGGCTGCTGGGTGAGTGGTTGGCTGGAGGTGCTGTCCACGATCACGGCACACCTCCGGTCAGGGAAAACAGACTTTCAAAGTGGTCCCCAAGGCCTGCACACACCTTCTGAAGAGTGATCCTCCACTGTGATAATCTGGCCACCTGTGGCTTTTGCGTTGGAGTTGATGGTGGCTGCATCCAGGGGTTTAACAGTAAACAGGTCGATGACGCGGATAGAAATATCTGGAGAACAGAGATAACCAGCTTGGTGTATGAAGCGGACTCAGAATAAAAGACAGATTGGGGCACGCAGGCAGCCCGAGTCCTACCACTCCCAGCGTGAACTTCAGCACTCAGCAACGACCAACTGACCTTGCTTAGAAAGATCATCGGCGGCTGCTAAGGCTTCATGCAAAGTCACTCCAGCTCCAACAACCGTGAGCCTGTCGTTGACATTGTTGCGGACGACCTGGTGTTGCACCCACAAAGCAAAAATGCTGTGCTTACTACACACAGAGTGTGTCTCAAAGCGGAGGGCCCTCTGCTACAGTGCTCTCCTGAGCCCACCGATTTCACTCCTTAATAGCTCACTATAAAAAAGGCCGAGTCAGCACACTGACCAACAAGGACACATTCTTTTCAATAAGCCCCACTTCCTGTTTGTTTAACAAATTCACCTACTTTTCCTCAGGATCCAAGATGCCAAATTACTAGGTTCTTTTACAATAGGTATGCAAAATGACCCTTTAGCAAAGCAGGTGGATTTCCAACTGGGATGTGAAAGGCTGAAGGCCGGAAGCGAGTTGTACAGCCCATCTGCTCCGGAGCATGGACTCACACCCACCAAGGGGTCTGAAGAGGCACCACCTCTGGACTGCTTGAACATCTTGCTGGGGCACTCACACAGAACGGACTCCGATCATGAACACGCTAACGGGGACCATTTGGAGGCATTTTTGAGGTGCCCTGTGAAGCCTGTGCATCAGTGGACCCCTTCTGTGGCTGTGGAAAGCAAATCTCAGAGCAGGAGGAACTCGCCCAGGGCAGGGCTGAGACCAGCAGCCAGGCCCATCTGCCTTCAGAGCCCATGCTCCCAACCACTCGCTATTCTGTAAGCAGACAGGGTTCTCTGCTCTTTTTTTCATCGTTTTGTTTCCTCCAAAGTCACCCAACCAAAGGCATCTGGAAGTCTGCATTGCATTCCTCTGTACAGCTTTTGCCGTAGCTTAAGAACCACTGCTGACTACAGATATTCAGGGCTTCAAACCACCCATCCCCATTCTTCGAGAATGTTCTAGCGTTTTTACACACACACACACACACACACACACACACATATATACATGTATAGATACATACATATACACATATACATACACACACCTACCTCCCCCTTTGCAAACCCAGCCCTTGAATTATCCACGGCATGCATATTATCACACACGTATTAACTCACATCAGGAAGTTACTTCATTTTGTCAGGACAGGACAAACATCAGGGGGGGAAAAGAAAGAAGAGAGATATGAGAAAGCTTTGAAAACCATATGACTATCACCAAGACACACTCCCCACCGCCCCTGGAGGCAAACATATGGCTTTGAGTTAAACATGGGAGTCAGGGAACAATCGTGTGAACGTGTAGTTCACACTGAAGTGAATAGTACAGCTTTTCCATTCAGCAGAATGGAGCTATGGGGGACTACTGACTGCTCTGGGTACACCCGCTCTACTGTGGCACTAAAGCCATCCAGCGCTCATGCACTCATTCTGAGCACTAGCCGCTGTGAATTCTGGAGCAGCCTAGCCCTTAGCAATCAAGCTGGAAGTCACCTATTACTCTTCAAGAGTGGCTATCAGTCTTTCACATACTTAAGGAGAGTATTAATGATGTTCTAAAAGGCTTATAAGATAAAGACAGGACAGAAAACTTTCCTATGCAGTATGATCTCAACTAAGATATACACGTATATATACGTGTATATAGAAAAAGCCAGGAAGAAAACGTGCCCAATGTCTGTAAGCACTGCTCTCTAGGTGGTGGGCAATCACTTATTTTCTCCACAGACGCTGCTGGTTTTCTGCACGCACAGCTCCGACAGGCAGGCACACAGACGCCAGGTTGCCGTGGGGGCTTGAATCCTGGTCTTCCTGAACACCTTCTCTGGCCCTCAACTACAAAACATGGCTGGTTGCTAACAATCTGTGCTTCTAGGGCTTTCTCAAGGATACAGGAGATAGGAGGCACCTTGCGATGCCAGCCTTTATCAGCAGGCCTGGGGGCGAGGCCACAATCCGTGTGAAAAAACAACCTCAGGGTCACACAATGGCCAGAGGCAAGATGGTTCATATTTGTTTGTTATATTCCTGGCCTTGGACCTGCAAAACCAGAACCTAACAGATACACTATTCATCTGAAATGGGTTCTATTATTTTGTTTAGCTTGAGGCTGTGATAAGGTACAGCAAAGCAACAAGTTGTTACCAGCTTATCTTTAAGGGCTCAACAAAGAGACTCCTTTCAGAAAGAATGAAGCGTTAACTGTGGATGTCTCTAGCGCTGGCTTCAACAACAGTGCTCTCCACATGAACCGATACTGGAAGACACTGGAGAACTTAAGGCCTTACCTTGGCCCGTCCAATCTCAAAGATTTCATCTGGGGTGTAAATAACTGCAGTTTCTGGCCGACTGATCCGAATGTAGCACATCCCCTACGGTGTAAACGAACACCAGAGCCACAGTTTAGAAAATCAAACTAAATTTCCAACTAATAAACCTCAAAAAGAAGTGGAGGAGGACCTAACAATTCTTTGTACTAAAAACAAAATGTGCCTTTTGGAGTGAGGGCCAGCTGTCACAGGGTCAGGTTACTACGAAGGGCCCTGCTGGGTGCCCTGTGGCGAGCCCTCCACACTGTGCTAGCTCACCCATGCAGGAAAGCTTTCTCAAATACAAATCGATGTGTTGTGTCTCCACAGAACATAAACGTGGGGCAGGAGCACTGACTCACCTTGAACAGAAAGCCTACAACACATGGGAAACAACTTTTGTCCCAACAGCTTCTAATGCCATCCTCAGAAGTACCTTAGACACCAGAATCTAAAATGACTATTTCTCCAACAAAAAGATGTAAATACGTTTTTTATCACCTTGAACATGTAAACAGGAATGTAAATGAATACTCAAATGTCTAGAGTATTTGTTAATTTACATGCATACTTAAATCATACATGATAAACCAATATATGAATTTAGGAACACTGATTCCTTTCGCTCATTTACATGCTATGAACTAGTTGTATTCGGTGTATTTTTATGAGGTACAATTGACTTAAGTGGAGCATGCCCTGAATTCTGGTAAGTTATACACCGTGTAACCACCTCCTGAGTCTGGATAGCATTTGCACCTGCCCAGAAAGTTCCCTCATGCCCCTCTCCCGTCACTCTCCCCACCCAAGAAGCAACCTCTGTTCTGATTTCCGTCGCCACAGCTTTGTCTCTTTTGAACTTCCCACAGACGAGCTCCGGCAGCACACAAGATTGTACTGGACATGCAAGGACATAAAGCAATGTCTATGATATAGCAAATAGAAAAATCCAGAACTATGTGTGAGGCCACTTAGGTTTAAAGGAAAAAAGTCAAAGAAACTCATGTCTCTAACACGTTGGAAATGCTTGGAACGGAACTTGCACAACCCACCCCAACCGTGCCCAGGGTTGCCTGTGCAGGGGCATGGGTGTGTGCAGGGCTGCAGGGTGAGGTGAGTCTGGCGACCGCTAGCTAGAGTGGTTAGAAAGATAAAGATTCTGTCCCGTAGCCTCTGCTGCAACTGGGTTCTGGACAGGAGTTAGGTTGTGTCCATCTGATGCCCTTGGGTGAGACTTCAGGAGGGGCAGGCAGGGCAGAAGCCAGACTTGTACCCATCTAAGCTGTTTCTGAGGGTGGGATAGGGCTGGGAACCCCAGGGTTTGTCTACGGTGGCCTCCCACTGGCAACTGTCCAGTTTTCTGATATCACGAGGTGGCAGCTGCACGGGCTGTGTCTAAGGCCAGCACATGATGGCTTGTCGCTGGAGCCCACTTCCGTGGCCCTGCCAAGGGCTCCCTGTCTCAGAGCCCCAGAGCACTCCCTCCTTCTTGACCCAAGTCCCACCCGATACAGGTCATCAGGGGTTCGAAATTCTTCTGCACCGTTTTTTACAATGCGAATGTATTCATGTCCTTCGTGGTTCATCACCCTTTTTTGGGGCAATGGTTCTACTTTTAAAAGGAATCCTACAACCAAATTTCCTATAACGAATATCTATCTTCTTTATGCTGAGAAAAAGATGGGAAAAAAAATCAAACCATCAGTACCAAACTAGCATCAGAGCCCAGAAACATCTTCTGTCTGCGCCAGTGTCCCCTTAAGAATACCTTGGTATTGGCCGCCAGGAACACAGCATGCTCCGTTGAGATGGCATCGCTTGGACAGAAAATAGTGCAGTTCGGAACCGTTCGGAACATGGCCAGATCCCCCAGGGCCATCTGGGAGGGGCTGTCTTCACCTGAGAAAGCAAAGCCATAGCCCAACAAAAAGATGAGCCTGCTAGCAACGTGGCATAGGCCTCTTCTTGGCCCCAAGTCTCGCTGTGCTGCTGCCCTAAGTGACCCAACACTCCTCCCTGAGCGCCAGGCCTCTGGCCCTGTTCTCTTCTCCCTAGGAGGGCCCCCTCAGACTCTGTCATTTCTTCTCTGCTCTTCTACCTTCTTCTCCATCAAGAGACTAAAGTTTTCAGACTCAAATGGTCTCATTCATTTCTCGTGGCCTTCAAAGTAGCCGAGCATTACAGAACATAACCTTTGGGGTGCCCTCGGGGTGCTGCTGGAACTCAGGGGGCCTTCGTGTGTGGGGGAAAGAAACTCTGTGGAAAGAGAAAGCCCAATGTACACCAGGGTGGCCTAGCTCTTCCAGCTAGGATGGGAACTGTCACCGTGTACACTGCCTGGCCTGGGACTGCTGTCTCTCCTCAGAACCCCAGCTCCTCTGGGCTGGACCTAGAGCCACTTCTCCACTTAGCTGAGTTGAAAACTTACTCCTCACCCAGCCCCAGGCAGAGAGCCCAGACCTCCTCTCTCCTTGCTCTCTTCCCCTGCATCTGGCCCATCCAGAGACTTCTTAGCCAGTCCTGCTCTCCCAGGAAGTCCCCAAGACGACACCCAAACATGTACTTCCAGCTCTTCCCTCCAGCATTTGGCAGCAAGTGTAAGCTGTCACATCTACCTTGACCTGCCCTGCCACAGGAATGTCAGGTGCCCCATCTTTCTAGACTCCCCATTTCTGTCATCCACGGACACGACTCCCGGATGTTTCCCAGGCAAGAAACCCCTGGGGACTGGGGTTTTGCTGTTCTTGCAGTCTGAGACTCCTCCTGTCAGCAATGTTGAAATCTTTCTTCAGGTTCTCACAGATTCGCCCGATTTTCTATCCACTGCTAACGCACACCTCGGTCCTCCTCCTGGCTCCCGTGTTTCCCACAGTTTCCATGTGGCCCATCCACGGTTAATGCCCACGTGTCGGGTGCCTCGAGGTTTCCCATTCTGTCCAAGCAGGCTGCTCGGGCCAGCAGAGTCCTGGCGGGCTGTGCTCCTTGCTTTGCTGTGCCCATGCTACTCGTCTCCACTTAGACTAAGGCCACCAGAGAGCAGTAGACAATTCGGTGATGCCAGGGTGACCCAATCCCTACCTAGTATGTGGTTTGACAAAGAAGAGGCACTCAGGACAGATAATTATTTCTTGGTGACAGAAAAAATGGGCACTTTTCAGTAATACCAAGAGATCAGCTCAAAAGTTACCCAGAGTGTCTGGAACTTCTAGAACATGACATGGCTTTTTTCAAAAAGGAGGTTATGGATAACCGAACATTATGGAACCTTAAGTACGCCGGCAGTTCAATCTCTTACAGGCTAATCTTTCTCTGTAAAGAAGGAAGGCGATTAAGATGACGGCATTGAGGACTCATACCTATGGATGTCCCGCAGTGGGACCCAATAAGGTTGATGCTGGTTCGAGAGATGGCTCCCATCCGGATCTGATCAAATGCTCAGGCCAAAAAGGCAGCGAAGGTGCAAAGAAAAGTAACCATCCGACCACGGGTGGCGCATCCCAGCGCCACGCTCACCTGCAACACAAAGAAGGTGAATCAGAACACTCCCGGACCCCACTGCCCCTTCCGTTCCCCAGCACAGAGTGTGGGGATCTCAGGGAAATCTCTACTCTGCACCCTCTCACCTTGCCACCCCTCCCCCAGGCACCTACCTGGGAAAAACCCAAACCTGGCAAATCCACGGTGTCCCCTGAATGCTGCCAGAAAAGAGAGGAACTGCAGTGCTAACCCTGCTCCTTCAAATCCAAGATGTGGAAGCTCGGGACACTCAAGGCCGCCCTGCAGTCCCCGTGGGTCTCCTTCCTATTCTCTTCCCCTACCTTCTGTCCCCTCTCTCCCTGCCCCTTCGCATGCTTCCCCGGGGCACTTCCGGGGGCAGAGAGGTGAACAACGGAGGCTCTCCTACCCCATCCCCACGTCCCCACCGTGTCATTAGGAGAGGGACAGACCAGTACCTACTTGAGGCCCCCACTTGCCCACCCTGCTGAACCTCATCCTTCTCCTGCTTTCTCAAGGGCACCTCTGACCGTGCAATTATTCCCTCCCCTCCCATGTTTCCTCAGTTTCTCCCTCTCTGATCACTGAAGTGTGTGCTAGTATCTTCCATCTTCCCCCCTCACTTTCACCTTGTCCTCCCGCTCCAGGTGCTGCCCTTCGTCTATGTTCTCCTTCACAGGAAACTTCGCACCCTTCCTCATTTCCCACTTTCTGCCCGTTTCCCTTCATCTAGGCTGCCATTCCCTGTGAGGGACCCAGAAGCTGCCAAATGCAGAGGTCACCTGACCCTGTCTGCATCATATCTGACCTCTCGGGAGCCTCCAGCACTACAGACCACCCGTCTCACTGAACACTGCTTCTCCTGCCCAGGCTGGTTCTGCTGGGCGGGGCACCTAGACTGAGTCCTGGGGCTCGGGCCACACTCCTCCTCATCTGTGCCCTCCACGGGGAACCAGCATATGGTCCCATTGTGTCACTCTGATGTGCTTGATGCTAACCACCCCTCTCTCTCTCTATTCTTCACCTCCCCTGGAATGCCAGGCTCACATACCCTGGCAGGTTTCAAACTAGAAGATGAACATCTTGGGGGTAAACAAAGACCGTCCAAGGGAAACATGGCTGTGGCTGGTCTCAACATCAAGATCCTTGACTCCCACGTCTGTCTGCCAGCAAAAGGGCCCAGGGCCTACTTCCCGCTGTCTCCCTGATAATCGCCTCCCAGTCACTGACTGCCAAAAGGCGCTCTCTCACCCACATCGGGTCCTTCAGTCGGGCAACATCCTGGAGTGTAAGAGCTCCGGACCAAAACAGAAAGGACAATTCGAAATAATCATAGCAGCCTTGAGAAACTACAGAACTCAAAAGGTTGGATAACAAATTCTTTTTTAAGTCAGGGGTTTTCCAATTCTTTTAACAAAACTGAAAGAGAACCTAATGCAACTGTCAACCCTTTACAAATAATTTTGCACCGACAGCTTTACATGAAAGATCACTGTGTCGTGTTTGGCTTATAACTGGGAAGGAATTCAAATGAATTCAATGATGTTGCCACAACAAAACTCTTTCCCTTCCCATCACCTTATTTATGTAAACAACATTTCTTTGCACTTACATCATTAAAATACGAATAGATTTTGTTCTGAAACTTGCCTCATTCTAGCTTTAAGTGTACTTAACCAATGCTACACAAGCTAATAATTATAACTGTAGCTCAATCCAGAAGAAAAAAAATTGTAGTGCTCCAAGGCCTATGGACATAGGAAAAATTTTAAAAACTATCAGTGTATATGCATATTTTTATTGCAGAAAAGAGCTGTCAATAAAAGGCTTTCCTGCATAAATATATTTGGGGAAGCAGAACGGAAATAAGAATTCAAGTAGAAAAACGGATTTAATTTCTGACAAAGAGAGCCTTCATGTAATTGGATGATTTGAGTATTAAAGTGTCACAAATTTCAATATACGGGAAATTATATCCTTTGCATCTACTTAAATCTGTGATGAAAAATTTAGATGTTAACTTAAAGCTAGGCAGAAAAATATCTAGTTTAGAAGAACACATTCAGCAGTTTGGAAAGCAAACACATTTGGAGATAAATGATCTATCCTCTAACCTACCTGGCACCCCCATCCCCATTCTAACAGGTACCCTGACCCCCCCACCCCAGGGCCCAAAGAGAGCTGTGTTCCCAAAACCCATTCCTCCCCCAGTCTTGTCCATCTCAGGAAGCGACACTGCTCTGCTCCCAAGTGCTCTGGCCTATGCCCTAGTGCCAGCCTTGGTTCCTGCCCTGACACCTACCCCATGGCATCCTGCCGACTCTCCTGTCAAAGCTGATTCTGGATGAGTCTGCTTCTCTTCAACCCCACAGCTACTGTCCTGGTCCAAGTCGCCATCTCCTGTCACCTCCCCCACTTCCCCCAACAAGCTATTCTCCACACCGGCCTTTCTTTCTGCTCCCTAAACAGCTCAGATTTGGGCATGCCACAGAGCTATCTGGGCCCTCTGCTGGGAATACCGTCCCCCCAAGATCTATGCATGACTGACTCCTTGTCACTTAAGTCCCAGCTTAAATGTCACGTCCTCTGAGACCTTGCTCCTGACTGGCCCTAGTCATGCTATCACTGTAGTCACCAGTTTCACCCGGTAGCACTGGATACTACCCACTTGCTGGCTGCTTCTTTATTCATTTTTTTCAGTTGCTGATTGAAAGAATCAATGAGTTAGGAAGCAAGCTTTTTGATAGGTGGCTCAATTCAGAAAATTATGAATTGTATTTTTTTCCATTCAAAATGGAAACAGCTTAGCTTAATGAGACCCACAGAAAAATGTACATATTCTTACAATTGCAATGACCTACTTTACTGAACGGGGGGGGGCTTAAATTCCAACACTGACAGGGCCAGGGAAGCACCGTGAACAAATGAGCGGGCCAGCAGGATGCAGGGACATGGTGAGCTGGCTGTGGACCCCCATCTAAATGGGGCCCCTGCTTGGCTCCAGCTAACTGGTGGCAGGCAGGAAGGAATGTCGTTCCAATGTTGCCAGATCTTCCCAATCTTCAAAAGAATCCAGAAATTTGGATTCCATATAAAATTTCCTGACTTTTAAAAGCTGGCAGCTGGGACTTCCCCGGCGGTCCAGTGGTTAAGACTCCGTGTTTCCAACGCAGGGGGCGCGGGTTTGATCCCTGGTCGGGGAACTAAGACCCCACATGCCACATGGTACAGGCAAAAAAAAAGCTTGCAACTAATTTAAAATATTTGTAAATACTACTTGTTCCAAATACAATATCTCTGGTGGTCACGTAAGGCCTGCTGGCCCACAGATTTCTGGCCAGTGCTGTTTTTGGCCTCTACGATGTGAAGGTACATGTGCGCTGGCCTCTGCACTGGCACAGAGCTTTACAAGTCAAGGCGTTTACTTGCACAAACTCCTTTCTCTCTCTTGAGGGGAGTGTGTGCGGATATGTGCATGCATAAGAGACTCCTGCATTAACGTCATCCTGGGAAGAGACTGAAGCACAGATAAGCAGAACAGCTCTACCTAAGGCCACAGCACTACTGACATTCTTGAGGCTGCAATTAGGGCAACATTTGAATATCTAGGATACATTAGGCCCCATGCAACAACGTGGAGAGAAAAACCACAGTCCCTTGTAGCTTTCACTCTATTGGCCTCTGGGATGTTGTAGGGTTGCCTGGTTGTGGGATGGGCAGGGCAGGAAGAGTGGGGTCACCTAGAGCTACCAGGGAGCTGTGCATGCTTTAGGCCTGGAGACCTGAGGGCAGATGGCTGGAGCCCCTCCCTGCAGTCCTGGAAGTCACCCCTCAGACTCTGCCTGGCTGCTCTGTACTTGTTTCTCCCGATACTTTTTTCCTCCATTTCCTTTGCTTTTATAAGTGGAAAGAAAAACTGTAACACAGCGCAGGCCTCCTATGTCTGGTGGGCCACTGTTTGTCGATGAGAAGGCTCCAGATGGATGTTCCCAGCATACATACCATGTTTTGCTCAGAAGAACACTCAATGAAGTGCTCAGGGTGTTCCTTCTTGAATATGTCAGAGAAGGTGGAGTTCTTGCTGTCACCGTCCAGCACAACGACTCTGTCATTTGCACGGCCCAGCTTAGCCAGGGCCAGACCACATGCTTTCCGAGTAGCTATCTGGAAGTTAAACAGCAGAGTTTCTTAGAATGGGTTTAGAAGGAAGGTGAATTGGTAGAATTATAAATTGTCATCTACCTTAATGAAGAAAGAAAATTTACGATTCACCAATGATCTCCTTTAGGGTAATAAAAAAGGACTGCTAGCCAATCTTAAGTCCATACTTGGCTCACTGGGTATCAATTTCCCCCAAATAAATTTATTCTTCTGTCCCATTCCTATAGTTGATTTAAAAATTTAAATTTCCCCAAATGCAAATGCCTCTGTGAGTGTTTAACTATAAAACTGATGATACTCACTGTAAATATTAAAATGTAGAACTTTAGAAACATAATACAAATAATAAACAATTCCATTAGGATATTGTTTGAGATTGGACTCAACCTATGGATTAATTTAGGGGAGAACTGACATCCTTACAATATTGAGTTTTTCTATTAAAAAAAACAAGGCTTGGCATTTCCTCAAAGAGTTAAACAGAATTACTACGACCCAGCAATTCTACTCCTAGGTATATACCCAAGAGAAAAACACATCTACACGAAAGGTCGTACACAAATGTTCACTGCAGCATTATTCACAATAGCCGAAAGGTAGAAACAACCCAAATGTCCAGCAACAGATGAATGGATAAATAAAACATATGATATACCCATAAAACGGAGTACCGCCACCACGTGGATGAACCTCGAGAACACAGTGCTAAGTAAACTAAGCCAGACTCAAAACTTCGCAGATTACATGATCCCATTTACATGAAATGTCTGGGATAGGCAAATCCACAGACACAGAAAGTAGATTAGCAGTTACTAGGGGCTGGGTGCGAATGGAGAGTAACTGCTAATGGGTACAGGGTTTCTCTTCCGGATGACGGAAATGTTGTAAGACTGAGTGTGGTGATGGTTGCACAACTCTGTCAGTATGCTAAAAGCCACTGAATTGTACATTTCAAATGGGTGGATTATATAGAAATCTATAGCTTTATATATCTTTACTATCTCAATAAAGCTGTTATTTAAAAAACAAGGTTTGCCTCCTCATTTATTTGTCTTTGTTCACTCATCTAGACACTCTTAAAAATATTTTTTAAAACAGGCAATTCATGTAGATGAGTACAAAAGTCAAGTTATGAAAGAATATCGAGTGAAAAGGCCATCTTCCTCCCACTCTCCCAGTTCCTCTCCCCAGAGGTAAGGGAAATGACAGGTTCGTGTAGCATCCTTTTGGCAATGGTCTACTCACAAATACTTGGTGAGCATCTCATGCGTACAAGGCATGTGAGCTTCTTTTAGGGCTATAGTTTTATAAGTAGCTTAACATAGACCTTATATACTTAAGTTTATTTTTAGTTATTTTAGTTTTTACTGCCACTGTAAAAGGGATAACCTCTCCATTTTATTAATATAAGAATCAGTCTTTGTATATTAGTTTTGCTACAAGCTCTCTTTCTGGACTCCTCTTATTTCTAACCATTTTCTGTCGATTCTCTTGGGCTTTCCAGGCATACAACTCTACCACCTGCAAAAAGGCTTGCCTTTTCATTGTCAGGACTGAGTCTTTTATTGTTAATGATCATAATTTCCCCCCTCCTAATACTGGTGAATGATATGCATTACTAATTTGAACTTCACTGATTCATATACTTCTTTAAGGTACTGAGTTGAGACCGGCGAACATTTTATTTAGAGTTTTTACATCAATATTCATAAGTGAGGTTGGCCTGTAGTTTTTTCCTTTGGGATAGCATTGTAACATTTTGGCTTCATAAATGTCTTTTTCCATATTCAAGAAGGTTTGAAATAGCCTAGGAATTCACCTATTCCTTGAAGGTTAAAATTAAGTCACTCTTGCAACTTAGTGAGCCTGGCGCTTTGGAGGTATATAACTCTTGGACAGTTTTCTCAAATTTTTCTATGGCTGTTGATCTACTTAAGTGTTTTGTGTCTTTTTAGTCAATTTTGGTATTTTATGTATTCCTAAAAGAGGTCCATTTTTTTTTACAGGTTTTCATACCAATTAGCATAGTTTTCTCAAAATTCTGTTTTCTGCATCTGTGGTTGTCTCCTCTAGTGACTAATTTTATTCATTTATGATTTTCATCTCTTTAAGTAGGCTAGATAATAGTTTGTCTACTGTATAAGTAATTCAAAGAGCCAACTCCTTGATTTGTGTATTAATGTGACTTCTTGTTCTTTAATTCATTAACTTTTTACGAACTGGCCTGTTTCCTTAATTTTTCCTATTAGTAAAATATGAAAAGCTTCCAGAAACTGAAAAGCTTCCATAATCCCACCTTACAGACATAACACCTCATCGTAACCAACGCTGCAACTGACATTCATTCTAGTCTGCACGCTTGCACAGGTGTTTCCGTACGACAGATTCCTGTGAGTTGCACTGCTAGTTTGAAAGGTATGAACAGCTAAAGTGTTAACACATATTACCAAAGTAGCCTCTGTTTATATGTACTTTTCCCTTATTAACAGCATTCTTCTGCTTTTAAATTTGTTTTCTAATTTCTCAAATAGTCATTTATTTTACACCCATATTACCAGGCTAAGAAAACGTAAGTAACACTCAAAATGTCCCCAAATACATAAATATTTCCTTCCTCCCAGGCTCGCCACCTTATTTCCTTAGGTTGTGAAGACCCTGCATACTTTGAATACAAAAGTGGTAACAAAAAGCAGAAAGGCTGCATGTTCAGGGTTTCGTGCCTAATTTGTTTCCTTTTTGAAGAACTGGTCTTTGATGAATTGACGTGTTTCCTTGTGTAATCCAGGGAATAAGCCCAACAGATCAATCCAGCCAGGCCCCCATCCTTTGAGAAGACACAGAAGCAAGCAAAAGTTGCATAGCAATGGACACAAATAAGCAGCGACTGACTGGTAAGAAAATTCAGACCTGAGTTAAGTTTGAAATCAAAGAATAAATATCAGACACAGTAAAGGAGAAGGTAAATCCATATTTGTTGCTTATAATCTTTAGTTAAATATCACATCACCTAACAATTTATTCATTCCCGGAGATCAGAGTAAACAGAGTCCTCTGTATTAGGAAAAGCAGAGAAAAAAGCAGTTTGCCTACCATGTCACCAACATTGTAAGCAGGTGGAGAGGTCATTTCTATATCTGTGATGTTGATTTGAGGCGAGTCTTCAACAGGGGGTTTTGGGTTAAGCTTCTTCTTGGTCTGTATCTGGCTCTCAATTAGCTTGATAATTGTTTCCACTCTTTCTTTTGGCATTGGCCTTTCATGCCAGTGTTCTGCATCCTCAACATCTGTAACCCAATGGATAAAACGCATTCATTTCCTAAGTATCTAATGAGCTCCTGTTCGGTCATCTGAAAGACATCCAGATGGAGAAGATGTCAGCCACAGAGTAAAAACCTGGCACAGGGGGCCTGAAATAGTACTACAGTCACAGGAGACAGCCTTGACAAAGGCCGAGAGGCTCCTGAGGGGGCCACTGGCCCATGTGCTGGTGAATGGAGGGGAGAGAAGGAGATGAGGCTGGACAGGCAGAGCAGACCATGGAGGATCCTATGGGTATAAGGAGTTTGAGTTCTTATACTCAAACAAGATGGGAAACCACTGACGGGTTTCGAAGGGGGATGGTGACTGATCAGATCCACGTTGTAGAAGGGTCACCACAGCAGTCATGTGGGGGCTGGCTTGGGGAGACTGCAGTTAGGGAGAGATGACTGGGTCTGGGCAAGAGAGATGGAGAGGAGCAAACAG
Source organism: Phocoena phocoena (assembly GCF_963924675.1). Taxonomy (NCBI): domain Eukaryota; kingdom Metazoa; phylum Chordata; class Mammalia; order Artiodactyla; family Phocoenidae; genus Phocoena; species Phocoena phocoena. The sequence goes on along the minus strand of NC_089240.1, from coordinate 128,781,000 downwards.
ACTTGAGACGTACATCAGGAGCAGAATCAATCAGAATCGATGACAGACTGGGTATGTGTGTAGGGGGCACGTAAGGGGGAGGTGGAGGCAAGGACAATACCCACGTTTCTTCCAGGAGCAAACTGGTCCAGTCATCATTTACTGAACGGGGGTGCCAGAATAAGACTGTATTTTGAGAAGGAGTCATAGAAGAGTTTTATTCTAAAATGTCAACACTAGAAACACACCAGGAATCACACCTACTGCAACTATTTATACTTGAGATGAACAACTTCAGATGTCCACTTTGAAATCTGCAAGAAGACTTTCAAAACCCCCTCCCTTCCCCGACCCTCAGTTCCACAGTTACCTTTCCCAGAGGCGCTGCTTTACTAGTGGCCTGTGTGTCTTCCCAGGTAGCATGGGAACAGGCTAGGGCGCTCGCAGGCACATACACTCATGTTTACGTATTTGCTCACGCTCAGCCCCCCTCTGGCTCTGCACTCCCGTGGAGATGGCTCCCTGCTGGTCCTCTAACTGACAGACTATCCTCTCAGCCACTCCCTCGTGCTCGCTTGCTGGGGGTCTGGGCTTCCTCCCCCTTGCCCTAACCAGATCTGCTATCTGCAAGCATGAAAAAGAGCAAAAGCACTGGGCGCACGTCACAGGCATAATCACCGTGCATGAAGTCAGCTGTCTGCCCAGCTAGACTAAGCCTCTCTCCACCTCATACGCTAGGCAGGTCTTTGATAACCACAAGCAGGAAAGCAACACTTCCTTACGTGGCATGCCGTGGCCCCTGAAGGTCTTGGCAACTACAGCAGTGGGCTTGCTCTTCACTTGAGCCGCCTGCTGGAACACATGGCACAGTGCCTCCACATCGCGGCCATCCACCATGAAAGTACTCCATCTGTCAACCGAGAAGTGGGCCAGGTTAGAAGGCGAAGCGGGGATGGGGTGGAACGAAGGTGCCACAAAACAGGACAGTTACCCAAAGGCTTCACAGCGCTTCTGAAAGAGGTCTACGCGGTGCTCGAGGGGCTGGGTGCTGCTGTGGCACAGATGATTCACGTCAAAGATGGCCACGAGATTGTCCAGACTGTAGTGGGAAGCAAAGGCCATGGCCTCCCAGACGGAGCCTTCCGAGGACTCGCCATCTCCAATGAGGCAAAACACCCGGTAGCTGGGGCAAGCCAAGAGACGTTAGGACCCTGCCTGGGGCTCCTCTGGGCGGCTCAAGCAAATATATTTCATGGAGAGAAACAAAGGAGGAGACTGGAGCAGCTGCTTCAGACCTAAGACAGTTTTCCTTGTCAATGCTGCCCAGATTCCACAGCTGAGGAAATGCAGCTTTCAAAGCCTGGGCCTCACGACATGGGCTGCACCTTTGGCTAGTCTTCTCATTCTAGCTGTAAAAGTAATTTCTACATTCTTCTGCCACTCCTCTGGGCCCAACGAATAAGAGAGGATGGGGAGAAGGCAGCTCCCTTAAATGCCCAAACGTTTACATATATGGTTTCTTGATAAGCTCCATGTTAAGCACTGCTACCTTCTATTTCTGATCTTACAAATTTATATAAAATAATAACAATCAAAACATCCGACCTCAGGAGCGTTTGTTCTGTTATAAATATTAAACTCCTCCGCAGCAGAAACATGAAATATTTAAACCACTAAAACACAACCCAGACCCCCCAAAAATGCTATAAATGAAGTATAAAAATAGTGATTAACCACAGGATAGGGACTAACAGAGGCAACAGTGAGAGATGCAAAAGGTCAACTGTGGAGGAAGTACAACAAAGTGCCTCCAGAGGGGCCATCTGGGCTGGAACCTGGGACTGAGGGGCTGCAGACTCAGGCACGCTGGGTGAACCATGGGAGTAGAACATGCACACCATCATGGCCAACCCTGAGCCCCCCAGGATCCCCCATCCTGCTGCTCCTACATCAGCAGCACCTGGGCACACACCCCTGCAAGAAAGGCATGGATCTGCCTGTCTTCAGGAAGGTGGACCATTCCAGAAAAGGAGACCTTTGATTAACATGTAGGGGTCCCCAATGGAAAGGCAAATACACCATCTGTTCACTCTATAGTGAACCTCACTGAGATATGGGAAACAGGAAGATGTATCTCTTAGTAAAAACTTGAATCCTAGGACTTCCCTGGTGCTCCAATGGCTAAGACTCCATGCTCCCAATGCAGGGGGCTCGGGTTCGATCCCTGGTTAGGGAACTAGATCCCACAATGCTGCAGCTAAGACCTTGCATACTGCAACTAAAGATCTCGCATGCCGCAACTAAGACCCAGCGCAGCTAGCTAAATAAACAAACAAGCAATAAATAAATGTTTAAAAAAAACTTAGACTTGAATCCTAATAAACTGTTTTCTTTCTTTTTTAAAATATTTATTTTGGCTGTGCTGGGTCTTAGTTGCAGCATGTGGGATCCTACAGTTGTGGCATGTGGGCTCATAGTTGCAGCATGCGGGATTCTTACTTGCGGCATGCATGTGGGATCTAGTTCTCTGAACAGGGATCGAACCTGGGCCCCCTGCACTGGGAGTGCGGCATCTTACCCACTGGACCACCAGGGAAGTCCCTAATGAACTGATTTCTATACTGCAGGCAGCACTTAGGACCCAAAAGGAGATGCTAGAACAGCATCATGAAATATGATTTCTTTTTACTCCTTGAGTACTTGGTAACCTGAACTTTTAACACAATCACTGTCTTTCCAAACTAATAAGTGATAAATAAAGCCAAAGTGCTGGGGGAGGGGGTCGGGGGGTGGGAACAGTTAAGTGGTTTCTGGGTAAGCGCCTTACCTGGCCTTGTCAAAGTACCTGCCAGTATATGCCATCCCACACGCGATCCCCAGTCCTTGCCCCAGCCATCCAGTTGCCACATTAACAAACGACAGTCTCTGTAAGAGAAGGGACCAAATGAATCTACACACCCTCATGCACCCCAAAGTGTCAGATCAACGTCACAAAGACAACAGAGTCACAGGTAATCCAGCTGGTGAGGGCAACTGGAGCTCTGACAACATAGAAGTGGGAAGCTTCTGCACACAGCGGCCTAAACAGAGCCCAAGAGCAAAGCAGAAAAAAAACATAAGCACAAGTCTTGCCATTTCCACAAGACCTTTTATCTAGTTGTATACAGACCAGATATTCAATGTTTTTGGAGAATATGGACTCTTAAATAGAAACTAGAAACACTGAAGAAGATTTCAACTTCCCTGGTTTGTAAAACTCAAGTCAACTGTGATTTGAGAAGTGGTGATGTAGGAGGTTATGCTAGAAATAAATCACTTTCTACCACTGCTCCATTTATCCCCACTGACCTGCTTGTACGCACAGGCTATCACTGTCCCATGGAGAGAATGTGGCCCTATGAGGGCCACAAGGTGGTGCCAATGCCAAAGGTCTGCTGCACTAAGGCCTCACTCACTCCCAAGCTTCTGAAGAGATATCAAACTTATTCAACACTTCCGCTGCCACCATCTTGGCCTGGCCACAAACATCTCTTGCCTCCGTCAGAGCAGTGGCCTCCCTGCTTCCCTCCACAGTCGTTCTCATCACAGCCACCAGGCGGAGCACGATAAAACCGAAGTCCGCCCCTCAATTGCTTGCGGAGAACTGTCCAAGGTCTTGTCATCTAACGTCAAGTAGAGCTCAAGCTCTTGCAGTGGCCTGTTCACTCCAGACCCCCGTCACCTCCCGCTGCTCCGGGTGCCTGGCCTCCTGGCTGTCCTTTGAACACGCCACGCACACGCCTGCCTCAGGGCTTTAGCAGGTGTGGCTCCCTCTCTGCCGAGTGCTCAGTGCTTGTGCCTAAGTAAGGGCACAGCTTACTCCCTCACACCCTCCAAGTCTCTGCTCAAATGTCAACACCAAGGCTTTCCTGGACCATCTCTTTCACCTAGTACCTGCCCTCCACTTCCCTTGGATCTAGGATACTCAGCCCCATCTGACATGCTATTTCTGGGTTTGTTTCTTGTCTGCCCCCTTCCTCCATTCAGATGTCAGCTCCATTCAGAGACTGGTTTGTGTTCTCACTACCACGATGAGTGGATGGTACCTGTTCGTCTCAGATCCCTCTCCTGTTTTGCTCCACCCTACTGTTCTGCTCTTCCTGGGGCTCCTGACCTTCCTTAACTTTCTCTACGTGCTTTGTGCCCTCACAGATTCCTGTTTTGCATCTCTAGCCCCAAGAACTGTCCCACTGAAGTCTCTCTTGACAATGTCGCTAGCTTAGTCTTTCTCCCTACAGCTCCTATTTTACTCCTGTGACAAGCTCTGGCTCCCAGGTGCCTTATGTGCCCTTGGAGGGAGCCTGTGCTCTACACTCAGACCAACTCCACTTCCCCCCAGCTTTAACGCGGGGGACAAGTAAGCCCACTTCCATAAGGCTTTGCTCTCTGGGTATGATGGTGAGGAAAGCCCCGTTCAGGAAGCAAGAGGCTGTAGGATTAATTGAGAAGATTGATGGGGCATCAACATGATGTCTGGTATGCTGGAAGCACACCAACATGGGTTCCCTTTCCTTTCCCAAGAATCATTTCGCTGTGGGGGGGACACTCACAACTGAGGGGCCAATAATAAAGATGCACACAAGCTGCTGAAGGCACCCAGGAAAGAAACCTTTCTCTTCCAGGTGGTACTTCTCATCTTTGTTCTGACACAAAGTATGCTTCAAGAACAAATTTACAAGAAGGCTTTTTGGTTACTTCCCAGGCCTCCTTGGCTAAAGAAAACAAAAGAGCTGATAAAACAAAAACTAAGGCCTGGGTGGTGGACGGAGAGATCATGAGCACCTCAGTCAGTGCCATGGCCAGGCTTTAGCCAGCGGCCTCCTCATGCAGCTGTCTACATAGACACTCCTGCCCTGGGAGCACAGATTATGGAGACCCTGGCTTCTCGGCCTCTAGCAAATCCATTTACTCCATTCCCAACCAGAGCCAAGATGGACTATGCTCCTGAGTGTTTTCTTTTTTTAAAAAACTAAATTTATGGGCTTCCCTGGCGGCGGAGTGGTTGGGAGTCCGCCTGCCGATGCAGGGGATACGGGTTCGTGCCCCGGTCCGGGAAGATCCCACATGCCGCGGAGTGGCTGGGCCCGTGAGCCATGGCCGCTGAGCCTGCGCGTCCAGAGCCTGTGCTCCACAACGGGAGAGGCCACAGCAGTGAGAGGCCACCAGGGAATTCCCACATCTTTCCCTTTTTTTTAAAGTAAAGCTCTAAACACCCATACTTTGTCTGTACACCTGTAGTTATTCAGTTTTTATGATGAAGGAAATTCAAGCTTACAGAAAAGTTGTACAAATAGTACAATGAAGTTCCATATACTCTTTACCTAAATTCGTCGACTGTTACTAATGGACTTCGTTTGCTTCATCTCTCTTCCTCTACACACACGTTTTATTTATCCTTTACCAAACCTCATTTGAGATTATGTTTTAGACACCAAGACAAGGATCACAACTACGGCTCCAGGTATTCTGCCTATACTCTGCCTCTGTCTTTACTTCCCGCTGCCCAGATCTGGGGTTTCTATTTGCACATGTCGCTCTACCAGTTGAGCTTTAAATGCTTTGGTCAGAACACAGCAAACTTTCAGACAGCATCAAAAGAGCTGCTTGTTCTTCTAGACCGACCTTGCTTTTAATATTTCTTTTCTTTCCTGTCCCCCAATGTCATGAGGTATCTCGTACTATAGCCTAATGAGAAACTCCTTATTGGTATCAGGTCAGATATGCAGAGAAATGGAAGAGAAAGCTGATGGACAGGAGGGACATCCCTCCAAATCAAGCTCAGCGCTCCTCGAGCTCAACAAGTTGGATTCACGCATGTGGCCCTCCTCTACCCAGGTGGCAGAGGACCGGAGCAGCACGACCCTGACAAGGGGGGCTTTAGTGGGGTAAAGTGAGGCACCATCAAAGGAAAAGAAGGACTGCCAGCTGCCACAAGTCTTCCTTCCCACCACGCAGCCCTCACTAGAACACCTTTTAGATCTTTATGAGGTGCCACGGTCTGAATGTTTGTGCCCCCTCCCCAGAATCCATTATGTTGAAAACCTAATGCCCAAGGTGATAGTATTAGGAGGTAGCGGTCTTTGGTTAGTGATTAGGTCATGAGGGCAGAACCCTGAAGAGTGGGGTTAAGGCCCTTATAAAAGAGAGACCATTTCTCCTTACATCACACGAGGATATAGTGAGAAGTCTGACACCAGGAACAGGGCCCTCACCAGAACATGACCATGCTGGCGCCTTGATCTTAGACTTCTAACCTCCAGAACTGTGAGAAATAAATTTCTATTGTTCAGAAGCCACCCAGTCTCTGGCGTTTTATTATACCAGCCTGAACAGATGAAGACATGAGGCAAAGAGAGAAGCACCAAAAGGATAAACAGAGGCCATTTCAGGTCTTGTTGCCACATGGTGGCTTTTAAAATGAGTTCAGGAACCAAGTGTCTGAGCATGGGTTCCTATGCCAGCTTACCTTGGAGAGGACGAATCTGTCATTGTTCGGGTTCTCCGGGTCCGTGAGTTTATACCTCATGATGTAGAACAACAGCACGGACATGATCTCAGATGCACTGCTGCACAATGTGGGGTGGCTGAAAGACATGGCACAGGTCGTTTCTCACAGGCAAGTGACTCACCAGGGACACACACAGTGCATGAGGAGGCCTTTCAGCACATGGTCTCCTCAAACTGGAAGCAGCAGTCATTTCTCCCAGCCTGAAAGAATCCAGCCAAGGGAAAGGAATGCTGGGCCACTGCCCACCAAGTTCACAGCTTTCAAGGATGCTTTGAGGCCCTGGAACCTCACAACTCCTCTCCCCGTAGGGAGCAAGACCTCACAGACCAGCCCCCTTCTATCAGTGGAGCACCGGCATACTTGGGGAAGTTCGCCTGGTGACTCTGTAAGCATTTGAGTGTCATTTCACTTGTATGAATTCATCTGTGATATCCTTAATCAGAAATTTCACAAAGCAGAAATAAACCCACACGTATGTGGTCAACTAATTTTTGATGAGGGAGCCAAGAATACTCAATGCAGAAAAAACAGTCTCTTCAACAACTGATACAGGAAAAATTGGATATTCACATGTAAAAAAATGAAACTGGACACCTATCTTATACCACTCACAGAAATTAGCTTGAAATGGATTAAAACTTAAAGGTAAGACCAAAAACCATAAAACTCCTAGAAGAAAAACATAGGCACTACGCTACTTGACCTGAGTCTTCACGAGGATGCTTTGAATCAGACACTAAAAGCAAAAGCAAAAGCAACAAAAACAACAAACAAACAAAAACCAAGTGGGACTGAACAAAACTCTTCATGGCAAAGGAAACCATCAACAAAATGTAAAAGCAACCTACTGAATAGGAGAAAGTATTTGCAAATCACATATCTGATAATGTGTTTATATGGAAAATATATAAAGAACTCACACAATTCCATAACAAAACAACAAAAAGTCCTCTTAAAAATGGTCAAAGGATCTGGATAGGCATTTTCCCAAAGAACACATACAACAGGCACATGAAAAGGTGCTCAACATCACTGATCATCAGGGAAATTGCAAGTCAAAACCACAATGAGATATCCCCTCACACCTATCAGAACGGCTGTCATCAAAAAGATGAGTTAACAAATCTGGCAAAGATGTGGAGAAAAGAGAACCCTTGTGCACTGTTGGTGGGAATGTAAATTAGAGGAGCCACTATGGAAAACAATATGGAGGATCTTAAAACAAACAAACAAACAAACCACCATATGATCCAGCAATTCCACTACTGGGAGTATATCTGAAGAAAATGAAAACACTATGTGGAAGAGATATCTGCACCCCTACGTTCACAGCAGCACTATTTACAATAGCCAAGCTATGGAAACAACTGAAGTGTCTGATAGATGAATGGACAAAGGAGATGTGGTACAGATATATAATGGAACATAATTCAGGCACAAAAAGGAAATTCTGCCATTTATGACAACATGGATGGGCCTTGAGAACATTATGCTAGATGAAGTAACTCACAGAAAAAGAAATACTGTATTATTACACTGTGGAATCTAAAAAAAACCCCAAACCCAAACTCATAGAAAAAGAGATCACCAGATTTGTGGTTACCAAAGGTGGGGGTTGAGGGGAGGAGGAACTGGATGAAGGTGCCGAAAGTTACAAACTTCCAGATATAAAATAATTAAATACAGGGCTTCCCTGGTGGCGCAGTGGTTAAGAATCTGCCTGCCAATGCAGGGGACACGGATTCGAGCCCTGGTCTGGGAAGATTCCACATGCCGCTGAACAACTAAGCCCATGAGCCACAACTACTGAGCCTGTGCTCTAGAGCCAGTGCTCTGCAACAAGAGAAGCCACAACAATGAGAAGCCTGCACACTGCAATAAAGCCCCCGCTCACCACAACTAGAGAAAGCCAGCGTGCAGCAACGAAGACCCAGCACAGCCAAAACAAACAGACAAACCCACAAAACTCCACAAGTAAGTAAATAAATTTTAAAAATAAATAAATACTTGGGATGTAATATATAACAAAATGACTATAATTAACACTTCTGTATGATATATTTGAAAGTTGTTAACAGTAGATCCTAAGAATTCTCATTACAGGGAAAAAACATTTTTCCAATTTTTGGTATCTATGAGATGATGGGTAATAAATAAACTTACTGTATTTATCATTTTACAATATATGTAAGTCAAATCATTACGCTGTATACCTTAGATAGTGCTGTGTGCTCAATTACATCGCAATAAAACTGGGAAAGAAAATTTTAAAAAATCCAACAAAGAAAATGCATTCTACTTCCTAAAATGAATTTCTTTTAGGAAGTGAATGGTCAGACTGAGAAGTTTCTCATTGTGGTGTAACTTGAGGCCCTTATAGAATGAAGAAACTGCTGCTCTTAGAAAGCAGCCTGCATGGGAGTCCAGGCAGTCTGCCATTAATTAATAAGGGGAGGAGGTGGCAGGGCAGAGGACAAACCAACTCCCTAGAGCCCTGCCACGCCCCAAAAGTCAGAAGAGTAACATTTTAAGCCCAGCTCATGTGTATTAATAATCTCCCCTTTCAAGTTTCACAATACAGAAAATAGAGAGTTAAACCTCTTGCCTTTGCAAATATCCCAAGTGGATAATTTGGATTTAAAAGCTGTTACAGATCTCTTGAGAAAATGCAAACTGTTATTAATTTTGAAGGTGAAGGGAGCAAAATGAAAATGTAAAAAAAAAAAATCCAAAACCATGCAGGTCTTAAACTCATTGACATTGCCTTTTTAAAGTTTTAGCACAGGCTGGAGAACAAAACTTAAAAAAGATATCACACAAACTATTTTATCTGACCAGGACAGGGTGAAGTTAGAAGTCAATAATAGAAAGAAAATGGTAAAATTCACACATTTGTGGGAATTAAACAACACACTCTTATAATAACTTTAAATGGGGTATAATACATAAAAGCATTAAATCACTATATTGTACACGCGACACTAATGTAAGAGTCAACTACACTTCGATTAAAAAAGAGAACAACCTTCCCCCACAACGCACTTAAACGAACAATGGGTCAAAGAAACTTCAAGAGAGTTGGAAAGTATTGAGACAAATGAAGAAGAAAACATAAGACACCAAAATTTATGGGGTGTGGCAAAAGCAGTAACAAGAGATAAGTTTATAGCTGTAAATGTTTGCATTAAAAAAGAACAATCTCTGGGAATTCCCTGGTGGTCCAGTGGGTTGGACTCGGCGCTTTCACTGCCGTGGACACAGGTTCGATCCTTGGTCGGGGACCTAAGATCCCGCAATCTGCACAGCGCGGTCAAAATAAATAAATGAATAAGTAAATAAAACTTAAAAAAAAGAACGATCTCAAAGAAGAAAACCTAACTTCACAACTTAGTAACTAGGAAAAGCAGAACTAAACCCAAAGCTACCAGAATGGAAAACGTAATAAATATTATTGCAGAAATAAAAGACTAGGAAAGCAATGTAGAAAATGAACCAAAACAAAAGCTGGTTCTTTGAAAAGATTAACAAAGTTAATAAGCCTTGGGCTTCCTTGGTGGCGCAGTGGTTAAGAATCCGCCTGCTAATGCAGAGGACATAGGTTCGAGCCCTGGTCTGGGAAGATCCCACATGCTGCGGAGCAGCTAAGCCCATGCGCCACAACTACTGAGCCTGCGCTCTAGAGCCCGTGAACCACAAGTACTGAGGCCCGTGCGCCTAGAGCCCGTGCTCCGCAACGAGAGCCCTGTGCACCACAACGAAGAATAGCCCCCCCCCGGCCCCCGCTCGCCACAAAGCCCGCACGCGCGGCAACGAAGACCCAACGCGGCCAAAACAAAAACAAAAGCCTTTAGCTAAAGTAAGGAAAAAACAGAAAATTACTGAATTTACTAAATCCGATTTGAAATTACTAATTACATTTCAGGAATGAAAGTAAGGATATAACCACCGATTCTACAGACATAAAAGGGACTATAAAGGACTGTGAACAATTGTACGCCAATAAATCAGTTAACCTAGAAGAAATTTTTAGAAATAGAAAATCTGAATAAACCTACAATAAGGAGATTGAATCAGTAGTCGAAAAGCTCCGTGACAAAAAAAAAAACTTTGAACCTGATGGCCTCACTGGTGAATCCTCAATCCTCCTCCAACTTTCCCCAAAAAACTGAAGGGAACACACTGAAACTCACGCTGGGGCCAGAACTGCCTCCATACTAAAGGCAGACAAATACCTTCGGGGAAAGCTAACGGCTAACATCTCACGAATACTGACGCAAACATCCTCGACAAAATACCAGCAGAACCAACAGTCCCCTTTGGCTCCGATTCCTACTCGCCTATTACTTTCTTTTAGGCTTTATATCCTGGAACTCCACGTCCTGGGTCGGGACCCTGGCGTCGAGGACAACCACTTACACGGAAAACGCCGGGCCGCTCCCGCTCCCACTCTAGCCGGTCGGACGCAGGCGCTCCGCCAGCCGGCCCGCATCCCGGCTTCTCTCCGCTAGCAGGAGAGGCCGGAGGCCCTGGGCCGCCACTGTCGGCCGGCCGCGGGCCAGTGAGGGGCGGCTACCTGAGTACGTGGCCAGCGGCGGCCACGAGTCTGCGGGTGGCTGCGAAGCCCTGAGAGCCTGAAATGGGGCCACTAAATAACGAAGCCCACCCCGCCCCCGACGGCTCCGTTCAACTGTCTCCCCGGTCGTTGCCGCACGGCCGGCCGCTCAACGACCGGAGCTTCGACCACGGCGCCTTACTGAAAGCCTGAGGCACAGAGGGTCCTGATGGCGTGGAGGAGCAGGCGATTGGCCATGTCTTGCAGCACCTGCAAGATGTCCTCGTCCATCTTGGCTTCTTCCGCCATCGTTCCGCCCGCCTCCTGTTCAGCCATAGCTGAGATCTCGCCCGCGTCTGAGGAGCAAACGGCGCAAAGCATCCGCAGCTAGCCGCACGCGCGCCGCTCTCTCCGCGCGCCGCTGCCTCCGCGTCTGAGGAGCGAATGGCGCGGAGCCTCCTCAGCTGGCCGCACGCGTGCCGCTCCCTACGCGCGCCCTCCAACTCCATGGGTTTTGAACAATTGTTATTCGTATGTTGCACATTATTCGAAATAATTTAATTCTTTTATATCTGCCCTCATCCTGTCAATTCAAAGAGGGCTGCCTACACGCAGGACCAGGTCTACTTTTGGGGTGATAAAAAAATTCTGGAAGTAGATGGTGTGACAGTTGCGCTATGTGGTGACTGTAGTAAAGGAGGGCCGATTCATTCACACGCTTTAAAAGAGTTATTGATACGATAGTGCAGTTTGTTTTGCGCACTTCCTCACACTATAAAAAAAGCCACGCTGGAATCTTCCCCTTTGCAGCCGCCTCCCTCCAGCCCCTTAGCAGCCCAGCCCCCGGCAGTGGGGGTTGGGAGGTCTTCACAGCAAGTGAGGCGGCCTGAGCGTTCTGAGGCAGTGTGACGTCTCTGCGCGGACCTTCTTTCTCTTTCTAGAACTTTCCGGACGGCCAGCCGGCTCACGGGCCCAGCCACTCCGCAGCATGTGGGATCCTCCTGGACCGGGGCACGAACCCGCGTCCCCTGCATCGGCAGGCGGACTCTCAACCACTGCGCCATCAGGGAAGCCCGAGAACATCTTTTTTAATCATTTATGTCTGCCTGATTTCCTTGCAGTTGCACATTTTTCATATGTTTACTGGTATTCATAGTTCATCCTTTCTGAATTGTCTATTACTACCCTTTGCTGTTTTTATGTTTGATGATTTGTTTTTAGCTTCCTAATTTGTAGTTCTTTATATATTATGTTGATTAGCCTTTTATCTCTTAGAGATAATTGCAAATCTTTTTTTCTTAATCTGTTGCTCTTTAAAAATGTTAATGGAGATACTTTATTTTTAAGAAGAAGCAAGTGTTTGAACCAAAACCGAAATGTTGCTTCTTAACTTTATGCTTCCTTCACCATAAGAAGGTTTAAAGATTTTAAACTGTAGTACAATATGTAAATCTTTTCCTTTATGGCATTTTGGTTTGAGACTTGTTCAAAAAGGTGTTCTCCACAGAGAGATTATAAAAACATTTCCTATTGTGTCCTTCTGATATCTTTAGAGTTTCATATTTATGTTTAGTTCTCTATTCTGTCTCGACTTTATTATTGTATGCGATGTAAAGTAGCACTCTAATTTAGTTTTATTCAGATAGCCAAGTATCCCAAGACCATATTTATTTTTCGTTCCCAAAATTTCTTAGCTATTCTTTTGCATTTTGGAATTAGCTAATCTAACATTCATAAGACATTCCCATTGGGTTTTAAACTGTTATTTCATTGAATTTATAAGTTAATATGTAGAAGGCTGACATATTTACAGTATTGAGTCTTCTCAAGAACATGGTATACAGCCATTGATAATCACATCTTATTGCCATCCTATTTTGTATTTTCTACTTAACCTGATATCTCATTTCTTTTTGTTCCTCCTTTCCTTCCCTTTTTTGGATTAATCAAGTTCCTTTTTTTCTGCCCTTGATTATTTGGATGTTATTTACCTGGCTTTTTTCTACTGGTTGCCTTGAATTTTTTTTCACCAACATATTCTTCTGTCAGTTTTGAGTTTTATATGATATCTATAAAATTCCTCAATAGAACAAGTCATTAGCAAATTTTAACTTTCCCTATTAACTACTTTCTTTAAAAATACTTAGTTCTTTCATTTATCAGTGCTACGTATGAACATTGTTTAAAGCAGGGGTCAGCGAACTGTTTCCGTAAAGGGCCGTATAGTAAATATTTGATGCCACATGTTCTCTGTTGTAGCTGCTCAACTAGACCTTTGTTGTGGCACAAAGGTAGCCATACACTATATGTAAATGAATCAGTGTGGCTGTGTGCCAGTCACACTTTGTGGACACTGAAATTTGAATCTCATATAATTTTCACATGCCACAAAATATCCTCCTTCTTCTGATTTTTTCCAACCATTTAAACACGTAGAAACCATTCTTAGCTCACACCTGTACAAAACCAGTCCGTAGTTTGCCAACCCCTGGTTCAAAGAGTTAAATGGTTCTACAAGGTTTATTACAAAAAATAGCGATCTCTACAGGACTTCCCTGGTGGTCCAGTGGCCAGGGCTCCTCACTCCCAATGCAGGGGGCCCGGGTTCGATCCTTGGTCAGGGAAGTAGATCCCGCATGCTGCAACTAAAGATCCTGCATGCTGTAACTAAAACCTGGCACAGCCAAATAAATATATATTTTTAAACAATAGCAATCTCTTGCTTCCACCCACAGTGGTCCATCCATTCCCCAGAATCAACTACATTCAACCCTTTTAGCTGTTTCTTTTGGCATTTGCCTCTAGTTCTGTAAATAAATTGTTTATAGTGCTGTTTCTTTATTTTTTAGATTTTGGGAATTATTGACTTCTTACAGTAAAAGATGATGATGTAGCTCTTTCACCACCCCCATCCTTCCCGTACAGTATACAATCATCTGCATTAGATTATTCTTTGGTGTTCACGTTATCAAGTCTACAGCAACTCTGATGACTTTTCCTTTCTCTCCTGATGTTTTGTTTTCCTTAGAGTTAACACTTGTCTCTCCCCACCCCGTGTTGCTTGTTCTCTACTACTTATTATAGGTCAGCACTTCCCCAAACTGGCTATATCTCCGCTCCAGCTGCTGAAAGATGTCCTGCATATTTCATTCACTTGGAGCACTCTCTCCTGGAGCCTTTTGACTTGCCCTCCAGGCCCACTGCCCAGCTGCCAGCCTGGGTCCCCTTCCATCATCCTGGAGATTGCACTTGCCTTTCTTTTAGCTTGGGGCCCCAGTTTCATAAATCCCATCTCTACCTCTGTCATAGGTTCCTCTCTGGTTTTGGTGGCACGTCTTCTCTAGTAGCTTCCAGAAAAAGAATGCAGAGGAAGTAAACTATTTGAGTTCTTTTATGTTAGAAAACGCCTTTAACCTAAAAATTGACAGTTTGGTTATAGAATTCTAGGTGAGGAAATCGTTTTTTCCCCAAATTTGGAAGGCATTACTTCATTGTTTTCTAATTCTTAGTGCTTCACTGAAAAGGCTGAAGACGTTCTGTCTTCTGATTCTTTGAATGTGACCTTTTTTTTTTTTCTCTCTGACAGTTATTCTCTCGGCATATTGAAGATATTATTCAACTCTTCGGGATTTCATTGATGCCTTAGAGAAGGCAGCTTTCAGTCTAAAAGTCATGGTTTTAAAGGTAATCAGCTTTTACAATCTGGCTGCTTCTAAGATCTGTGTCTAAGTGTGGATCTATTTCCGTTTTATCCTGTTTGGGATCTCTTGAGCTTCTTTTTTAAAAAAATTAATTAATTAATTAATTGATCTTTGGCTGTGTTGGGACTTCGTTGCTGTGCATGGGCTTTCTCTAGTTGCGGCAAGCAGGGGCTACTCTTTGTTGCAGTATGCGGGCTTCTCATTGCGGTGGTTTCCCTTGTTGTGGAGCACGGGCTCTAGGCATGCAGGCCTCAGTAGTTGTGGCTCACGCGCTCTAGCACACAGTCTCAGTAGTTGTGGCACACGGGCTTATTTGCTCCGCAGCATGTGGGATCTTCCCGGACCAGGGATCGAACCCACGTTCCCTGCATTGGCAGGAGGATTCTTAACCACTGCACCACCAGGGGAGTCCCTTGGGCTTCTTGAATTTGTGGATTTATGTCTGTCATCAGTCCTGGAAAATTCTTAGTGACTATCTCTTAAAACCTTGCTGTTACCTTAGTCTGTCTTCCTGAGGCATGGCAGTTAGATTTTTTGTTAGATGTTCTCATTCCATCTTCTGTGTCTCCTATTTTTCAATTTTATTCAAATTTTATATTTCCTTGTGCCTCTGTGCTGCATTCTGGATGCTTTCTTTAGTTCTGTTTTACAATTTACTAATTCTCCAGCCATTTCTTATCTGTGATTAAAACCATCGCCTGAACATTTAAAAACTTTAAAAAATTGTGAAATCCATGCAGAGAAAGCTTTCAACAAAATTCAACACCCATTTATGATAAAAACCCTGCAGAAAGTAGGCATAGAGGGAACTTTCCTCAACATAATAAAGGCCATATATGACAAACCCACAGCCAACATCGTCCTCAATGGTGAAAAACTGAAACCATTTCCACTAAGATCAGGAACAAGACAAGGTTGCCCACTCTCACCACTCTTATTCAACATAGTTTTGGAAATTTTAGCCACAGCAATCAGAGAAGAAAAAGAAATAAAAGGAATCCAAATTGGAAAAGAAGAAGTAAAGCTGTCACTGTGTGCAGATGACATGATACTATACATAGAGAATCCTAAAGATGCTACCAGAAAACTACTAGAGCTCATCAATGAATTTGGTAAAGGAGCAGGATACAAAATTAATGCACAGAAATCTCTGGCATTCCTATACACTAATGATGAAAAATCTGAAAGTGAAATTAAGAAAACACTCCCATTTACCACTGCAACAAAAAGAATAAAATATCTAGGAATAAACCTGCCTAAGGAGACAAAAGACCTGTATGCAGAAAATTATAAGACACTGATGAAAGAAATTAAAGATGATACAAAGAGATGGAGAGATATACCATGTTCTTGGATTGGAAGAATCAACATTGTGAAAATGACTCTACTACCCAAAGCAATCTACAGATTCAATGCAATCCCTATCAAACTACCACTGGCATTTTTCACAGAACTAGAACAAAAAATTTCACAATTTGTGTGGAAACACAAAAAACCCCGAATAGCCAAAGCAATCTTGAGAACGAAAAATGGCGCTGGAGGAATCAGGGTCCCTGACTTCAGACTATATTACAAAGCTACAGTAATCAAGACAGTATGGTACTGGCACAAAAACAGGAATATAGCTTAGTGGAACAGGATAGAAAGCCCAGAGATAAACCCACGTACATATGGTCACCTTATCTTTGATAAAGGAGGCAAGAATATACAGTGGAGAAAAGACAGCCTCTTCAATAAGTGGTGCTGGGAAAACTGGACAGGTACATGTAATAGTATGAAATTAGAACACTCCCTAACACCATACACAAAAATAAACTCAAAATGGATTAAAGACCTAAATGTAAGGCCAGACACTATCAAACTCTTAGAGGAAAACATAGGCAGAACACTCTATGACATAAATCACAGCAAGATCCTTTTTGACCCACCTCCTAGAGAAATGGAAATAAAAACAAAAATAAACAAATGGGACCTAATGAAACTTCAAAGCTTTTGCACAGCAAAGGAAACCATAAACAAGACCAAAAGACAACCCTCAGAATGGGAGAAGATATTTGCAAATGAAGCAACTGACAAAGGATTAATCTCAAAAATTTACAAGCAGCTCATGCAGCTCAATATCAAAAAAACAAACAACCCAATCCAAAAATGGGCAGGAGACCTAAATAGACATTTCTCCAAAGAAGATACACAGATTGCCAACAAACACATGAAAGAATGCTCATCATCATTAATCTTTAGAGAAATGCAAATCAAAACTATGAGATATCATCTCACACCGGTCAGAATGGCCATCATTAAGAAATCTACAAACAATAAATGCTGGAGAGGGTGTTGAGAAAAGGGAACCCTCTTGCACTGTTGGTGGGAATGTAAATTGATACAGCCACTATGGAGAACAGTATGGAGGTTCCCTAAAAAACTAAAAATAGAACTACCATACGACCCAGCAATCCCACTACTGGGCATATACCCTGAGAAAACCATAATTCAGAAAGAGTCATGTACCAAAATGTTCATTGCAGCTCTATTTACCATACCCGGGACATGGAAGCAACCTAAGTGTCCATCAACAGATGAATGGATAAAGAAAATGTGGCACATATATACAATGGACTATTACTCAGCCATAAAAAGAAAGGAAATTGAGTTATTTGTAGTGAGGTGGATGGACCTAGAGTCTGTCATACAGAGTGAAGTAAGTCAGAAAGAGCAAAACAAATACTGTATGCTAAGACATATATATGGAATATAAGAAGAAAAAAAGGTCATGAAGAACCTAGGGGCAAGGTGGGAATAAAGACACAGATCTACTAGAGAATGGACTTGAGGATATGGGGAGGGGGAAGGGTAAGCTGTGACAAAGCGAGAGAGTGGCGTGGACATATATACACTACCACATGTAAAATAGATAGCTAGTGGGAAGCAGCCGCATAGCACAGGGTGATCAGCTCAGTGCTCTGTGACCACCTAGAGGGGTGGGATAGGGAGGGTAGGAGGGAGGGGGACGCAAGAGGGAAGAGATATGGGAACATATGTATATGTATAACTGATTCACTTTGTTATAAAGCAGAAACTAACACACCATTGTAAAGCAATTATACTCCAATAAAGATGTTTAAAAAATTGTGAAATCCGGCATATGCATATAAAGGTGCAGAAAACATCAACATTTAGTTTAGGAAGTAATGATAATGTAAACACACATTTAATTGCTATTCGGATCAAGTACACTAGCCTCCTCATGTCTCTCCAATCACCATCCCCTTCTCCCACTCTAGTGGGAACCACTATTGATGTTTATGCTACTGAAGCCCATGCTTTTCTTTCTTTTTAAAAATTAGTTAATTAATCTATTTTTGGCTGCGTTGGGTCTTCATCGCTGCCCGCGGGCTTTCTCTAGTTGCGGCGAGCGGGGGCTGCTTTTCGTTGCAGTGCACAGGCTTCTCATTGTGGTGGCTTCTCTTATTGCAGAGCACGGGGAGGCAGATTCTTAACCACTGTGCCACCAGGGAAGTCCCCATGCTTTTCTTTACAGCTTTACTTCCTTCCTGTGTATGCATCCCTAAACAACATCATTTCATTTTGCCTGCTTTTGAACTTTATAGCAGCAGAACCATATATAGTATGGGTTCTTCTGTGTTTGGCTTCTTTTGTTCAACATTATGCTTGTTCATTCATGTTTTCAAGGCTGTAGTTTATTTGTATTGTTGTTTCTAGCAGTTGGTTATTGGGAGTATTATTGTACCTGTCTTTCAAGGATATATCTAGGAATGCAACTGCTGGGCCATTCGGTATGGATGTCTTCAACTTTATGATATTACCAAATGCTTTCCCAAAATATTTGTACCAATTACTCTCCCACCAGGAGTGATTGAGGGTTCCTGTTGCTCCATGTCCTTTCTGAGATTTATTATAGTTTAAGTTTTGCCAATCTGCTAGGTGCATAGTGGTATCACATGTTTTTTTAAATATCAAGGAATAATTTGCATAGAATAAAATACACAGAACCAAAATATCTATTACACTATAATCACTCCTTGCTTCCCACTGGGAGAGCATTTTCAGATTGAAAACAGTAATGAAGGGCTTCCCTGGTGGTGCAGTGGTTAAGAATCCACCTGCCAATGCAAGGGACACGGGTGCGAGCCCTGGTCCGGGAAGATCCCATGTGCCGCGGAGCACCTAGGCCTGTGTACCACAACTACTGAGCCTGCACTATAGAGCCCGTGAGCCACAACTACTGAGCCCACGTGCCACAACTACTGAAGCCCACGCACCAAGAGCCCATGCTCCACGAGAGAAGCCATGACAATGAGAAGCCCGCGCATCGCAATGAAGAGTAGCCCCCGTTCACCGCCAACTAGAGAAAGCCCGCGCACAGCAACGAAGACCCAACGCAGCCAAAAATAAATAAACAAGTAAATTAATTAATTAAAAAAACAGTCATGAAGGTGCTTTTAGTTAAAAAGTAGAAACAGAACAGAGGCTCCACCTGTCTTGGCCTCACCTACCTCTCCTACCTCATCCTTGTCCACTGTACCGTGGTCTCCTGTGTTCCAGTTAGGCTGCTATGTCCATCTTTATTTTAGAGATGAGAAAACCGACCCTCTGAGCGGTTTATTAACTTCCTCAAGGTCTCAAGAGTGGTAGAGTCGGGATTTGAACTGGGCTCTATCTCCAAGGCTCTTACTATTATCCTTCACCATGCAAGAGACTCATTTGTTCGTGTTACAGCAGAACTGTCCACCCTAGGCTGTCAGCTCTGTGAGACCAAGGAATATGTCTGGCTTCTGTACCACATGGTAGGCGCTCAGGAAATATGTGTTGAATGAATGATTAGATGAAGGAATGAACCTGTTAGGATGCAAATCTCCCTGCCTATCTCTTCTATCCATCTGGCAGTAGCAATACAGCAAGCTGTATGGATTAATGGAAATGAGTTTATTCCATGCTCTACAAGAACAGTTCTCTATAAAAGGAGACCCACTGTTGGGTAATTCTTGGAAGAGAAGTCCAAGAACAGACAGGGCAGGTGTGGAGGGGGTTGCTAGCCACCTGGAGGTCATAGTGAGGTACACCCACAGAGCAAGGAGCCAGTGCTGAAGAGGAGGGGAGAATGTCCAGTCTGTGTCGGGCCCACCTCAGATGCACAAATCTTGCAAATGAAGTACTTGCGCATATGCATAAGTACCGTTATAGAGTGGAGCAATTTGTGTCTAATTCTCCCACCATTTGCATCTCACAGAAGTACCTGTTTTGTGATTCTTGTTTCCCAATGCAGGCGGAATCCACTAAGAGCCCAACTGCAAACTTCCCCTCCAATGTTCCCTCCTGCAGATCCCTGTCATCCAGTAAGGCTGGCCCCAGTGGCCCCTCCAGCCTCTCAGATGGGGAGCTGGCCCGGAACTTACAGGACAGTGTCAAGCACCGCATCCTGTACCTCTCAGAGCAGCTGAGAGTGGAAAAGGCCAGCCTGGACAGGAACACTGTGGGCTTCCTCAAGCTGGTGTCCACAGCTGGCCGGCAGCAGGCCCCCCACGTCTGGCAGGCCTTAGAGAAGGTGAACCAGCGTGCCTCTGCCACCGTTGCCCAGATTGAGCGAAGGCTCCACCGGTGTCACCAGCAGCTGCAGGAGCTGGAGGAGGGCTGCAGGCCCAAGGGCTTAGTGCTGAGGGCAGAAAGCAGCCTGGGGTACAACCGCGAGCAGCCCAGTGAGAACGCTCTGTTTCAGAGTCCCCCAAGCCAGGTGCGGAACACTGCCCATCCACCGACCTGTTTGATGTCATTAGACACCTCTCTCCAGAGAGTCACTCCCCAGCCTTGCAGCAGGGGAGGTCCTCGGAGACCAAGCATGGGGCCCAGCTGTGAGCCCTGCTGTGGCAGAAGGTGAAGGAAGAGCGGATCAAAGTCAAGACCTTCCACCTCAGCTTGCAGGTGTCCTATCAGAGCCTCAAGGAGCGGTATGTGGGATCCGGACGCGCTGGCTCAGCGGCCATGGCTCACGGGCCCAGCGGCTCCGCGGCACGTGGGATCCTCCTGAACCGGGGCACGAACTTGTGTCCCCTGCATCGGCAGGCGGACTCTCAACCACCGCACCACCAGGGAAGCCCTCCATTTCTATCTGGACACTTCCTGGGGTCCCAGCCGCCCTCAGAGGTGCCATACACCTTCCTCTGCATTAAATAATCCTTACAGCAGCTTCACCAGGCAGGAAGGGATTCGCTGAGATGAGCCCACATTCCCAGCACTTTCACGGAAGAACTCTGCAATCCCTTTAGCATCTGTGTGTTTGTGGGGAAGTGGTGATGGGAATCAATTGTCTTGTTTTCACAGAGAAATCCTACCCACATTGACGCCACTTGACAAATCCCTCAAGAGCAGTTAAGGAGTACGAAGCTTCAACCCATGGTCAAATAAGGTAGCCAGTGAGAATTCAGATTTCTTGTGGAGGTGATTTCCTTTTTGAAATTTTGAATTGTATTTTATTTTTTATACAGCAGGTTCTTATGAGTTACCCATTTTATACATATTAGTGTACATTTGTCAATCCCGATCTCCCAATTCATCACACCCCCCGCCCGCCCCCACCATTTTCTCACCTTGGTGCCCATATGTTTGTGCTCTACGTCTGTGTCTCTATTTCTGCCCTGCAAACCGGTTCATCTGTACCATTTATCTAGGTTCCACATATGTGCATTAATACACGATATTTGTTTCTCTCTTTCTGACTTCCTTCACTCTGTATGACAGTCTCTAGATCCATCCACGCATCTACAAATGACCCAATTTCGTTCCTTTGTACAGCTGAGTAATAAATAATAGTAATAAAGCTCTTCTTCATATGGACTGATTTCTTGTCTAGTTGTATCAACTAGCTATCCTCTCACAAGGCACAAGAGAATGAGGCAGCCGTCTGGGGCCTCTTTTATAAGGGAGGTAATCTCATTCATGAGGGCTCCCCCCTCATGGGCTAATCACTTCCCAGGGCCCCACCTCCAAATCCCATCCCTGTGGGGGTTAGAATTTAACAGGTGAATGAGGGGCAGAGGTTTACAAATATTCAGTCCATAGCAGTGTCTGTCCAACTATTGTTGCTCCTATGTCCCCTTTTTCCTGCTGAGATACTCAAGGTTTTCATTTACATTTTAACTTCTCTACTGCCTTCTTAGGCAATTATCAGTTTTCACTAAAACTTTACAATTCACCTATGAAATGGAAAACAGCGCTCACCATCTCTGGGTCTGCAAAGTGCCTACCCTACCCTCTCACTGGAGAGGTGTCCCATGGGTGCTGAGCAGGACTCCGACTCTTGACCCCCGCCCTCACCTGCAGCATCCCTTTCCCTCCATTGCCCACAGCAGAGGCCAGACTCAGCTGAAACTTTCAGAGAAATTTACTAAGAGAAACTTTGACTGAAACCATTGAACAGAGGGCATGATAACACAGAGAGGAACTTGTAACAGCCACCAGAGTCCGGGGGTCTCTGGCCCCCCCACCAGGGTCCCCAACAATGTGCCTCCACTACACCCCACCTGGCGGCCCTCCATCCCCCCACTGCCTCCCTTCCTGAGGGCCCTGCGGGTGGTGTCTCGCCAGGAAGATGGGTGCCGGCAATGCCCGCTCCCCCAGGTCAGCCACTCCCCCTCTGGCCCACATGCCCGGGGCCTGGCCCTGCCCTATGGCTGGAACAGGAAAGTCCCACGACAGGGCACCCACCACTGAGCGGACGACGGGGTGTCCCGAGGAACAACGTGGTGGCCTTCAGTTGTACTGCTAATTACTTTCACATTTCCAAGGAAATTCCTATTCCAATGCCATATTATCTTGTTCACCATCACAAAACAATATGGGAATCTTACAATTTGTTTTACACAATCGCAAAACTCTTGTCGTTGAACTGAATTAGTGCAAATACATGTGTGATTAATGTCATTTGCAAACTTAGATACTGAAGCTTATTAAGCCTTCTTTTAAATGGAACAATATTTGAAAAATTCCTAAAGAAAACACAGATGATATTCCATGTCATCTTACACAACAGGAACCCAAAGATGCTACACACCATGTTCCCCCCACTCGCAGGGGCCCTCACTACTTGGAAACTCGACCGCTCTCTCTTCAAACTCAGAGTGAAGGACCAGCCTCACTTGCTACCAGTGAACTTGGGCCTGGAAGGAGCCTGGCTGCTGCTCTGGCTCAGGCTCCCTCTTCCTCGTCGCTCACACCCTCTGCACACAGGGATGGGAAGGACCTGGGATCCAAGCTACTGACCCTGAGCAGATGCTCCAGGACCTGCCACTTGCTGGTCTCCGCGTAGGCCCGGGCACCCCACAGGAACTCGTGGCGGGCAGGGTCGCTGTGGGGCACCTGCCGGTCCTCCAGGTAGCCCTCCTGCACCCACACTTCGGTGAGCAGCTCCCCGGGCTCCCCATAGATGCAGGGCTCCCTCCCGGCACACACCCCCATGCTGCCGAGCACTCCCCACACCTCCTCCTCAGGGGCGCGGTCACCGAACAGGGTGATCACGCCCAGGACCAGCACCAGGAGGCCGGCCTCGGGCGTGCTCTGCCCATCGCTCAGCACTGCATCCCAGGTGAGGCCCAGGGTGGGGACCAGGACGTAGGTGCGCTCGCGGGGGTCCACCTCCTTCACATCCAAGCCAAACACCAGCTGCATTCACTCGCAAGCGTGGCTGAAGATCACGGGGAAGTGGTCCCGATGCTCCCGGAGGACCGTACTCAGCATCTCCGCCTTGGAGGTCGGCTCCCTGGGGCGATACTTGAGCAGGAACGCCACCAGGTCAGCCATCAGCACAACAAGTGCCTCCTGGGGCAAGGACTCGGCATAGGCGGAGAAGGAGGGGGCGCCAGGGGAGGCGGAGGACGAGGGGGATGCGGCCTCCTCCCCCGCAGCCCCCAGCAGCGGCGCCTCCACCGGACCCTGGGCCGGGACTGGGGCCTGAAGGTCGGCCTCAGGCTGGCGGAGCTCACTCATCTCGACCGGGGACCTGATCACTGGGGTCGGGCCGCCCACGGGAGTGTGAGCAGGGGACCTCGTACCTGGGGTAGAGAGGGGGTGTGAGCGGCCTCGGCGGAGAAAGGCACCCTGGGCAGCTCTGACAGAGGCCACTTACAGGTCTCATCTTAAAGGCTGCCCCCGGGCCTCACAGGGGCGCTCCTCCTGGGCGGCCTGTCCCCTGCCAACCTGAAGAAGGAAGTGAGGGGGCTCCTCAGGGTACAGCCAGCACGGCCCCAGGTTCTGGGGCTGATGGGGCATAGGGGTGACTTGGGTGTTGTGGGGTCCCCTCTGTTCTGGGAGGGGGAGCCCCTGGGTACACACTCAGGGCACGCACCTCCCCTTGACTCCTGGCACTGCCTGGGCCTCCTCTGCTCTGTACCCCGAGGACACGGTCCTCAGACCTGGGCCTTCGCCTCCCGGTTCCTGGAGCCCCTGTAAGAGGAATGGAGGGCGCACCTCTTGTGTAAACTGTGGCACAGCTCTGGGCCTCGGTGCTGGTAGGAGGATTGGGCCGGACACTGTGAGGTCCCCCCAGTTCTGAGTTCCGGGGTGGGTGGTCCCCTCGGGGCTCGCTCGTCGTGCTCACTGTTCCCCTTAAGGGCCTGGACCCTCCCCTTTGCAGGCCGGAGGAGAAACTCAGAACAGGACCCCGAATCTGAACAGAAAGCAGTGAGGGGGCCCCACAGGTGGCCGCACCTGCCCAGGGCCTCCCGAGGGTCCTAGGATGGAGAGATGCTGGGTCCTCACCTCCTCCTCACATCCTGCCTGGCCTCCCAGCGCTGACCACAGGGGCAGGTTTCTGTTGAGGCCCCTGTTCCAGGGCTGGGGGTCTGCTCAGTCCTCCCTCGGGGGCCTGGGAGTCCACCCTCTGCGGACCTGAAGGCTCACCCCTCACACCAAACACCTGACCTCCTGAGGACCCCGACCCAGAGGTCAGGAAACATCTCATCTGCTGACCGTGCTCTGGCGCCTCCAAGGCCCCCCCGGAAGGGCAATGGATCCCTCCCTGTGTTGGGGTCTAACGTCCTCAGTCCTTCCTTCCTCGCGTGCAGGCTGGACTCTGGGCAGGACCTGGGATTGTCCCGTCTGCCAGTGTGAGTCCCTGCTCCTTATACCAAGTCTCCAGTCTCTCAGAGACCCTGACGTCAGGACAGGCCTACCGTGCTCATCCCGCCGCGGGGCCTCCCACGGCCACCTGCAAGGGCGGTGATCTGGTGGGTCCCTTTTGTCCTCCCTCAGGGTCCCCTCAGTCCTGCCTAAGGGCCCTAACCTTAGTCCACCAGGGACCTGACATTTTACCCTCTGCGCTCATGAGACCCCGCCCCTTATCCCAGGTCCCCAGCTTCTCTGAGACCCGGAAGTCAGGAAGTGCTGATGTGTTCATCCCGCCCTATGACCTCACTGGGCCAACTCTGTTCTGGGGTCCATGTTTCCCTTAGTCCTCCCTCAAGGCCCTCACCTTGACTCCACGCAGGACCTGGCATTCTAGCCATAGCACACCTGAGAGCGGACGCTTATACCTGTTCCGAAGCCTCTCTGAGACCCGGATACGTAAGTGAGGACTCGCTGCCAAGTGCTCATTCCACCCCAGGGCCTCCCAGGGCTGAAGGCAGGGAAGGGTATAAGGGTCAGGGTCTCACAGAGACTGCGGAGCGGGTATAAGGGGTGGGGTCTCATAGAGGCTACGGAGGGGTATAAGGGGCGGGGTCTCAGGCAGGAACAGGAGAGAATACCAGGTCATGCGTGGAGTCAAGGTGAGAGCACATAGGGAGGATTGAGGGGAGCCTGGATCCCAGAACAGAGCTGGTTGTTGGAAGCCATATGGCGGGATGAACACATGCAGCACTTCCTGACATCCGGGTCTCAGAGACGCTGCGGAGGGGGAGCACGGGGCGGGGTCTCAGAGAGGCTGCGGAGGCGGTATAAGGGTCGGGGTGTCTGGTGGGCACGGGAGAGAATCCCAGGTCCTCCGTGGAGTCCAGGTGAGGGCCCTGAGGGAGGACTGAGGGGAGCCTGGACCCCAGAACACAGTTGGCCCTGGGAGGCCATAGGGCGGGATGAGCACGTGAAGCACTTCCTGACATCCGGGTCTCAGAGACGCTGCGGAGGGGGAGCACGGGGCGGGGTCTCAGAGAGGCTGGGGAGGCGTTATAAGGGTCGGGGTGTCTGGTGAGCATGGGAGAGAATCCCAGGTCCTCCGTGAAGTCTAGGTGAGGGCCCTGAGGGAGGACTGAGGGAAGCCTGGACCCCAGAACCGAGTTGGCCCTGGGAGGCCATAGGGCGGGATGAGCACGTGCAGAACTTCCTGACATCCGGGTCTCAGAGACAGTAGGGAGGGAGTACAGGGCGGGATCTCAGCGAGGCTAGGGAGGGGGTATAAGCATCGAGGTGTCTGGTGTGCATGGGAGAGAATCCCATGTCCTGCGTGGAGTGAAGGTGAGCTCCCTGAGCCCTGAGGGCAACCTGGATCCCAGAACAAAGTTGGCCCTGGGAGGCCGTAGGGCGGGATGAGCAAGTACAGCACTTCCTGACATCCGGGTCTCCGAGACCCTCGAGAGGGGGCGTCAGGGGCGGGGTCTCAGAGAGGCTGGAGAGGGGGTATAAGGGGCAGGGTGTCTGGTGGGCACTGGAGAGAATCCCAGGTCCTGTGTGGACTCAAGATGAGGGCCCTGAGGGAGCACTGAGGGCAACCTGGATCCCAGAACAGAGTTGGCCCTGGGAGGGCGGGGTGAGCAAGTGCAGCACTTCCTGACATCCGGGTCTCAGAGAAGCTGGGGACCTGGGTTAAGGGGCGGGGGTCTCATGAGCGCAGAGGGTAAAATGTCAGGTCCTTGGTAGACAAAGTCTAGGGCCCTTAGGCAGGACTGAGGAGACCCTGAGGGTGGACAAAAGGGACCCACCAGATCACCACCCTTGCAGGTGGCTGTGGGAGGCCCCGCGGCGGGATGAGCACGGTAAGCCTGTCCTGCCGTCCTGACGTCCAGGTCTCTGAGAGACTGGAGACTTGGTATAAGGAGCAGGGACTCACACTGGCAGACGGGACAATCCCAGGTCCTGCCCAGAGTCCAGCCTGCACGCGAGGAAGGAAGGACTGAGGACGTTAGACCCCAACACAGGGAGGGATCCATTGCCCTTCCGGGGGGGCCTTGGAGGCGCCAGAGCACGGTCAGCAGATGAGATGTTTCCTGACCTCTGGGTCGGGGTCCTCAGGAGGTCAGGTGTTTGGTGTGAGGGGTGAGCCTTCAGGTCCGCAGAGGGTGGACTCCCAGGCCCCCGAGGGAGGACTGAGCAGACCCTCAGCCCTGGAACAGGGGCCTCAACAGAAACCTGCCCCTGTGGTTAGTGCTGGGAGGCCAGGCAGGACGTGAGGAGGAGGTGAGGACCCAGCATCTCTCCATCCTAGGACCCTCGGGAGGCCCTGGGCAGGTGCGGCCACCTGTGGGGCCCCCTCACTGCTTTCTGTTCAGATTCGGGGTCCTGTTCTGAGTTTCTCCTCCGGCCTGCAAAGGGGAGGGTCCAGGCCCTTAAGGGGAACAGTGAGCACGACGAACGAGCCCCGAGGGGACCACCCACCCCGGAACTCAGAACTGGGGGGACCTCACAGAGTCCGGTCCAATTCTCCTACCAGCACCGAGGCCCAGAGCTGTGCCACAGTGTACACAAGAGGTGTGCCCTCCATTCCTCTTACAGGGGCTCCAGGAACCGGGAGGCGAAGGCCCAGGTCTGAGGACCGTGTCCTCGGGGTACAGAGCAGAGGAGGCCCAGGCAGTGCCAGGAGTCAAGGGGAGGTGCGTGCCCTGAGTGTGTACCCAGGGGCTCCCCCTCCCAGAACAGAGGGGACCCCACAACACCCAAGTCACCCCACTGCCCTGTCAGCCCCAGAACCTGGGGCTGTGCTGGCTGCACCCTGAGGAACCCCCTCACTTCCTTCTTCAGGTTGGCAGGGGACAGGCCGCCCAGGAGGAGTGCCACTGTGAGGCCCGAGGGCAGCCCTTAAGACGAGACCTGTAAGTGGCCTTTCTTAGAGCTGCCCAGGGTGCCTTTCTCCGCTGAAGCCGCTCACACCCCCTCTCTTCCCCAGGTATGAGTTTCCCGCCTGTCATCCGTGCCCATACTCCCTTGGGCGGCTCGACCCCAGTAATCAGGCCCCTGGTCGAGATGAGTGAGCCCCGCCAGCCTGAGGCCGACCTTCAGGCCCCAGTCCCGGCCCAGGGTCCGGTGGAGGCGCCGTTGCTGGGGGCTGCGGGGGAGGAGGCCGCATCCCCCTGGTCCTCCGCCTCCCCTGGAGCCCCCTCCTTCTCCGCCTATGCCGAGTCCTTGCCCCCTGAGTTACTTGCTGTGCTGATGGCTGACCTGGTGGCTTTCCTGCTCGTCAAGTTTCGTACCGGGGAGCCGACCTCCGAGGTGGAGATGCTGAGTACGTTTCTCCCGGGGCATCGGGACCACTTCCCCGAGGTCTTCCGCGTCGTTTGTGAGTGCCTTCAGCTGGTGTTTGGCGTGGACGTGAAGGAGGTGGACCCCCGCGAGCGCACCTACGTCCTAGTCCCCACCCTGAGCCTCACCTGGGATGCAGTGCTGAGCGACGGGCAGCGCACGCCCGAGGCCGGCCTCCTGGTGATGGTCCTGACCATGTCCACCCTGTTCGGTGACCGGATTCCTGAGGAGGAGGTGTGGAGAGTGCTAGGCAACCTGGGGTTGTGTTACGGGAGGGAGCTGCTCACCAAAGTGTGGGTGCAGGAGGGCTACCTGGAGTACCGGCAGGTGCCCCACAGCGACCCTGCCTGCTACGAGTTCCTGTGGGGTCCCCGGGCCTACGCGGAGACCAGCAAGTGGCAGGTCCTGCAGCATCTGCTCAGGATCAATAGCATGGATCCCAGGTTCTTCCCATCCGTGTCTGCAGAGAGCGTGAGCGATGAGGAAGAGGGAGCCTCAGCCAGAGCAGCAGCCGGTCCCGCGTCCAGCAGCTTCTCCCGTGGGGCAGGAAGGGGGGCTGATCCTTCACTCTGAGTTTGAAGAGGGAGCGGTCAGCCTTCTAAGCAGTGAGAGCCGGGCGAGTTGGGGGAAGCCGGTGTGCAGCATCTTTGGGTTCCTGTTGTGTATGTTGACATGGACTTCCATGTCTGTTTTCTTTAGGAATTTTTCAAATGTTGGTTCTTTGAATAGAAGACTAAACAAGCTTCAGTGTCTAACTTTGTGTATGACGTTAATCCCACAGGTATTTGCACTAATTCAGTTCAAGAACAAGAGTTTTGCTGTTTGTAAGAGAGGTTGGGAAATCTCCCAGTTCGTTTTGTGACCGTGTACAAGATAACAGGGAATTGGAATCAGAACTGCTCTGGAAACGTGGAAGTACTTAACAGTGATATAGATGGGGGAAGAAATAGAAAAATAAAAGCCATTGTTGTTCCAGTTCTTGCTTCCCTGTCTTGTCTGTCATTCTGTAAATAAAACGAACTATCTCTGTTGAGTTGGATTTGCACGGGTATTTTAAGAAAGTAGGAGAAGGTTCATCTCTGTCAATAAGCCCCCTGCCCACTGGCTTGTTTATTCCGCAGACCTCCACGGAGCCTCTGCTCTCCGGAAGGGCCTGTGTTAGTAGCGGGAACGCTAGGAAAAGCAGGACACACCCGCACCTAGAGTGATGGTCTAGGAGCCGCTGTCACATGAGGAAGGTGGTGAGACGTCCCCTAAGTCCCACAGAATAAGACAACATGGGACGAGGCGGTGGGGCTCCAGGAGCGAGCCCTGGAGTGTTAAGTGCCCCGAGCCAGGGCACTTTGGGCCTTTGGGAAGTGGGGGTTCCTTCTGTGGGAGGTGATGGTGATGAAGCTGGGCGGTGGCAGCAGCCAGACATGCAGAGGGTGTGTCTTGGGTTGGAGGGGAAAGTCTGAAATGGGACATTGCTGTGAGATGTCCTTCTGGGCCATGGATAAAGCCGGGAGAAATCTCGCCCTGGGGCAGGAAGGAAGGGGTGCTGGCTCTTGTTGCATTGCAGTGGGCCACAGTGAAGAGGTAGGTGTTTCATACCCGCCATCTGCAAGGATTTCCAGAGAAATGAGGGTCTTGCTCTTTGAAGCCCTGCTCGGTATTCCCGGGGCTGGCCCTCCTCTCCCTGCCCTGGGAGAGCCAATTACCAACTGTATGGAAACGACCATTTTAGTCACCTGGAGTTTACTTTGGCCACTTGTGAGCAAGGTCTAGATTTCAGTGGGATGAAATGGATGAAAATAGGGGGTTTGGAAGAAGAGAGGCTGCCGAAGTGGAAAGGAGTCGCCGTGTGACTGGAATCCTGGGAGCTTTGCGTGAGCTGCCCCCAGCTGGGGAAATCACCACCCTTCCCTCCATGCCGACAGACACACACACACACACACACACACACACACACACATCCAAATTGAATAATATATCCTGCAGGAGTTAAACACACAGAACAGCAATTTTGACTGGTTTTCTATTCCGTTTCCTATGGAGCTGCAAATTCTCTGAGATGTCATGAAAAGAAAGCAACTTCCAGAGGGGAGAAGGACAGAGTCTGGGATCAGAATAATACTAGAAATAAGTCCTAGCCACTAAGGAGCAACGTCCGCCAGTGTCCCCGCGTTCAGGCAGGTGCAGAAATACGGCGGCATCAGAGACCCACAGGTTTGGGCTGTGACCTGGCATCGAAAGGAAGGAGCAACTTCTGGGCCTAATGGGATTGGGAGGTCACTGCAGTGGGAGGTGCAGACGGCGCCGGGGGCTAAAGAGGCGGCCCTCCCTGCTGAGCGCCGTACGACAACGTGAACCTTACGTGGGATCCTGGATTTGAAGCACCTGAGATATTGCAGGTGGGCACTTGGAAAAGGTGAAGAATTTCAGGGCCAATGTAACCTGCTCAGACACTCCTGCCGGAAAAGAAGGGGATTTTGTCATCACAAAAGGTAAGCCCTGCTTTTGTTGAGCCTCTACTAGGCAGTGTGACATTGGAGAGCCGTCAGGTGCTCGTCCCCATCTTGTCTTCCTCTCCTCCCCGCACAAGTGAGGACACAGCCCTGCCAGAGTCCTCTTCACTTAGGAGGGGTCATGGGATGACCCTTTGCCACTGAATTCTGAGCAGAAGCAGTTTTGTCACGGCCATCTGTATCGAAGGCACGCCGGGGTCGGGGGTTAGTCCTCAAGCCATGACAACACAGACACAGACCACTGTGCTTCCTCCCCCAGGGTCTTACGTCCTGCGCCTCTGCCCCTTAGATGTGAGATGCCAGACTCTGTGCCTTTAAGGCCCTGGGCAGGGTTGGAGGTGCTCCAGAGAGAGGCTGCCCCACAGGGAGCTGGCGGAGGGCATTTCCCTCAAGCAACCCGCACCCTTAGGTCCTTGAGCTGCACCCATCCGTCCCCGCGGGGCTGTGCTGAGTCTGTCAGGAGGGCAGCCGCCAGCTGCCGAGCGGCCCCGTTGGGGTCGGGGGCGTCCTCGTGGGGCCCAGCCCCGAGTCCCCCTCAGGGTGACCCTGCTGCCCACAGCGCCCACTCTGTCCGGAACCTGTCCCCCGACTAAGAGCCGCTTAGGCCCCGGTCCTGATGACCTCGTGCATGTATGTTTATCTGAAAGTCCCAGAGAAGCATCCCCCCCTCCCCCCCCACCAATATCATGGTTCGGGTGGAGCTGGCAGGACGTGATGCAGCCACTCGGCGAGCCTCCTCGTGGTTGGTAAGTGATGATCGTTGCCGCGGGGATGTGGGGCGAATCTCTGTGCTTCCGACTTATTTTGAAATCATTCCCTACGTAATGCCCAAATGTTTGAGTACACTGATGGCCTTCTGAATGTGACCGTGAGGTTTTGGTTTTTGAGCCTGAGTGCGAGAGGCACAGGCGTGTCCTGTCAGCCACCCGCAGAGCCGCCTAGGACTCTGGTGTCCCCGATCAGGGTGTTTGAGCAGAGGGACAGGCTGTAGCAGGTGGCAGGCGTGGTCCCCAGGACGCTCCCCCAGGCCCCAGCCACCCGCAGACCCGCATGAAGGTTTGGAAAGGAGCCAGGCAGGAGAGGGCTTTGGGGTCCCGGTGATGCAGGCTGTGAAGAGGGTCCGCCGCCCCAGAGAGGTGGAAGGAGCAGCACCCACCAGACCCCATCTGACCTGCCCTGGGCTGGCCGGGGGAGGCAGGCGGGAGCAGATGCCTCTGCCGGTGAGCTGCAGCGATAGGGAGTGAAGGAGAGAGGATAGAGAGAGAGAGAGAGAGAGAGAGAGATGGAGGGAGTGATAGAGGGGAAGGGAGGAAGGGAGAGAGAGAGGGTCGAAGGGGGATGGAAGGAGGGCAAGAGAAGAGGGGGAGGGAGGGAGAGACAGGGAAGGGAGAGAGAGATAAGGAGCAGGGAAGGAGGGAGAGAGGGGGAGGGAGGGAGAGAGATAAAGGGAGGGGGGCGAGGGAGGGAAAGAGAGAGGGGGAGGAAGGTAGGGGGAGAGAGAGAGAGGGAGGGAGCGGGGAGAGGGGGGCAGAGGGGGAGGGAGGGATGGAGAGAGAGAGGGACGGAGGGAGAGAGAGGGAGGGAGGTTGGGAGGGTGGAAGAGAGGCTGAAGGAGGGAGGGAGGGAGGGAGGGAGATCTTCGGTGTCTCTTCCTCTTTTCCAAAGGACACCGCTCTTGTCGGACTAGGGTCCCACCCTTGTGACCTCATTTAACCTTACTGACTTCCCCAAGGGTGCTATCTCCAAATACATGCAGCTTGGGATTAGCACTGCAACAGGTGGACTTAATGGTTGGGGTGGGAGCTGGGGGATCCATTTGAATCCATCACAGGGGGGACCGAAGTCTCCCACTTCTATTGTAGACCGGTTTCTTCCGTCCCTTCTGTCCATTTTTGCATCGTTCATTTGGGGCACTGCTGTTGGGCTGCTCAAGAGACCCCCCTGATGTGCACTAGCTGTGGCATCATGACAGACGGGAGCGGCAGATGGGACCACCCCTCACCCGGGCAGACCCGGGGCTCCTCTGGCTGCTGGTGCTTGGATCATTCCTGGTACCTTGAGTCTACTTCCCCTCCTCCCCCAACCCACCTTTTTTTCTCTTTTCTGTGTTTTTGGCCACCCCACAAGGCTTGGGGGATCTTAGATCCCCGACCAGGGATTGAACCCGGGCCACCGCAGTGAAAGCATAGAGTCCTAACCCCTGGAACTCCAGGCAATTCCCGCTCCCCGCCCCCTCCTTAGCAGTGTTTGGGAGGGGATGTCGCCCTATCGCTGTGACAGCCACAGAGTCCTGGCCAGGCCCCCCGGCCCATCCCCCACACGTGGAGGCAGCAGCTGTGAGCTGGGGGTGCGCCCTGGCCTTCAGTGCTCTGTACACACCACTGGGCGCTGACCACAAGGACTCGCGGTATAAGCTGGACACCCCAGCGCCCAGAGGGTGGTGGAGCATGGCGCCCTTGAAGTGTTTAGCTCGAAAGGCAAGGAAAAGTGAACCAGGAAAATGTCTCCAGACGCAGGACCCGCAGTGAAAAGCAAACCTCAATCCTGCTGTGCAGACACCAGAGAGCACCCCCAAACTGAACACCCGCAGGCCCCTGCCAGGGACCGTCACCTCCACACCTGTGCGTCTCAGGACAGGAAGGGCTCTTTTCAGGCCTCTGACCGGGGAGGCCTGAGCTCTTCTCATCTGTCAAATCGAGACCCTGCTGGACACGATGCCCCCGCAACTGTGAAGCCGCGGGTGCCAGGGCCTTCCTTGTGCTTGTCCAGCCCTTCAAGGGTCTTTCTAGTGAGTGGACACAGGGCGTCTGAGGGGCTTCTCCAGGTGTCTGCTAGGTGCCCGCACCGTGCCGGGGGTGGGCTGTCACCTGTCATCGTTTCCTGCTGAGGGGAATCAACTGCTCAGCCACGCCCAGGACGGAGGCGCCAAACACGTGTTGGGTGGAACATCGCTCTCAAGTCCCCGTGCTCTTTATTGCCCTGCAAGGTTCTGGCCGCGTCACCACCTCCGTGTGTCTGCAGGGTCTGCCTGGTCAGGGTCCTCTGTGGGCCTGCCTGGAGGGGCCGGCTATTCCAGGAAAGAGCGGGAGCCCACGCAGCGATGGCAGAAGTGGCTCAGCGGCCAACGGATCAAGGTCAGGGGGGCGGCAGGCCTGGCGGCCACCTCAGGCATCCAGGGTGCGCAAGAGGCAGCAGCGCGGCCCCCGGGAGCTGCGCGGGGGGGGGGGGGGAAGGCTGAGGACTTGGCGGGGTGCGGCGGCCAGGCCCGGCACGGGCCAGGGAGGACTCATCTGGGCGGGAGGCCAGGAGCAGCAGAGCCAGGGGACCTCGGCTGGCTGGGCCACCTCTGCCAGGACAGGGACTAGAGGGACCAGAACCTGCATGCTGGGATGCGGCGCGGGGGGCTCGGCTGCTGTCCGAGGAGGGGCTGGAGCGACAGAGCCAGTCCTGGCCAGGGCGGAGGCATGGTCGACTTGCGGGTGGCTCGGGGTCCCCTGGATGTGCTCAGGATACGGTGGGAGGCCGTCCTGCGGCTCCGCGGCGCTGGGCGCTGGGAGGTGCCCCGGGGCTGCCGGCTTGCCGTCCACCGGCCCGGATGCTGGTTTAGTGCGCACTCTCGGCTTCATCCTCACCAGGAGGTGCGGGCAGTCTCTCTGAAACAGGGGACTGTGGTAGAAGTGTAACTGAGGTCGCAGTTGAGAGAGAAAAGGAAACCCCGAGTCACAAAAGAGTTGCTCGCAAGCAGCAGCCGCCTGGCTGGGCCCCTGGGCGCCCTCCCCCAGCCGACCCAAGGCCTCTTTGGAGAAAGCGGGACCCGTTCCCAGCAGGACACTGTGCCCCAGCTTTTACATTCCCGAGACTCGCTCACTCACCATCACCTTTCGCCCTTGGAAAATGACTGAACATGGCCCCTTAGTATGAGTACAAGGCCCACGAAAGGGGACTTGGCGTTTGCAGGTACGAGACTGCAACAAGGTTCGGTAGCTTTCTAAGGAAGTGTCCGAATCTCCCCCTGGCCAGCACCTCCAGGGGCCAGATCGGGGACACTGACTGCTTCCCAGGAAGGGACCTGCGCCCCCACTCAAGTGATGCTCTGGAGCTATGGGAGTCGAGGGGGCACACAGACCTCCCCCCTCCCCCCGGCGGGCCACTGTCCCCGAGCAGGAGGACGGGAAGGGCCAGCGTTGCAGCAGTGTCCTCTTGCCCCCCGGTGTGACTGCGTGTCAGGCGCGAGCGGCACTGCCCACGTGTCAGGAGTACACGATGACGCCTTGCCCGCGTGTGCTGTGAAACGATCACCACAGGGGGTCCAGTTCACACGCATCACCTCACACAGACACACCAAAGGGAAAAGGAGGAGGGAGAGAAGTGACGTCCCTGTGCTAAGAACGCTTCGGGTCCCCCCATAACAACGTCCCAACACAGCGCGCGGCACTGCCAGCTCCGGCCGACACGCCGGTCCCCAAGTACCACCTTTAAAGGAAGCTCTCCCGACACGCCTGCCGCCGTCCCAGGCAGCCCCGGGGTTGGCACCCGCCCCCCACCCGCGGGCCCAGCGGCTCAGCCCCTGGAGAGGGCTCCTCCCCCGCCGTCCCCCGCCCTCCTTACCTCGCTCAGGACGTGGGCGGGCCGCTCCTTCGTGGACAGGTTGGTCACGCAGAGGGACGTGTGCATGTCCTGGTGCACTTTGCTGAATCCGTAGCAGTTAAGCTGGCGGATGAAGCTCTTCATACATTCTGTCTTGAACACCTTGTCTAGGCCGTCCCTGTCCAAAACCTCCTTTTGAAACAGCGGCCTGTTGATGCCTATGCAAGTCCCGTCTTCATTCCACCAAATGGACGCAAAGCGACTGCTGTGGACGATCGTCCACAGCTTCCTGGGAAAGGGGTGGAAGAGCAGGCTGCCTTCCCACACGGCCTCGCAGGCGGTGCGAGGCCCTTTCAACAAAGGCTCTTCCGTCAAATCCTGGAAAGCGGCTTCTCCAGGCAGCAGCCTGAGGTCGGGGTGTCCCGCGGGCACGGGCTGGTCCAGGGCGAGGGACTGGGGGGGTGCAGCTCCCTGAGCCGAGGGCCGGAGCCGCTGTGTCGGGAGGAAGAGGCGCCTCGCCGAAGCCGGGCGCCCTGCCCGCGGCAGGGCCCTTCTCGTCCGCAGCCATGCGGAGCGCGGCGGGGCCCTTCTCGTCCGCAGCCATGCGGAGCGCGGCGTGTCCCTCCGCCACGTAAACGGGACAGTGCAGCGCGGCCGGCAGCACCCTGGGCTCACACTCCCGCTCAGCCCCTCACAGAAGTGCTCCGGTGGCTCGGGGGTGACATCACAGCCCAGCCAGCAAGTGACATCATAAAGGGCAGGCCCGTCAGCACGTCAGCCTCCTGCTTCACGCCCGTCATCGCAGGGGGCACGAAGACACTCGTGCACGGGTGCAGAGCCACGGGCCGAGCGCTCGTGCAAACCGGGCACGGCCTTCTGGTCCCGGAGCCCCCGGGCCAGGCAGACGTGCACGGACCCACGTGTGGCCCACGAGGTCAGAGGTCCTCCTGTGTGACCCCTGGCCTTCCGGGCCGTGCACAGCACCCACGATTTCAAGCACGAGCATCGTCCGAGACGCGGCCCACGGTCAAGGGCGCTAAAACTTGACAATTCACCTGTGAACTGGAAGAAAAACCCTCACGATGTCTGGGTCTGCAAAGTGCCTACCTTACCCTCTCCCTGGAGAGGTGTCCCATGGGTGCTGAGCAGGAATCGGACTCTGGACCCCCGCCCTCACCCGCAGCAGCCCTTTCCCTCCATTGCCCACAGCAGAGGCCAGACTCAGATGAAACGTTCAGGGAAATTTATTAAACAGAAACATTGACTGAAACCATTGAACAGAGGGCATGACAACACACAGAGGAACTTCTAACGGCCACCGGAGCCCACGGGTCCCGGCCCTTCCCCCAGGGTCCACAAAAAGGTGCCTCCGCTACACCCCACCCGGCGGCCCTCCGTCTCCCCACAGTCTCCCTTCCTGAGGGCCCCGCGGGTGGCCTCTCGCCAGGAAGATGGGCGCCGGCCATGCCCGCTCCCCCCAGGGCAGACCCTCCATTTCTGGCCCACATGCCCGGGGCCCGGCCCTGCCCTATGGCGGCCACAGGACAGTCCCACAGCAGGGCGCGCGCCACCGAGCCGGGGATGTGGAGTCCCGAGGAACAACGGGGTGGCCCAGCAGAACACAAGCCCTGGGGGGCCTCCCGCAGACCTCCTGCAGCCCCGGTCAAGGTCTTCCTTCCCAAGGTCCCAGGTGGGATCCCAGGTCCTGGGGTGGGTGCTGGCTGTGACCTCGTCCATCCCGTCCTTCCCGCCGGCTCCTGGGACTGGGCTCGGGGTCTCCACGCCGCGCAGGGCTTGGGGGAACTGCTCAGAGGAGAACACACGCACATTTCCACAACAACAGGCAGCGCTGGGCCTGAATCTATGCCCAGAAAGCACACGTCGAGCTCACGACACTGGCCCACAGAGACCAGAGCCTTGGCTGGCACGTGGCGCACCTCAGGGCTCTGCGGGGGGTCGATGGCTAGGGTGTGTGTGTTGGGGGGAGGGGAGCGGGGGCTGGGGGTTTCCCGGACACCTGGGTCCCTCTGGGGCCTACAGGGACACATTTGGGCTTGCCAGTACAGGGAGCCACCTGCCCCAGGGGATGATGAATAGGGGTCCCCTCTCAGGAGGGAGGCCCAGACACCTTGAGTAGCCCCTAATATGGGGCCAGTAGGCTGCCGGGTCTGGCCTCCCCCTGCCTCCAAGCTTGGGGGCCCCGGGACCTGCTGAGCCTACTGGCCCGAGGTGGACCCCGGGGGGCTCATCTCTGCAGCCCCGTCTTCATTTCCCGGCTCTTCTGGGATGGGCTTGAGCCCCTCCTCGGGGCTCTCCTCGGCCTCCTGGCCTTCTGCCTGGGTGAGGCCCTCTGGCTCCCAGCCAGGACCTCCTGGGGCCACCGGGGAAGCACTGCCCATCCGGCCAGGCATGGGGACCCTGGGGACATCTGAGGGTCCTGCCTGACCTAGGCCCGCAGGGGCGGTAGCACTTCCGTCTTCCTGAGTGGCCGCGGATGCCTTGCTGGTCTCCCCAGGGCCAGGGGCTGCCCTGGCGGCACCATGGTCTTCAGGGCCCGCCTCGCCAGCCTTGGCAGTGCCGGCAACTGCCCCACTGGCCTCCTCACGTGCCGGGTGGTCCTCGGCGCTCCCTTCCTTGGAACGGGCGGCCTGGGCGGTGGTATCTTCACCGGCCGGGGAGGCCTTGGTGCCATGTGCAGTGGTGCCTGCGGTGATGGCCTCATGGGCCGCGGCGGCCTGGGCGGCTGCTGCCAGGCCTCCAACGTCCACACGGGCCTCTTCCTGCCCTGGGAAGTGCTCCCTGCTAGCCGGGTCGGCCTCCCGGGCCTCGGTCTTCTGGATGAGCCGCAGCATCCCCGCAAAGCCGGGAGGCCTCCTCATCAGCCGCATCGTCCTCAGCGTGTCCCGGAGCGTGTCGTTCAGCCGGGCCCGCATCACCACCTGCCGGGCGCGCGCCTGGTCCGCCATGGCCGGGTGCATGGCCCCCTTCTCCAGGGCCGACTGCAGCAGGCCTTCCAGGCGCATCACGTACGCAGAGAGAGTCTCCTGGGGCCGCTGGGCACAGGTCACGAACTTCAGCCGAGCACTCTCCCGGGGGTCCTTGTTCCCAAACACCTGCACCAGCGCGGCCAGGCAGTCCTGGGCAGCCAGCTCGGGATCTTCCGCCAGGAGGCCGCGCACGAGATCCAGCGCGGGGCCGCGCAAGCTCTCCACCAGCCTCCTCCTCCTCTCCCTCTCAGACACGTGGCGCCACAGGTGCAGCATGTCGTTGGCCTGCTCCAGCCAGCTCTCAGAGGACTCTTCCCCGTGGCCCGGCTCTTCCATCCCAGAGAAGGTTCCCAGCTCCTGGTAGCCCATGCTGTGTAGCATGGGCTGCAAGGCCTGCCTCCACTGCTGGGTCCCGGGCCCTGCCTCACCCATGGCGCCTGCCGCTGTCACAACTGCTTCCTCAGGCGCAGTCATTGCCTCGCCCGTGGGACCTGCCATACTCAGAAGTCCTGCCACGCCTGCAACATTTCTGTAACCTGCAGCTCCTTCCTCATCTGACTCAGCTCCTGCTTCCCCTTCAGCTCCTGCTTCACCTTCATCTCCTGCTTCACCTGCAGCTCCTTCCTCACCTGCAGCTCCTTCCTCACCTGCGGCTCCTGCCTCACCTGAGGCTCCCTCCTCACCTGCAGCTCCTTCCTCACCTGCAGCTCCTTCCTCACCTGCAGCTCCTTCCTCATCTGAGGCTCCCTCCTCACCTGCACCTCCCTCACCTGCAGCTCCTTCCTCACCTGCGGCTCCTGCCTCACCTGAGGCTCCCTCCTCACCTGCAGCTCCCTCCTCACCTGAAGCTCCTGCCTCACCTTCAGCTCCTGCTTGACCCTCAGATCTTTCCCCACCTGTAGCTCCTGCCTCACCTGCATCTCCTGCCTCACCTGCAGCTCCCTCCTCACCTGCAGCTCCCTCCTCACCTGAAGCTCCTGCCTCACCTTCAGCTCCCTCCTCACCTGCACCTCCCTCCTCACCTAAGGCTTCCTCCTCACCTGTGTCTCCCTCCATACCTGCGACTCCCGCCTCCCCTGCAGCTTCCTCCTCCCCTGCAGTTCCTGAGTGACCTGCAGTTCCTGCC
Source organism: Phocoena phocoena (assembly GCF_963924675.1). NCBI lineage: Eukaryota > Metazoa > Chordata > Mammalia > Artiodactyla > Phocoenidae > Phocoena > Phocoena phocoena. Next base: position 128,741,559 of record NC_089240.1, on the reverse strand, counting down.
TCACCTGCCCTGCCAACCACTGCTTGTCTCTGGGGCTGCTCAGGGAAATTGGGTCTATCCTGTGAATCAGCATCAGGGGCCTGGGGCAGGCAGACCACAGTCCAGGGCCCTCCCTTGCCTGGTATTTGGCGGGGGAGCAAGCTTCGATTTAAACACTCAGCAAACTCGACCAGGGCAACACTCGACCCCAGCTCCTTTCTGTAGACCTTGCCCAGCACTCGGTACCTGCCCAGGGAACGCAGGGCAGCCTGCACAGCCTCCTGGAATTCCTGGTCTTTGCAGTCATCTGGGATTCCCAGGATGAGCAGAGATCGCTGAGCGTTCACGCCCATCGACCTGCACCAGTCCCGCAATACCGCCAGAGCCATCGCCATCTTCGAGGACCTGAGGGTGGGGGGAAGCGATCAAACAGGTGTGCACAGGCTGCTGAAGTGTGGGAATCGGCCTGTGGGTGCAAAGAGGAGAGGATCATGTTTGTGCCACACAGCCCACCCTAGTGCCCCTCACAGCAGCAGCCTGGAGCACCTCCCTGCCCTGTTTGGTTTGTCTGACTTTAGGAAACTTTTTAAATAAATTACATTTATTTACAGGATAGAAGGCTAGGGACTTCCCTGGCGGCGCAGTGGTTAAGAATCCACCTGCCAGTGCAGGGGACACAGGTTCGATCCCTGGTCCGGGAAGATCCCACAAGCCGCGGAGCAACTAACCCCACGCGCCGCCACCACTGACCCAGCGCTCTAGAGCCCACGAGCCACAACTACTGAGTCCACGTGACACGACTACTGAAGCCCACATGCCTGGAGCCCGTGCTCTGCAACAAGAGAAGCCACCGTGATGAGAGGCCTGTGCACCGCAACGAAGAGTAGCCCCCGCTCGCTGCACCTAGAGAAAGCCCGCGCGCAGCAACAAAGACCCAACGCAGCCAAAAGAAAGAATAAAATTTAAAAATAATAACAAAAGAGCACTTGTTGCGGACGACTCAAGAAACAATAAAATAAAATAAAATAAAATAATTTTTTAAAAAAAGACAGATAGAAGGCTCGTCACCTTTTCTACATTTCTGGCCTCAGTTTTAGGAAGCTGCCTTTTTCCCAAGGAATTTCTCAAGTCTTCCAATTTGTTAGCATAAACATTTCCATAATATCCCATAATATTCCCCTATATCCCCTTTTTTAATGTACATCTGATCCGTAACGTTGGCCCTCTTTCATTCCTCATATTGGTGATCAGCGTTCTTTCTATTTTTCCGTGATTCATCGTTCTAGGACTTTCTCGGTCTCCTTGCTCTTTTGAAAGAAGCGCATGGCTTTGTTCGTCGTGTCCATAATTTGCTTTCTATCACTGATTTCCTCTCTTAGCTCTCTTATTACTTCATTTTATGTTTCCTTTGCTCTTCTTCTTCTAGCATCTCTAAATGGACTGTTAGCTCATTGATTTTATGTCCTGACTCTTTTCTAACAGAAGCATTTAGAGGAATACAGTTTCCTCCTGTCGCTTTTTGCTGCCTCCCACTAATTTTGGTAAGTTGTGCTTTCTTAGTATTCACGTTGAGATATTTTCTAAGTCCCTCTGTGATTTTTTTTCTTTGATCCATGGGTTTCCCAATATTTGAAGATATATTATCATTAGTACCATCAAATAAAATTCCCCCGTGACGAGAAAACTTATCATGTAAACTTGCAATACTGCTAAATTTATGGAGACTTTTACAACTCTGGTACGGCGTGTCCGGGTGAATGTGCAAAGCACCCTCGTAAGGAATCTGTGTACTCTGTGTGGAGGCCAGGGCCTTGCCCTGCCCACCCACCTCTGCAATTCCTGTGCCACCCGGACAGAGGCGACCTGAAGCTCTCGATGCCTCATGCAGCGGGCCAGAGCCCCTCCCTGGACCCCCACAAATCCATCTGCCATGGCCAACAGCCTCCACCAGATCACAGCAGCCCCAGCGCCTCCCCCTCTCAGCATCACTTACGCCCCCCGTGGCCAGGCGGCTCCTCCCGGGCCCCTCGCACTACATCCCCTCCATACACCCTCCCCCACCCACCAGCTGGTGGCGCTCCGCTCTGGGCCCTGGAAGCCGGGCGCCCCGCCATGCGTACGGGCCAGACTGCCTCTCTCACCTCCCCACACCGGGGAGTCCTCCCCCGAGCACACTCAGCGCCGGGGGCTCTCGCTTCTCGTACCCCAGACGCACAGCCCACCCGTCTTGCCCCCGCCCACCCGGGAGCCGGAGCCCCTTAACTGCCACGAGCGTCCGCCCCCCCCCCCGCCCCACGCCCCGCCCCGGCGGGAGCTCCCATAACGCCTACCGCACCCGCGCCCGGGAGTCCTCCCCATCGACCCCCGCCTCAGCCAGGAGTAGCTCCCCCTTCCTCCCGCCACACGCAGGAGCCGTTAGCCCTCCCTTCCGGTCTCGGCCCCGGGGGTGGGGGGTGGGGGGGGTTGGGGGGGTGGGGGATGGGGCCCGGCCGTCCCGTGCTCCCCACCCCCGCAGCCAGTCATCCTCTCCTCTGGCCCCAAAGCCGGCCCCACCCGACCGGCAGGAAGCCCTCCGCTCCGGCCCCCCCACCCACGCTTAGCCATTAGCCCCACCCTCTGCACCCCGACTCCAGAACGCCCCCCACCAGCCACCCCGGAAACCAGCGGTCCTCCCCTCTGACCCGCTCACTGGGGGACCCTTCCCTCAGCCCCCCTTCAGCCCGCTACCCTCCGCCGCCGCTCCCCCACTCCCAACCGAGCAGCCCGTAGCCCTCCCCCGACCTCCACTCCTTCCCAGGGCCCCCGGTACCTGCGGAGTCCAGCCCCCGGCAAAGCCCCCGCCTGTCTCCTGACTTGCTCTGACTCTGTGGATGGCTCCGGAGTCCCGCTCACGAGGGGCTGAAGAGCTCGTCTCAGCAGAGCAGCCAGGAACTGTGCTGCCGACTGTCCCAGGCACTCTGTGCGAACGCCACGTGCGTTTCCGGCTGCTCCCGGAAGCCCCAGGAAGATGAGGGAGAACGTTCTAGACGTCTCTTTACAGGGAAAGTGGTTGGATCAGAAGAGCACGTGAGGAGGGGCTTTGCTACGGAAGCACCAATAGCCACGCGCACTGAGGGCCTGAGGTCCCAAGGCTTGGCGCCTCCGGAAGCAAAAGACACGCCCATTGGCCTTCCACCAATAGGAAGGCCTCCCTGCAAGGCTGCGGAGTTGGGGGAGCAAACTTGGCGATGCAGAGCCCATTGTGGCAGGTACGTCCACTTGTCTTCACAGGTGGTTTTCTACTGTGATTGATAATGTCATAAACCTATTCTTATTTCTTTGGTTTGTTTTAATTTTTGAATTTTATTTTATGTATTTTTTTATACAGCAGGTTCTTATGAGTTACCCATTTTATACATATTAGTGTACATTTGCCAATCCCGATCTCCCAATTCATCACAACCCCGCCCGCCCCCACCATTTTCTCACCTTGGTGCCCATATGTTTGTGCTCTACGTCTGTGTCTCTATTTCTGCCCTGCAAACCGGTTCATCTGTACCATTTATCTAGGTTCCACATATGTGCATTAATACACGATATTTGTTTCTCTCTTTCTGACTTCCTTCACTCTGTATGACCGTCTCTAGATCCATCCACGCATCTACAAATGACCCAATTTCGTTCCTTTATACAGCTGAGTAATAAATAATAGTAATAAAGCTCTTCTTCATATGGACTGATTTCTTGTCTAGTTGTATCAACTAGCCATCCTCTCACAAGGCACAAGAGAATGAGGCAGCCGTCTGGGGCCTCTTTTATAAGGGAGGTAATCTCATTCATGAGGGCTCCCCCCTCATGGGCTAATCACTTCCCAGGGCCCCACCTCCAAATCCCATCCCTGTGGGGGTTAGAATTTAACAGGTGAATGAGGGGCAGAGGTTTACAAATATTCAGTCCATAGCAGTGTCTGTCCAACTATTGTTGCTCCTATGCCCCCTTTATCCTGCTGAGATACTCAAGGTTTTCATTTACATTTTAACTTCTCTACTGCCTTCTTAGGCAATTATCAGTTTTCACTAAAACTTTACAATTCACCTATGAAATGGAAAACAGCGCTCACCATCTCTGGGTCTGCAAAGTGCCTACCCTACCCTCTCACTGGAGAGGTGTCCCATGGGTGCTGAGCAGGACTCCGACTCTTGACCCCCGCCCTCACCTGCAGCATCCCTTTCCCTCCATTGCCCACAGCAGAGGCCAGACTCAGCTGAAACTTTCAGAGAAATTTACTAAGAGAAACTTTGACTGAAACCATTGAACAGAGGGCATGATAACACAGAGAGGAACTTGTAACAGCCACCAGAGTCCGGGGGTCTCTGGCCCCCCCACCAGGGTCCCCAACAATGTGCCTCCACTACACCCCACCTGGCGGCCCTCCATCCCCCCACTGCCTCCCTTCCTGAGGGCCCTGCGGGTGGTGTCTCGCCAGGAAGATGGGTGCCGGCAATGCCCGCTCCCCCAGGTCAGCCACTCCCCCTCTGGCCCACATGCCCGGGGCCTGGCCCTGCCCTATGGCTGGAACAGGAAAGTCCCACAGCAGGGCACCCACCACTGAGCGGACGACGGGGTGTCCCGAGGAACAACGTGGTGGCCTTCAGTTGTACTGCTAATTACTTTCACATTTCCAAGGAAATTCCTATTCCAATGCCATATTATCTTGTTCACCATCACAAAACAATATGGGAATCTTACAATTTGTTTTACACAATCGCAAAACTCTTGTCGTTGAACTGAATTAGTGCAAATACATGTGTGATTAATGTCATTTGCAAACTTAGATACTGAAGCTTATTAAGCCTTCTTTTAAATGGAACAATATTTGAAAAATTCCTAAAGAAAACACAGATGATATTCCATGTCATCTTACACAACAGGAACCCAAAGATGCTACACACCATGTTCCCCCACTCGCAGGGGCCCTCACTACTTGGAAACTCGACCGCTCTCTCTTCAAACTCAGAGTGAAGGACCAGCCTCACTTGCTACCAGTGAACTTGGGCCTGGAAGGAGCCTGGCTGCTGCTCTGGCTCAGGCTCCCTCTTCCTCGTCGCTCACACCCTCTGCACACAGGGATGGGAAGGACCTGGGATCCAAGCTACTGACCCTGAGCAGATGCTCCAGGACCTGCCACTTGCTGGTCTCCGCGTAGGCCCGGGCACCCCACAGGAACTCGTAGCGGGCAGGGTCGCTGTGGGGCACCTGCCGGTACTCCAGGTAGCCCTCCTGCACCCACACTTCGGTGAGCAGCTCCCTGGGCTCCCCATAGATGCAGGGCTCCCTCCCGGCACACACCCCCATGCTGCCGAGCACTCCCCACACCTCCTCCTCAGGGGCGCGGTCACCGAACAGGGTGATCACGCCCAGGACCAGCACCAGGAGGCCGGCCTCGGGCGTGCTCTGCCCATCGCTCAGCACTGCATCCCAGGTGAGGCCCAGGGTGGGGACCAGGACGTACGTAGGTGCGCTCGCGGGGGTCCACCTCCTTCACATCCAAGCCAAACACCAGCTGCATTCACTCGCAAGCGTGGCTGAAGATCACGGGGAAGTGGTCCCGATGCTCCCGGAGGACCGTACTCAGCATCTCCGCCTTGGAGGTCGGCTCCCTGGGGCGATACTTGAGCAGGAACGCCACCAGGTCAGCCATCAGCACAACAAGTGCCTCCTGGGGCAAGGACTCGGCATAGGCGGAGAAGGAGGGGGCGCCAGGGGAGGCGGAGGACGAGGGGGATGCGGCCTCCTCCCCCGCAGCCCCCAGCAGCGGCGCCTCCACCGGACCCTGGGCCGGGACTGGGGCCTGAAGGTCGGCCTCAGGCTGGCGGAGCTCACTCATCTCGACCGGGGACCTGATCACTGGGGTCGGGCCGCCCACGGGAGTGTGAGCAGGGGACCTCGTACCTGGGGTAGAGAGGGGGTGTGAGCGGCCTCGGCGGAGAAAGGCACCCTGGGCAGCTCTGACAGAGGCCACTTACAGGTCTCATCTTAAAGGCTGCCCCCGGGCCTCACAGGGGCGCTCCTCCTGGGCGGCCTGTCCCCTGCCAACCTGAAGAAGGAAGTGAGGGGGCTCCTCAGGGTACAGCCAGCACGGCCCCAGGTTCTGGGGCTGATGGGGCATAGGGGTGACTTGGGTGTTGTGGGGTCCCCTCTGTTCTGGGAGGGGGAGCCCCTGGGTACACACTCAGGGCACGCACCTCCCCTTGACTCCTGGCACTGCCTGGGCCTCCTCTGCTCTGTACCCCGAGGACACGGTCCTCAGACCTGGGCCTTCGCCTCCCGGTTCCTGGAGCCCCTGTAAGAGGAATGGAGGGCGCACCTCTTGTGTAAACTGTGGCACAGCTCTGGGCCTCGGTGCTGGTAGGAGGATTGGGCCGGACACTGTGAGGTCCCCCCAGTTCTGAGTTCCGGGGTGGGTGGTCCCCTCGGGGCTCGCTCGTCGTGCTCACTGTTCCCCTTAAGGGCCTGGACCCTCCCCTTTGCAGGCCGGAGGAGAAACTCAGAACAGGACCCCGAATCTGAACAGAAAGCAGTGAGGGGGCCCCACAGGTGGCCGCACCTGCCCAGGGCCTCCCGAGGGTCCTAGGATGGAGAGATGCTGGGTCCTCACCTCCTCCTCACGTCCTGCCTGGCCTCCCAGCACTAACCACAGGGGCAGGTTTCTGTTGAGGCCCCTGTTCCAGGGCTGGGGGTCTGCTCAGTCCTCCCTCGGGGGCCTGGGAGTCCACCCTCTGCGGACCTGAAGGCTCACCCCTCACACCAAACACCTGACCTCCTGAGGACCCCGACCCAGAGGTCAGGAAACATCTCATCTGCTGACCGTGCTCTGGCGCCTCCAAGGCCCCCCCGGAAGGGCAAAGGATCCCTCCCTGTGTTGGGGTCTAACGTCCTCAGTCCTTCCTTCCTCGCGTGCAGGCTGGACTCTGGGCAGGACCTGGGATTGTCCCGTCTGCCAGTGTGAGTCCCTGCTCCTTATACCAGGTCTCCAGTCTCTCAGAGACCCTGACGTCAGGACAGGCCTACCGTGCTCATCCCGCCGCGGGGCCTCCCACGGCCACCTGCAAGGGCGGTGATCTGGTGGGTCCCTTTTGTCCTCCCTCAGGGTCCCCTCAGTCCTGCCTAAGGGCCCTAACCTTAGTCCACCAGGGACCTGACATTTTACCCTCTGCGCTCATGAGACCCCGCCCCTTATCCCAGGTCCCCAGCTTCTCTGAGACCCGGAAGTCAGGAAGTGCTGATGTGTTCATCCCGCCCTATGACCTCACTGGGCCAACTCTGTTCTGGGGTCCATGTTTCCCTTAGTCCTCCCTCAAGGCCCTCACCTTGACTCCACGCAGGACCTGGCATTCTAGCCATAGCACACCTGAGAGCGGACGCTTATACCTGTTCCGAAGCCTCTCTGAGACCCGGATACGTAAGTGAGGACTCGCTGCCAAGTGCTCATTCCACCCCAGGGCCTCCCAGGGCTGAAGGCAGGGAAGGGTATAAGGGTCAGGGTCTCACAGAGACTGCGGAGCGGGTATAAGGGGTGGGGTCTCATAGAGGCTACGGAGGGGTATAAGGGGCGGGGTCTCAGGCAGGAACAGGAGAGAATACCAGGTCCTGCGTGGAGTCAAGGTGAGAGCACATAGGGAGGATTGAGGGGAGCCTGGATCCCAGAACAGAGCTGGTTGTTGGAAGCCATACGGCGGGATGAACACATGCAGCACTTCCTGACATCCGGGTCTCAGAGACGCTGCGGAGGGGGAGCACGGGGCGGGGTCTCAGAGAGGCTGCGGAGGCGGTATAAGGGTCGGGGTGTCTGGTGAGCACGGGAGAGAATCCCAGGTCCTCCGTGGAGTCCAGGTGAGGGCCCTGAGGGAGGACTGAGGGGAGCCTGGACCCCAGAACACAGTTGGCCCTGGGAGGCCATAGGGCGGGATGAGCACGTGCAGCACTTCCTGACATCCGGGTCTCACAGACGCTGCGGAGGGGGAGCACGGGGCCGGGCCTCACAGAGGCTAGGGAGGGGGTATAAGGGTCGGGGTGTCTGGTGGGCACGGGAGAGAATCCCAGGTCCTCTGCGGAGTCAAGGTGAGCCCCCTGAGGGAGGACTGAGTGGAGCCTGGACCCCAGAACAGAGTTGGCCTTTCGAGTCCATAGGGCGGGATGAGTATGTGCAGTACTTCCTGACATCCGGGTCTCAGAGACGCTGCGGAGGGGGAGCACGGGGCGGGGGGTCTCAGAGAGGCTGGGGAGGCGGTATAAGGGTCGGGGTGTCTGGTGAGCACGGGAGAGAATCCCAGGTCCTCCGTGGAGTCTAGGTGAGGGCCCTGAGGGAGGACTGAGGGGAGCCTGGAGCCCAGAACAGAGTTAGTCCTGGGAGGCCATAGGGCGGGATGAGCACGTGCAGCACTTCCTGACATCCGGGTCTCAGAGACGCTGCGGAGGGGGAGCACAGGGCGGGGGTCTCAGAGAGGCTGGGGAGGCGGTATAAGGGTCGGGGTGTCTGGTGGGCACGGGAGAGAATCCCAGGTTCTGCGTGGAGTCAAGGTGTGGGCTCTGAGGGCGGACTGAGGGGAGCCTGGACCCTAGAACAGAGTTGCCCTTGCGAGGCCATAGGGCGGGATGAGTACGTGCAGCACTTCCTGACATCCGGGTCTCAGAGACGCTGCGGAGGGGGAGCACGGGGCGGGGCCTCACAGAGGCTATGGAGGGGGTATAAGGGTCGGGGAGGCTGGTGGGCACGGGAGAGAATCCCAGGTCCTCTGCGGAGTCAAGGTGAGCACCCTGAGGGAGGACTGAGTGGAGCCAGGACCCCAGAACAGACTTGGCCTTGCGAGGCCATAGGGCGGGATGAGCACGTGAAGCACTTCCTGACATCCGGGTCTCAGAGACGCTGCGGAGGTGGAGCACGGGGCGGGGTCTCAGAGAGGCTGCGGAGGCGGTATAAGGGTCGGGGTGTCTGGTGGGCACGGGAGAGAATCCCAGGTCCTCCGTGGAGTCCAGGTGAGGGCCCTGAGGGAGGACTGAGGGGAGCCTGGACCCCAGAACACAGTTGGCCCTGGGAGGCCATAGGGCGGGATGAGTACGTGCAGCACTTTCTGACATCCGGGTCTCAGAGACGCTAGGGAGGGAGTACGGGGCGGGATCTCAGCGAGGCTAGGGAGGGGGTATAAGCGTCGAGGTGTCTGGTGTGCATGGGAGAGAATCCCATGTCCTGCGTGGAGTGAAGGTGAGCTCCCTGAGCCCTGAGGGCAACCTGGATCCCAGAACAAAGTTGGCCCTGGGAGGCCGTAGGGCGGGATGAGCAAGTACAGCACTTCCTGACATCCGGGTCTCCGAGACCCTCGAGAGGGGGCGTCAGGGGCGGGGTCTCAGAGAGGCTGGAGAGGGGGTATAAGGGGCAGGGTGTCTGGTGGGCACTGGAGAGAATCCCAGGTCCTGTGTGGACTCAAGATGAGGGCCCTGAGGGAGCACTGAGGGCAACCTGGATCCCAGAACAGAGTTGGCCCTGGGAGGGCGGGGTGAGCAAGTGCAGCACTTCCTGACATCCGGGTCTCAGAGAAGCTGGGGACCTGGGTTAAGGGGCGGGGGTCTCATGAGCGCAGAGGGTAAAATGTCAGGTCCTTGGTAGACAAAGTCTAGGGCCCTTAGGCAGGACTGAGGAGACCCTGAGGGTGGACAAAAGGGACCCACCAGATCACCACCCTTGCAGGTGGCTGTGGGAGGCCCCGCGGCGGGATGAGCACGGTAGGCCTGTCCTGACGTCAGGGTCTCTGAGAGACTGGAGACTTGGTATAAGGAGCAGGGACTCACACTGGCAGACGGGACAATCCCAGGTCCTGCCCAGAGTCCAGCCTGCACGCAAGGAAGGAAGGACTGAGGACGTTAGACCCCAACACAGGGAGGGATCCATTGCCCTTCCGGGGGGGCCTTGGAGGCGCCAGAGCACGGTCAGCAGATGAGATGTTTCCTGACCTCTGGGTCGGGGTCCTCAGGAGGTCAGGTGTTTGGTGTGAGGGGTGAGCCTTCAGGTCCGCAGAGGGTGGACTCCCAGGCCCCCGAGGGAGGACTGAGCAGACCCCCAGCCCTGGAACAGGGGCCTCAACAGAAACCTGCCCCTGTGGTCAGCGCTGGGAGGCCAGGCAGGATGTGAGGAGGAGGTGAGGACCCAGCGTCTCCCCATCCTAGGACCCGCGGGAGGCCTTGGGCAGGTGCGGCCACCTGTGGGGCCCCCTCACTGCTTTCTGTTCAGATTCGGGGTCCTGTTCTGAGTTTCTCCTCCGGCCTGCAAAGGGGAGGGTCCAGGCCCTTAAGGGGAACAGTGAGCACGACGAACGAGCCCCGAGGGGACCACCCACCCCGGAACTCAGAACTGGGGGGACCTCACAGAGTCCGGCCCAATTCTCCTGCCAGCACCGAGGCCCGGAACTGTGCCACAGTGTACACAAGAGGTGCGCCCTCCATTCCTCTTACAGGGGCTCCAGGAACCGGGAGGCGAAGGCCCAGGTCTGAGGACCGTGTCCTCGGGGTACAGAGCAGAGGAGGCCCAGGCAGTGCCAGGAGTCAAGGGGAGGTGCGTGCCCTGAGTGTGTACCCAGGGGCTCCCCCCCCAGAACAGAGGGGACCGCACTACACCCAAGTCACCCCCATTGCCCTGTCAGCCCCAGAACCTGGGGCTGTGCTGGTTGCACCCTGAGGAGCCCCCTCACTTCCTTCTTCAGGTTGGCAGGGGACAGGCCGCCCAGGAGGAGTGCCCCTGTGAGGCCCGAGGGCAGCCCTTAAGAGGAGACCTGTAAGTGGCCTTTGTCAGAGCTGCCCAGGGTGCCTTTCTCCGCTGAAGCCGCTCACACCCCCTCTCTTCCCCAGGGATGAGGTCCCCGCCTGTCATCTGTGCGCACACTCCCGTGGACGGCTCGACCCCAGTGATCAGGTCCCCGGTCGAGATGAGTGAGCTCCGCCAGCCTCAGGCCGACCTTCAGGCCCCAGTCCCGGCCCAGGGTCCGGTGGAGGCGCCGCTGCTGGGGGCTGCGGGGGAGGAGGCCGCATTCCCCTCGTCCTCCGCCTCCCCTGGAGCCCCCTCCTTCTCCGCCTATGCCGATCCCTTGACCCGCGAGGCACTTGCTGTGCTGATGGCTGACCTGGTGGCTTTCCTGCTCTTCAAGTTTCGTACCGGGGAGCCGACCTCCGAGGTGGAGATGCTGAGTACGTTCCTCCGGGAGCATCAGGACCACTTCCCCGAGGTCTTCAGCCTCGTTTGCGAGTGCCTGCAGCTGGTGTTTGGCTTGGATGTGAAGGAGGTGGACCCCCGCGAGCGCACCTACGTCCTGGTCCCCACCCTGGGCCTCACCTGGGATGCGGTGCTGAGCGACTGGCAGTGCACGCCCGAGGCCAGCCTCCCTGTGCTGGTCCTGGCCATGGTCACCCTGTTCGGTGACCGCGTCCCTGAGGAGGAGGTGTGGGGACTGCTATGCACCCTTGGGTTTTGTGGCGGGAGGGAGCTGCTCACCGAAGTGTGGGTGCGGACGGGCTACCTGAAGTACCGGCAGGTGCCCCACAGCGACCCTGCCTGCTACGAGTTCCTGTGGGGTCCCCGGGCCTACGCGGAGGCCAGCAAGTGGCAGGTCCTGCAGCATCTGCTCAGGATCAATAGCATGGATCCCAGGTTCTTCCCATCCGTGTCTGCAGAGAGCGTGAGCGATGAGGAAGAGGGAGCCTCAGCCAGAGCAGCAGCCGGTCCCACGTCCAGCAGCTTCTCCCGTGGGGCAGGAAGGGGGGCTGACCCTTCACTCTGAGTTTGAAGAGGGAGCGGTCAGCCTTCTAAGCAGTGAGAGCCGGGCGAGTTGGGGGAAGCCGGTGTGCAGCATCTTTGGGTTCCTGTTGTGTATGTTGACATGGACTTCCATGTCTGTTTTCTTTAGGAATTTTTCAAATGTTGGTTCTTTGAATAGAAGACTAAACAAGCTTCAGTGTCTAACTTTGTGTATGACGTTAATCCCACAGGTATTTGCACTAATTCAGTTCAAGAACAAGAGTTTTGCTGTTTGTAAGAGAGGTTGGGAAATCTCCCAGTTCGTTTTGTGACCGTGTACAAGATAACAGGGAATTGGAATCAGAACTGCTCTGGAAACGTGGAAGTACTTAACAGTGATATAGATGGGGGAAGAAATAGAAAAATAAAAGCCATTGTTGTTCCAGTTCTTGCTTCCCTGTCTTGTCTGTCATTCTGTAAATAAAACGAACTATCTCTGTTGAGTTGGATTTGCACGGGTATTTTAAGAAAGTAGGAGAAGGTTCATCTCTGTCAATAAGCCCCCTGCCCACTGGCTTGTTTATTCCGCAGACCTCCACGGAGCCTCTGCTCTCCGGAAGGGCCTGTGTTAGTAGCGGGAACGCTAGGAAAAGCAGGACACACCCGCACCTAGAGTGATGGTCTAGGAGCCGCTGTCACATGAGGAAGGTGGTGAGACGTCCCCTAAGTCCCACAGAATAAGACAACATGGGACGAGGCGGTGGGGCTCCAGGAGCGAGCCCTGGAGTGTTAAGTGCCCCGAGCCAGGGCACTTTGGGCCTTTGGGAAGTGGGGGTTCCTTCTGTGGGAGGTGATGGTGATGAAGCTGGGCGGTGGCAGCAGCCAGACATGCAGAGGGTGTGTCTTGGGTTGGAGGGGAAAGTCTGAAATGGGACATTGCTGTGAGATGTCCTTCTGGGCCATGGATAAAGCCGGGAGAAATCTCGCCCTGGGGCAGGAAGGAAGGGGTGCTGGCTCTTGTTGCATTGCAGTGGGCCACAGTGAAGAGGTAGGTGTTTCATACCCGCCATCTGCAAGGATTTCCAGAGAAATGAGGGTCTTGCTCTTTGAAGCCCTGCTCGGTATTCCCGGGGCTGGCCCTCCTCTCCCTGCCCTGGGAGAGCCAATTACCAACTGTATGGAAACGACCATTTTAGTCACCTGGAGTTTACTTTGGCCACTTGTGAGCAAGGTCTAGATTTCAGTGGGATGAAATGGATGAAAATAGGGGGTTTGGAAGAAGAGAGGCTGCCGAAGTGGAAAGGAGTCGCCGTGTGACTGGAATCCTGGGAGCTTTGCGTGAGCTGCCCCCAGCTGGGGAAATCACCACCCTTCCCTCCATGCCGACAGACACACACACACACACACACACACACACACACACATCCAAATTGAATAATATATCCTGCAGGAGTTAAACACACAGAACAGCAATTTTGACTGGTTTTCTATTCCGTTTCCTATGGAGCTGCAAATTCTCTGAGATGTCATGAAAAGAAAGCAACTTCCAGAGGGGAGAAGGACAGAGTCTGGGATCAGAATAATACTAGAAATAAGTCCTAGCCACTAAGGAGCAACGTCCGCCAGTGTCCCCGCGTTCAGGCAGGTGCAGAAATACGGCGGCATCAGAGACCCACAGGTTTGGGCTGTGACCTGGCATCGAAAGGAAGGAGCAACTTCTGGGCCTAATGGGATTGGGAGGTCACTGCAGTGGGAGGTGCAGACGGCGCCGGGGGCTAAAGAGGCGGCCCTCCCTGCTGAGCGCCGTACGACAACGTGAACCTTACGTGGGATCCTGGATTTGAAGCACCTGAGATATTGCAGGTGGGCACTTGGAAAAGGTGAAGAATTTCAGGGCCAATGTAACCTGCTCAGACACTCCTGCCGGAAAAGAAGGGGATTTTGTCATCACAAAAGGTAAGCCCTGCTTTTGTTGAGCCTCTACTAGGCAGTGTGGCATTGGAGAGCCGTCAGGTGCTCGTCCCCATCTTGTCTTCCTCTCCTCCCCGCACAAGTGAGGACACAGCACTGCCAGAGTCCTCTTCACTTAGGAGGGGTCATGGGATGACCCTTTGCCACTGAATTCTGAGCAGAAGCAGTTTTGTCACGGCCATCTGTATCGAAGGCACGCCGGGGTCGGGGGTTAGTCCTCAAGCCATGACAACACAGACACAGACCACTGTGCTTCCTCCCCCAGGGTCTTACGTCCTGCGCCTCTGCCCCTTAGATGTGAGATGCCAGACTCTGTGCCTTTAAGGCCCTGGGCAGGGTTGGAGGTGCTCCAGAGAGAGGCTGCCCCACAGGGAGCTGGCGGAGGGCATTTCCCTCAAGCAACCCGCACCCTTAGGTCCTTGAGCTGCACCCATCCGTCCCCGCGGGGCTGTGCTGAGTCTGTCAGGAGGGCAGCCGCCAGCTGCCGAGCGGCCCCGTTGGGGTCGGGGGCGTCCTCGTGGGGCCCAGCCCCGAGTCCCCCTCAGGGTGACCCTGCTGCCCACAGCGCCCACTCTGTCCGGAACCTGTCCCCCGACTAAGAGCCGCTTAGGCCCCGGTCCTGATGACCTCGTGCATGTATGTTTATCTGAAAGTCCCAGAGAAGCATCCCCCCCCCCCCCCCCACCAATATCATGGTTCGGGTGGAGCTGGCAGGACGTGATGCAGCCACTCGGCGAGCCTCCTCGTGGTTGGTAAGTGATGATCGTTGCCGCGGGGATGTGGGGCGAATCTCTGTGCTTCCGACTTATTTTGAAATCATTCCCTACGTAATGCCCAAATGTTTGAGTACACTGATGACCTTCTGAATGTGACCGTGAGGTTTTGGTTTTTGAGCCTGAGTGCGAGAGGCACAGGCGTGTCCTGTCAGCCACCCGCAGAGCCGCCTAGGACTCTGGTGTCCCCGATCAGGGTGTTTGAGCAGAGGGACAGGCTGTAGCAGGTGGCAGGCGTGGTCCCCAGGACGCTCCCCCAGGCCCCAGCCACCCGCAGACCCGCATGAAGGTTTGGAAAGGAGCCAGGCAGGAGAGGGCTTTGGGGTCCCGGTGATGCAGGCTGTGAAGAGGGTCCGCCGCCCCAGAGAGGTGGAAGGAGCAGCACCCACCAGACCCCATCTGACCTGCCCTGGGCTGGCCGGGGGAGGCAGGCGGGAGCAGATGCCTCTGCCGGTGAGCTGCAGTGATAGGGAGTGAAGGAGAGAGGATAGAGAGAGAGAGAGAGAGAGAGAGAGATGGAGGGAGTGATAGAGGGGAAGGGAGGAAGGGAGAGAGAGAGGGTCGAAGGGGGATGGAAGGAGGGCAAGAGAAGAGGGGGAGGGAGGGAGAGACAGGGAAGGGAGAGAGAGATAAGGAGCAGGGAAGGAGGGAGAGAGGGGGAGGGAGGGAGAGAGATAAAGGGAGGGGGGCGAGGGAGGGAAAGAGAGAGGGGGAGGAAGGTAGGGGGAGAGAGAGAGAGGGAGGGAGCGGGGAGAGGGGGGCAGAGGGGGAGGGAGGGATGGAGAGAGAGAGGGACGGAGGGAGAGAGAGGGAGGGAGGTTGGGAGGGTGGAAGAGAGGCTGAAGGAGGGAGGGAGGGAGGGAGGGAGATCTTCGGTGTCTCTTCCTCTTTTCCAAAGGACACCGCTCTTGTCGGACTAGGGTCCCACCCTTGTGACCTCATTTAACCTTACTGACTTCCCCAAGGGTGCTATCTCCAAATACATGCAGCTTGGGATTAGCACTGCAACAGGTGGACTTAATGGTTGGGGTGGGAGCTGGGGGATCCATTTGAATCCATCACAGGGGGGACCGAAGTCTCCCACTTCTATTGTAGACCGGTTTCTTCCGTCCCTTCTGTCCATTTTTGCATCGTTCATTTGGGGCACTGCTGTTGGGCTGCTCAAGAGACCCCCCTGATGTGCACTAGCTGTGGCATCATGACAGACGGGAGCGGCAGATGGGACCACCCCTCACCCGGGCAGACCCGGGGCTCCTCTGGCTGCTGGTGCTTGGATCATTCCTGGTACCTTGAGTCTACTTCCCCTCCTCCCCCAACCCACCTTTTTTTCTCTTTTCTGTGTTTTTGGCCACCCCACAAGGCTTGGGGGATCTTAGATCCCCGACCAGGGATTGAACCCGGGCCACCGCAGTGAAAGCATAGAGTCCTAACCCCTGGAACTCCAGGCAATTCCCGCTCCCCGCCCCCTCCTTAGCAGTGTTTGGGAGGGGATGTCGCCCTATCGCTGTGACAGCCACAGAGTCCTGGCCAGGCCCCCCGGCCCATCCCCCACACGTGGAGGCAGCAGCTGTGAGCTGGGGGTGCGCCCTGGCCTTCAGTGCTCTGTACACACCACTGGGCGCTGACCACAAGGACTCGCGGTATAAGCTGGACACCCCAGCGCCCAGAGGGTGGTGGAGCATGGCGCCCTTGAAGTGTTTAGCTCGAAAGGCAAGGAAAAGTGAACCAGGAAAATGTCTCCAGACGCAGGACCCGCAGTGAAAAGCAAACCTCAATCCTGCTGTGCAGACACCAGAGAGCACCCCCAAACTGAACACCCGCAGGCCCCTGCCAGGGACCGTCACCTCCACACCTGTGCGTCTCAGGACAGGAAGGGCTCTTTTCAGACCTCTGACCGGGGAGGCCTGAGCTCTTCTCATCTGTCAAATCGAGACCCTGCTGGACACGATGCCCCCGCAACTGTGAAGCCGCGGGTGCCAGGGCCTTCCTTGTGCTTGTCCAGCCCTTCAAGGGTCTTTCTAGTGAGTGGACACAGGGCGTCTGAGGGGCTTCTCCAGGTGTCTGCTAGGTGCCCGCACCGTGCCGGGGGTGGGCTGTCACCTGTCATCGTTTCCTGCTGAGGGGAATCAACTGCTCAGCCACGCCCAGGACGGAGGCGCCAAACACGTGTTGGGTGGAACATCGCTCTCAAGTCCCCGTGCTCTTTATTGCCCTGCAAGGTTCTGGCCGCGTCACCACCTCCGTGTGTCTGCAGGGTCTGCCTGGTCAGGGTCCTCTGTGGGCCTGCCTGGAGGGGCCGGCTATTCCAGGAAAGAGCGGGAGCCCACGCAGCGATGGCAGAAGTGGCTCAGCGGCCAACGGATCAAGGTCAGGGGGGCGGCAGGCCTGGCGGCCACCTCAGGCATCCAGGGTGCGCAAGAGGCAGCAGCGCGGCCCCCGGGAGCTGCGCGGGGGGGGGGGGAAGGCTGAGGACTTGGCGGGGTGCGGCGGCCAGGCCCGGCACGGGCCAGGGAGGACTCATCTGGGCGGGAGGCCAGGAGCAGCAGAGCCAGGGGACCTCGGCTGGCTGGGCCACCTCTGCCAGGACAGGGACTAGAGGGACCAGAACCTGCATGCTGGGATGCGGCGCGGGGGGCTCGGCTGCTGTCCGAGGAGGGGCTGGAGCGACAGAGCCAGTCCTGGCCAGGGCGGAGGCATGGTCGACTTGCGGGTGGCTCGGGGTCCCCTGGATGTGCTCAGGATACGGTGGGAGGCCGTCCTGCGGCTCCGCGGCGCTGGGCGCTGGGAGGTGCCCCGGGGCTGCCGGCTTGCCGTCCACCGGCCCGGATGCTGGTTTAGTGCGCACTCTCGGCTTCATCCTCACCAGGAGGTGCGGGCAGTCTCTCTGAAACAGGGGACTGTGGTAGAAGTGTAACTGAGGTCGCAGTTGAGAGAGAAAAGGAAACCCCGAGTCACAAAAGAGTTGCTCGCAAGCAGCAGCCGCCTGGCTGGGCCCCTGGGCGCCCTCCCCCAGCCGACCCAAGGCCTCTTTGGAGAAAGCGGGACCCGTTCCCAGCAGGACACTGTGCCCCAGCTTTTACATTCCCGAGACTCGCTCACTCACCATCACCTTTCGCCCTTGGAAAATGACTGAACATGGCCCCTTAGTATGAGTACAAGGCCCACGAAAGGGGACTTGGCGTTTGCAGGTACGAGACTGCAACAAGGTTCGGTAGCTTTCTAAGGAAGTGTCCGAATCTCCCCCTGGCCAGCACCTCCAGGGGCCAGATCGGGGACACTGACTGCTTCCCAGGAAGGGACCTGCGCCCCCACTCAAGTGATGCTCTGGAGCTATGGGAGTCGAGGGGGCACACAGACCTCCCCCCTCCCCCCGGCGGGCCACTGTCCCCGAGCAGGAGGACGGGAAGGGCCAGCGTTGCAGCAGTGTCCTCTTGCCCCCCGGTGTGACTGCGTGTCAGGCGCGAGCGGCACTGCCCACGTGTCAGGAGTACACGATGACGCCTTGCCCGCGTGTGCTGTGAAACGATCACCACAGGGGGTCCAGTTCACACGCATCACCTCACACAGACACACCAAAGGGAAAAGGAGGAGGGAGAGAAGTGACGTCCCTGTGCTGAGAACACTTCGGGGCCCCCATAACAACGTCCCAACACAGCGCGCGGCACTGCCAGCTCCGGCCGTCACGCCGGTCCCCAAGTACCACCTTTAAAGGAAGCTCTCCTGACACGCCTGCCGCCGTCCCAGGCGGCCCCGGGGTTGGCACCCGCCCCCCACCCGCGGGCCCAGCGGCTCAGCCCCTGGAGAGGGCTCCTCCCCCGCCATCCCCCGCCCTCCTTACCTCGCTCAGGACGTGGGCGGGCCGCTCCTTCGTGGACAGGTTGGTCACGCAGAGGGACGTGTGCATGTCCTGGTGCACTTTGCTGAATCCGTAGCAGTTAAGCTGGCGGATGAAGCTCTTCATACATTCTGTCTTGAACACCTTGTCTAGGCCGTCCCTGTCCAAAACCTCCTTTTGAAACAGCGGCCTGTTGATGCCTATGCAAGTCCCGTCTTCATTCCACCAAATGGACGCAAAGCGACTGCTGTGGACGATCGTCCACAGCTTCCTGGGAAAGGGGTGGAAGAGCAGGCTGCCTTCCCACACGGCCTCGCAGGCGGTGCGAGGCCCTTTCAACAAAGGCTCTTCCGTCAAATCCTGGAAAGCGGCTTCTCCAGGCAGCAGCCTGAGGTCGGGGTGTCCCGCGGGCACGGGCTGGTCCAGGGCGAGGGACTGGGGGGGTGCAGCTCCCTGAGCCGAGGGCCGGAGCCGCTGTGTCGGGAGGAAGAGGCGCCTCGCCGAAGCCGGGCGCCCTGCCCGCGGCAGGGCCCTTCTCGTCCGCAGCCATGCGGAGCGCGGCGGGGCCCTTCTCGTCCGCAGCCATGCGGAGCGCGGCGTGTCCCTCCGCCACGTAAACGGGACAGTGCAGCGCGGCCGGCAGCACCCTGGGCTCACACTCCCGCTCAGCCCCTCACAGAAGTGCTCCGGTGGCTCGGGGGTGACATCACAGCCCAGCCAGCAAGTGACATCATAAAGGGCAGGCCCGTCAGCACGTCAGCCTCCTGCTTCACGCCCGTCATCGCAGGGGGCACGAAGACACTCGTGCACGGGTGCAGAGCCACGGGCCGAGCGCTCGTGCAAACCGGGCACGGCCTTCTGGTCCCGGAGCCCCCGGGCCAGGCAGACGTGCACGGACCCACGTGTGGCCCACGAGGTCAGAGGTCCTCCTGTGTGACCCCTGGCCTTCCGGGCCGTGCACAGCACCCACGATTTCAAGCACGAGCATCGTCCGAGACGCGGCCCACGGTCAAGGGCGCTAAAACTTGACAATTCACCTGTGAACTGGAAGAAAAACCCTCACGATGTCTGGGTCTGCAAAGTGCCTACCTTACCCTCTCCCTGGAGAGGTGTCCCATGGGTGCTGAGCAGGAATCGGACTCTGGACCCCCGCCCTCACCCGCAGCAGCCCTTTCCCTCCATTGCCCACAGCAGAGGCCAGACTCAGATGAAACGTTCAGGGAAATTTATTAAACAGAAACATTGACTGAAACCATTGAACAGAGGGCATGACAACACACAGAGGAACTTCTAACGGCCACCGGAGCCCACGGGTCCCGGCCCTTCCCCCAGGGTCCACAAAAAGGTGCCTCCGCTACACCCCACCCGGCGGCCCTCTGTCTCCCCACAGTCTCCCTTCCTGAGGGCCCCGCGGGTGGCCTCTCGCCAGGAAGATGGGCGCCGGCCATGCCCGCTCCCCCCAGGGCAGACCCTCCATTTCTGGCCCACATGCCCGGGGCCCGGCCCTGCCCTATGGCGGCCACAGGACAGTCCCACAGCAGGGCGCGCGCCACCGAGCCGGGGATGTGGAGTCCCGAGGAACAACGGGGTGGCCCAGCAGAACACAAGCCCTGGGGGGCCTCCCGCAGACCTCCTGCAGCCCCGGTCAAGGTCTTCCTTCCCAAGGTCCCAGGTGGGATCCCAGGTCCTGGGGTGGGTGCTGGCTGTGACCTCGTCCATCCCGTCCTTCCCGCCGGCTCCTGGGACTGGGCTCGGGGTCTCCACGCCGCGCAGGGCTTGGGGGAACTGCTCAGAGGAGAACACACGCACATTTCCACAACAACAGGCAGCGCTGGGCCTGAATCTATGCCCAGAAAGCACACGTCGAGCTCACGACACTGGCCCACAGAGACCAGAGCCTTGGCTGGCACGTGGCGCACCTCAGGGCTCTGCGGGGGGTCGATGGCTAGGGTGTGTGTGTTGGGGGGAGGGGAGCGGGGGCTGGGGGTTTCCCGGACACCTGGGTCCCTCTGGGGCCTACAGGGACACATTTGGGCTTGCCAGTACAGGGAGCCACCTGCCCCAGGGGATGATGAATAGGGGTCCCCTCTCAGGAGGGAGGCCCAGACACCTTGAGTAGCCCCTAATATGGGGCCAGTAGGCTGCCGGGTCTGGCCTCCCCCTGCCTCCAAGCTTGGGGGCCCCGGGACCTGCTGAGCCTACTGGCCCGAGGTGGACCCCGGGGGGCTCATCTCTGCAGCCCCGTCTTCATTTCCCGGCTCTTCTGGGATGGGCTTGAGCCCCTCCTCGGGGCTCTCCTCGGCCTCCTGGCCTTCTGCCTGGGTGAGGCCCTCTGGCTCCCAGCCAGGACCTCCTGGGGCCACCGGGGAAGCACTGCCCATCCGGCCAGGCATGGGGACCCTGGGGACATCTGAGGGTCCTGCCTGACCTAGGCCCGCAGGGGCGGTAGCACTTCCGTCTTCCTGAGTGGCCGCGGATGCCTTGCTGGTCTCCCCAGGGCCAGGGGCTGCCCTGGCGGCACCATGGTCTTCAGGGCCCGCCTCGCCAGCCTTGGCAGTGCCGGCAACTGCCCCACTGGCCTCCTCACGTGCCGGGTGGTCCTCGGCGCTCCCTTCCTTGGAACGGGCGGCCTGGGCGGTGGTATCTTCACCGGCCGGGGAGGCCTTGGTGCCATGTGCAGTGGTGCCTGCGGTGATGGCCTCATGGGCCGCGGCGGCCTGGGCGGCTGCTGCCAGGCCTCCAACGTCCACACGGGCCTCTTCCTGCCCTGGGAAGTGCTCCCTGCTAGCCGGGTCGGCCTCCCGGGCCTCGGTCTTCTGGATGAGCCGCAGCATCCCCGCAAAGCCGGGAGGCCTCCTCATCAGCCGCATCGTCCTCAGCGTGTCCCGGAGCGTGTCGTTCAGCCGGGCCCGCATCACCACCTGCCGGGCGCGCGCCTGGTCCGCCATGGCCGGGTGCATGGCCCCCTTCTCCAGGGCCGACTGCAGCAGGCCTTCCAGGCGCATCACGTACGCAGAGAGAGTCTCCTGGGGCCGCTGGGCACAGGTCACGAACTTCAGCCGAGCACTCTCCCGGGGGTCCTTGTTCCCAAACACCTGCACCAGCGCGGCCAGGCAGTCCTGGGCAGCCAGCTCGGGATCTTCCGCCAGGAGGCCGCGCACGAGATCCAGCGCGGGGCCGCGCAAGCTCTCCACCAGCCTCCTCCTCCTCTCCCTCTCAGACACGTGGCGCCACAGGTGCAGCATGTCGTTGGCCTGCTCCAGCCAGCTCTCAGAGGACTCTTCCCCGTGGCCCGGCTCTTCCATCCCAGAGAAGGTTCCCAGCTCCTGGTAGCCCATGCTGTGTAGCATGGGCTGCAAGGCCTGCCTCCACTGCTGGGTCCCGGGCCCTGCCTCACCCATGGCGCCTGCCGCTGTCACAACTGCTTCCTCAGGCGCAGTCATTGCCTCGCCCGTGGGACCTGCCATACTCAGAAGTCCTGCCACGCCTGCAACATTTCTGTAACCTGCAGCTCCTTCCTCATCTGACTCAGCTCCTGCTTCCCCTTCAGCTCCTGCTTCACCTTCATCTCCTGCTTCACCTGCAGCTCCTTCCTCACCTGCAGCTCCTTCCTCACCTGCGGCTCCTGCCTCACGTGAGGCTCCCTCCTCACCTGCAGCTCCTTCCTCACCTGCAGCTCCTTCCTCACCTGCAGCTCCTTCCTCATCTGAGGCTCCCTCCTCACCTGCACCTCCCTCACCTGCAGCTCCTTCCTCACCTGCGGCTCCTGCCTCACCTGAGGCTCCCTCCTCACCTGCAGCTCCCTCCTCACCTGAAGCTCCTGCCTCACCTTCAGCTCCTGCTTGACCCTCAGATCTTTCCCCACCTGTAGCTCCTGCCTCACCTGCATCTCCTGCCTCACCTGCAGCTCCCTCCTCACCTGCAGCTCCCTCCTCACCTGAAGCTCCTGCCTCACCTTCAGCTCCCTCCTCACCTGCACCTCCCTCCTCACCTAAGGCTTCCTCCTCACCTGTGTCTCCCTCCATACCTGCGACTCCCGCCTCCCCTGCAGCTTCCTCCTCCCCTGCAGTTCCTGAGTGACCTGCAGTTCCTGCCTCACCTGCCCTGCCAACCACTGCTTGTCTCTGGGGCTGCTCAGGGAAATTGGGTCTATCCTGTGAATCAGCATCAGGGGCCTGGGGCAGGCAGACCACAGTCCAGGGCCCTCCCTTGCCTGGTATTTGGCGGGGGAGCAAGCTTCGATTTAAACACTCAGCAAACTCGACCAGGGCAACACTCGACCCCAGCTCCTTTCTGTAGACCTTGCCCAGCACTCGGTACCTGCCCAGGGAACGCAGGGCAGCCTGCACAGCCTCCTGGAATTCCTGGTCTTTGCAGTCATCTGGGATTCCCAGGATGAGCAGAGATCGCTGAGCGTTCACGCCCATCGACCTGCACCAGTCCCGCAATACCGCCAGAGCCATCGCCATCTTCGAGGACCTGAGGGTGGGGGGAAGCGATCAAACAGGTGTGCACAGGCTGCTGAAGTGTGGGAATCGGCCTGTGGGTGCAAAGAGGAGAGGATCATGTTTGTGCCACACAGCCCACCCTAGTGCCCCTCACAGCAGCAGCCTGGAGCACCTCCCTGCCCTGTTTGGTTTGTCTGACTTTAGGAAACTTTTTAAATAAATTACATTTATTTACAGGATAGAAGGCTAGGGACTTCCCTGGCGGCGCAGTGGTTAAGAATCCACCTGCCAGTGCAGGGGACACAGGTTCGATCCCTGGTCCGGGAAGATCCCACAAGCCGCGGAGCAACTAACCCCACGCGCCGCCACCACTGACCCAGCGCTCTAGAGCCCACGAGCCACAACTACTGAGTCCACGTGACACGACTACTGAAGCCCACATGCCTGGAGCCCGTGCTCTGCAACAAGAGAAGCCACCGTGATGAGAGGCCTGTGCACCGCAACGAAGAGTAGCCCCCGCTCGCTGCACCTAGAGAAAGCCCGCGCGCAGCAACAAAGACCCAACGCAGCCAAAAGAAAGAATAAAATTTAAAAATAATAACAAAAGAGCACTTGTTGCGGACGACTCAAGAAACAATAAAATAAAATAAAATAAAATAAAATAATTTTTTAAAAAAAGACAGATAGAAGGCTCGTCACCTTTTCTACATTTCTGGCCTCAGTTTTAGGAAGCTGCCTTTTTCCCAAGGAATTTCTCAAGTCTTCCAATTTGTTAGCATAAACATTTCCATAATATCCCATAATATTCCCCTATATCCCCTTTTTTAATGTACATCTGATCCGTAACGTTGGCCCTCTTTCATTCCTCATATTGGTGATCAGCGTTCTTTCTATTTTTCCGTGATTCATCGTTCTAGGACTTTCTCGGTCTCCTTGCTCTTTTGAAAGAAGCGCATGGCTTTGTTCGTCGTGTCCATAATTTGCTTTCTATCACTGATTTCCTCTCTTAGCTCTCTTATTACTTCATTTTATGTTTCCTTTGCTCTTCTTCTTCTAGCATCTCTACATGGACTGTTAGCTCATTGATTTTATGTCCTGACTCTTTTCTAACAGAAGCATTTAGAGGAATACAGTTTCCTCCTGTCGCTTTTTGCTGCCTCCCACTAATTTTGGTAAGTTGTGCTTTCTTAGTATTCACGTTGAGATATTTTCTAAGTCCCTCTGTGATTTTTTTTCTTTGATCCATGGGTTTCCCAATATTTGAAGATATATTATCATTAGTACCATCAAATAAAATTCCCCCGTGACGAGAAAACTTATCATGTAAACTTGCAATACTGCTAAATTTATGGAGACTTTTACAACTCTGGTACGGCGTGTCCGGGTGAATGTGCAAAGCACCCTCGTAAGGAATCTGTGTACTCTGTGTGGAGGCCAGGGCCTTGCCCTGCCCACCCACCTCTGCAATTCCTGTGCCACCCGGACAGAGGCGACCTGAAGCTCTCGATGCCTCATGCAGCGGGCCAGAGCCCCTCCCTGGACCCCCACAAATCCATCTGCCATGGCCAACAGCCTCCACCAGATCACAGCAGCCCCAGCGCCTCCCCCTCTCAGCATCACTTACGCCCCCCGTGGCCAGGCGGCTCCTCCCCGGCCCCTCGCACTACATCCCCTCCATACACCCTCCCCCACCCACCAGCTGGTGGCGCTCCGCTCTGGGCCCTGGAAGCCGGGCGCCCCGCCATGCGTACGGGCCAGACTGCCTCTCTCACCTCCCCACACCGGGGAGTCCTCCCCCGAGCACACTCAGCGCCGGGGGCTCTCGCTTCTCGTACCCCAGACGCACAGCCCACCCGTCTTGCCCCCGCCCACCCGGGAGCCGGAGCCCCTTAACTGCCACGAGCGTCCGCCCCCCCCCCGCCCCACGCCCCGCCCCGGCGGGAGCTCCCCTAACGCCTACCGCACCCGCGCCCGGGAGTCCTCCCCATCGACCCCCGCCTCAGCCAGGAGTAGCTCCCCCTTCCTCCCGCCACACGCAGGAGCCGTTAGCCCTCCCTTCCGGTCTCGGCCCCGGGGGTGGGGGGTGGGGGGGGTTGGGGGGGTGGGGGATGGGGCCCGGCCGTCCCGTGCTCCCCACCCCCGCAGCCAGTCATCCTCTCCTCTGGCCCCAAAGCCGGCCCCACCCGACCGGCAGGAAGCCCTCCGCTCCGGCCCCCCCACCCACGCTTAGCCATTAGCCCCACCCTCTGCACCCCGACTCCAGAACGCCCCCCACCAGCCACCCCGGAAACCAGCGGTCCTCCCCTCTGACCCGCTCACTGGGGGACCCTTCCCTCAGCCCCCCTTCAGCCCGCTACCCTCCGCCGCCGCTCCCCCACTCCCAACCGAGCAGCCCGTAGCCCTCCCCCGACCTCCACTCCTTCCCAGGGCCCCCGGTACCTGCGGAGTCCAGCCCCCGGCAAAGCCCCCGCCTGTCTCCTGACTTGCTCTGACTCTGTGGATGGCTCCGGAGTCCCGCTCACGAGGGGCTGAAGAGCTCGTCTCAGCAGAGCAGCCAGGAACTGTGCTGCCGACTGTCCCAGGCACTCTGTGCGAACGCCACGTGCGTTTCCGGCTGCTCCCGGAAGCCCCAGGAAGATGAGGGAGAACGTTCTAGACGTCTCTTTACAGGGAAAGTGGTTGGATCAGAAGAGCACGTGAGGAGGGGCTTTGCTACGGAAGCACCAATAGCCACGCGCACTGAGGGCCTGAGGTCCCAAGGCTTGGCGCCTCCGGAAGCAAAAGACACGCCCATTGGCCTTCCACCAATAGGAAGGCCTCCCTGCAAGGCTGCGGAGTTGGGGGAGCAAACTTGGCGATGCAGAGCCCATTGTGGCAGGTACGTCCACTTGTCTTCACAGGTGGTTTTCTACTGTGATTGATAATGTCATAAACCTATTCTTATTTCTTTGGTTTGTTTTAATTTTTGAATTTTATTTTATGTATTTTTTTATACAGCAGGTTCTTATGAGTTACCCATTTTATACATATTAGTGTACATTTGCCAATCCCGATCTCCCAATTCATCACAACCCCGCCCGCCCCCACCATTTTCTCACCTTGGTGCCCATATGTTTGTGCTCTACGTCTGTGTCTCTATTTCTGCCCTGCAAACCGGTTCATCTGTACCATTTATCTAGGTTCCACATATGTGCATTAATACACGATATTTGTTTCTCTCTTTCTGACTTCCTTCACTCTGTATGACCGTCTCTAGATCCATCCACGCATCTACAAATGACCCAATTTCGTTCCTTTATACAGCTGAGTAATAAATAATAGTAATAAAGCTCTTCTTCATATGGACTGATTTCTTGTCTAGTTGTATCAACTAGCCATCCTCTCACAAGGCACAAGAGAATGAGGCAGCCGTCTGGGGCCTCTTTTATAAGGGAGGTAATCTCATTCATGAGGGCTCCCCCCTCATGGGCTAATCACTTCCCAGGGCCCCACCTCCAAATCCCATCCCTGTGGGGGTTAGAATTTAACAGGTGAATGAGGGGCAGAGGTTTACAAATATTCAGTCCATAGCAGTGTCTGTCCAACTATTGTTGCTCCTATGCCCCCTTTATCCTGCTGAGATACTCAAGGTTTTCATTTACATTTTAACTTCTCTACTGCCTTCTTAGGCAATTATCAGTTTTCACTAAAACTTTACAATTCACCTATGAAATGGAAAACAGCGCTCACCATCTCTGGGTCTGCAAAGTGCCTACCCTACCCTCTCACTGGAGAGGTGTCCCATGGGTGCTGAGCAGGACTCCGACTCTTGACCCCCGCCCTCACCTGCAGCATCCCTTTCCCTCCATTGCCCACAGCAGAGGCCAGACTCAGCTGAAACTTTCAGAGAAATTTACTAAGAGAAACTTTGACTGAAACCATTGAACAGAGGGCATGATAACACAGAGAGGAACTTGTAACAGCCACCAGAGTCCGGGGGTCTCTGGCCCCCCCACCAGGGTCCCCAACAATGTGCCTCCACTACACCCCACCTGGCGGCCCTCCATCCCCCCACTGCCTCCCTTCCTGAGGGCCCTGCGGGTGGTGTCTCGCCAGGAAGATGGGTGCCGGCAATGCCCGCTCCCCCAGGTCAGCCACTCCCCCTCTGGCCCACATGCCCGGGGCCTGGCCCTGCCCTATGGCTGGAACAGGAAAGTCCCACAGCAGGGCACCCACCACTGAGCGGACGACGGGGTGTCCCGAGGAACAACGTGGTGGCCTTCAGTTGTACTGCTAATTACTTTCACATTTCCAAGGAAATTCCTATTCCAATGCCATATTATCTTGTTCACCATCACAAAACAATATGGGAATCTTACAATTTGTTTTACACAATCGCAAAACTCTTGTCGTTGAACTGAATTAGTGCAAATACATGTGTGATTAATGTCATTTGCAAACTTAGATACTGAAGCTTATTAAGCCTTCTTTTAAATGGAACAATATTTGAAAAATTCCTAAAGAAAACACAGATGATATTCCATGTCATCTTACACAACAGGAACCCAAAGATGCTACACACCATGTTCCCCCACTCGCAGGGGCCCTCACTACTTGGAAACTCGACCGCTCTCTCTTCAAACTCAGAGTGAAGGACCAGCCTCACTTGCTACCAGTGAACTTGGGCCTGGAAGGAGCCTGGCTGCTGCTCTGGCTCAGGCTCCCTCTTCCTCGTCGCTCACACCCTCTGCACACAGGGATGGGAAGGACCTGGGATCCAAGCTACTGACCCTGAGCAGATGCTCCAGGACCTGCCACTTGCTGGTCTCCGCGTAGGCCCGGGCACCCCACAGGAACTCGTAGCGGGCAGGGTCGCTGTGGGGCACCTGCCGGTACTCCAGGTAGCCCTCCTGCACCCACACTTCGGTGAGCAGCTCCCTGGGCTCCCCATAGATGCAGGGCTCCCTCCCGGCACACACCCCCATGCTGCCGAGCACTCCCCACACCTCCTCCTCAGGGGCGCGGTCACCGAACAGGGTGATCACGCCCAGGACCAGCACCAGGAGGCCGGCCTCGGGCGTGCTCTGCCCATCGCTCAGCACTGCATCCCAGGTGAGGCCCAGGGTGGGGACCAGGACGTACGTAGGTGCGCTCGCGGGGGTCCACCTCCTTCACATCCAAGCCAAACACCAGCTGCATTCACTCGCAAGCGTGGCTGAAGATCACGGGGAAGTGGTCCCGATGCTCCCGGAGGACCGTACTCAGCATCTCCGCCTTGGAGGTCGGCTCCCTGGGGCGATACTTGAGCAGGAACGCCACCAGGTCAGCCATCAGCACAACAAGTGCCTCCTGGGGCAAGGACTCGGCATAGGCGGAGAAGGAGGGGGCGCCAGGGGAGGCGGAGGACGAGGGGGATGCGGCCTCCTCCCCCGCAGCCCCCAGCAGCGGCGCCTCCACCGGACCCTGGGCCGGGACTGGGGCCTGAAGGTCGGCCTCAGGCTGGCGGAGCTCACTCATCTCGACCGGGGACCTGATCACTGGGGTCGGGCCGCCCACGGGAGTGTGAGCAGGGGACCTCGTACCTGGGGTAGAGAGGGGGTGTGAGCGGCCTCGGCGGAGAAAGGCACCCTGGGCAGCTCTGACAGAGGCCACTTACAGGTCTCATCTTAAAGGCTGCCCCCGGGCCTCACAGGGGCGCTCCTCCTGGGCGGCCTGTCCCCTGCCAACCTGAAGAAGGAAGTGAGGGGGCTCCTCAGGGTACAGCCAGCACGGCCCCAGGTTCTGGGGCTGATGGGGCATAGGGGTGACTTGGGTGTTGTGGGGTCCCCTCTGTTCTGGGAGGGGGAGCCCCTGGGTACACACTCAGGGCACGCACCTCCCCTTGACTCCTGGCACTGCCTGGGCCTCCTCTGCTCTGTACCCCGAGGACACGGTCCTCAGACCTGGGCCTTCGCCTCCCGGTTCCTGGAGCCCCTGTAAGAGGAATGGAGGGCGCACCTCTTGTGTAAACTGTGGCACAGCTCTGGGCCTCGGTGCTGGTAGGAGGATTGGGCCGGACACTGTGAGGTCCCCCCAGTTCTGAGTTCCGGGGTGGGTGGTCCCCTCGGGGCTCGCTCGTCGTGCTCACTGTTCCCCTTAAGGGCCTGGACCCTCCCCTTTGCAGGCCGGAGGAGAAACTCAGAACAGGACCCCGAATCTGAACAGAAAGCAGTGAGGGGGCCCCACAGGTGGCCGCACCTGCCCAGGGCCTCCCGAGGGTCCTAGGATGGAGAGATGCTGGGTCCTCACCTCCTCCTCACGTCCTGCCTGGCCTCCCAGCACTAACCACAGGGGCAGGTTTCTGTTGAGGCCCCTGTTCCAGGGCTGGGGGTCTGCTCAGTCCTCCCTCGGGGGCCTGGGAGTCCACCCTCTGCGGACCTGAAGGCTCACCCCTCACACCAAACACCTGACCTCCTGAGGACCCCGACCCAGAGGTCAGGAAACATCTCATCTGCTGACCGTGCTCTGGCGCCTCCAAGGCCCCCCCGGAGGGGCAAAGGATCCCTCCCTGTGTTGGGGTCTAACGTCCTCAGTCCTTCCTTCCTCGCGTGCAGGCTGGACTCTGGGCAGGACCTGGGATTGTCCCGTCTGCCAGTGTGAGTCCCTGCTCCTTATACCAGGTCTCCAGTCTCTCAGAGACCCTGACGTCAGGACAGGCCTACCGTGCTCATCCCGCCGCGGGGCCTCCCACGGCCACCTGCAAGGGCGGTGATCTGGTGGGTCCCTTTTGTCCTCCCTCAGGGTCCCCTCAGTCCTGCCTAAGGGCCCTAACCTTAGTCCACCAGGGACCTGACATTTTACCCTCTGCGCTCATGAGACCCCGCCCCTTATCCCAGGTCCCCAGCTTCTCTGAGACCCGGAAGTCAGGAAGTGCTGATGTGTTCATCCCGCCCTATGACCTCACTGGGCCAACTCTGTTCTGGGGTCCATGTTTCCCTTAGTCCTCCCTCAAGGCCCTCACCTTGACTCCACGCAGGACCTGGCATTCTAGCCATAGCACACCTGAGAGCGGACGCTTATACCTGTTCCGAAGCCTCTCTGAGACCCGGATACGTAAGTGAGGACTCGCTGCCAAGTGCTCATTCCACCCCAGGGCCTCCCAGGGCTGAAGGCAGGGAAGGGTATAAGGGTCAGGGTCTCACAGAGACTGCGGAGCGGGTATAAGGGGTGGGGTCTCATAGAGGCTACGGAGGGGTATAAGGGGCGGGGTCTCAGGCAGGAACAGGAGAGAATACCAGGTCCTGCGTGGAGTCAAGGTGAGAGCACATAGGGAGGATTGAGGGGAGCCTGGATCCCAGAACAGAGCTGGTTGTTGGAAGCCATACGGCGGGATGAACACATGCAGCACTTCCTGACATCCGGGTCTCAGAGACGCTGCGGAGGGGGAGCACGGGGCGGGGTCTCAGAGAGGCTGCGGAGGCGGTATAAGGGTCGGGGTGTCTGGTGAGCACGGGAGAGAATCCCAGGTCCTCCGTGGAGTCCAGGTGAGGGCCCTGAGGGAGGACTGAGGGGAGCCTGGACCCCAGAACACAGTTGGCCCTGGGAGGCCATAGGGCGGGATGAGCACGTGCAGCACTTCCTGACATCCGGGTCTCACAGACGCTGCGGAGGGGGAGCACGGGGCCGGGCCTCACAGAGGCTAGGGAGGGGGTATAAGGGTCGGGGTGTCTGGTGGGCACGGGAGAGAATCCCAGGTCCTCTGCGGAGTCAAGGTGAGCCCCCTGAGGGAGGACTGAGTGGAGCCTGGACCCCAGAACAGAGTTGGCCTTTCGAGTCCATAGGGCGGGATGAGTATGTGCAGTACTTCCTGACATCCGGGTCTCAGAGACGCTGCGGAGGGGGAGCACGGGGCGGGGGGTCTCAGAGAGGCTGGGGAGGCGGTATAAGGGTCGGGGTGTCTGGTGAGCACGGGAGAGAATCCCAGGTCCTCCGTGGAGTCTAGGTGAGGGCCCTGAGGGAGGACTGAGGGGAGCCTGGAGCCCAGAACAGAGTTAGTCCTGGGAGGCCATAGGGCGGGATGAGCACGTGCAGCACTTCCTGACATCCGGGTCTCAGAGACGCTGCGGAGGGGGAGCACAGGGCGGGGGTCTCAGAGAGGCTGGGGAGGCGGTATAAGGGTCGGGGTGTCTGGTGGGCACGGGAGAGAATCCCAGGTTCTGCGTGGAGTCAAGGTGTGGGCTCTGAGGGCGGACTGAGGGGAGCCTGGACCCTAGAACAGAGTTGCCCTTGCGAGGCCATAGGGCGGGATGAGTACGTGCAGCACTTCCTGACATCCGGGTCTCAGAGACGCTGCGGAGGGGGAGCACGGGGCGGGGCCTCACAGAGGCTATGGAGGGGGTATAAGGGTCGGGGAGGCTGGTGGGCACGGGAGAGAATCCCAGGTCCTCTGCGGAGTCAAGGTGAGCACCCTGAGGGAGGACTGAGTGGAGCCAGGACCCCAGAACAGACTTGGCCTTGCGAGGCCATAGGGCGGGATGAGCACGTGAAGCACTTCCTGACATCCGGGTCTCAGAGACGCTGCGGAGGTGGAGCACGGGGCGGGGTCTCAGAGAGGCTGCGGAGGCGGTATAAGGGTCGGGGTGTCTGGTGGGCACGGGAGAGAATCCCAGGTCCTCCGTGGAGTCCAGGTGAGGGCCCTGAGGGAGGACTGAGGGGAGCCTGGACCCCAGAACACAGTTGGCCCTGGGAGGCCATAGGGCGGGATGAGTACGTGCAGCACTTTCTGACATCCGGGTCTCAGAGACGCTAGGGAGGGAGTACGGGGCGGGATCTCAGCGAGGCTAGGGAGGGGGTATAAGCGTCGAGGTGTCTGGTGTGCATGGGAGAGAATCCCATGTCCTGCGTGGAGTGAAGGTGAGCTCCCTGAGCCCTGAGGGCAACCTGGATCCCAGAACAAAGTTGGCCCTGGGAGGCCGTAGGGCGGGATGAGCAAGTACAGCACTTCCTGACATCCGGGTCTCCGAGACCCTCGAGAGGGGGCGTCAGGGGCGGGGTCTCAGAGAGGCTGGAGAGGGGGTATAAGGGGCAGGGTGTCTGGTGGGCACTGGAGAGAATCCCAGGTCCTGTGTGGACTCAAGATGAGGGCCCTGAGGGAGCACTGAGGGCAACCTGGATCCCAGAACAGAGTTGGCCCTGGGAGGGCGGGGTGAGCAAGTGCAGCACTTCCTGACATCCGGGTCTCAGAGAAGCTGGGGACCTGGGTTAAGGGGCGGGGGTCTCATGAGCGCAGAGGGTAAAATGTCAGGTCCTTGGTAGACAAAGTCTAGGGCCCTTAGGCAGGACTGAGGAGACCCTGAGGGTGGACAAAAGGGACCCACCAGATCACCACCCTTGCAGGTGGCTGTGGGAGGCCCCGCGGCGGGATGAGCACGGTAGGCCTGTCCTGACGTCAGGGTCTCTGAGAGACTGGAGACTTGGTATAAGGAGCAGGGACTCACACTGGCAGACGGGACAATCCCAGGTCCTGCCCAGAGTCCAGCCTGCACGCAAGGAAGGAAGGACTGAGGACGTTAGACCCCAACACAGGGAGGGATCCATTGCCCTTCCGAGGGGGCCTTGGAGGCGCCAGAGCACGGTCAGCAGATGAGATGTTTCCTGACCTCTGGGTCGGGGTCCTCAGGAGGTCAGGTGTTTGGTGTGAGGGGTGAGCCTTCAGGTCCGCAGAGGGTGGACTCCCAGGCCCCCGAGGGAGGACTGAGCAGACCCCCAGCCCTGGAACAGGGGCCTCAACAGAAACCTGCCCCTGTGGTCAGCGCTGGGAGGCCAGGCAGGATGTGAGGAGGAGGTGAGGACCCAGCGTCTCCCCATCCTAGGACCCGCGGGAGGCCTTGGGCAGGTGCGGCCACCTGTGGGGCCCCCTCACTGCTTTCTGTTCAGATTCGGGGTCCTGTTCTGAGTTTCTCCTCCGGCCTGCAAAGGGGAGGGTCCAGGCCCTTAAGGGGAACAGTGAGCACGACGAACGAGCCCCGAGGGGACCACCCACCCCGGAACTCAGAACTGGGGGGACCTCACAGAGTCCGGCCCAATTCTCCTGCCAGCACCGAGGCCCGGAACTGTGCCACAGTGTACACAAGAGGTGCGCCCTCCATTCCTCTTACAGGGGCTCCAGGAACCGGGAGGCGAAGGCCCAGGTCTGAGGACCGTGTCCTCGGGGTACAGAGCAGAGGAGGCCCAGGCAGTGCCAGGAGTCAAGGGGAGGTGCGTGCCCTGAGTGTGTACCCAGGGGCTCCCCCTCCCAGAACAGAGGGCACCCCACAACACCCAAGTCACCCCCATTGCCCTGTCAGCCCCAGAACCTGGGGCTGTGCTGGTTGCACCCTGAGGAGCCCCCTCACTTCCTTCTTCAGGTTGGCAGGGGACAGGCCGCCCAGGAGGAGTGCCCCTGTGAGGCCCGAGGGCAGCCCTTAAGAGGAGACCTGTAAGTGGCCTTTGTCAGAGCTGCCCAGGGTGCCTTTCTCCGCTGAAGCCGCTCACACCCCCTCTCTTCCCCAGGGATGAGGTCCCCGCCTGTCATCTGTGCGCACACTCCCGTGGACGGCTCGACCCCAGTGATCAGGTCCCCGGTCGAGATGAGTGAGCTCCGCCAGCCTGAGGCCGACCTTCAGGCCCCAGTCCCGGCCCAGGGTCCGGTGGAGGCGCCGCTGCTGGGGGCTGCGGGGGAGGAGGCCGCATTCCCCTCGTCCTCCGCCTCCCCTGGAGCCCCCTCCTTCTCCGCCTATGCCGATCCCTTGACCCGCGAGGCACTTGCTGTGCTGATGGCTGACCTGGTGGCTTTCCTGCTCTTCAAGTTTCGTACCGGGGAGCCGACCTCCGAGGTGGAGATGCTGAGTACGTTCCTCCGGGAGCATCAGGACCACTTCCCCGAGGTCTTCAGCCTCGTTTGCGAGTGCCTGCAGCTGGTGTTTGGCTTGGATGTGAAGGAGGTGGACCCCCGCGAGCGCACCTACGTCCTGGTCCCCACCCTGGGCCTCACCTGGGATGCGGTGCTGAGCGACTGGCAGTGCACGCCCGAGGCCAGCCTCCCTGTGCTGGTCCTGGCCATGGTCACCCTGTTCGGTGACCGCGTCCCTGAGGAGGAGGTGTGGGGACTGCTATGCACCCTTGGGTTTTGTGGCGGGAGGGAGCTGCTCACCGAAGTGTGGGTGCGGACGGGCTACCTGAAGTACCGGCAGGTGCCCCACAGCGACCCTGCCTGCTACGAGTTCCTGTGGGGTCCCCGGGCCTACGCGGAGGCCAGCAAGTGGCAGGTCCTGCAGCATCTGCTCAGGATCAATAGCATGGATCCCAGGTTCTTCCCATCCGTGTCTGCAGAGAGCGTGAGCGATGAGGAAGAGGGAGCCTCAGCCAGAGCAGCAGCCGGTCCCACGTCCAGCAGCTTCTCCCGTGGGGCAGGAAGGGGGGCTGACCCTTCACTCTGAGTTTGAAGAGGGAGCGGTCAGCCTTCTAAGCAGTGAGAGCCGGGCGAGTTGGGGGAAGCCGGTGTGCAGCATCTTTGGGTTCCTGTTGTGTATGTTGACATGGACTTCCATGTCTGTTTTCTTTAGGAATTTTTCAAATGTTGGTTCTTTGAATAGAAGACTAAACAAGCTTCAGTGTCTAACTTTGTGTATGACGTTAATCCCACAGGTATTTGCACTAATTCAGTTCAAGAACAAGAGTTTTGCTGTTTGTAAGAGAGGTTGGGAAATCTCCCAGTTCGTTTTGTGACCGTGTACAAGATAACAGGGAATTGGAATCAGAACTGCTCTGGAAACGTGGAAGTACTTAACAGTGATATAGATGGGGGAAGAAATAGAAAAATAAAAGCCATTGTTGTTCCAGTTCTTGCTTCCCTGTCTTGTCTGTCATTCTGTAAATAAAACGAACTATCTCTGTTGAGTTGGATTTGCACGGGTATTTTAAGAAAGTAGGAGAAGGTTCATCTCTGTCAATAAGCCCCCTGCCCACTGGCTTGTTTATTCCGCAGACCTCCACGGAGCCTCTGCTCTCCGGAAGGGCCTGTGTTAGTAGCGGGAACGCTAGGAAAAGCAGGACACACCCGCACCTAGAGTGATGGTCTAGGAGCCGCTGTCACATGAGGAAGGTGGTGAGACGTCCCCTAAGTCCCACAGAATAAGACAACATGGGACGAGGCGGTGGGGCTCCAGGAGCGAGCCCTGGAGTGTTAAGTGCCCCGAGCCAGGGCACTTTGGGCCTTTGGGAAGTGGGGGTTCCTTCTGTGGGAGGTGATGGTGATGAAGCTGGGCGGTGGCAGCAGCCAGACATGCAGAGGGTGTGTCTTGGGTTGGAGGGGAAAGTCTGAAATGGGACATTGCTGTGAGATGTCCTTCTGGGCCATGGATAAAGCCGGGAGAAATCTCGCCCTGGGGCAGGAAGGAAGGGGTGCTGGCTCTTGTTGCATTGCAGTGGGCCACAGTGAAGAGGTAGGTGTTTCATACCCGCCATCTGCAAGGATTTCCAGAGAAATGAGGGTCTTGCTCTTTGAAGCCCTGCTCGGTATTCCCGGGGCTGGCCCTCCTCTCCCTGCCCTGGGAGAGCCAATTACCAACTGTATGGAAACGACCATTTTAGTCACCTGGAGTTTACTTTGGCCACTTGTGAGCAAGGTCTAGATTTCAGTGGGATGAAATGGATGAAAATAGGGGGTTTGGAAGAAGAGAGGCTGCCGAAGTGGAAAGGAGTCGCCGTGTGACTGGAATCCTGGGAGCTTTGCGTGAGCTGCCCCCAGCTGGGGAAATCACCACCCTTCCCTCCATGCCGACAGACAGACACACACACACACACACACACACACACACACACACACACACATCCAAATTGAATAATATATCCTGCAGGAGTTAAACACACAGAACAGCAATTTTGACTGGTTTTCTATTCCGTTTCCTATGGAGCTGCAAATTCTCTGAGATGTCATGAAAAGAAAGCAACTTCCAGAGGGGAGAAGGACAGAGTCTGGGATCAGAATAATACTAGAAATAAGTCCTAGCCACTAAGGAGCAACGTCCGCCAGTGTCCCCGCGTTCAGGCAGGTGCAGAAATACGGCGGCATCAGAGACCCACAGGTTTGGGCTGTGACCTGGCATCGAAAGGAAGGAGCAACTTCTGGGCCTAATGGGATTGGGAGGTCACTGCAGTGGGAGGTGCAGACGGCGCCGGGGGCTAAAGAGGCGGCCCTCCCTGCTGAGCGCCGTACGACAACGTGAACCTTACGTGGGATCCTGGATTTGAAGCACCTGCCATATAGCAGGTGGGCACTTGGAAAAGGTGGAGAATTTCAGGGCCAATGTAACCTGCTCAGACACTCCTGCCGGAAAAGAAGGGGATTTTGTCATCACAAAAGGTAAGCCCTGCTTTTGTTGAGCCTCTACTAGGCAGTGTGGCATTGGAGAGCCGTCAGGTGCTCGTCCCCATCTTGTCTTCCTCTCCTCCCCGCACAAGTGGGGACACAGCACTGCCAGAGTCCTCTTCACTTAGGAGGGGTCATGGGATGACCCTTTGCCACTGAATTCTGAGCAGAAGCAGTTTTGTCACGGCCATCTGTATCGAAGGCACGCCGGGGTCGGGGGTTAGTCCTCAAGCCATGACAACACAGACACAGACCACTGTGCTTCCTCCCCCAGGGTCTTACGTCCTGCGCCTCTGCCCCTTAGATGTGAGACGCCAGACTCTGTGCCTTTAAGGCCCTGGGCAGGGTTGGAGGTGCTCCAGAGAGAGGCTGCCCCACAGGGAGCTGGCGGAGGGCATTTCCCTCAAGCAACCCGCACCCTTAGGTCCTTGAGCTGCACCCATCCGTCCCCGCGGGGCTGTGCTGAGTCTGTCAGGAGGGCAGCCGCCAGCTGCCGAGCGGCCCCGTTGGGGTCGGGGGCGTCCTCGTGGGGCCCAGCCCCGAGTCCCCCTCAGGGTGACCCTGCTGCCCACAGCGCCCACTCTGTCCGGAACCTGGCCTCGGTCTGCACAGCCTGGCTTTTGCCCTGCCTGTCCCCCGACTAAGAGCCGCTTAGGCCCCGGTCCTGATGACCTCGTGCATGTATGTTTATCTGAAAGTCCCAGAGAAGCATCCCCCCACCCCCCCCACACCAATATCATGGTTCGGGTGGAGCTGGCAGGACGTGATGCAGCCACTCGGCGAGCCTCCTCGTGGTTGGTAAGTGATGATCATTGCCGCGGGGATGTGGGGCGAATCTCTGTGCTTCCGACTTATTTTGAAATCATTCCCTACGTAATGCCCAAATGTTTGAGTACACTGATGGCCTTCTGAATGTGACCGTGAGGTTTTGGTTTTTGAGCCTGAGTGCGAGAGGCACAGGCGTGTCCTGTCAGCCACCCGCAGAGCCGCCTAGGACTCTGGTGTCCCCGATCAGGGTGTTTGAGCAGAGGGACAGGCTGTAGCAGGTGGCAGGCGTGGTCCCCAGGACGCTCCCCCAGGCCCCAGCCACCCGCAGACCCGCATGAAGGTTTGGAAAGGAGCCAGGCAGGAGAGGGCTTTGGGGTCCCGGTGATGCAGGCTGTGAAGAGGGTCCGCCGCCCCAGAGAGGTGGAAGGAGCAGCACCCACCAGACCCCATCTGACCTGCCCTGGGCTGGCCGGGGGAGGCAGGCGGGAGCAGATGCCTCTGCCGGTGAGCTGCAGCCCTGGACCCCAGCAGGAAAGGGGTGCTCTTGGGACAACGGGTGCTCCAGGACCAGAGCCCCGTGGGGCACTGCCGGGGGAAAGCAGGGATTCCTAGTGCCCGTTCGTGCAGTGAACTGACTGATGGGGGACAGTGCTAGCCCAGGGACGGCCGTGGCAGGCAACGCAGCAGCGGCCGGGACACGCCAAGAGCGCCCCAGGGACATTCAGGGAGGCACTTTTCAGGGGGGCAGCAGCACCCTCCCCAGTAGACTCTGGACGAGCACACACCACCCCGGCACCCAGCCAGTCCTGACCAGGGCGGGGCAGGGCACACGGGAGCTGCTGCCCGTCAGCGGGAAGCTCTGACGTTCTCTACGTGCGCTGAGCCTGCCCCCTGAGGGGCTGGTGTGAGTTGTCTCAGCCGTGGCCCTGTTTCCCGAGAAGCCCCCATTCCCCAGCCCCAGCTAAAGTCTGCTCTGAGCTCCAGCCTCCTCGGCAAAGGGCTGACCTCCTGCCTGGCTCTCGCCTACCCTCCTGTGTGGCAAATATCGCCGGCTGCTGCTTTAGGGGCCTTTGTGAGCAAGTGCGGGGGCCCGGGCCTGTGCCTGTCCGTGGTCCCTGAGCTGGGGCTGGGCACAGGCATAGGGCTGGGTTGGTGGCGGGATGCAGGGTGTGAAGCCAAGTGACATTCAGAAGACAGCAGCAGGGTGTAAAGCCACGTGTGAGCAAGCATCCAGGAGGAGGTGCATCCGCAGGGCCCTGAAGGGCACAGACACTCACGCCCCGTGGGGATGCGGAGAGTCCGCCGGCCCGGCGGTCCCCGTGCTTTGAATGCAGGCTTGCCGCCTGCCTGACAGCCGGTGTGCCCGGGGAAGTGAGCCTGCAGGAGAACGTGGGGCCACCACGCCGGTGGGGCAGAAGGGAGCAGAGTGGGCAGTGGAAGGAGAGAGCAGGGCCCAAGCCTGAGCATAGGAGCCGCCTTCAGAGGGCCGTGCCTCGGACCCCCACGTCCAGGACCCTTCTCCATCCTCACGCCCTCAGTCCTAGACCCTCACCCTCCTCCCTGGCCCTCGTGTCCATTTCACGAGAGATGGTGACCTGATGGGCCTGGGGAGGCCACGTGGGCAGAATCCAGTGTCAGGCTCTCATGGGCACTAATGCCTGGCTTCCCTGTGTTTTCCCCATTATGTGGCCTGAGGCATCAGATAGCAGGACCCCGTGGAGGACAGCTGAATCCCCCTTGACTGTTGGGGAGACAGGTCAGGCCAGTGCGGGGATGGGGCTTTGCACGCATATGATGCGTAGCTTGAATAAGAGTCCTTCTAGTGACAAGCTGATCAAATCATGGAGACTCCCTATGCCTCGATTTCTCCATCTGTGAAATGGGCCTCCTAATAGTACAAGGCAAAAGCATTGGTGTGAATTTCCCCATGATGTGACCTGCTTGTAAAAAGCCTGGGCCAAATGAAGTGGTCGGTGGATGTAGCTCTTGTTACTGAGTGTGTAAGAAAGATGCGCCCTCCCCCATGTAGTGAAGGTTCCCAACCAGTACACGTCTTGTGATCCCCGCGTACGTAGATTAGCGCAGTTTTTCTTTTCTCGTGAAAATTTGTTGTCAGGATGCTTGGGCTCGCCTTCCTCTTCTTCTCGCTTGTCCTTGTTCAAGATGAGGCTGTTGATTTGAGGTGTCGCCTCCATTGGAACAGGGGTGTTTGCAGCTTTAGGTCCCAAGTGCCTCTTTGGCCGCGTGCCGTAAGTCCTGGGGGCTTTGCTATGTGTTGTCTTCATTTCAAAGTATTTTCTAATTTCCCTTGTGATGTCTTGTACGGTCCCTGGGCTATTGTTATGGACTGAACTGCATCCCCCCAAAATTTGCATGTTGAAGCCCTAATCCCCTAGAACCTCAGAATGTCACTGTGACTGGAGTTAGTGGTTCTTAGGTTGAAATGAGGCCATTAGGATGAGGTCTAATCCAAGATGGCTGGTGCCCTTGAGGGAAGAGCGGATCAGCACACGCAAGGAGAGAAGGCAGGGGCTGGGGGTGCGTGCACAGAGGGTGACCACGTGAGGGGCGGTAAGAGCACGGCCACCTGCAACCAAGGAGACCGGCCGCAGTACAAGCCACCCCTGCTG
Source organism: Phocoena phocoena (assembly GCF_963924675.1). Taxonomy (NCBI): domain Eukaryota; kingdom Metazoa; phylum Chordata; class Mammalia; order Artiodactyla; family Phocoenidae; genus Phocoena; species Phocoena phocoena. The sequence continues at coordinate 128,702,028 of NC_089240.1, read as the reverse complement.
GACCCTCCCTCTCGGCCTCCTGGTCGGAACCACCGTGAGAATCTGTGTCTGCTGTTTCAGCCCCTCATCCTGTGCCGTGGGATTTGGCATCGTCCCAGACTAATGCGGTTATTTGGGGACGCACGGCTCAATTTCCCTCTCTTTGCAGATTTCCCACATTTCCTTCTGTCATTGAGGTCTAATTTCACTCTCTTTTGGCCAGAGAACATACTTTGTATGATTTCAGCCCTTTTGTTTGTATCCCCTTAAGTTCACTGGGGGATGCTGTGTGGCCTGACGCGTGGAGTACCCTGGAGAACGTTCTAGGTACGCTTGACGAGCACGTGTCTATTCTGTTCTTGGGGCTAATAGTCTACACATGTCATGAGACCTAGTCTTTGCACAGTGCTGTTCAAATCTGTGATTCCCTTACTGCGGTGCTGTCTGGTCGCTGGACCCATAATGAAAGCAGGCTGTGCTAGTCTGCTTAGAGCTGCCATAGCAAGGTCCCACAGAGGAGGTGGCCAAAACTACAGAAATGTACTGGGTCCCAGTCCTGGTGGCTAGAAGTCCAACCTCAACTTGCTGGAAAGTGCAGTTCCAGGTGAGGGAAGGCGTCTCGTCCTGGCTCGCACACAGCTGGTTTTCTCTTGGTCCCTCACTTGGCTGCTTCCCTGCACAGGTTGGGGGGAGGGAGGGAGGGAGGGAGGGAGGGAGAGAGAGAGAGAGAGAGAGAGAGAGAGAGAGAGAGAGGGAGAGGGACACAGGATGGAGGGAGGAATCGAAAGCAAGAGAGAGAGGGACGGAGGGAAGGAGAGAGAGAAGGGGAATGAGGGAGGGAGAGAGGCGATAGGGAGTGAAGGAGAGAGGATAGAGAGAGAGAGAGAGAGAGAGAGAGATGGAGGGAGTGATAGAGGGGAAGGGAGGAAGGGAGAGAGGGGGGAAGGGGGATGGAAGGAGGGCAAGAGAAGAGGGGGAGGGAGGGAGAGACAGGGAAGGGAGAGAGAGATAAGGAGCAGGGAAGGAGGGAGAGAGGGGGAGGGAGGGAGAGAGATAAAGGGAGGGGGGCGAGGGAGGGAAAGAGAGAGGGGGAGGAAGGTAGGGGGAGAGAGAGAGAGGGAGGGAGCGGGGAGAGGGGGGCAGAGGGGGAGGGAGGGATGGAGAGAGAGAGGGACGGAGGGAGAGAGAGGGAGGGAGGTTGGGAGGGTGGAAGAGAGGCTGAGGGAGGGAGGGAGGCAGGGAGATCTTCGGTGTCTCTTCTCTTTTCCAAAGGACACCGCTCTTGTCGGACTAGGGTCCCACCCTTGTGACCTCATTTAACCTTACTGACTTCCCCAAGGGTGCTATCTCCAAATACATGCAGCTTGGGATTAGCACTGCAACAGGTGGACTTAATGGTTGGGGTGGGAGCTGGGGGATCCATTTGAATCCATCACAGGGGGGACCGAAGTCTCCCACTTCTATTGTAGACCGGTTTCTTCCGTCCCTTCTGTCCATTTTTGCATCGTTCATTTGGGGCACTGCTGTTGGGCTGCTCAAGAGACCCCCCTGATGTGCACTAGCTGTGGCATCATGACAGACGGGAGCGGCAGATGGGACCACCCCTCACCCGGGCAGACCCGGGGCTCCTCTGGCTGCTGGTGCTTGGATCATTCCTGGTACCTTGAGTCTACTTCCCCTCCTCCCCCAACCCACCTTTTTTTCTCTTTTCTGTGTTTTTGGCCACCCCACAAGGCTTGGGGGATCTTAGATCCCCGACCAGGGATTGAACCCGGGCCACCGCAGTGAAAGCATAGAGTCCTAACCCCTGGAACTCCAGGCAATTCCCGCTCCCCGCCCCCTCCTTAGCAGTGTTTGGGAGGGGATGTCGCCCTATCGCTGTGACAGCCACAGAGTCCTGGCCAGGCCCCCCGGCCCATCCCCCACACGTGGAGGCAGCAGCTGTGAGCTGGGGGTGCGCCCTGGCCTTCAGTGCTCTGTACACACCACTGGGCGCTGACCACAAGGACTCGCGGTATAAGCTGGACACCCCAGCGCCCAGAGGGTGGTGGAGCATGGCGCCCTTGAAGTGTTTAGCTCGAAAGGCAAGGAAAAGTGAACCAGGAAAATGTCTCCAGACGCAGGACCCGCAGTGAAAAGCAAACCTCAATCCTGCTCTGCAGACACCAGAGAGCACCCCCAAACTGAACACCCGCAGGCCCCTGCCAGGGACCGTCACCTCCACACCTGTGCGTCTCAGGACAGGAAGGGCTCTTTTCAGACCTCTGACCGGGGAGGCCTGAGCTCTTCTCATCTGTCAAATCGAGACCCTGCTGGACACGATGCCCCCGCAACTGTGAAGCCGCGGGTGCCAGGGCCTTCCTTGTGCTTGTCCAGCCCTTCAAGGGTCTTTCTAGTGAGTGGACACAGGGCGTCTGAGGGGCTTCTCCAGGTGTCTGCTAGGTGCCCGCACCGTGCCGGGGGTGGGCTGTCACCTGTCATCGTTTCCTGCTGAGGGGAATCAACTGCTCAGCCACGCCCAGGACGGAGGCGCCAAACACGTGTTGGGTGGAACATCGCTCTCAAGTCCCCGTGCTCTTTATTGCCCTGCAAGGTTCTGGCCGCGTCACCACCTCCGTGTGTCTGCAGGGTCTGCCTGGTCAGGGTCCTCTGTGGGCCTGCCTGGAGGGGCCGGCTATTCCAGGAAAGAGCGGGAGCCCACGCAGCGATGGCAGAAGTGGCTCAGCGGCCAACGGATCAAGGTCAGGGGGGCGGCAGGCCTGGCGGCCACCTCAGGCATCCAGGGTGCGCAAGAGGCAGCAGCGCGGCCCCCGGGAGCTGCGCGGGGGGGGGGGGGAAGGCTGAGGACTTGGCGGGGTGCGGCGGCCAGGCCCGGCACGGGCCAGGGAGGACTCATCTGGGCGGGAGGCCAGGAGCAGCAGAGCCAGGGGACCTCGGCTGGCTGGGCCACCTCTGCCAGGACAGGGACTAGAGGGACCAGAACCTGCATGCTGGGATGCGGCGCGGGGGGCTCGGCTGCTGTCCGAGGAGGGGCTGGAGCGACAGAGCCAGTCCTGGCCAGGGCGGAGGCATGGTCGACTTGCGGGTGGCTCGGGGTCCCCTGGATGTGCTCAGGATACGGTGGGAGGCCGTCCTGCGGCTCCGCGGCGCTGGGCGCCGGGAGGTGCCCCGGGGCTGCCGGCTCGCCGTCCACCGGCCCGGATGCTGGTTTAGTGCGCACTCTCGGCTTCATCCTCACCAGGAGGTGCGGGCAGTCTCTCTGAAACAGGGGACTGTGGTAGAAGTGTAACTGAGGTCGCAGTTGAGAGAGAAAAGGAAACCCCGAGTCACAAAAGAGTTGCTCGCAAGCAGCAGCCGCCTGGCTGGGCCCCTGGGCGCCCTCCCCCAGCCGACCCAAGGCCTCTTTGGAGAAAGCGGGACCCGTTCCCAGCAGGACGCTGTGCCCCAGCTTTTACATTCCCGAGACTCGCTCACTCACCATCACCTTTCGCCCTTGGAAAATGACTGAACATGGCCCCTTAGTATGAGTACAAGGCCCACGAAAGGGGACTTGGCGTTTGCAGGTACGAGACTGCAACAAGGTTCGGTAGCTTTCTAAGGAAGTGTCCGAATCGCCCCCTGGCCAGCACCTCCAGGGGCCAGATCGGGGACACTGACTGCTTCCCAGGAAGGGACCTGCGCCCCCACTCAAGTGATGCTCTGGAGCTAAGGGAGTCGAGGGGGCACACAGACCTCCCCCCTCCCCCCGGCGGGCCACTGTCCCCGAGCAGGAGGACGGGAAGGGCCAGCGTTGCAGCAGTGTCCTCTTGCCCCCCGGTGTGACTGCGTGTCAGGCGCGAGCGGCACTGCCCACGTGTCAGGAGTACACGATGACGCCTTGCCCGCGTGTGCTGTGAAACGATCACCACAGGGGGTCCAGTTCACACGCATCACCTCACACAGACACACCAAAGGGAAAAGGAGGAGGGAGAGAAGTGACGTCCCTGTGCTGAGAACACTTCGGGGCCCCCATAACAACGTCCCAACACAGCGCGCGGCACTGCCAGCTCCGGCCGACACGCCGGTCCCCAAGTACCACCTTTAAAGGAAGCTCTCCTGACACGCCTGCCGCCGTCCCAGGCGGCCCCGGGGTTGGCACCCGCCCCCCACCCGCGGGCCCAGCGGCTCAGCCCCTGGAGAGGGCTCCTCCCCCGCCGTCCCCCGCCCTCCTTACCTCGCTCAGGACGTGGGCGGGCCGCTCCTTCGTGGACAGGTTGGTCACGCAGAGGGACGTGTGCATGTCCTGGTGCACTTTGCTGAATCCGTAGCAGTTAAGCTGGCGGATGAAGCTCTTCATACATTCTGTCTTGAACACCTTGTCTAGGCCGTCCCTGTCCAAAACCTCCTTTTGAAACAGCGGCCTGTTGATGCCTATGCAAGTCCCGTCTTCATTCCACCAAATGGACGCAAAGCGACTGCTGTGGACGATCGTCCACAGCTTCCTGGGAAAGGGGTGGAAGAGCAGGCTGCCTTCCCACACGGCCTCGCAGGCGGTGCGAGGCCCTTTCAACAAAGGCTCTTCCGTCAAATCCTGGAAAGCGGCTTCTCCAGGCAGCAGCCTGAGGTCGGGGTGTCCCGCGGGCACGGGCTGGTCCAGGGCGAGGGACTGGGGGGGTGCAGCTCCCTGAGCCGAGGGCCGGAGCCGCTGTGTCGGGAGGAAGAGGCGCCTCGCCGAAGCCGGGCGCCCTGCCCGCGGCAGGGCCCTTCTCGTCCGCAGCCATGCGGAGCGCGGCGGGGCCCTTCTCGTCCGCAGCCATGCGGAGCGCGGCGTGTCCCTCCGCCACGTAAACGGGACAGTGCAGCGCGGCCGGCAGCACCCTGGGCTCACACTCCCGCTCAGCCCCTCACAGAAGTGCTCCGGTGGCTCGGGGGTGACATCACAGCCCAGCCAGCAAGTGACATCATAAAGGGCAGGCCCGTCAGCACGTCAGCCTCCTGCTTCACGCCCGTCATCGCAGGGGGCACGAAGACACTCGTGCACGGGTGCAGAGCCACGGGCCGAGCGCTCGTGCAAACCGGGCACGGCCTTCTGGTCCCGGAGCCCCCGGGCCAGGCAGACGTGCACGGACCCACGTGTGGCCCACGAGGTCAGAGGTCCTCCTGTGTGACCCCTGGCCTTCCGGGCCGTGCACAGCACCCACGATTTCAAGCACGAGCATCGTCCGAGACGCGGCCCACGGTCAAGGGCGCTAAAACTTGACAATTCACCTGTGAACTGGAAGAAAAACCCTCACGATGTCTGGGTCTGCAAAGTGCCTACCTTACCCTCTCCCTGGAGAGGTGTCCCATGGGTGCTGAGCAGGAATCGGACTCTGGACCCCCGCCCTCACCCGCAGCAGCCCTTTCCCTCCATTGCCCACAGCAGAGGCCAGACTCAGATGAAACGTTCAGGGAAATTTATTAAACAGAAACATTGACTGAAACCATTGAACAGAGGGCATGACAACACACAGAGGAACTTCTAACGGCCACCGGAGCCCACGGGTCCCGGCCCTTCCCCCAGGGTCCACAAAAAGGTGCCTCCGCTACACCCCACCCGGCGGCCCTCCGTCTCCCCACAGTCTCCCTTCCTGAGGGCCCCGCGGGTGGCCTCTCGCCAGGAAGATGGGCGCCGGCCATGCCCGCTCCCCCCAGGGCAGACCCTCCATTTCTGGCCCACATGCCCGGGGCCTGGCCCTGCCCTATGGCGGCCACAGGACAGTCCCACAGCAGGGCGCGCGCCACCGAGCCGGGGACGTGGAGTCCCGAGGAACAACGGGGTGGCCCAGCAGAACACAAGCCCTGGGGGGCCTCCCGCAGACCTCCTGCAGCCCCGGTCAAGGTCTTCCTTCCCAAGGTCCCAGGTGGGATCCCAGGTCCTGGGGTGGGTGCTGGCTGTGACCTCGTCCATCCCGTCCTTCCCGCCGGCTCCTGGGACTGGGCTCGGGGTCTCCACGCCGCGCAGGGCTTGGGGGAACTGCTCAGAGGAGAACACACGCACATTTCCACAACAACAGGCAGCGCTGGGCCTGAATCTATGCCCAGAAAGCACACGTCGAGCTCACGACACTGGCCCACAGAGACCAGAGCCTTGGCTGGCACGTGGCGCACCTCAGGGCTCTGCGGGGGGTCGATGGCTAGGGTGTGTGTGTTGGGGGGAGGGGAGCGGGGGCTGGGGGGTTCCTTGACACCTGGGTCCCTCTGGGGCCTACAGGGACACATTTGGGCTTGCCAGTACAGGGAGCCACCTGCCCCAGGGGATGATGAATAGGGGTCCCCTCTCAGGAGGGAGGCCCAGGCACCTTGAGTAGCCCCTAATATGGGGCCAGTAGGCTGCCGGGTCTGGCCTCCCCCTGCCTCCAAGCTTGGGGGCCCCGGGGCCTGCTGAGCCTACTGGCCTGAGGTGGATGCCGGGGGGCTCATCTCTGCAGCCCCGTCCTCATTTCCCGGCTCTTCTGGGATGGGCTTGAGCCCCTCCTCGGGGGTCTCCTCGGCCTCCTGGCCTCCTGCCTGGGCGAGGCCCTCTGGCTCCCAGCCAGGACCTCCTGGGGCCACCGGGGAAGCACTGCCCATCCGGCCAGGCATGGGGACTCCGGGGGCATCTGAGGGTCCTGCCTGACCTAGGTCCGCAGGGGCGGCAGCACTTGCATCTTCCTGAGTGGCCGCGGACGCCTTGCTGGTCTCCCCAGGGCCAGGGGCTGCCCTGGCGGCACCATGGTCTTCAGGGGCTGCCCTGGTGGCACCATGGTCTTCAGGGCCCGCCTCGCCAGCCTTGACAGTGCCGGCAACTGCCCCACTGGCCTCCTCACGTGCCGGGTGGTCCTCGGCGCTACCTTCCTTGGAACGGGCGGCCTGGGCGGTGGTATCTTCACCGGCCGGGGAGGCCTTGGTGCCATGTGCAGTGGTGCCTGCGGTGATGGCCTCATGGGCCGCGGCGGCCTGGGCGGCTGCTGCCAGGCCTCCAACGTCCACACGGGCCTCTTCCTGCCCTGGGAAGTGCTCCCTGCTAGCCGGGTCGGCCTCCCGGGCCTCGGTCTTCTGGATGAGCCGCAGCATCCCCGCAAAGCCGGGAGGCCTCCTCATCAGCCGCATCGTCCTCAGCGTGTCCCGGAGCGTGTCGTTCAGCCGGGCCCGCATCACCACCTGCCGGGCGCGCGCCTGGTCCGCCATGGCCGGGTGCATGGCCCCCTTCTCCAGGGCCGACTGCAGCAGGCCTTCCAGGCGCATCACGTACGCAGAGAGAGTCTCCTGGGGCCGCTGGGCACAGGTCACGAACTTCAGCCGAGCACTCTCCCGGGGGTCCTTGTTCCCAAACACCTGCACCAGCGCGGCCAGGCAGTCCTGGGCAGCCAGCTCGGGATCTTCCGCCAGGAGGCCGCGCACGAGGTCCAGCGCGGGGCCGCGCAAGCTCTCCACCAGCCTCCTCCTCCTCTCCCTCTCAGACACGTGGCGCCACAGGTGCAGCATGTCGTTGGCCTGCTCCAGCCAGCTCTCAGAGGACTCTTCCCCGTGGCCCGGCTCTTCCATCCCAGAGAAGGTTCCCAGCTCCTGGTAGCCCATGCTGTGTAGCATGGGCTGCAAGGCCTGCCTCCACTGCTGGGTCCCGGGCCCTGCCTCACCCATGGCGCCTGCCGCTGTCACAACTGCTTCCTCAGGCGCAGTCATTGCCTCGCCCGTGGGACCTGCCATACTCAGAAGTCCTGCCACGCCTGCAACATTTCTGTAACCTGCAGCTCCTTCCTCATCTGACTCAGCTCCTGCTTCCCCTTCAGCTCCTGCTTCACCTTCATCTCCTGCTTCACCTGCAGCTCCTTCCTCACCTGCAGCTCCTTCCTCACCTGCGGCTCCTGCCTCACCTGAGGCTCCCTCCTCACCTGCAGCTCCTTTCTCACCTGCAGCTCCTTCCTCACCTGCGGCTCCTGCCTCACCTGAGGCTCCCTCCTCACCTGCAGCTCCTTTCTCACCTGCAGCTCCTTCCTCACCTGCGGCTCCTTCCTCATCTGAGGCTCCCTCCTCACCTGCACCTCCCTCACCTGCAGCTCCTTCCTCACCTGCGGCTCCTGCCTCACCTGAGGCTCCCTCCTCACCTGCAGCTCCCTCCTCACCTGAAGCTCCTGCCTCACCTTCAGCTCCTGCTTGACCCTCAGATCTTTCCCCACCTGTAGCTCCTGCCTCACCTGCATCTCCTGCCTCACCTGCAGCTCCCTCCTCACCTGCAGCTCCCTCCTCACCTGAAGCTCCTGCCTCACCTTCAGCTCCCTCCTCACCTGCACCTCCCTCCTCACCTTCAGCTGCCTCCTCACCTAAGGCTTCCTCCTCACCTGTGTCTCCCTCCATACCTGCGACTCCCGCCTCCCCTGCAGCTTCCTCCTCCCCTGCAGTTCCTGAGTGACCTGCAGTTCCTGCCTCACCTGCCCTGCCAACCACTGCTTGTCTCTGGGGCTGCTCAGGGAAATTGGGTCTATCCTGTGAATCAGCATCAGGGGCCTGGGGCAGGCAGACCACAGTCCAGGGCCCTCCCTTGCCTGGTATTTGGCGGGGGAGCAAGCTTCGATTTAAACACTCAGCAAACTCGACCAGGGCAACACTCGACCCCAGCTCCTTTCTGTAGACCTTGCCCAGCACTCGGTACCTGCCCAGGGAACGCAGGGCAGCCTGCACAGCCTCCTGGAATTCCTGGTCTTTGCAGTCATCTGGGATTCCCAGGATGAGCAGAGATCGCTGAGCGTTCACGCCCATCGACCTGCACCAGTCCCGCAATACCGCCAGAGCCATCGCCATCTTCCAGGACCTGAGGGTGGGGGGAAGCGATCAAACAGGTGTGCACAGGCTGCTGAAGTGTGGGAATCGGCCTGTGGGTGCAAAGAGGAGAGGATCATGTTTGTGCCACACAGCCCACCCTAGTGCCCCTCACAGCAGCAGCCTGGAGCACCTCCCTGCCCTGTTTGGTTTGTCTGACTTTAGGAAACTTTTTTAATAAATTACATTTATTTACAGGATAGAAGGCTAGGGACTTCCCTGGCGGCGCAGTGGTTAAGAATCCACCTGCCAGTGCAGGGGACACAGGTTCGATCCCTGGTCCGGGAAGATCCCACAAGCCGCGGAGCAACTAACCCCACGCGCCGCCACCACTGACCCAGCGCTCTAGAGCCCACGAGCCACAACTACTGAGTCCACGTGACACGACTACTGAAGCCCACATGCCTGGAGCCCGTGCTCTGCAACAAGAGAAGCCACCGTGATGAGAGGCCTGCGCACCGCAACGAAGAGTAGCCCCCGCTCGCTGCACCTAGAGAAAGCCCGCGCGCAGCAACAAAGACCCAACGCAGCCAAAAGAAAGAATAAAATTTAAAAATAATAACAAAAGAGCACTTGTTGCGGACGACTCAAGAAACAATAAAATAAAATAAAATAAAATAATTTTTTAAAAAAAGACAGATAGAAGGCTCGTCACCTTTTCTACATTTCTGGCCTCAGTTTTAGGAAGCTGCCTTTTTCCCAAGGAATTTCTCAAGTCTTCCAATTTGTTAGCATAAACATTTCCATAATATCCCATAATATTCCCCTATATCCCCTTTTTTAATGTACATCTGATCCGTAACGTTGGCCCTCTTTCATTCCTCATATTGGTGATCAGCGTTCTTTCTATTTTTCCGTGATTCATCGTTCTAGGACTTTCTCGGTCTCCTTGCTCTTTTGAAAGAAGCGCATGGCTTTGTTCGTCGTGTCCATAATTTGCTTTCTATCACTGATTTCCTCTCTTAGCTCTCTTATTACTTCATTTTATGTTTCCTTTGCTCTTCTTCTTCTAGCATCTCTAAATGGACTGTTAGCTCATTGATTTTATGTCCTGACTCTTTTCTAACAGAAGCATTTAGAGGAATACAGTTTCCTCCTGTCGCTTTTTGCTGCCTCCCACTAATTTTGGTAAGTTGTGCTTTCTTAGTATTCACGTTGAGATATTTTCTAAGTCCCTCTGTGATTTTTTTTCTTTGATCCATGGGTTTCCCAATATTTGAAGATATATTATCATTAGTACCATCAAATAAAATTCCCCCGTGACGAGAAAACTTATCATGTAAACTTGCAATACTGCTAAATTTATGGAGACATTTTTACAACTCTGGTACGGCGTGTCCGGGTGAATGTGCAAAGCACCCTCGTAAGGAATCTGTGTACTCTGTGTGGAGGCCAGGGCCTTGCCCTGCCCACCCACCTCTGCAATTCCTGTGCCACCCGGACAGAGGCGACCTGAAGCTCTCGATGCCTCATGCAGCGGGCCAGAGCCCCTCCCTGGACCCCCACAAATCCATCTGCCATGGCCAACAGCCTCCACCAGATCACAGCAGCCCCAGCGCCTCCCCCTCTCAGCATCACTTACGCCCCCCGTGGCCAGGCGGCTCCTCCCCGGCCCCTCGCACTACATCCCCTCCATACACCCTCCCCCACCCACCAGCTGGTGGCGCTCCGCTCTGGGCCCTGGAAGCCGGGCGCCCCGCCATGCGTACGGGCCAGACTGCCTCTCTCACCTCCCCACACCGGGGAGTCCTCCCCCGAGCACACTCAGCGCCGGGGGCTCTCGCTTCTCGTACCCCAGACGCACAGCCCACCCGTCTTGCCCCCGCCCACCCGGGAGCCGGAGCCCCTTAACTGCCACGAGCGTCCGCCCCCCCCCGCCCAACGCCCCGCCCCGGCGGGAGCTCCCCTAACGCCTACCGCACCCGCGCCCGGGAGTCCTCCCCATCGACCCCCGCCTCAGCCAGGAGTAGCTCCCCCTTCCTCCCGCCACACGCAGGAGCCGTTAGCCCTCCCTTCCGGTCTCGGCCCCGGGGGTGGGGGGTGGGGGGGGTTGGGGGGGTGGGGGATGGGGCCCGGCCGTCCCGTGCTCCCCACCCCCGCAGCCAGTCATCCTCTCCTCTGGCCCCAAAGCCGGCCCCACCCGACCGGCAGGAAGCCCTCCGCTCCGGCCCCCCCACCCACGCTTAGCCATTAGCCCCACCCTCTGCACCCCGACTCCAGAACGCCCCCCACCAGCCACCCCGGAAACCAGCGGTCCTCCCCTCTGACCCGCTCACTGGGGGACCCTTCCCTCAGCCCCCCTTCAGCCCGCTACCCTCCGCCGCCGCTCCCCCACTCCCAACCGAGCAGCCCGTAGCCCTCCCCCGACCTCCACTCCTTCCCAGGGCCCCCGGTACCTGCGGAGTCCAGCCCCCGGCAAAGCCCCCGCCTGTCTCCTGACTTGCTCTGACTCTGTGGATGGCTCCGGAGTCCCGCTCACGAGGGGCTGAAGAGCTCGTCTCAGCAGAGCAGCCAGGAACTGTGCTGCCGACTGCCCCAGGCACTCTGTGCGAACGCCACGTGCGTTTCCGGCTGCTCCCGGAAGCCCCAGGAAGATGAGGGAGAACGTTCTAGACGTCTCTTTACAGGGAAAGTGGTTGGATCAGAAGAGCACGTGAGGAGGGGCTTTGCTACGGAAGCACCAATAGCCACGCGCACTGAGGGCCTGAGGTCCCAAGGCTTGGCGCCTCCGGAAGCAAAAGACACGCCCATTGGCCTTCCACCAATAGGAAGGCCTCCCTGCAAGGCTGCGGAGTTGGGGGAGCAAACTTGGCGATGCAGAGCCCATTGTGGCAAGTACGTCCACTTGTCTTCACAGGTGGTTTTCTACTGTGATTGATAATGTCATAAACCTATTCTTATTTCTTTGGTTTGTTTTAATTTTTGAATTTTATTTTATGTATTTTTTTATACAGCAGGTTCTTATGAGTTACCCATTTTATACATATTAGTGTACATTTGCCAATCCCGATCTCCCAATTCATCACACCCCCCGCCCGCCCCCACCATTTTCTCACCTTGGTGCCCATATGTTTGTGCTCTACGTCTGTGTCTCTATTTCTGCCCTGCAAACCGGTTCATCTGTACCATTTATCTAGGTTCCACATATGTGCATTAATACACGATATTTGTTTCTCTCTTTCTGACTTCCTTCACTCTGTATGACCGTCTCTAGATCCATCCACGCATCTACAAATGACCCAATTTCGTTCTTTTATACAGCTGAGTAATAAATAATAGTAATAAAGCTCTTCTTCATATGGACTGATTTCTTGTCTAGTTGTATCAACTAGCCATCCTCTCACAAGGCACAAGAGAATGAGGCAGCCGTCTGGGGCCTCTTTTATAAGGGAGGTAATCTCATTCATGAGGGCTCCCCCCTCATGGGCTAATCACTTCCCAGGGCCCCACCTCCAAATCCCATCCCTGTGGGGGTTAGAATTTAACAGGTGAATGAGGGGCAGAGGTTTACAAATATTCAGTCCATAGCAGTGTCTGTCCAACTATTGTTGCTCCTATGCCCCCTTTATCCTGCTGAGATACTCAAGGTTTTCATTTACATTTTAACTTCTCTACTGCCTTCTTAGGCAATTATCAGTTTTCACTAAAACTTTACAATTCACCTATGAAATGGAAAACAGCGCTCACCATCTCTGGGTCTGCAAAGTGCCTACCCTACCCTCTCACTGGAGAGGTGTCCCATGGGTGCTGAGCAGGACTCCGACTCTTGACCCCCGCCCTCACCTGCAGCATCCCTTTCCCTCCATTGCCCACAGCAGAGGCCAGACTCAGCTGAAACTTTCAGAGAAATTTACTAAGAGAAACTTTGACTGAAACCATTGAACAGAGGGCATGATAACACAGAGAGGAACTTGTAACAGCCACCAGAGTCCGGGGGTCTCTGGCCCCCCCACCAGGGTCCCCAACAATGTGCCTCCACTACACCCCACCTGGCGGCCCTCCATCCCCCCACTGCCTCCCTTCCTGAGGGCCCTGCGGGTGGTGTCTCGCCAGGAAGATGGGTGCCGGCAATGCCCGCTCCCCCAGGTCAGCCACTCCCCCTCTGGCCCACATGCCCGGGGCCTGGCCCTGCCCTATGGCTGGAACAGGAAAGTCCCACAGCAGGGCACCCACCACTGAGCGGACGACGGGGTGTCCCGAGGAACAACGTGGTGGCCTTCAGTTGTACTGCTAATTACTTTCACATTTCCAAGGAAATTCCTATTCCAATGCCATATTATCTTGTTCACCATCACAAAACAATATGGGAATCTTACAATTTGTTTTACACAATCGCAAAACTCTTGTCGTTGAACTGAATTAGTGCAAATACATGTGTGATTAATGTCATTTGCAAACTTAGATACTGAAGCTTATTAAGCCTTCTTTTAAATGGAACAATATTTGAAAAATTCCTAAAGAAAACACAGATGATATTCCATGTCATCTTACACAACAGGAACCCAAAGATGCTACACACCATGTTCCCCCCACTCGCAGGGGCCCTCACTACTTGGAAACTCGACCGCTCTCTCTTCAAACTCAGAGTGAAGGACCAGCCTCACTTGCTACCAGTGAACTTGGGCCTGGAAGGAGCCTGGCTGCTGCTCTGGCTCAGGCTCCCTCTTCCTCGTCGCTCACACCCTCTGCACACAGGGATGGGAAGGACCTGGGATCCAAGCTACTGACCCTGAGCAGATGCTCCAGGACCTGCCACTTGCTGGTCTCCGCGTAGGCCCGGGCACCCCACAGGAACTCGTAGCGGGCAGGGTCGCTGTGGGGCACCTGCCGGTACTCCAGGTAGCCCTCCTGCACCCACACTTCGGTGAGCAGCTCCCTGGGCTCCCCATAGATGCAGGGCTCCCTCCCGGCACACACCCCCATGCTGCCGAGCACTCCCCACACCTCCTCCTCAGGGGCGCGGTCACCGAACAGGGTGATCACGCCCAGGACCAGCACCAGGAGGCCGGCCTCGGGCGTGCTCTGCCCATCGCTCAGCACTGCATCCCAGGTGAGGCCCAGGGTGGGGACCAGGACGTACGTAGGTGCGCTCGCGGGGGTCCACCTCCTTCACATCCAAGCCAAACACCAGCTGCATTCACTCGCAAGCGTGGCTGAAGATCACGGGGAAGTGGTCCCGATGCTCCCGGAGGACCGTACTCAGCATCTCCGCCTTGGAGGTCGGCTCCCTGGGGCGATACTTGAGCAGGAACGCCACCAGGTCAGCCATCAGCACAACAAGTGCCTCCTGGGGCAAGGACTCGGCATAGGCGGAGAAGGAGGGGGCGCCAGGGGAGGCGGAGGACGAGGGGGATGCGGCCTCCTCCCCCGCAGCCCCCAGCAGCGGCGCCTCCACCGGACCCTGGGCCGGGACTGGGGCCTGAAGGTCGGCCTCAGGCTGGCGGAGCTCACTCATCTCGACCGGGGACCTGATCACTGGGGTCGGGCCGCCCACGGGAGTGTGAGCAGGGGACCTCGTACCTGGGGTAGAGAGGGGGTGTGAGCGGCCTCGGCGGAGAAAGGCACCCTGGGCAGCTCTGACAGAGGCCACTTACAGGTCTCATCTTAAAGGCTGCCCCCGGGCCTCACAGGGGCGCTCCTCCTGGGCGGCCTGTCCCCTGCCAACCTGAAGAAGGAAGTGAGGGGGCTCCTCAGGGTACAGCCAGCACGGCCCCAGGTTCTGGGGCTGATGGGGCATAGGGGTGACTTGGGTGTTGTGGGGTCCCCTCTGTTCTGGGAGGGGGAGCCCCTGGGTACACACTCAGGGCACGCACCTCCCCTTGACTCCTGGCACTGCCTGGGCCTCCTCTGCTCTGTACCCCGAGGACACGGTCCTCAGACCTGGGCCTTCGCCTCCCGGTTCCTGGAGCCCCTGTAAGAGGAATGGAGGGCGCACCTCTTGTGTACACTGTGGCACAGCTCTGGGCCTCGGTGCTGGTAGGAGGATTGGGCCGGACACTGTGAGGTCCCCCCAGTTCTGAGTTCCGGGGTGGGTGGTCCCCTCGGGGCTCGCTCGTCGTGCTCACTGTTCCCCTTAAGGGCCTGGACCCTCCCCTTTGCAGGCCGGAGGAGAAACTCAGAACAGGACCCCGAATCTGAACAGAAAGCAGTGAGGGGGCCCCACAGGTGGCCGCACCTGCCCAGGGCCTCCCGAGGGTCCTAGGATGGAGAGATGCTGGGTCCTCACCTCCTCCTCACGTCCTGCCTGGCCTCCCAGCACTAACCACAGGGGCAGGTTTCTGTTGAGGCCCCTGTTCCAGGGCTGGGGGTCTGCTCAGTCCTCCCTCGGGGGCCTGGGAGTCCACCCTCTGCGGACCTGAAGGCTCACCCCTCACACCAAACACCTGACCTCCTGAGGACCCCGACCCAGAGGTCAGGAAACATCTCATCTGCTGACCGTGCTCTGGCGCCTCCAAGGCACCCCCGGAGGGGCAAAGGATCCCTCCCTGTGTTGGGGTCTAACGTCCTCAGTCCTTCCTTCCTCGCGTGCAGGCTGGACTCTGGGCAGGACCTGGGATTGTCCCGTCTGCCAGTGTGAGTCCCTGCTCCTTATACCAGGTCTCCAGTCTCTCAGAGACCCTGACGTCAGGACAGGCCTACCGTGCTCATCCCGCCGCGGGGCCTCCCACGGCCACCTGCAAGGGCGGTGATCTGGTGGGTCCCTTTTGTCCTCCCTCAGGGTCCCCTCAGTCCTGCCTAAGGGCCCTAACCTTAGTCCACCAGGGACCTGACATTTTACCCTCTGCGCTCATGAGACCCCGCCCCTTATCCCAGGTCCCCAGCTTCTCTGAGACCCGGAAGTCAGGAAGTGCTGATGTGTTCATCCCGCCCTATGACCTCACTGGGCCAACTCTGTTCTGGGGTCCATGTTTCCCTTAGTCCTCCCTCAAGGCCCTCACCTTGACTCCACGCAGGACCTGGCATTCTAGCCATAGCACACCTGAGAGCGGACGCTTATACCTGTTCCGAAGCCTCTCTGAGACCCGGATACGTAAGTGAGGACTCGCTGCCAAGTGCTCATTCCACCCCAGGGCCTCCCAGGGCTGAAGGCAGGGAAGGGTATAAGGGTCAGGGTCTCACAGAGACTGCGGAGCGGGTATAAGGGGTGGGGTCTCATAGAGGCTACGGAGGGGTATAAGGGGCGGGGTCTCAGGCAGGAACAGGAGAGAATACCAGGTCCTGCGTGGAGTCAAGGTGAGAGCACATAGGGAGGATTGAGGGGAGCCTGGATCCCAGAACAGAGCTGGTTGTTGGAAGCCATACGGCGGGATGAACACATGCAGCACTTCCTGACATCCGGGTCTCAGAGACGCTGCGGAGGGGGAGCACGGGGCGGGGTCTCAGAGAGGCTGCGGAGGCGGTATAAGGGTCGGGGTGTCTGGTGAGCACGGGAGAGAATCCCAGGTCCTCCGTGGAGTCCAGGTGAGGGCCCTGAGGGAGGACTGAGGGGAGCCTGGACCCCAGAACACAGTTGGCCCTGGGAGGCCATAGGGCGGGATGAGCACGTGCAGCACTTCCTGACATCCGGGTCTCACAGACGCTGCGGAGGGGGAGCACGGGGCCGGGCCTCACAGAGGCTAGGGAGGGGGTATAAGGGTCGGGGTGTCTGGTGGGCACGGGAGAGAATCCCAGGTCCTCTGCGGAGTCAAGGTGAGCACCCTGAGGGAGGACTGAGTGGAGCCTGGACCCCAGAACAGAGTTGGCCTTTCGAGTCCATAGGGCGGGATGAGTATGTGCAGTACTTCCTGACATCCGGGTCTCAGAGACGCTGCGGAGGGGGAGCACGGGGCGGGGGGTCTCAGAGAGGCTGGGGAGGCGGTATAAGGGTCGGGGTGTCTGGTGAGCACGGGAGAGAATCCCAGGTCCTCCGTGGAGTCTAGGTGAGGGCCCTGAGGGAGGACTGAGGGGAGCCTGGAGCCCAGAACAGAGTTAGTCCTGGGAGGCCATAGGGCGGGATGAGCACGTGCAGCACTTCCTGACATCCGGGTCTCAGAGACGCTGCGGAGGGGGAGCACAGGGCGGGGGTCTCAGAGAGGCTGGGGAGGCGGTATAAGGGTCGGGGTGTCTGGTGGGCACGGGAGAGAATCCCAGGTTCTGCGTGGAGTCAAGGTGTGGGCTCTGAGGGCGGACTGAGGGGAGCCTGGACCCTAGAACAGAGTTGCCCTTGCGAGGCCATAGGGCGGGATGAGTACGTGCAGCACTTCCTGACATCCGGGTCTCAGAGACGCTGCGGAGGGGGAGCACGGGGCGGGGCCTCACAGAGGCTATGGAGGGGGTATAAGGGTCGGGGAGGCTGGTGGGCACGGGAGAGAATCCCAGGTCCTCTGCGGAGTCAAGGTGAGCACCCTGAGGGAGGACTGAGTGGAGCCAGGACCCCAGAACAGACTTGGCCTTGCGAGGCCATAGGGCGGGATGAGCACGTGAAGCACTTCCTGACATCCGGGTCTCAGAGACGCTGCGGAGGTGGAGCACGGGGCGGGGTCTCAGAGAGGCTGCGGAGGCGGTATAAGGGTCGGGGTGTCTGGTGGGCACGGGAGAGAATCCCAGGTCCTCCGTGGAGTCCAGGTGAGGGCCCTGAGGGAGGACTGAGGGGAGCCTGGACCCCAGAACACAGTTGGCCCTGGGAGGCCATAGGGCGGGATGAGTACGTGCAGCACTTTCTGACATCCGGGTCTCAGAGACGCTAGGGAGGGAGTACGGGGCGGGATCTCAGCGAGGCTAGGGAGGGGGTATAAGCGTCGAGGTGTCTGGTGTGCATGGGAGAGAATCCCATGTCCTGCGTGGAGTGAAGGTGAGCTCCCTGAGCCCTGAGGGCAACCTGGATCCCAGAACAAAGTTGGCCCTGGGAGGCCGTAGGGCGGGATGAGCAAGTACAGCACTTCCTGACATCCGGGTCTCCGAGACCCTCGAGAGGGGGCGTCAGGGGCGGGGTCTCAGAGAGGCTGGAGAGGGGGTATAAGGGGCAGGGTGTCTGGTGGGCACTGGAGAGAATCCCAGGTCCTGTGTGGACTCAAGATGAGGGCCCTGAGGGAGCACTGAGGGCAACCTGGATCCCAGAACAGAGTTGGCCCTGGGAGGGCGGGGTGAGCAAGTGCAGCACTTCCTGACATCCGGGTCTCAGAGAAGCTGGGGACCTGGGTTAAGGGGCGGGGGTCTCATGAGCGCAGAGGGTAAAATGTCAGGTCCTTGGTAGACAAAGTCTAGGGCCCTTAGGCAGGACTGAGGAGACCCTGAGGGTGGACAAAAGGGACCCACCAGATCACCACCCTTGCAGGTGGCTGTGGGAGGCCCCGTGGCGGGATGAGCACGGTAGGCCTGTCCTGACGTCAGGGTCTCTGAGAGACTGGAGACTTGGTATAAGGAGCAGGGACTCACACTGGCAGACGGGACAATCCCAGGTCCTGCCCAGAGTCCAGCCTGCACGCGAGGAAGGAAGGACTGAGGACGTTAGACCCCAACACAGGGAGGGATCCATTGCCCTTCCGGGGGGGCCTTGGAGGCGCCAGAGCACGGTCAGCAGATGAGATGTTTCCTGACCTCTGGGTCGGGGTCCTCAGGAGGTCAGGTGTTTGGTGTGAGGGGTGAGCCTTCAGGTCCGCAGAGGGTGGACTCCCAGGCCCCCGAGGGAGGACTGAGCAGACCCCCAGCCCTGGAACAGGGGCCTCAACAGAAACCTGCCCCTGTGGTCAGCGCTGGGAGGCCAGGCAGGATGTGAGGAGGAGGTGAGGACCCAGCGTCTCCCCATCCTAGGACCCGCGGGAGGCCTTGGGCAGGTGCGGCCACCTGTGGGGCCCCCTCACTGCTTTCTGTTCAGATTCGGGGTCCTGGTCTGAGTTTCTCCTCCGGCCTGCAAAGGGGAGGGTCCAGGCCCTTAAGGGGAACAGTGAGCACGACGAACGAGCCCCGAGGGGACCACCCACCCCGGAACTCAGAACTGGGGGGACCTCACAGAGTCCGGCCCAATTCTCCTGCCAGCACCGAGGCCCGGAACTGTGCCACAGTGTACACAAGAGGTGCGCCCTCCATTCCTCTTACAGGGGCTCCAGGAACCGGGAGGCGAAGGCCCAGGTCTGAGGACCGTGTCCTCGGGGTACAGAGCAGAGGAGGCCCAGGCAGTGCCAGGAGTCAAGGGGAGGTGCGTGCCCTGAGTGTGTACCCAGGGGCTCCCCCTCCCAGAACAGAGGGCACCCCACAACACCCAAGTCACCCCCATTGCCCTGTCAGCCCCAGAACCTGGGGCTGTGCTGGTTGCACCCTGAGGAGCCCCCTCACTTCCTTCTTCAGGTTGGCAGGGGACAGGCCGCCCAGGAGGAGCGCCCCTGTGAGGCCCGGGGGCAGCCCTTAAGAGGAGACCTGTAAGTGGCCTTTGTCAGGGCTGCCCAGGGTGCCTTTCTCCGCTGAAGCCGCTCACACCCCCTCTCTTCCCCAGGGATGAGGTCCCTGCCTGTCATCTGTGCGCACACTCCCGTGGACGGCTCGACCCCAGTGATCAGGTCCCCGGTCGAGATGAGTGAGCTCCGCCAGCCTGAGGCCGACCTTCAGGCCCCAGTCCCGGCCCAGGGTCCGGTGGAGGCGCCGCTGCTGGGGGCTGCGGGGGAGGAGGCCGCATTCCCCTCGTCCTCCGCCTCCCCTGGAGCCCCCTCCTTCTCCGCCTATGCCGATCCCTTGACCCGCGAGGCACTTGCTGTGCTGATGGCTGACCTGGTGGCTTTCCTGCTCTTCAAGTTTCGTACCGGGGAGCCGACCTCCGAGGTGGAGATGCTGAGTACGTTCCTCCGGGAGCATCAGGACCACTTCCCCGAGGTCTTCAGCCTCGTTTGCGAGTGCCTGCAGCTGGTGTTTGGCTTGGATGTGAAGGAGGTGGACCCCCGCGAGCGCACCTACGTCCTGGTCCCCACCCTGGGCCTCACCTGGGATGCGGTGCTGAGCGACTGGCAGTGCACGCCCGAGGCCAGCCTCCCTGTGCTGGTCCTGGCCATGGTCACCCTGTTCGGTGACCGCGTCCCTGAGGAGGAGGTGTGGGGACTGCTATGCACCCTTGGGTTTTGTGGCGGGAGGGAGCTGCTCACCGAAGTGTGGGTGCGGACGGGCTACCTGAAGTACCGGCAGGTGCCCCACAGCGACCCTGCCTGCTACGAGTTCCTGTGGGGTCCCCGGGCCTACGCGGAGGCCAGCAAGTGGCAGGTCCTGCAGCATCTGCTCAGGATCAATAGCATGGATCCCAGGTTCTTCCCATCCGTGTCTGCAGAGAGCGTGAGCGATGAGGAAGAGGGAGCCTCAGCCAGAGCAGCAGCCGGTCCCACGTCCAGCAGCTTCTCCCGTGGGGCAGGAAGGGGGGCTGACCCTTCACTCTGAGTTTGAAGAGGGAGCGGTCAGCCTTCTAAGCAGTGAGAGCCGGGCGAGTTGGGGGAAGCCGGTGTGCAGCATCTTTGGGTTCCTGTTGTGTATGTTGACATGGACTTCCATGTCTGTTTTCTTTAGGAATTTTTCAAATGTTGGTTCTTTGAATAGAAGACTAAACAAGCTTCAGTGTCTAACTTTGTGTATGACGTTAATCCCACAGGTATTTGCACTAATTCAGTTCAAGAACAAGAGTTTTGCTGTTTGTAAGAGAGGTTGGGAAATCTCCCAGTTCGTTTTGTGACCGTGTACAAGATAACAGGGAATTGGAATCAGAACTGCTCTGGAAACGTGGAAGTACTTAACAGTGATATAGATGGGGGAAGAAATAGAAAAATAAAAGCCATTGTTGTTCCAGTTCTTGCTTCCCTGTCTTGTCTGTCATTCTGTAAATAAAACGAACTATCTCTGTTGAGTTGGATTTGCACGGGTATTTTAAGAAAGTAGGAGAAGGTTCATCTCTGTCAATAAGCCCCCTGCCCACTGGCTTGTTTATTCCGCAGACCTCCACGGAGCCTCTGCTCTCCGGAAGGGCCTGTGTTAGTAGCGGGAACGCTAGGAAAAGCAGGACACACCCGCACCTAGAGTGATGGTCTAGGAGCCGCTGTCACATGAGGAAGGTGGTGAGACGTCCCCTAAGTCCCACAGAATAAGACAACATGGGACGAGGCGGTGGGGCTCCAGGAGCGAGCCCTGGAGTGTTAAGTGCCCCGAGCCAGGGCACTTTGGGCCTTTGGGAAGTGGGGGTTCCTTCTGTGGGAGGTGATGGTGATGAAGCTGGGCGGTGGCAGCAGCCAGACATGCAGAGGGTGTGTCTTGGGTTGGAGGGGAAAGTCTGAAATGGGACATTGCTGTGAGATGTCCTTCTGGGCCATGGATAAAGCCGGGAGAAATCTCGCCCTGGGGCAGGAAGGAAGGGGTGCTGGCTCTTGTTGCATTGCAGTGGGCCACAGTGAAGAGGTAGGTGTTTCATACCCGCCATCTGCAAGGATTTCCAGAGAAATGAGGGTCTTGCTCTTTGAAGCCCTGCTCGGTATTCCCGGGGCTGGCCCTCCTCTCCCTGCCCTGGGAGAGCCAATTACCAACTGTATGGAAACGACCATTTTAGTCACCTGGAGTTTACTTTGGCCACTTGTGAGCAAGGTCTAGATTTCAGTGGGATGAAATGGATGAAAATAGGGGGTTTGGAAGAAGAGAGGCTGCCGAAGTGGAAAGGAGTCGCCGTGTGACTGGAATCCTGGGAGCTTTGCGTGAGCTGCCCCCAGCTGGGGAAATCACCACCCTTCCCTCCATGCCGACAGACAGACACACACACACACACACACACACACACACACATCCAAATTGAATAATATATCCTGCAGGAGTTAAACACACAGAACAGCAATTTTGACTGGTTTTCTATTCCGTTTCCTATGGAGCTGCAAATTCTCTGAGATGTCATGAAAAGAAAGCAACTTCCAGAGGGGAGAAGGACAGAGTCTGGGATCAGAATAATACTAGAAATAAGTCCTAGCCACTAAGGAGCAACGTCCGCCAGTGTCCCCGCGTTCAGGCAGGTGCAGAAATACGGCGGCATCAGAGACCCACAGGTTTGGGCTGTGACCTGGCATCGAAAGGAAGGAGCAACTTCTGGGCCTAATGGGATTGGGAGGTCACTGCAGTGGGAGGTGCAGACGGCGCCGGGGGCTAAAGAGGCGGCCCTCCCTGCTGAGCGCCGTACGACAACGTGAACCTTACGTGGGATCCTGGATTTGAAGCACCTGCCATATAGCAGGTGGGCACTTGGAAAAGGTGGAGAATTTCAGGGCCAATGTAACCTGCTCAGACACTCCTGCCGGAAAAGAAGGGGATTTTGTCATCACAAAAGGTAAGCCCTGCTTTTGTTGAGCCTCTACTAGGCAGTGTGGCATTGGAGAGCCGTCAGGTGCTCGTCCCCATCTTGTCTTCCACTCCTCCCCGCACAAGTGGGGACACAGCACTGCCAGAGTCCTCTTCACTTAGGAGGGGTCATGGGATGACCCTTTGCCACTGAATTCTGAGCAGAAGCAGTTTTGTCACGGCCATCTGTATCGAAGGCACGCCGGGGTCGGGGGTTAGTCCTCAAGCCATGACAACACAGACACAGACCACTGTGCTTCCTCCCCCAGGGTCTTACGTCCTGCGCCTCTGCCCCTTAGATGTGAGACGCCAGACTCTGTGCCTTTAAGGCCCTGGGCAGGGTTGGAGGTGCTCCAGAGAGAGGCTGCCCCACAGGGAGCTGGCGGAGGGCATTTCCCTCAAGCAACCCGCACCCTTAGGTCCTTGAGCTGCACCCATCCGTCCCCGCGGGGCTGTGCTGAGTCTGTCAGGAGGGCAGCCGCCAGCTGCCGAGCGGCCCCGTTGGGGTCGGGGGCGTCCTCGTGGGGCCCAGCCCCGAGTCCCCCTCAGGGTGACCCTGCTGCCCACAGCGCCCACTCTGTCCGGAACCTGTCCCCCGACTAAGAGCCGCTTAGGCCCCGGTCCTGATGACCTCGTGCATGTATGTTTATCTGAAAGTCCCAGAGAAGCATCCCCCCCCTCCCCCCCCACCAATATCATGGTTCGGGTGGAGCTGGCAGGACGTGATGCAGCCACTCGGCGAGCCTCCTCGTGGTTGGTAAGTGATGATCGTTGCCGCGGGGATGTGGGGCGAATCTCTGTGCTTCCGACTTATTTTGAAATCATTCCCTACGTAATGCCCAAATGTTTGAGTACACTGATGGCCTTCTGAATGTGACCGTGAGGTTTTGGTTTTTGAGCCTGAGTGCGAGAGGCACAGGCGTGTCCTGTCAGCCACCCGCAGAGCCGCCTAGGACTCTGGTGTCCCCGATCAGGGTGTTTGAGCAGAGGGACAGGCTGTAGCAGGTGGCAGGCGTGGTCCCCAGGACGCTCCCCCAGGCCCCAGCCACCCGCAGACCCGCATGAAGGTTTGGAAAGGAGCCAGGCAGGAGAGGGCTTTGGGGTCCCGGTGATGCAGGCTGTGAAGAGGGTCCGCCGCCCCAGAGAGGTGGAAGGAGCAGCACCCACCAGACCCCATCTGACCTGCCCTGGGCTGGCCGGGGGAGGCAGGCGGGAGCAGATGCCTCTGCCGGTGAGCTGCAGCCCTGGACCCCAGCAGGAAAGGGGTGCTCTTGGGACAACGGGTGCTCCAGGACCAGAGCCCCGTGGGGCACTGCCGGGGGAAAGCAGGGATTCCTAGTGCCCGTTCGTGCAGTGAACTGACTGATGGGGGACAGTGCTAGCCCAGGGACGGCCGTGGCAGGCAACGCAGCAGCGGCCGGGACACGCCAAGAGCGCCCCAGGGACATTCAGGGAGGCACTTTTCAGGGGGGCAGCAGCACCCTCCCCAGTAGACTCTGGACGAGCACACACCACCCCGGCACCCAGCCAGTCCTGACCAGGGCGGGGCAGGGCACACGGGAGCTGCTGCCCGTCAGCGGGAAGCTCTGACGTTCTCTACGTGCGCTGAGCCTGCCCCCTGAGGGGCTGGTGTGAGTTGTCTCAGCCGTGGCCCTGTTTCCCGAGAAGCCCCCATTCCCCAGCCCCAGCTAAAGTCTGCTCTGAGCTCCAGCCTCCTCGGCAAAGGGCTGACCTCCTGCCTGGCTCTCGCCTACCCTCCTGTGTGGCAAATATCGCCGGCTGCTGCTTTAGGGGCCTTTGTGAGCAAGTGCGGGGGCCCGGGCCTGTGCCTGTCCGTGGTCCCTGAGCTGGGGCTGGGCACAGGCATAGGGCTGGGTTGGTGGCGGGATGCAGGGTGTGAAGCCAAGTGACATTCAGAAGACAGCAGCAGGGTGTAAAGCCACGTGTGAGCAAGCATCCAGGAGGAGGTGCATCCGCAGGGCCCTGAAGGGCACAGACACTCACGCCCCGTGGGGATGCGGAGAGTCCGCCGGCCCGGCGGTCCCCGTGCTTTGAATGCAGGCTTGCCGCCTGCCTGACAGCCGGTGTGCCCGGGGAAGTGAGCCTGCAGGAGAACGTGGGGCCACCACGCCGGTGGGGCAGAAGGGAGCAGAGTGGGCAGTGGAAGGAGAGAGCAGGGCCCAAGCCTGAGCATAGGAGCCGCCTTCAGAGGGCCGTGCCTCGGACCCCCACGTCCAGGACCCTTCTCCATCCTCACGCCCTCAGTCCTAGACCCTCACCCTCCTCCCTGGCCCTCGTGTCCATTTCACGAGAGATGGTGACCTGATGGGCCTGGGGAGGCCACGTGGGCAGAATCCAGTGTCAGGCTCTCATGGGCACTAATGCCTGGCTTCCCTGTGTTTTCCCCATTATGTGGCCTGAGGCATCAGATAGCAGGACCCCGTGGAGGACAGCTGAATCCCCCTTGACTGTTGGGGAGACAGGTCAGGCCGGTGCGCGGATGGGGCTTTGCACGCATATGATGCGTAGCTTGAATAAGAGTCCTTCTAGTGACAAGCTGATCAAATCATGGAGACTCCCTATGCCT
This sequence comes from Phocoena phocoena, assembly GCF_963924675.1. Taxonomy (NCBI): domain Eukaryota; kingdom Metazoa; phylum Chordata; class Mammalia; order Artiodactyla; family Phocoenidae; genus Phocoena; species Phocoena phocoena. Next base: position 128,677,325 of record NC_089240.1, on the reverse strand, counting down.
CGATTTCTCCATCTGTGAAATGGGCCTCCTAATAGTACAAGGCAAAAGCATTGGTGTGAATTTCCCCATGATGTGACCTGCTTGTAAAAAGCCTGGGCCAAATGAAGTGGTCGGTGGATGTAGCTCTTGTTACTGAGTGTGTAAGAAAGATGCGCCCTCCCCCATGTAGTGAAGGTTCCCAACCAGTACACGTCTTGTGATCCCCGCGTACGTAGATTAGCGCAGTTTTTCTTTTCTCGTGAAAATTTGTTGTCAGGATGCTTGGGCTCGCCTTCCTCTTCTTCTCGCTTGTCCTTGTTCAAGATGAGGCTGTTGATTTGAGGTGTCGCCTCCATTGGAACAGGGGTGTTTGCAGCTTTAGGTCCCAAGTGCCTCTTTGGCCGCGTGCCGTAAGTCCTGGGGGCTTTGCTATGTGTTGTCTTCATTTCAAAGTATTTTCTAATTTCCCTTGTGATGTCTTGTACGGTCCCTGGGCTATTGTTATGGACTGAACTGCATCCCCCCAAAATTTGCATGTTGAAGCCCTAATCCCCTAGAACCTCAGAATGTCACTGTGACTGGAGTTAGTGGTTCTTAGGTTGAAATGAGGCCATTAGGATGAGGTCTAATCCAAGATGGCTGGTGCCCTTGAGGGAAGAGCGGATCAGCACACGCAAGGAGAGGAGGCAGGGGCTGGGGGTGCGTGCACAGAGGGTGACCACGTGAGGGGCGGTAAGAGCACGGCCACCTGCAACCAAGGAGACCGGCCGCAGTACAAGCCACCCCTGCTGGACCCTCCCTCTCGGCCTCCTGGTCGGAACCACCGTGAGAATCTGTGTCTGCTGTTTCAGCCCCTCATCCTGTGCCGTGGGATTTGGCATCGTCCCAGACTAATGCGGTTATTTGGGGACGCACGGCTCAATTTCCCTCTCTTTGCAGATTTCCCACATTTCCTTCTGTCATTGAGGTCTAATTTCACTCTCTTTTGGCCAGAGAACATACTTTGTATGATTTCAGCCCTTTTGTTTGTATCCCCTTAAGTTCACTGGGGGATGCTGTGTGGCCTGACGCGTGGAGTACCCTGGAGAACGTTCTAGGTACGCTTGACGAGCACGTGTCTATTCTGTTCTTGGGGCTAATAGTCTACACATGTCATGAGACCTAGTCTTTGCACAGTGCTGTTCAAATCTGTGATTCCCTTACTGCGGTGCTGTCTGGTCGCTGGACCCATAATGAAAGCAGGCTGTGCTAGTCTGCTTAGAGCTGCCATAGCAAGGTCCCACAGAGGAGGTGGCCAAAACTACAGAAATGTACTGGGTCCCAGTCCTGGTGGCTAGAAGTCCAACCTCAACTTGCTGGAAAGTGCAGTTCCAGGTGAGGGAAGGCGTCTCGTCCTGGCTCGCACACAGCTGGTTTTCTCTTGGTCCCTCACTTGGCTGCTTCCCTGCACAGGTTGGGGGGAGGGAGGGAGGGAGGGAGGGAGAGAGAGAGAGAGAGAGAGAGAGAGAGAGAGAGAGAGAGAGGGAGAGGGACACAGGATGGAGGGAGGAATCGAAAGCAAGAGAGAGAGGGACGGAGGGAAGGAGAGAGAGAAGGGGAATGAGGGAGGGAGAGAGGCGATAGGGAGTGAAGGAGAGAGGATAGAGAGAGAGAGAGAGAGAGAGAGATGGAGGGAGTGATAGAGGGGAAGGGAGGAAGGGAGAGAGAGGGGGGAAGGGGGATGGAAGGAGGGCAAGAGAAGAGGGGGAGGGAGGGAGAGACAGGGAAGGGAGAGAGAGATAAGGAGCAGGGAAGGAGGGAGAGAGGGGGAGGGAGGGAGAGAGATAAAGGGAGGGGGGCGAGGGAGGGAAAGAGAGAGGGGGAGGAAGGTAGGGGGAGAGAGAGAGAGGGAGGGAGCGGGGAGAGGGGGGCAGAGGGGGAGGGAGGGATGGAGAGAGAGAGGGACGGAGGGAGAGAGAGGGAGGGAGGTTGGGAGGGTGGAAGAGAGGCTGAGGGAGGGAGGGAGGCAGGGAGATCTTCGGTGTCTCTTCCTCTTTTCCAAAGGACACCGCTCTTGTCGGACTAGGGTCCCACCCTTGTGACCTCATTTAACCTTACTGACTTCCCCAAGGGTGCTATCTCCAAATACATGCAGCTTGGGATTAGCACTGCAACAGGTGGACTTAATGGTTGGGGTGGGAGCTGGGGGATCCATTTGAATCCATCACAGGGGGGACCGAAGTCTCCCACTTCTATTGTAGACCGGTTTCTTCCGTCCCTTCTGTCCATTTTTGCATCGTTCATTTGGGGCACTGCTGTTGGGCTGCTCAAGAGACCCCCCTGATGTGCACTAGCTGTGGCATCATGACAGACGGGAGCGGCAGATGGGACCACCCCTCACCCGGGCAGACCCGGGGCTCCTCTGGCTGCTGGTGCTTGGATCATTCCTGGTACCTTGAGTCTACTTCCCCTCCTCCCCCAACCCACCTTTTTTTCCTCTTTTCTGTGTTTTTGGCCACCCCACAAGGCTTGGGGGATCTTAGATCCCCGACCAGGGATTGAACCCGGGCCACCGCAGTGAAAGCATAGAGTCCTAACCCCTGGAACTCCAGGCAATTCCCGCTCCCCGCCCCCTCCTTAGCAGTGTTTGGGAGGGGATGTCGCCCTATCGCTGTGACAGCCACAGAGTCCTGGCCAGGCCCCCCGGCCCATCCCCCACACGTGGAGGCAGCAGCTGTGAGCTGGGGGTGCGCCCTGGCCTTCAGTGCTCTGTACACACCACTGGGCGCTGACCACAAGGACTCGCGGTATAAGCTGGACACCCCAGCGCCCAGAGGGTGGTGGAGCATGGCGCCCTTGAAGTGTTTAGCTCGAAAGGCAAGGAAAAGAGAAGCAGGAAAATGTCTCCAGACGCAGGACCCGCAGTGAAAAGCAAACCTCAATCCTGCTCTGCAGACACCAGAGAGCACCCCCAAACTGAACACCCGCAGGCCCCTGCCAGGGACCGTCACCTCCACACCTGTGCGTCTCAGGACAGGAAGGGCTCTTTTCAGACCTCTGACCGGGGAGGCCTGAGCTCTTCTCATCTGTCAAATCGAGACCCTGCTGGACACGATGCCCCCGCAACTGTGAAGCCGCGGGTGCCAGGGCCTTCCTTGTGCTTGTCCAGCCCTTCAAGGGTCTTTCTAGTGAGTGGACACAGGGCGTCTGAGGGGCTTCTCCAGGTGTCTGCTAGGTGCCCGCACCGTGCCGGGGGTGGGCTGTCACCTGTCATCGTTTCCTGCTGAGGGGAATCAACTGCTCAGCCACGCCCAGGACGGAGGCGCCAAACACGTGTTGGGTGGAACATCGCTCTCAAGTCCCCGTGCTCTTTATTGCCCTGCAAGGTTCTGGCCGCGTCACCACCTCCGTGTGTCTGCAGGGTCTGCCTGGTCAGGGTCCTCTGTGGGCCTGCCTGGAGGGGCCGGCTATTCCAGGAAAGAGCGGGAGCCCACGCAGCGATGGCAGAAGTGGCTCAGCGGCCAACGGATCAAGGTCAGGGAGGCGGCAGGCCTGGCGGCCACCTCAGGCATCCAGGGTGCGCAAGAGGCAGCAGCGCGGCCCCCGGGAGCTGCGCGGGGTGGGGGGGAAGGCTGAGGACTTGGCGGGGTGCGGCGGCCAGGCCCGGCACGGGCCAGGGAGGACTCATCTGGGCGGGAGGCCAGGAGCAGCAGAGCCAGGGGACCTCGGCTGGCTGGGCCACCTCTGCCAGGACAGGGACTAGAGGGACCAGAACCTGCATGCTGGGATGCGGCGCGGGGGGCTCGGCTGCTGTCCGAGGAGGGGCTGGAGCGACAGAGCCAGTCCTGGCCAGGGCGGAGGCATGGTCGACTTGCGGGTGGCTCGGGGTCCCCTGGATGTGCTCAGGATACGGTGGGAGGCCGTCCTGCGGCTCCGCGGCGCTGGGCGCCGGGAGGTGCCCCGGGGCTGCCGGCTCGCCGTCCACCGGCCCGGATGCTGGTTTAGTGCGCACTCTCGGCTTCATCCTCACCAGGAGGTGCGGGCAGTCTCTCTGAAACAGGGGACTGTGGTAGAAGTGTAACTGAGGTCGCAGTTGAGAGAGAAAAGGAAACCCCGAGTCACAAAAGAGTTGCTCGCAAGCAGCAGCCGCCTGGCTGGGCCCCTGGGCGCCCTCCCCCAGCCGACCCAAGGCCTCTTTGGAGAAAGCGGGACCCGTTCCCAGCAGGACGCTGTGCCCCAGCTTTTACATTCCCGAGACTCGCTCACTCACCATCACCTTTTGCCCTTGGAAAATGACTGAACATGGCCCCTTAGTATGAGTACAAGGCCCACGAAAGGGGACTTGGCGTTTGCAGGTACGAGACTGCAACAAGGTTCGGTAGCTTTCTAAGGAAGTGTCCGAATCGCCCCCTGGCCAGCACCTCCAGGGGCCAGATCGGGGACACTGACTGCTTCCCAGGAAGGGACCTGCGCCCCCACTCAAGTGATGCTCTGGAGCTAAGGGAGTCGAGGGGGCACACAGACCTCCGCCCTCCCCCCGGCGGGCCACTGTCCCCGAGCAGGAGGACGGGAAGGGCCAGCGTTGCAGCAGTGTCCTCTTGTCCCCCCGGTGTGACTGCGTGTCAGGCGCGAGCGGCACTGCCCACGTGTCAGGAGTACACGATGACGCCTTGCCCGCGTGTGCTGTGAAACGATCACCACAGGGGGTCCAGTTCACACGCATCACCTCACACAGACACACCAAAGGGAAAAGGAGGAGGGAGAGAAGTGACGTCCCTGTGCTGAGAACGCTTCGGGTCCCCCCATAACAACGTCCCAACACAGCGCGCGGCACTGCCAGCTCCGGCCGACACGCCGGTCCCCAAGTACCACCTTTAAAGGAAGCTCTCCCGACACGCCTGCCGCCGTCCCAGGCAGCCCCGGGGTTGGCACCCGCCCCCCACCCGCGGGCCCAGCGGCTCAGCCCCTGGAGAGGGCTCCTCCCCCGCCGTCCCCCGCCCTCCTTACCTCGCTCAGGACGTGGGCGGGCCGCTCCTTCGTGGACAGGTTGGTCACGCAGAGGGACGTGTGCATGTCCTGGTGCACTTTGCTGAATCCGTAGCAGTTAAGCTGGCGGATGAAGCTCTTCATACATTCTGTCTTGAACACCTTGTCTAGGCCGTCCCTGTCCAAAACCTCCTTTTGAAACAGCGGCCTGTTGATGCCTATGCAAGTCCCGTCTTCATTCCACCAAATGGACGCAAAGCGACTGCTGTGGACGATCGTCCACAGCTTCCTGGGAAAGGGGTGGAAGAGCAGGCTGCCTTCCCACACGGCCTCGCAGGCGGTGCGAGGCCCTTTCAACAAAGGCTCTTCCGTCAAATCCTGGAAAGCGGCTTCTCCAGGCAGCAGCCTGAGGTCGGGGTGTCCCGCGGGCACGGGCTGGTCCAGGGCGAGGGACTGGGGGGGTGCAGCTCCCTGAGCCGAGGGCCGGAACCGCTGTGTCGGGAGGAAGAGGCGCCTCGCCGAAGCCGGGCGCCCTGCCCGCGGCAGGGCCCTTCTCGTCCGCAGCCATGCGGAGCGCGGCGGGGCCCTTCTCGTCCGCAGCCATGCGGAGCGCGGCGTGTCCCTCCGCCACGTAAACGGGACAGTGCAGCGCGGCCGGCAGCACCCTGGGCTCACACTCCCGCTCAGCCCCTCACAGAAGTGCTCCGGTGGCTCGGGGGTGACATCACAGCCCAGCCAGCAAGTGACATCATAAAGGGCAGGCCCGTCAGCACGTCAGCCTCCTGCTTCACGCCCGTCATCGCAGGGGGCACGAAGACACTCGTGCACGGGTGCAGAGCCACGGGCCGAGCGCTCGTGCAAACCGGGCACGGCCTTCTGGTCCCGGAGCCCCCGGGCCAGGCAGACGTGCACGGACCCACGTGTGGCCCACGAGGTCAGAGGTCCTCCTGTGTGACCCCTGGCCTTCCGGGCCGTGCACAGCACCCACGATTTCAAGCACGAGCATCGTCCGAGACGCGGCCCACGGTCAAGGGCGCTAAAACTTGACAATTCACCTGTGAACTGGAAGAAAAACCCTCACGATGTCTGGGTCTGCAAAGTGCCTACCTTACCCTCTCCCTGGAGAGGTGTCCCATGGGTGCTGAGCAGGAATCGGACTCTGGACCCCCGCCCTCACCCGCAGCAGCCCTTTCCCTCCATTGCCCACAGCAGAGGCCAGACTCAGATGAAACGTTCAGGGAAATTTATTAAACAGAAACATTGACTGAAACCATTGAACAGAGGGCATAACAACACACAGAGGAACTTCTAACGGCCACCGGAGCCCACGGGTCCCGGCCCTCCCCCCAGGGTCCTCAAAACGGTGCCTCCGCTACACCCCACCCGGCGGCCCTCCGTCTCCCCACAGTCTCCCTTCCTGAGGGCCCCGCGGGTGGCCTCTCGCCAGGAAGATGGGCGCCGGCCATGCCCGCTCCCCCCAGGGCAGACCCTCCATTTCCGGCCCACATGCCCGGGGCCCGGCCCTGCCCTATGGCGGCCACAGGACAGTCCCACAGCAGGGCGCGCGCCACCGAGCCGGGGACGTGGAGTCCCGAGGAACAACGGGGTGGCCCAGCAGAACACAAGCCCTGGGGGGCCTCCCGCAGACCTCCTGCAGCCCCGGTCAAGGTCTTCCTTCCCAAGGTCCCAGGTGGGATCCCAGGTCCTGGGGTGGGTGCTGGCTGTGACCTCGTCCATCCCGTCCTTCCCGCCGGCTCCTGGGACTGGGCTCGGGGTCTCCACGCCGCGCAGGGCTTGGGGGAACTGCTCAGAGGAGAACACACGCACATTTCCACAACAACAGGCAGCGCTGGGCCTGAATCTATGCCCAGAAAGCACACGTCGAGCTCACGACACTGGCCCACAGAGACCAGAGCCTTGGCTGGCACGTGGCGCACCTCAGGGCTCTGCGGGGGGTCGATGGCTAGGGTGTGTGTGTTGGGGGGAGGGGAGCGGGGGCTGGGGGGTTCCTTGACACCTGGGTCCCTCTGGGGCCTACAGGGACACATTTGGGCTTGCCAGTACAGGGAGCCACCTGCCCCAGGGGATGATGAATAGGGGCCCCCTCTCAGGAGGGAGGCCCAGGCACCTTGAGTAGCCCCTAATATGGGGCCAGTAGGCTGCCGGGTCTGGCCTCCCCCTGCCTCCAAGCTTGGGGGCCCCGGGGCCTGCTGAGCCTACTGGCCTGAGGTGGACCCCGGGGGGCTCATCTCTGCAGCCCCGTCCTCATTTCCCGGCTCTTCTGGGATGGGCTTGAGCCCCTCCTCGGGGGTCTCCTCGGCCTCCTGGCCTCCTGCCTGGGCGAGGCCCTCTGGCTCCCAGCCAGGACCTCCTGGGGCCACCGGGGAAGCACTGCCCATCCGGCCAGGCATGGGGACTCCGGGGGCATCTGAGGGTCCTGCCTGACCTAGGTCCGCAGGGGCGGCAGCACTTGCATCTTCCTGAGTGGCCGCGGACGCCTTGCTGGTCTCCCCAGGGCCAGGGGCTGCCCTGGCGGCACCATGGTCTTCAGGGGCTGCCCTGGCGGCACCATGGTCTTCAGGGCCCGCCTCGCCAGCCTTGACAGTGCCGGCAACTGCCCCACTGGCCTCCTCACGTGCCGGGTGGTCCTCGGCGCTACCTTCCTTGGAACGGGCGGCCTGGGCGGTGGTATCTTCACCGGCCGGGGAGGCCTTGGTGCCATGTGCAGTGGTGCCTGCGGTGATGGCCTCATGGGCCGCGGCGGCCTGGGCGGCTGCTGCCAGGCCTCCAACGTCCACACGGGCCTCTTCCTGCCCTGGGAAGTGCTCCCTGCTAGCCGGGTCGGCCTCCCGGGCCTCGGTCTTCTGGATGAGCCGCAGCATCCCCGCAAAGCCGGGAGGCCTCCTCATCAGCCGCATCGTCCTCAGCGTGTCCCGGAGCGTGTCGTTCAGCCGGGCCCGCATCACCACCTGCCGGGCGCGCGCCTGGTCCGCCATGGCCGGGTGCATGGCCCCCTTCTCCAGGGCCGACTGCAGCAGGCCTTCCAGGCGCATCACGTACGCAGAGAGAGTCTCCTGGGGCCGCTGGGCACAGGTCACGAACTTCAGCCGAGCACTCTCCCGGGGGTCCTTGTTCCCAAACACCTGCACCAGCGCGGCCAGGCAGTCCTGGGCAGCCAGCTCGGGATCTTCCGCCAGGAGGCCGCGCACGAGATCCAGCGCGGGGCCGCGCAAGCTCTCCACCAGCCTCCTCCTCCTCTCCCTCTCAGACACGTGGCGCCACAGGTGCAGCATGTCGTTGGCCTGCTCCAGCCAGCTCTCAGAGGACTCTTCCCCGTGGCCCGGCTCTTCCATCCCAGAGAAGGTTCCCAGCTCCTGGTAGCCCATGCTGTGTAGCATGGGCTGCAAGGCCTGCCTCCACTGCTGGGTCCCGGGCCCTGCCTCACCCATGGCGCCTGCCGCTGTCACAACTGCTTCCTCAGGCGCAGTCATTGCCTCGCCCGTGGGTCCTGTCATACTCAGAAGTCCTGCCACGCCTGCAACATTTCTGTAACCTGCAGCTCCTTCCTCATCTGACTCAGCTCCTGCTTCCCCTTCAGCTCCTGCTTCACCTTCATCTCCTGCTTCACCTGCAGCTCCTTCCTCACCTGCAGCTCCTTCCTCACCTGCGGCTCCTGCCTCACCTGAGGCTCCCTCCTCACCTGCAGCTCCTTCCTCACCTGTGGCTCCTTCCTCACCTGCGGCTCCTGCCTCACCTGAGGCTCCCTCCTCACCTGCAGCTCCTTCCTCACCTGCAGCTCCTTCCTCACCTGCGGCTCCTTCCTCATCTGAGGCTCCCTCCTCACCTGCACCTCCCTCACCTGCAGCTCCTTCCTCACCTGCGGCTCCTGCCTCACCTGAGGCTCCCTCCTCACCTGCAGCTCCCTCCTCACCTGAAGCTCCTGCCTCACCTTCAGCTCCTGCTTGACCCTCAGATCTTTCCGCACCTGTAGCTCCTGCCTCACCTGCATCTCCTGCCTCACCTGCAGCTCCCTCCTCACCTGCAGCTCCCTCCTCACCTGAAGCTCCTGCCTCACCTTCGGCTCCCTCCTCACCTGCACCTCCCTCCTCACCTTCAGCTGCCTCCTCACCTAAGGCTTCCTCCTCACCTGTGTCTCCCTCCATACCTGCGACTCCCGCCTCCCCTGCAGCTTCCTCCTCCCCTGCAGTTCCTGAGTGACCTGCAGTTCCTGCCTCACCTGCCCTGCCAACCACTGCTTGTCTCTGGGGCTGCTCAGGGAAATTGGGTCTATCCTGTGAATCAGCATCAGGGGCCTGGGGCAGGCAGACCACAGTCCAGGGCCCTCCCTTGCCTGGTATTTGGCGGGGGAGCAAGCTTCGATTTAAACACTCAGCAAACTCGACCAGGGCAACACTCGACCCCAGCTCCTTTCTGTAGACCTTGCCCAGCACTCGGTACCTGCCCAGGGAACGCAGGGCAGCCTGCACAGCCTCCTGGAATTCCTGGTCTTTGCAGTCATCTGGGATTCCCAGGATGAGCAGAGATCGCTGAGCGTTCACGCCCATCGACCTGCACCAGTCCCGCAATACCGCCAGAGCCATCGCCATCTTCCAGGACCTGAGGGTGGGGGGAAGCGATCAAACAGGTGTGCACAGGCTGCTGAAGTGTGGGAATCGGCCTGTGGGTGCAAAGAGGAGAGGATCATGTTTGTGCCACACAGCCCACCCTAGTGCCCCTCACAGCAGCAGCCTGGAGCACCTCCCTGCCCTGTTTGGTTTGTCTGACTTTAGGAAACTTTTTTAATAAATTACATTTATTTACAGGATAGAAGGCTAGGGACTTCCCTGGCGGCGCAGTGGTTAAGAATCCACCTGCCAGTGCAGGGGACACAGGTTCGATCCCTGGTCCGGGAAGATCCCACAAGCCGCGGAGCAACTAACCCCACGCGCCGCCACCACTGACCCAGCGCTCTAGAGCCCACGAGCCACAACTACTGAGTCCACGTGACACGACTACTGAAGCCCACATGCCTGGAGCCCGTGCTCTGCAACAAGAGAAGCCACCGTGATGAGAGGCCTGCGCACCGCAACGAAGAGTAGCCCCCGCTCGCTGCACCTAGAGAAAGCCCGCGCGCAGCAACAAAGACCCAACGCAGCCAAAAGAAAGAATAAAATTTAAAAATAATAACAAAAGAGCACTTGTTGCGGACGACTCAAGAAACAATAAAATAAAATAAAATAAAATAATTTTTTAAAAAAAGACAGATAGAAGGCTCGTCACCTTTTCTACATTTCTGGCCTCAGTTTTAGGAAGCTGCCTTTTTCCCAAGGAATTTCTCAAGTCTTCCAATTTGTTAGCATAAACATTTCCATAATATTCCCCTATATCCCCTTTTTTAATGTACATCTGATCCGTAACGTTGACCCTCTCTCATTCCTCATATTGGTGATCAGCGTTCTTTCTATTTTTCCGTGATTCATCGTTCTAGGACTTTCTCGGTCTCCTTGCTCTTTTGAAAGAAGCGCATGGCTTTGTTCGTCGTGTCCATAATTTGCTTTCTATCACTGATTTCCTCTCTTAGCTCTCTTATTACTTCATTTTATGTTTCCTTTGCTCTTCTTCTTCTAGCATCTCTACATGGACTGTTAGCTCATTGATTTTATGTCCTGACTCTTTTCTAACAGAAGCATTTAGAGGAATACAGTTTCCTCCTGTCGCTTTTTGCTGCCTCCCACTAATTTTGGTAAGTTGTGCTTTCTTAGTATTCACGTTGAGATATTTTCTAAGTCCCTCTGTGATTTTTTTTCTTTGATCCATGGGTTTCCCAATATTTGAAGATATATTATCATTAGTACCATCAAATAAAATTCCCCCGTGACGAGAAAACTTATCATGTAAACTTGCAATACTGCTAAATTTATGGAGACTTTTACAACTCTGGTACGGCGTGTCCGGGTGAATGTGCAAAGCACCCTCGTAAGGAATCTGTGTACTCTGTGTGGAGGCCAGGGCCTTGCCCTGCCCACCCACCTCTGCAATTCCTGTGCCACCCGGACAGAGGCGACCTGAAGCTCTCGATGCCTCATGCAGCGGGCCAGAGCCCCTCCCTGGACCCCCACAAATCCATCTGCCATGGCCAACAGCCTCCACCAGATCACAGCAGCCCCAGCGCCTCCCCCTCTCAGCATCACTTACGCCCCCCGTGGCCAGGCGGCTCCTCCCCGGCCCCTCGCACTGCATCCCCTCCATACACCCTCCCCCACCCACCAGCTGGGGGCGCTCCGCTCTGGGCCCTGGAAGCCGGGCGCCCCGCCATGCGTACGGGCCAGACTGCCTCTCTCACCTCCCCACACCGGGGAGTCCTCCCCCGAGCACACTCAGCGCCGGGGGCTCTCGCTTCTCGTACCCCAGACGCACAGCCCACCCGTCTTGCCCCCGCCCACCCGGGAGCCGGAGCCCCCTAACTGCCACGAGCGTCCGCCCCCCCCCCCGCCCCACGCCCGCCCCGGCGGGAGCTCCCCTAACGCCTACCGCACCCGCGCCCGGGAGTCCTCCCCATCGACCCCCGCCTCAGCCAGGAGTAGCTCCCCCTTCCTCCCGCCACACGCAGGAGCCGTTAGCCCTCCCTTCCGGTCTCGGCCCCGGGGGTGGGGGGTGGGGGGGGTTGGGGGGGTGGGGGATGGGGCCCGGCCGTCCCGTGCTCCCCACCCCCGCAGCCAGTCATCCTCTCCTCTGGCCCCAAAGCCGGCCCCACCCGACCGGCAGGAAGCCCTCCGCTCCGGCCCCCCCACCCACGCTTAGCCATTAGCCCCACCCTCTGCACCCCGACTCCAGAACGCCCCCCACCAGCCACCCCGGAAACCAGCGGTCCTCCCCTCTGACCCGCTCACTGGGGGACCCTTCCCTCAGCCCCCCTTCAGCCCGCTACCCTCCGCCGCCGCTCCCCCACTCCCAACCGAGCAGCCCGTAGCCCTCCCCCGACCTCCACTCCTTCCCAGGGCCCCCGGTACCTGCGGAGTCCAGCCCCCGGCAAAGCCCCCGCCTGTCTCCTGACTTGCTCTGACTCTGTGGATGGCTCCGGAGTCCCGCTCACGAGGGGCTGAAGAGCTCGTCTCAGCAGAGCAGCCAGGAACTGTGCTGCCGACTGTCCCAGGCACTCTGTGCGAACGCCACGTGCGTTTCCGGCTGCTCCCGGAAGCCCCAGGAAGATGAGGGAGAACGTTCTAGACGTCTCTTTACAGGGAAAGTGGTTGGATCAGAAGAGCACGTGAGGAGGGGCTTTGCTACGGAAGCACCAATAGCCACGCGCACTGAGGGCCTGAGGTCCCAAGGCTTGGCGCCTCCGGAAGCAAAAGACACGCCCATTGGCCTTCCACCAATAGGAAGGCCTCCCTGCAAGGCTGCGGAGTTGGGGGAGCAAACTTGGCGATGCAGAGCCCATTGTGGCAGGTACGTCCACTTGTCTTCACAGGTGGTTTTCTACTGTGATTGATAATGTCATAAACCTATTCTTATTTCTTTGGTTTGTTTTAATTTTTGAATTTTATTTTATGTATTTTTTTATACAGCAGGTTCTTATGAGTTACCCATTTTATACATATTAGTGTACATTTGCCAATCCCGATCTCCCAATTCATCACACCCCCCGCCCGCCCCCACCATTTTCTCACCTTGGTGCCCATATGTTTGTGCTCTACGTCTGTGTCTCTATTTCTGCCCTGCAAACCGGTTCATCTGTACCATTTATCTAGGTTCCACATATGTGCATTAATACACGATATTTGTTTCTCTCTTTCTGACTTCCTTCACTCTGTATGACCGTCTCTAGATCCATCCACGCATCTACAAATGACCCAATTTCGTTCCTTTATACAGCTGAGTAATAAATAATAGTAATAAAGCTCTTCTTCATATGGACTGATTTCTTGTCTAGTTGTATCAACTAGCCATCCTCTCACAAGGCACAAGAGAATGAGGCAGCCGTCTGGGGCCTCTTTTATAAGGGAGGTAATCTCATTCATGAGGGCTCCCCCCTCATGGGCTAATCACTTCCCAGGGCCCCACCTCCAAATCCCATCCCTGTGGGGGTTAGAATTTAACAGGTGAATGAGGGGCAGAGGTTTACAAATATTCAGTCCATAGCAGTGTCTGTCCAACTATTGTTGCTCCTATGCCCCCTTTATCCTGCTGAGATACTCAAGGTTTTCATTTACATTTTAACTTCTCTACTGCCTTCTTAGGCAATTATCAGTTTTCACTAAAACTTTACAATTCACCTATGAAATGGAAAACAGCGCTCACCATCTCTGGGTCTGCAAAGTGCCTACCCTACCCTCTCACTGGAGAGGTGTCCCATGGGTGCTGAGCAGGACTCCGACTCTTGACCCCCGCCCTCACCTGCAGCATCCCTTTCCCTCCATTGCCCACAGCAGAGGCCAGACTCAGCTGAAACTTTCAGAGAAATTTACTAAGAGAAACTTTGACTGAAACCATTGAACAGAGGGCATGATAACACAGAGAGGAACTTGTAACAGCCACCAGAGTCCGGGGGTCTCTGGCCCCCCCACCAGGGTCCCCAACAATGTGCCTCCACTACACCCCACCTGGCGGCCCTCCATCCCCCCACTGCCTCCCTTCCTGAGGGCCCTGCGGGTGGTGTCTCGCCAGGAAGATGGGTGCCGGCAATGCCCGCTCCCCCAGGTCAGCCACTCCCCCTCTGGCCCACATGCCCGGGGCCTGGCCCTGCCCTATGGCTGGAACAGGAAAGTCCCACAGCAGGGCACCCACCACTGAGCGGACGACGGGGTGTCCCGAGGAACAACGTGGTGGCCTTCAGTTGTACTGCTAATTACTTTCACATTTCCAAGGAAATTCCTATTCCAATGCCATATTATCTTGTTCACCATCACAAAACAATATGGGAATCTTACAATTTGTTTTACACAATCGCAAAACTCTTGTCGTTGAACTGAATTAGTGCAAATACATGTGTGATTAATGTCATTTGCAAACTTAGATACTGAAGCTTATTAAGCCTTCTTTTAAATGGAACAATATTTGAAAAATTCCTAAAGAAAACACAGATGATATTCCATGTCATCTTACACAACAGGAACCCAAAGATGCTACACACCATGTTCCCCCCACTCGCAGGGGCCCTCACTACTTGGAAACTCGACCGCTCTCTCTTCAAACTCAGAGTGAAGGACCAGCCTCACTTGCTACCAGTGAACTTGGGCCTGGAAGGAGCCTGGCTGCTGCTCTGGCTCAGGCTCCCTCTTCCTCGTCGCTCACACCCTCTGCACACAGGGATGGGAAGGACCTGGGATCCAAGCTACTGACCCTGAGCAGATGCTCCAGGACCTGCCACTTGCTGGTCTCCGCGTAGGCCCGGGCACCCCACAGGAACTCGTAGCGGGCAGGGTCGCTGTGGGGCACCTGCCGGTACTCCAGGTAGCCCTCCTGCACCCACACTTCGGTGAGCAGCTCCCTGGGCTCCCCATAGATGCAGGGCTCCCTCCCGGCACACACCCCCATGCTGCCGAGCACTCCCCACACCTCCTCCTCAGGGGCGCGGTCACCGAACAGGGTGATCACGCCCAGGACCAGCACCAGGAGGCCGGCCTCGGGCGTGCTCTGCCCATCGCTCAGCACTGCATCCCAGGTGAGGCCCAGGGTGGGGACCAGGACGTACGTAGGTGCGCTCGCGGGGGTCCACCTCCTTCACATCCAAGCCAAACACCAGCTGCATTCACTCGCAAGCGTGGCTGAAGATCACGGGGAAGTGGTCCCGATGCTCCCGGAGGACCGTACTCAGCATCTCCGCCTTGGAGGTCGGCTCCCTGGGGCGATACTTGAGCAGGAACGCCACCAGGTCAGCCATCAGCACAACAAGTGCCTCCTGGGGCAAGGACTCGGCATAGGCGGAGAAGGAGGGGGCGCCAGGGGAGGCGGAGGACGAGGGGGATGCGGCCTCCTCCCCCGCAGCCCCCAGCAGCGGCGCCTCCACCGGACCCTGGGCCGGGACTGGGGCCTGAAGGTCGGCCTGAGGCTGGCGGAGCTCACTCATCTCGACCGGGGACCTGATCACTGGGGTCGGGCCGCCCACGGGAGTGTGAGCAGGGGACCTCGTACCTGGGGTAGAGAGGGGGTGTGAGCGGCCTCGGCGGAGAAAGGCACCCTGGGCAGCTCTGACAGAGGCCACTTACAGGTCTCATCTTAAAGGCTGCCCCCGGGCCTCACAGGGGCGCTCCTCCTGGGCGGCCTGTCCCCTGCCAACCTGAAGAAGGAAGTGAGGGGGCTCCTCAGGGTACAGCCAGCACGGCCCCAGGTTCTGGGGCTGATGGGGCATAGGGGTGACTTGGGTGTTGTGGGGTCCCCTCTGTTCTGGGAGGGGGAGCCCCTGGGTACACACTCAGGGCACGCACCTCCCCTTGACTCCTGGCACTGCCTGGGCCTCCTCTGCTCTGTACCCCGAGGACACGGTCCTCAGACCTGGGCCTTCGCCTCCCGGTTCCTGGAGCCCCTGTAAGAGGAATGGAGGGCGCACCTCTTGTGTAAACTGTGGCACAGCTCTGGGCCTCGGTGCTGGTAGGAGGATTGGGCCGGACACTGTGAGGTCCCCCCAGTTCTGAGTTCCGGGGTGGGTGGTCCCCTCGGGGCTCGCTCGTCGTGCTCACTGTTCCCCTTAAGGGCCTGGACCCTCCCCTTTGCAGGCCGGAGGAGAAACTCAGAACAGGACCCCGAATCTGAACAGAAAGCAGTGAGGGGGCCCCACAGGTGGCCGCACCTGCCCAGGGCCTCCCGAGGGTCCTAGGATGGAGAGATGCTGGGTCCTCACCTCCTCCTCACGTCCTGCCTGGCCTCCCAGCACTAACCACAGGGGCAGGTTTCTGTTGAGGCCCCTGTTCCAGGGCTGGGGGTCTGCTCAGTCCTCCCTCGGGGGCCTGGGAGTCCACCCTCTGCGGACCTGAAGGCTCACCCCTCACACCAAACACCTGACCTCCTGAGGACCCCGACCCAGAGGTCAGGAAACATCTCATCTGCTGACCGTGCTCTGGCGCCTCCAAGGCCCCCCCGGAGGGGCAAAGGATCCCTCCCTGTGTTGGGGTCTAACGTCCTCAGTCCTTCCTTCCTCGCGTGCAGGCTGGACTCTGGGCAGGACCTGGGATTGTCCCGTCTGCCAGTGTGAGTCCCTGCTCCTTATACCAGGTCTCCAGTCTCTCAGAGACCCTGACGTCAGGACAGGCCTACCGTGCTCATCCCGCCGCGGGGCCTCCCACGGCCACCTGCAAGGGCGGTGATCTGGTGGGTCCCTTTTGTCCTCCCTCAGGGTCCCCTCAGTCCTGCCTAAGGGCCCTAACCTTAGTCCACCAGGGACCTGACATTTTACCCTCTGCGCTCATGAGACCCCGCCCCTTATCCCAGGTCCCCAGCTTCTCTGAGACCCGGAAGTCAGGAAGTGCTGATGTGTTCATCCCGCCCTATGACCTCACTGGGCCAACTCTGTTCTGGGGTCCATGTTTCCCTTAGTCCTCCCTCAAGGCCCTCACCTTGACTCCACGCAGGACCTGGCATTCTAGCCATAGCACACCTGAGAGCGGACGCTTATACCTGTTCCGAAGCCTCTCTGAGACCCGGATACGTAAGTGAGGACTCGCTGCCAAGTGCTCATTCCACCCCAGGGCCTCCCAGGGCTGAAGGCAGGGAAGGGTATAAGGGTCAGGGTCTCACAGAGACTGCGGAGCGGGTATAAGGGGTGGGGTCTCATAGAGGCTACGGAGGGGTATAAGGGGCGGGGTCTCAGGCAGGAACAGGAGAGAATACCAGGTCCTGCGTGGAGTCAAGGTGAGAGCACATAGGGAGGATTGAGGGGAGCCTGGATCCCAGAACAGAGCTGGTTGTTGGAAGCCATACGGCGGGATGAACACATGCAGCACTTCCTGACATCCGGGTCTCAGAGACGCTGCGGAGGGGGAGCACGGGGCGGGGTCTCAGAGAGGCTGCGGAGGCGGTATAAGGGTCGGGGTGTCTGGTGAGCACGGGAGAGAATCCCAGGTCCTCCGTGGAGTCCAGGTGAGGGCCCTGAGGGAGGACTGAGGGGAGCCTGGACCCCAGAACACAGTTGGCCCTGGGAGGCCATAGGGCGGGATGAGCACGTGCAGCACTTCCTGACATCCGGGTCTCACAGACGCTGCGGAGGGGGAGCACGGGGCCGGGCCTCACAGAGGCTAGGGAGGGGGTATAAGGGTCGGGGTGTCTGGTGGGCACGGGAGAGAATCCCAGGTCCTCTGCGGAGTCAAGGTGAGCCCCCTGAGGGAGGACTGAGTGGAGCCTGGACCCCAGAACAGAGTTGGCCTTTCGAGTCCATAGGGCGGGATGAGTATGTGCAGTACTTCCTGACATCCGGGTCTCAGAGACGCTGCGGAGGGGGAGCACGGGGCGGGGGGTCTCAGAGAGGCTGGGGAGGCGGTATAAGGGTCGGGGTGTCTGGTGAGCACGGGAGAGAATCCCAGGTCCTCCGTGGAGTCTAGGTGAGGGCCCTGAGGGAGGACTGAGGGGAGCCTGGAGCCCAGAACAGAGTTAGTCCTGGGAGGCCATAGGGCGGGATGAGCACGTGCAGCACTTCCTGACATCCGGGTCTCAGAGACACTGCGGAGGGGGAGCACAGGGCGGGGGTCTCAGAGAGGCTGGGGAGGCGGTATAAGGGTCGGGGTGTCTGGTGGGCACGGGAGAGAATCCCAGGTTCTGCGTGGAGTCAAGGTGTGGGCTCTGAGGGCGGACTGAGGGGAGCCTGGACCCTAGAACAGAGTTGCCCTTGCGAGGCCATAGGGCGGGATGAGTACGTGCAGCACTTCCTGACATCCGGGTCTCAGAGACGCTGCGGAGGGGGAGCACGGGGCGGGGCCTCACAGAGGCTATGGAGGGGGTATAAGGGTCGGGGAGGCTGGTGGGCACGGGAGAGAATCCCAGGTCCTCTGCGGAGTCAAGGTGAGCACCCTGAGGGAGGACTGAGTGGAGCCAGGACCCCAGAACAGACTTGGCCTTGCGAGGCCATAGGGCGGGATGAGCACGTGAAGCACTTCCTGACATCCGGGTCTCAGAGACGCTGCGGAGGTGGAGCACGGGGCGGGGTCTCAGAGAGGCTGCGGAGGCGGTATAAGGGTCGGGGTGTCTGGTGGGCACGGGAGAGAATCCCAGGTCCTCCGTGGAGTCCAGGTGAGGGCCCTGAGGGAGGACTGAGGGGAGCCTGGACCCCAGAACACAGTTGGCCCTGGGAGGCCATAGGGCGGGATGAGTACGTGCAGCACTTTCTGACATCCGGGTCTCAGAGACGCTAGGGAGGGAGTACGAGGCGGGATCTCAGCGAGGCTAGGGAGGGGGTATAAGCGTCGAGGTGTCTGGTGTGCATGGGAGAGAATCCCATGTCCTGCGTGGAGTGAAGGTGAGCTTCCTGAGCCCTGAGGGCAACCTGGATCCCAGAACAAAGTTGGCCCTGGGAGGCCGTAGGGCGGGATGAGCAAGTACAGCACTTCCTGACATCCGGGTCTCCGAGACCCTCGAGAGGGGGCGTCAGGGGCGGGGTCTCAGAGAGGCTGGAGAGGGGGTATAAGGGGCAGGGTGTCTGGTGGGCACTGGAGAGAATCCCAGGTCCTGTGTGGACTCAAGATGAGGGCCCTGAGGGAGCACTGAGGGCAACCTGGATCCCAGAACAGAGTTGGCCCTGGGAGGGCGGGGTGAGCAAGTGCAGCACTTCCTGACATCCGGGTCTCAGAGAAGCTGGGGACCTGGGTTAAGGGGCGGGGGTCTCATGAGCGCAGAGGGTAAAATGTCAGGTCCTTGGTAGACAAAGTCTAGGGCCCTTAGGCAGGACTGAGGAGACCCTGAGGGTGGACAAAAGGGACCCAGCAGATCACCACCCTTGCAGGTGGCTGTGGGAGGCCCCGTGGCGGGATGAGCACGGTAGGCCTGTCCTGACGTCAGGGTCTCTGAGAGACTGGAGACTTGGTATAAGGAGCAGGGACTCACACTGGCAGACGGGACAATCCCAGGTCCTGCCCAGAGTCCAGCCTGCACGCAAGGAAGGAAGGACTGAGGACGTTAGACCCCAACACAGGGAGGGATCCATTGCCCTTCCGGGGGGGCCTTGGAGGCGCCAGAGCACGGTCAGCAGATGAGATGTTTCCTGACCTCTGGGTCGGGGTCCTCAGGAGGTCAGGTGTTTGGTGTGAGGGGTGAGCCTTCAGGTCCGCAGAGGGTGGACTCCCAGGCCCCCGAGGGAGGACTGAGCAGACCCCCAGCCCTGGAACAGGGGCCTCAACAGAAACCTGCCCCTGTGGTCAGCGCTGGGAGGCCAGGCAGGATGTGAGGAGGAGGTGAGGACCCAGCGTCTCCCCATCCTAGGACCCGCGGGAGGCCTTGGGCAGGTGCGGCCACCTGTGGGGCCCCCTCACTGCTTTCTGTTCAGATTCGGGGTCCTGGTCTGAGTTTCTCCTCCGGCCTGCAAAGGGGAGGGTCCAGGCCCTTAAGGGGAACAGTGAGCACGACGAACGAGCCCCGAGGGGACCACCCACCCCGGAACTCAGAACTGGGGGGACCTCACAGTGTCCGGCCCAATTCTCCTGCCAGCACCGAGGCCCGGAACTGTGCCACAGTGTACACAAGAGGTGCGCCCTCCATTCCTCTTACAGGGGCTCCAGGAACCGGGAGGCGAAGGCCCAGGTCTGAGGACCGTGTCCTCGGGGTACAGAGCAGAGGAGGCCCAGGCAGTGCCAGGAGTCAAGGGGAGGTGCGTGCCCTGAGTGTGTACCCAGGGGCTCCCCCTCCCAGAACAGAGGGCACCCCACAACACCCAAGTCACCCCCATTGCCCTGTCAGCCCCAGAACCTGGGGCTGTGCTGGCTGCACCCTGAGGAGCCCCCTCACTTCCTTCTTCAGGTTGGCAGGGGACAGGCCGCCCAGGAGGAGCGCCCCTGTGAGGCCCGGGGGCAGCCCTTAAGAGGAGACCTGTAAGTGGCCTTTGTCAGAGCTGCCCAGGGTGCCTTTCTCCGCCGAGGCCGCTCACACCCCCTCTCTTCCCCAGGTATGAGGTCCCCGCCTGTCATCTGTGCGCACACTCCCGTGGGCGGCCCGACCCCAGTGATCAGGTCCCCGGTCGAGATGAGTGAGCTCCGCCAGCCTCAGGCCGACCTTCAGGCCCCAGTCCCGGCCCAGGGTCCGGTGGAGGCGCCGCTGCTGGGGGCTGTGGGGGAGGAGGCCGCATTCCCCTCGTCCTCCGCCTCCCCTGGAGCCCCCTCCTTCTCCGCCTATGCCGATCCCTTGACCCGCGAGGCACTTGCTGTGCTGATGGCTGACCTGGTGGCTTTCCTGCTCTTCAAGTTTCGTACCGGGGAGCCGACCTCCGAGGTGGAGATGCTGAGTACGTTCCTCCGGGAGCATCAGGACCACTTCCCCGAGGTCTTCAGCCTCGTTTGCGAGTGCCTGCAGCTGGTGTTTGGCTTGGATGTGAAGGAGGTGGACCCCCGCGAGCGCACCTACGTCCTGGTCCCCACCCTGGGCCTCACCTGGGATGCAGTGCTGAGCGACTGGCAGTGCACGCCCGAGGCCAGCCTCCCTGTGCTGGTCCTGGCCATGGTCACCCTGTTCGGTGACCGCGTCCCTGAGGAGGAGGTGTGGGGACTGCTATGCACCCTTGGGTTTTGTGGCGGGAGGGAGCTGCTCACCGAAGTGTGGGTGCGGACGGGCTACCTGAAGTACCGGCAGGTGCCCCACAGCGACCCTGCCTGCTACGAGTTCCTGTGGGGTCCCCGGGCCTACGCGGAGGCCAGCAAGTGGCAGGTCCTGCAGCATCTGCTCAGGATCAATAGCATGGATCCCAGGTTCTTCCCATCCGTGTCTGCAGAGAGCGTGAGCGATGAGGAAGAGGGAGCCTCAGCCAGAGCAGCAGCCGGTCCCACGTCCAGCAGCTTCTCCCGTGGGGCAGGAAGGGGGGCTGATCCTTCACTCTGAGTTTGAAGAGGGAGCGGTCAGCCTTCTAAGCAGTGAGAGCCGGGCGAGTTGGGGGAAGCCGGTGTGCAGCATCTTTGGGTTCCTGTTGTGTATGTTGACATGGACTTCCATGTCTGTTTTCTTTAGGAATTTTTCAAATGTTGGTTCTTTGAATAGAAGACTAAACAAGCTTCAGTGTCTAACTTTGTGTATGACGTTAATCCCACAGGTATTTGCACTAATTCAGTTCAAGAACAAGAGTTTTGCTGTTTGTAAGAGAGGTTGGGAAATCTCCCAGTTCGTTTTGTGACCGTGTACAAGATAACAGGGAATTGGAATCAGAACTGCTCTGGAAACGTGGAAGTACTTAACAGTGATATAGATGGGGGAAGAAATAGAAAAATAAAAGCCATTGTTGTTCCAGTTCTTGCTTCCCTGTCTTGTCTGTCATTCTGTAAATAAAACGAACTATCTCTGTTGAGTTGGATTTGCACGGGTATTTTAAGAAAGTAGGAGAAGGTTCATCTCTGTCAATAAGCCCCCTGCCCACTGGCTTGTTTATTCCGCAGACCTCCACGGAGCCTCTGCTCTCCGGAAGGGCCTGTGTTAGTAGCGGGAACGCTAGGAAAAGCAGGACACACCCGCACCTAGAGTGATGGTCTAGGAGCCGCTGTCACATGAGGAAGGTGGTGAGACGTCCCCTAAGTCCCACAGAATAAGACAACATGGGACGAGGCGGTGGGGCTCCAGGAGCGAGCCCTGGAGTGTTAAGTGCCCCGAGCCAGGGCACTTTGGGCCTTTGGGAAGTGGGGGTTCCTTCTGTGGGAGGTGATGGTGATGAAGCTGGGCGGTGGCAGCAGCCAGACATGCAGAGGGTGTGTCTTGGGTTGGAGGGGAAAGTCTGAAATGGGACATTGCTGTGAGATGTCCTTCTGGGCCATGGATAAAGCCGGGAGAAATCTCGCCCTGGGGCAGGAAGGAAGGGGTGCTGGCTCTTGTTGCATTGCAGTGGGCCACAGTGAAGAGGTAGGTGTTTCATACCCGCCATCTGCAAGGATTTCCAGAGAAATGAGGGTCTTGCTCTTTGAAGCCCTGCTCGGTATTCCCGGGGCTGGCCCTCCTCTCCCTGCCCTGGGAGAGCCAATTACCAACCGTATGGAAACGACCATTTTAGTCACCTGGAGTTTACTTTGGCCACTTGTGAGCAAGGTCTAGATTTCAGTGGGATGAAATGGATGAAAATAGGGGGTTTGAAAGAGGAGAGGCTGCCGAAGTGGAAAGGAGTCGCCGTGTGACTGGAATCCTGGGAGCTTTGCGTGAGCTGCCCCCAGCTGGGGAAATCACCACCCTTCCCTCCATGCCGACAGACACACACACACACACACACACACACATATATCCAAATTGAATAATATATCCTGCAGCAGTAAAACACACAGAACAGCAATTTTGACTGGTTTTCTATTCCGTTTCCTATGGAGCTGCAAATTCTCTGAGATGTCATGAAAAGAAAGCAACTTCCAGAGGGGAGAAGGACAGAGTCTGGGATCAGAATAATACTAGAAATAAGTCCTAGCCACTAAGGAGCAACGTCCGCCAGTGTCCCCGCGTTCAGGCAGGTGCAGAAATACGGTGGCATCAGAGACCCACAGGTTTGGGCTGTGACCTGGCATCGAAAGGAAGGAGCAACTTCTGGGCCTAATGGGATTGGGAGGTCACTGCAGTGGGAGGTGCAGACGGCGCCGGGGGCTAAAGAGGCGGCCCTCCCTGCTGAGCGCCGTACGACAACGTGAACCTTACGTGGGATCCTGGATTTGAAGCACCTGCCATATAGCAGGTGGGCACTTGGAAAAGGTGGAGAATTTCAGGGCCAATGTAACCTGCTCAGACACTCCTGCCGGAAAAGAAGGGGATTTTGTCATCACAAAAGGTAAGCCCTGCTTTTGTTGAGCCTCTACTAGGCAGTGTGGCATTGGAGAGCCGTCAGGTGCTCGTCCCCATCTTGTCTTCCTCTCCTCCCCGCACAAGTGAGGACACAGCACTGCCAGAGTCCTCTTCACTTAGGAGGGGTCATGGGATGACCCTTTGCCACTGAATTCTGAGCAGAAGCAGTTTTGTCACGGCCATCTGTATCGAAGGCACGCCGGGGTCGGGGGTTAGTCCTCAAGCCATGACAACACAGACACAGACCACTGTGCTTCCTCCCCCAGGGTCTTACGTCCTGCGCCTCTGCCCCTTAGATGTGAGACGCCAGACTCTGTGCCTTTAAGGCCCTGGGCAGGGTTGGAGGTGCTCCAGAGAGAGGCTGCCCCACAGGGAGCTGGCGGAGGGCATTTCCCTCAAGCAACCCGCACCCTTAGGTCCTTGAGCTGCACCCATCCGTCCCCGCGGGGCTGTGCTGAGTCTGTCAGGAGGGCAGCCGCCAGCTGCCGAGCGGCCCCGTTGGGGTCGGGGGCGTCCTCGTGGGGCCCAGCCCCGAGTCCCCCTCAGGGTGACCCTGCTGCCCACAGCGCCCACTCTGTCCGGAACCTGTCCCCCGACTAAGAGCCGCTTAGGCCCCGGTCCTGATGACCTCGTGCATGTATGTTTATCTGAAAGTCCCAGAGAAGCATCCCCCCCCTCCCCCCCCACCAATATCATGGTTCGGGTGGAGCTGGCAGGACGTGATGCAGCCACTCGGCGAGCCTCCTCGTGGTTGGTAAGTGATGATCGTTGCCGCGGGGATGTGGGGCGAATCTCTGTGCTTCCGACTTATTTTGAAATCATTCCCTACGTAATGCCCAAATGTTTGAGTACACTGATGGCCTTCTGAATGTGACCGTGAGGTTTTGGTTTTTGAGCCTGAGTGCGAGAGGCACAGGCGTGTCCTGTCAGCCACCCGCAGAGCCGCCTAGGACTCTGGTGTCCCCGATCAGGGTGTTTGAGCAGAGGGACAGGCTGTAGCAGGTGGCAGGCGTGGTCCCCAGGACGCTCCCCCAGGCCCCAGCCACCCGCAGACCCGCATGAAGGTTTGGAAAGGAGCCAGGCAGGAGAGGGCTTTGGGGTCCCGGTGATGCAGGCTGTGAAGAGGGTCCGCCGCCCCAGAGAGGTGGAAGGAGCAGCACCCACCAGACCCCATCTGACCTGCCCTGGGCTGGCCGGGGGAGGCAGGCGGGAGCAGATGCCTCTGCCGGTGAGCTGCAGCCCTGGACCCCAGCAGGAAATGGGTGCTCTTGGGACAACGGGTGCTCCAGGACCAGAGCCCCGTGGGGCACTGCCGGGGGAAAGCAGGGATTCCTAGTGCCCGTTCGTGCAGTGAACTGACTGATGGGGGACAGTGCTAGCCCAGGGACGGCCGTGGCAGGCAACGCAGCAGCGGCCGGGACACGCCAAGAGCGCCCCAGGGACATTCAGGGAGGCACTTTTCAGGGGGGCAGCAGCACCCTCCCCAGTAGACTCTGGACGAGCACACACCACCCCGGCACCCAGCCAGTCCTGACCAGGGCGGGGCAGGGCACACGGGAGCTGCTGCCCGTCAGCGGGAAGCTCTGACGTTCTCTACGTGCGCTGAGCCTGCCCCCTGAGGGGCTGGTGTGAGTTGTCTCAGCCGTGGCCCTGTTTCCCGAGAAGCCCCCATTCCCCAGCCCCAGCTAAAGTCTGCTCTGAGCTCCAGCCTCCTCGGCAAAGGGCTGACCTCCTGCCTGGCTCTCGCCTACCCTCCTGTGTGGCAAATATCGCCGGCTGCTGCTTTAGGGGCCTTTGTGAGCAAGTGCGGGGGCCCGGGCCTGTGCCTGTCCGTGGTCCCTGAGCTGGGGCTGGGCACAGGGATAGGGCTGGGTTGGTGGCGGGATGCAGGGTGTGAAGCCAAGTGACATTCAGAAGACAGCAGCAGGGTGTAAAGCCACGTGTGAGCAAGCATCCAGGAGGAGGTGCATCCGCAGGGCCCTGAAGGGCACAGACACTCACGCCCCGTGGGGATGCGGAGAGTCCGCCGGCCCGGCGGTCCCCGTGCTTTGAATGCAGGCTTGCCGCCTGCCTGACAGCCGGTGTGCCCGGGGAAGTGAGCCTGCAGGAGAACGTGGGGCCACCACGCCGGTGGGGCAGAAGGGAGCAGAGTGGGCAGTGGAAGGAGAGAGCAGGGCCCAAGCCTGAGCATAGGAGCCGCCTTCAGAGGGCCGTGCCTCGGACCCCCACGTCCAGGACCCTTCTCCATCCTCACGCCCTCAGTCCTAGACCCTCACCCTCCTCCCTGGCCCTCGTGTCCATTTCACGAGAGATGGTGACCTGATGGGCCTGGGGAGGCCACGTGGGCAGAATCCAGTGTCAGGCTCTCATGGGCACTAATGCCTGGCTTCCCTGTGTTTTCCCCATTATGTGGCCTGAGGCATCAGATAGCAGGACCCCGTGGAGGACAGCTGAATCCCCCTTGACTGTTGGGGAGACAGGTCAGGCCAGTGCGGGGATGGGGCTTTGCACGCATATGATGCGTAGCTTGAATAAGAGTCCTTCTAGTGACAAGCTGATCAAATCATGGAGACTCCCTATGCCTCGATTTCTCCATCTGTGAAATGGGCCTCCTAATAGTACAAGGCAAAAGCATTGGTGTGAATTTCCCCATGATGTGACCTGCTTGTAAAAAGCCTGGGCCAAATGAAGTGGTCGGTGGATGTAGCTCTTGTTACTGAGTGTGTAAGAAAGATGCGCCCTCCCCCATGTAGTGAAGGTTCCCAACCAGTACACGTCTTGTGATCCCCGCGTACGTAGATTAGCGCAGTTTTTCTTTTCTCGTGAAAATTTGTTGTCAGGATGCTTGGGCTCGCCTTCCTCTTCTTCTCGCTTGTCCTTGTTCAAGATGAGGCTGTTGATTTGAGGTGTCGCCTCCATTGGAACAGGGGTGTTTGCAGCTTTAGGTCCCAAGTGCCTCTTTGGCCGCGTGCCGTAAGTCCTGGGGGCTTTGCTATGTGTTGTCTTCATTTCAAAGTATTTTCTAATTTCCCTTGTGATGTCTTGTACGGTCCCTGGGCTATTGTTATGGACTGAACTGCATCCCCCCACAATTTGCATGTTGAAGCCCTAATCCCCTAGAACCTCAGAATGTGACTGTGACTGGAGTTAGTGGTTCTTAGGTTGAAATGAGGCCATTAGGATGAGGTCTAATCCAAGATGGCTGGTGCCCTTGAGGGAAGAGCGGATCAGCACACGCAAGGAGAGAAGGCAGGGGCTGGGGGTGCGTGCACAGAGGGTGACCACGTGAGGGGCGGTAAGAGCACGGCCACCTGCAACCAAGGAGACCGGCCGCAGTACAAGCCACCCCTGCTGGACCCTCCCTCTCGGCCTCCTGGTCGGAACCACCGTGAGAATCTGTGTCTGCTGTTTCAGCCCCTCATCCTGTGCCGTGGGATTTGGCATCGTCCCAGACTAATGCGGTTATTTGGGGACGCACGGCTCAATTTCCCTCTCTTTGCAGATTTCCCACATTTCCTTCTGTCATTGAGGTCTAATTTCACTCTCTTTTGGCCAGAGAACATACTTTGTATGATTTCAGCCCTTTTGTTTGTATCCCCTTAAGTTCACTGGGGGATGCTGTGTGGCCTGACGCGTGGAGTACCCTGGAGAACGTTCTAGGTACGCTTGACGAGCACGTGTCTATTCTGTTCTTGGGGCTAATAGTCTACACATGTCATGAGACCTAGTCTTTGCACAGTGCTGTTCAAATCTGTGATTCCCTTACTGCGGTGCTGTCTGGTCGCTGGACCCATAATGAAAGCAGGCTGTGCTAGTCTGCTTAGAGCTGCCATAGCAAGGTCCCACAGAGGAGGTGGCCAAAACTACAGAAATGTACTGGGTCCCAGTCCTGGTGGCTAGAAGTCCAACCTCAACTTGCTGGAAAGTGCAGTTCCAGGTGAGGGAAGGCGTCTCGTCCTGGCTCGCACACAGCTGGTTTTCTCTTGGTCCCTCACTTGGCTGCTTCCCTGCACAGGTTGGGGGGAGGGAGGGAGGGAGGGAGGGAGGGAGAGAGAGAGAGAGAGAGAGAGAGAGAGAGAGAGAGAGGGAGAGGGACACAGGATGGAGGGAGGAATCGAAAGCAAGAGAGAGAGGGATGGAGGGAAGGAGAGAGAGAAGGGGAATGAGGGAGGGAGAGAGGCGGTAGGGAGTGAAGGAGAGAGGAGAGAGAGAGAGAGAGAGAGAGAGATGGAGGGAGTGATAGAGGGGAAGGGAGGAAGGGAGAGAGAGGGGGGAAGGGGGATGGAAGGAGGGCAAGAGAAGAGGGGGAGGGAGGGAGAGACAGGGAAGGGAGAGAGAGATAAGGAGCAGGGAAGGAGGGAGAGAGGGGGAGGGAGGGAGAGAGATAAAGGGAGGGGGGCGAGGGAGGGAAAGAGAGAGGGGGAGGAAGGTAGGGGGAGAGAGAGAGAGGGAGGGAGCGGGGAGAGGGGGGCAGAGGGGGAGGGAGGGATGGAGAGAGAGAGGGACGGAGGGAGAGAGAGGGAGGGAGGTTGGGAGGGTGGAAGAGAGGCTGAGGGAGGGAGGGAGGCAGGGAGATCTTCGGTGTCTCTTCTCTTTTCCAAAGGACACCGCTCTTGTCGGACTAGGGTCCCACCCTTGTGACCTCATTTAACCTTACTGACTTCCCCAAGGGTGCTATCTCCAAATACATGCAGCTTGGGATTAGCACTGCAACAGGTGGACTTAATGGTTGGGGTGGGAGCTGGGGGATCCATTTGAATCCATCACAGGGGGGACCGAAGTCTCCCACTTCTATTGTAGACCGGTTTCTTCCGTCCCTTCTGTCCATTTTTGCATCGTTCATTTGGGGCACTGCTGTTGGGCTGCTCAAGAGACCCCCCTGATGTGCACTAGCTGTGGCATCATGACAGACGGGAGCGGCAGATGGGACCACCCCTCACCCGGGCAGACCCGGGGCTCCTCTGGCTGCTGGTGCTTGGATCATTCCTGGTACCTTGAGTCTACTTCCCCTCCTCCCCCAACCCACCTTTTTTTCCTCTTTTCTGTGTTTTTGGCCACCCCACAAGGCTTGGGGGATCTTAGATCCCCGACCAGGGATTGAACCCGGGCCACCGCAGTGAAAGCATAGAGTCCTAACCCCTGGAACTCCAGGCAATTCCCGCTCCCCGCCCCCTCCTTAGCAGTGTTTGGGAGGGGATGTCGCCCTATCGCTGTGACAGCCACAGAGTCCTGGCCAGGCCCCCCGGCCCATCCCCCACACGTGGAGGCAGCAGCTGTGAGCTGGGGGTGCGCCCTGGCCTTCAGTGCTCTGTACACACCACTGGGCGCTGACCACAAGGACTCGCGGTATAAGCTGGACACCCCAGCGCCCAGAGGGTGGTGGAGCATGGCGCCCTTGAAGTGTTTAGCTCGAAAGGCAAGGAAAAGAGAAGCAGGAAAATGTCTCCAGACGCAGGACCCGCAGTGAAAAGCAAACCTCAATCCTGCTCTGCAGACACCAGAGAGCACCCCCAAACTGAACACCCGCAGGCCCCTGCCAGGGACCGTCACCTCCACACCTGTGCGTCTCAGGACAGGAAGGGCTCTTTTCAGACCTCTGACCGGGGAGGCCTGAGCTCTTCTCATCTGTCAAATCGAGACCCTGCTGGACACGATGCCCCCGCAACTGTGAAGCCGCGGGTGCCAGGGCCTTCCTTGTGCTTGTCCAGCCCTTCAAGGGTCTTTCTAGTGAGTGGACACAGGGCGTCTGAGGGGCTTCTCCAGGTGTCTGCTAGGTGCCCGCACCGTGCCGGGGGTGGGCTGTCACCTGTCATCGTTTCCTGCTGAGGGGAATCAACTGCTCAGCCACGCCCAGGACGGAGGCGCCAAACACGTGTTGGGTGGAACATCGCTCTCAAGTCCCCGTGCTCTTTATTGCCCTGCAAGGTTCTGGCCGCGTCACCACCTCCGTGTGTCTGCAGGGTCTGCCTGGTCAGGGTCCTCTGTGGGCCTGCCTGGAGGGGCCGGCTATTCCAGGAAAGAGCGGGAGCCCACGCAGCGATGGCAGAAGTGGCTCAGCGGCCAACGGATCAAGGTCAGGGAGGCGGCAGGCCTGGCGGCCACCTCAGGCATCCAGGGTGCGCAAGAGGCAGCAGCGCGGCCCCCGGGAGCTGCGCGGGGTGGGGGGGAAGGCTGAGGACTTGGCGGGGTGCGGCGGCCAGGCCCGGCACGGGCCAGGGAGGACTCATCTGGGCGGGAGGCCAGGAGCAGCAGAGCCAGGGGACCTCGGCTGGCTGGGCCACCTCTGCCAGGACAGGGACTAGAGGGACCAGAACCTGCATGCTGGGATGCGGCGCGGGGGGCTCGGCTGCTGTCCGAGGAGGGGCTGGAGCGACAGAGCCAGTCCTGGCCAGGGCGGAGGCATGGTCGACTTGCGGGTGGCTCGGGGTCCCCTGGATGTGCTCAGGATACGGTGGGAGGCCGTCCTGCGGCTCCGCGGCGCTGGGCGCCGGGAGGTGCCCCGGGGCTGCCGGCTCGCCGTCCACCGGCCCGGATGCTGGTTTAGTGCGCACTCTCGGCTTCATCCTCACCAGGAGGTGCGGGCAGTCTCTCTGAAACAGGGGACTGTGGTAGAAGTGTAACTGAGGTCGCAGTTGAGAGAGAAAAGGAAACCCCGAGTCACAAAAGAGTTGCTCGCAAGCAGCAGCCGCCTGGCTGGGCCCCTGGGCGCCCTCCCCCAGCCGACCCAAGGCCTCTTTGGAGAAAGCGGGACCCGTTCCCAGCAGGACGCTGTGCCCCAGCTTTTACATTCCCGAGACTCGCTCACTCACCATCACCTTTTGCCCTTGGAAAATGACTGAACATGGCCCCTTAGTATGAGTACAAGGCCCACGAAAGGGGACTTGGCGTTTGCAGGTACGAGACTGCAACAAGGTTCGGTAGCTTTCTAAGGAAGTGTCCGAATCGCCCCCTGGCCAGCACCTCCAGGGGCCAGATCGGGGACACTGACTGCTTCCCAGGAAGGGACCTGCGCCCCCACTCAAGTGATGCTCTGGAGCTAAGGGAGTCGAGGGGGCACACAGACCTCCGCCCTCCCCCCGGCGGGCCACTGTCCCCGAGCAGGAGGACGGGAAGGGCCAGCGTTGCAGCAGTGTCCTCTTGTCCCCCCGGTGTGACTGCGTGTCAGGCGCGAGCGGCACTGCCCACGTGTCAGGAGTACACGATGACGCCTTGCCCGCGTGTGCTGTGAAACGATCACCACAGGGGGTCCAGTTCACACGCATCACCTCACACAGACACACCAAAGGGAAAAGGAGGAGGGAGAGAAGTGACGTCCCTGTGCTGAGAACACTTCGGGGCCCCCATAACAACGTCCCAACACAGCGCGCGGCACTGCCAGCTCCGGCCGACACGCCGGTCCCCAAGTACCACCTTTAAAGGAAGCTCTCCCGACACGCCTGCCGCCGTCCCAGGCAGCCCCGGGGTTGGCACCCGCCCCCCACCCGCGGGCCCAGCGGCTCAGCCCCTGGAGAGGGCTCCTCCCCCGCCGTCCCCCGCCCTCCTTACCTCGCTCAGGACGTGGGCAGGCCGCTCCTTCGTGGACAGGTTGGTCACGCAGAGGGACGTGTGCATGTCCTGGTGCACTTTGCTGAATCCGTAGCAGTTAAGCTGGCGGGTGAAGCTCTTCATACATTCTGTCTTGAACACCTTGTCTAGGCCGTCCCTGTCCAAAACCTCCTTTTGAAACAGCGGCCTGTTGATGCCTATGCAAGTCCCGTCTTCATTCCACCAAATGGACGCAAAGCGACTGCTGTGGACGATCGTCCACAGCTTCCTGGGAAAGGGGTGGAAGAGCAGGCTGCCTTCCCACACGGCCTCGCAGGCGGTGCGAGGCCCTTTCAACAAAGGCTCTTCCGTCAAATCCTGGAAAGCGGCTTCTCCAGGCAGCAGCCTGAGGTCGGGGTGTCCCGCGGGCACGGGCTGGTCCAGGGCGAGGGACTGGGGGGGTGCAGCTCCCTGAGCCGAGGGCCGGAACCGCTGTGTCGGGAGGAAGAGGCGCCTCGCCGAAGCCGGGCGCCCTGCCCGCGGCAGGGCCCTTCTCGTCCGCAGCCATGCGGAGCGCGGCGGGGCCCTTCTCGTCCGCAGCCATGCGGAGCGCGGCGTGTCCCTCCGCCACGTAAACGGGACAGTGCAGCGCGGCCGGCAGCACCCTGGGCTCACACTCCCGCTCAGCCCCTCACAGAAGTGCTCCGGTGGCTCGGGGGTGACATCACAGCCCAGCCAGCAAGTGACATCATAAAGGGCAGGCCCGTCAGCACGTCAGCCTCCTGCTTCACGCCCGTCATCGCAGGGGGCACGAAGACACTCGTGCACGGGTGCAGAGCCACGGGCCGAGCGCTCGTGCAAACCGGGCACGGCCTTCTGGTCCCGGAGCCCCCGGGCCAGGCAGACGTGCACGGACCCACGTGTGGCCCACGAGGTCAGAGGTCCTCCTGTGTGACCCCTGGCCTTCCGGGCCGTGCACAGCACCCACGATTTCAAGCACGAGCATCGTCCGAGACGCGGCCCACGGTCAAGGGCGCTAAAACTTGACAATTCACCTGTGAACTGGAAGAAAAACCCTCACGATGTCTGGGTCTGCAAAGTGCCTACCTTACCCTCTCCCTGGAGAGGTGTCCCATGGGTGCTGAGCAGGAATCGGACTCTGGACCCCCGCCCTCACCCGCAGCAGCCCTTTCCCTCCATTGCCCACAGCAGAGGCCAGACTCAGATGAAACGTTCAGGGAAATTTATTAAACAGAAACATTGACTGAAACCATTGAACAGAGGGCATAACAACACACAGAGGAACTTCTAACGGCCACCGGAGCCCACGGGTCCCGGCCCTCCCCCCAGGGTCCTCAAAACGGTGCCTCCGCTACACCCCACCCGGCGGCCCTCCGTCTCCCCACAGTCTCCCTTCCTGAGGGCCCCGCGGGTGGCCTCTCGCCAGGAAGATGGGCGCCGGCCATGCCCGCTCCCCCCAGGGCAGACCCTCCATTTCCGGCCCACATGCCCGGGGCCCGGCCCTGCCCTATGGCGGCCACAGGACAGTCCCACAGCAGGGCGCGCGCCACCGAGCCGGGGACGTGGAGTCCCGAGGAACAACGGGGTGGCCCAGCAGAACACAAGCCCTGGGGGGCCTCCCGCAGACCTCCTGCAGCCCCGGTCAAGGTCTTCCTTCCCAAGGTCCCAGGTGGGATCCCAGGTCCTGGGGTGGGTGCTGGCTGTGACCTCGTCCATCCCGTCCTTCCCGCCGGCTCCTGGGACTGGGCTCGGGGTCTCCACGCCGCGCAGGGCTTGGGGGAACTGCTCAGAGGAGAACACACGCACATTTCCACAACAACAGGCAGCGCTGGGCCTGAATCTATGCCCAGAAAGCACACGTCGAGCTCACGACACTGGCCCACAGAGACCAGAGCCTTGGCTGGCACGTGGCGCACCTCAGGGCTCTGCGGGGGGTCGATGGCTAGGGTGTGTGTGTTGGGGGGAGGGGAGCGGGGGCTGGGGGGTTCCTTGACACCTGGGTCCCTCTGGGGCCTACAGGGACACATTTGGGCTTGCCAGTACAGGGAGCCACCTGCCCCAGGGGATGATGAATAGGGGCCCCCTCTCAGGAGGGAGGCCCAGGCACCTTGAGTAGCCCCTAATATGGGGCCAGTAGGCTGCCGGGTCTGGCCTCCCCCTGCCTCCAAGCTTGGGGGCCCCGGGGCCTGCTGAGCCTACTGGCCTGAGGTGGACCCCGGGGGGCTCATCTCTGCAGCCCCGTCCTCATTTCCCGGCTCTTCTGGGATGGGCTTGAGCCCCTCCTCGGGGGTCTCCTCGGCCTCCTGGCCTCCTGCCTGGGCGAGGCCCTCTGGCTCCCAGCCAGGACCTCCTGGGGCCACCGGGGAAGCACTGCCCATCCGGCCAGGCATGGGGACTCCGGGGGCATCTGAGGGTCCTGCCTGACCTAGGTCCGCAGGGGCGGCAGCACTTGCATCTTCCTGAGTGGCCGCGGACGCCTTGCTGGTCTCCCCAGGGCCAGGGGCTGCCCTGGCGGCACCATGGTCTTCAGGGGCTGCCCTGGCGGCACCATGGTCTTCAGGGCCCGCCTCGCCAGCCTTGACAGTGCCGGCAACTGCCCCACTGGCCTCCTCACGTGCCGGGTGGTCCTCGGCGCTACCTTCCTTGGAACGGGCGGCCTGGGCGGTGGTATCTTCACCGGCCGGGGAGGCCTTGGTGCCATGTGCAGTGGTGCCTGCGGTGATGGCCTCATGGGCCGCGGCGGCCTGGGCGGCTGCTGCCAGGCCTCCAACGTCCACACGGGCCTCTTCCTGCCCTGGGAAGTGCTCCCTGCTAGCCGGGTCGGCCTCCCGGGCCTCGGTCTTCTGGATGAGCCGCAGCATCCCCGCAAAGCCGGGAGGCCTCCTCATCAGCCGCATCGTCCTCAGCGTGTCCCGGAGCGTGTCGTTCAGCCGGGCCCGCATCACCACCTGCCGGGCGCGCGCCTGGTCCGCCATGGCCGGGTGCATGGCCCCCTTCTCCAGGGCCGACTGCAGCAGGCCTTCCAGGCGCATCACGTACGCAGAGAGAGTCTCCTGGGGCCGCTGGGCACAGGTCACGAACTTCAGCCGAGCACTCTCCCGGGGGTCCTTGTTCCCAAACACCTGCACCAGCGCGGCCAGGCAGTCCTGGGCAGCCAGCTCGGGATCTTCCGCCAGGAGGCCGCGCACGAGATCCAGCGCGGGGCCGCGCAAGCTCTCCACCAGCCTCCTCCTCCTCTCCCTCTCAGACACGTGGCGCCACAGGTGCAGCATGTCGTTGGCCTGCTCCAGCCAGCTCTCAGAGGACTCTTCCCCGTGGCCCGGCTCTTCCATCCCAGAGAAGGTTCCCAGCTCCTGGTAGCCCATGCTGTGTAGCATGGGCTGCAAGGCCTGCCTCCACTGCTGGGTCCCGGGCCCTGCCTCACCCATGGCGCCTGCCGCTGTCACAACTGCTTCCTCAGGCGCAGTCATTGCCTCGCCCGTGGGTCCTGTCATACTCAGAAGTCCTGCCACGCCTGCAACATTTCTGTAACCTGCAGCTCCTTCCTCATCTGACTCAGCTCCTGCTTCCCCTTCAGCTCCTGCTTCACCTTCATCTCCTGCTTCACCTGCAGCTCCTTCCTCACCTGCAGCTCCTTCCTCACCTGCGGCTCCTGCCTCACCTGAGGCTCCCTCCTCACCTGCAGCTCCTTCCTCACCTGCAGCTCCTTCCTCACCTGTGGCTCCTGCCTCACCTGAGGCTCCCTCCTCACCTGCAGCTCCTTCCTCACCTGCAGCTCCTTCCTCATCTGAGGCTCCCTCCTCACCTGCACCTCCCTCACCTGCAGCTCCTTCCTCACCTGCGGCTCCTGCCTCACCTGAGGCTCCCTCCTCACCTGCAGCTCCCTGCTCACCTGAAGCTCCTGCCTCACCTTCAGCTCCTGCTTGACCCTCAGATCTTTCCGCACCTGTAGCTCCTGCCTCACCTGCATCTCCTGCCTCACCTGCAGCTCCCTCCTCACCTGCAGCTCCCTCCTCACCTGAAGCTCCTGCCTCACCTTCGGCTCCCTCCTCACCTGCACCTCCCTCCTCACCTTCAGCTGCCTCCTCACCTAAGGCTTCCTCCTCACCTGTGTCTCCCTCCATACCTGCGACTCCCGCCTCCCCTGCAGCTTCCTCCTCCCCTGCAGTTCCTGAGTGACCTGCAGTTCCTGCCTCACCTGCCCTGCCAACCACTGCTTGTCTCTGGGGCTGCTCAGGGAAATTGGGTCTATCCTGTGAATCAGCATCAGGGGCCTGGGGCAGGCAGACCACAGTCCAGGGCCCTCCCTTGCCTGGTATTTGGCGGGGGAGCAAGCTTCGATTTAAACACTCAGCAAACTCGACCAGGGCAACACTCGACCCCAGCTCCTTTCTGTAGACCTTGCCCAGCACTCGGTACCTGCCCAGGGAACGCAGGGCAGCCTGCACAGCCTCCTGGAATTCCTGGTCTTTGCAGTCATCTGGGATTCCCAGGATGAGCAGAGATCGCTGAGCGTTCACGCCCATCGACCTGCACCAGTCCCGCAATACCGCCAGAGCCATCGCCATCTTCGAGGACCTGAGGGTGGGGGGAAGCG
Organism: Phocoena phocoena; assembly: GCF_963924675.1. Classification (NCBI taxonomy): domain Eukaryota; kingdom Metazoa; phylum Chordata; class Mammalia; order Artiodactyla; family Phocoenidae; genus Phocoena; species Phocoena phocoena. The sequence continues at coordinate 128,642,308 of NC_089240.1, read as the reverse complement.
ATCAAACAGGTGTGCACAGGCTGCTGAAGTGTGGGAATCGGCCTGTGGATGCAAAGAGGAGAGGATCATGTTTGTGCCACACAGCCCACCCTAGTGCCCCTCACAGCAGCAGCCTGGAGCACCTCCCTGCCCTGTTTGGTTTGTCTGACTTTAGGAAACTTTTTAAATAAATTACATTTATTTACAGGATAGAAGGCTAGGGACTTCCCTGGCGGCGCAGTGGTTAAGAATCCACCTGCCAGTGCAGGGGACACAGGTTCGATCCCTGGTCCGGGAAGATCCCACAAGCCGCGGAGCAACTAACCCCACGCGCCGCCACCACTGACCCAGCGCTCTAGAGCCCACGAGCCACAACTACTGAGTCCACGTGACACGACTACTGAAGCCCACATGCCTGGAGCCCGTGCTCTGCAACAAGAGAAGCCACCGTGATGAGAGGCCTGCGCACCGCAATGAAGAGTAGCCCCCGCTCGCTGCACCTAGAGAAAGCCCGCGCGCAGCAACAAAGACCCAACGCAGCCAAAAGTAAGAATAAAATTTAAAAATAATAACAAAAGAGCACTTGTTGCGGACGACTCAAGAAACAATAATAAAATAAAATAAAATAATTTAAAAAAAAAGACAGATAGAAGGCTCGTCACCTTTTCTACATTTCTGGCCTCAGTTTTAGGAAGCTGCCTTTTTCCCAAGGAATTTTTCAAGTCTTCCAATTTGTTAGCATAAACATTTCCATAATATCCCATAATGTTCCCCTATATCCCCTTTTTTAATGTACATCTGATCCGTAACGTTGGCCCTCTTTCATTCCTCATATTGGTGATCAGCGTTCTTTCTATTTTTCCGTGATTCATCGTTCTAGGACTTTCTCGGTCTCCTTGCTCTTTTGAAAGAAGCGCATGGCTTTGTTCATCGTGTCCATAATTTGCTTTCTATCACTGATTTCCTCTCTTAGCTCTCTTATTACTTCATTTTATGTTTCCTTTGCTCTTCTTCTTCTAGCATCTCTACATGGACTGTTAGCTCATTGATTTTATGTCCTGACTCTTTTCTAACAGAAGCATTTAGAGGAATACAGTTTCCTCCTGTCGCTTTTTGCTGCCTCCCACTAATTTTGGTAAGTTGTGCTTTCTTAGTATTCACGTTGAGATATTTTCTAAGTCCCTCTGTGATTTTTTTTCTTTGATCCATGGGTTTCCCAATATTTGAAGATATATTATCATTAGTACCATCAAATAAAATTCCCCCGTGACGAGAAAACTTATCATGTAAACTTGCAATACTGCTAAATTTATGGAGACTTTTACAACTCTGGTACGGCGTGTCCGGGTGAATGTGCAAAGCACCCTCGTAAGGAATCTGTGTACTCTGTGTGGAGGCCAGGGCCTTGCCCTGCCCACCCACCTCTGCAATTCCTGTGCCACCCGGACAGAGGCGACCTGAAGCTCTCGATGCCTCATGCAGCGGGCCAGAGCCCCTCCCTGGACCCCCACAAATCCATCTGCCATGGCCAACAGCCTCCACCAGATCACAGCAGCCCCAGCGCCTCCCCCTCTCAGCATCACTTACGCCCCCCGTGGCCAGGCGGCTCCTCCCGGGCCCCTCGCACTACATCCCCTCCATACACCCTCCCCCACCCACCAGCTGGGGGCGCTCCGCTCTGGGCCCTGGAAGCCGGGCGCCCCGCCATGCGTACGGGCCAGACTGCCTCTCTCACCTCCCCACACCGGGGAGTCCTCCCCCGAGCACACTCAGCGCCGGGGGCTCTCGCTTCTCGTACCCCAGACGCACAGCCCACCCGTCTTGCCCCCGCCCACCCGGGAGCCGGAGCCCCCTAACTGCCACGAGCGTCCGCCCCCCCCCCGCCCCACGCCCCGCCCCGGCGGGAGCTCCCCTAACGCCTACCGCACCCGCGCCCGGGAGTCCTCCCCATCGACCCCCGCCTCAGCCAGGAGTAGCTCCCCCTTCCTCCCGCCACACGCAGGAGCCGTTAGCCCTCCCTTCCGGTCTCGGCCCCGGGGGTGGGGGGTGAGGCCCGCCCGTCCCGTGCTCCCCACCCCCGCAGCCAGTCATCCTCTCCTCTGGCCCCAAAGCCGGCCCCACCCGACCGGCAGGAAGCCCTCCGCTCCGGCCCCCCACCCACGCTTAGCCATTAGCCCCACCCTCTGCACCCCGACTCCAGAACGCCCCCCACCAGCCACCCCGGAAGCCAGCGGTCCTCCCCTCTGACCCGCTCACTGGGGGACCCTTCCCTCAGCCCCCCTTCAGCCCGCTACCCTCCGCCGCCGCTCCCCCACTCCCAACCGAGCAGCCCGTAGTCCTCCCCCGACCTCCACTCCTTCCCAGGGCCCCCGGTACCTGCGGAGTCCAGCCCCCGGCAAAGCCCCCGCCTGTCTCCTGACTTGCTCTGACTCTGTGGATGGCTCCGGAGTCCCGCTCACGAGGGGCTGAAGAGCTCGTCTCAGCAGAGCAGCCAGGAACTGTGCTGCCGACTGTCCCAGGCACTCTGTGCGAACGCCACGTGCGTTTCCGGCTGCTCCCGGAAGCCCCAGGAAGATGAGGGAGAACGTTCTAGACGTCTCTTTACAGGGAAAGTGGTTGGATCAGAAGAGCACGTGAGGAGGGGCTTTGCTACGGAAGCACCAATAGCCACGCGCACTGAGGGCCTGAGGTCCCAAGGCTTGGCGCCTCCGGAAGCAAAAGACACGCCCATTGGCCTTCCACCAATAGGAAGGCCTCCCTGCAAGGCTGCGGAGTTGGGGGAGCAAACTTGGCGATGCAGAGCCCATTGTGGCAGGTACGTCCACTTGTCTTCACAGGTGGTTTTCTACTGTGATTGATAATGTCATAAACCTATTCTTATTTCTTTGGTTTGTTTTAATTTTTGAATTTTATTTTATGTATTTTTTTATACAGCAGGTTCTTATGAGTTACCCATTTTATACATATTAGTGTACATTTGCCAATCCCGATCTCCCAATTCATCACAACCCCGCCCGCCCCCACCATTTTCTCACCTTGGTGCCCATATGTTTGTGCTCTACGTCTGTGTCTCTATTTCTGCCCTGCAAACCGGTTCATCTGTACCATTTATCTAGGTTCCACATATGTGCATTAATACACGATATTTGTTTCTCTCTTTCTGACTTCCTTCACTCTGTATGACCGTCTCTAGATCCATCCACGCATCTACAAATGACCCAATTTCGTTCCTTTATACAGCTGAGTAATAAATAATAGTAATAAAGCTCTTCTTCATATGGACTGATTTCTTGTCTAGTTGTATCAACTAGCCATCCTCTCACAAGGCACAAGAGAATGAGGCAGCCGTCTGGGGCCTCTTTTATAAGGGAGGTAATCTCATTCATGAGGGCTCCCCCCTCATGGGCTAATCACTTCCCAGGGCCCCACCTCCAAATCCCATCCCTGTGGGGGTTAGAATTTAACAGGTGAATGAGGGGCAGAGGTTTACAAATATTCAGTCCATAGCAGTGTCTGTCCAACTATTGTTGCTCCTATGCCCCCTTTATCCTGCTGAGATACTCAAGGTTTTCATTTACATTTTAACTTCTCTACTGCCTTCTTAGGCAATTATCAGTTTTCACTAAAACTTTACAATTCACCTATGAAATGGAAAACAGCGCTCACCATCTCTGGGTCTGCAAAGTGCCTACCCTACCCTCTCACTGGAGAGGTGTCCCATGGGTGCTGAGCAGGACTCCGACTCTTGACCCCCGCCCTCACCTGCAGCATCCCTTTCCCTCCATTGCCCACAGCAGAGGCCAGACTCAGCTGAAACTTTCAGAGAAATTTACTAAGAGAAACTTTGACTGAAACCACTCGCAGAGGGCATGATAACACAGAGAGGAACTTGTAACAGCCACCAGAGTCCGGGGGTCTCTGGCCCCCCCACCAGGGTCCCCAACAATGTGCCTCCACTACACCCCACCTGGCGGCCCTCCATCCCCCCACTGCCTCCCTTCCTGAGGGCCCTGCGGGTGGTGTCTCGCCAGGAAGATGGGTGCCGGCAATGCCCGCTCCCCCAGGTCAGCCACTCCCCCTCTGGCCCACATGCCCGGGGCCTGGCCCTGCCCTATGGCTGGAACAGGAAAGTCCCACAGCAGGGCACCCACCACTGAGCGGACGACGGGGTGTCCCGAGGAACAACGTGGTGGCCTTCAGTTGTACTGCTAATTACTTTCACATTTCCAAGGAAATTCCTATTCCAATGCCATATTATCTTGTTCACCATCACAAAACAATATGGGAATCTTACAATTTGTTTTACACAATCGCAAAACTCTTGTCGTTGAACTGAATTAGTGCAAATACATGTGTGATTAATGTCATTTGCAAACTTAGATACTGAAGCTTATTAAGCCTTCTTTTAAATGGAACAATATTTGAAAAATTCCTAAAGAAAACACAGATGATATTCCATGTCATCTTACACAACAGGAACCCAAAGATGCTACACACCATGTTCCCCCCACTCGCAGGGGCCCTCACTACTTGGAAACTCGACCGCTCTCTCTTCAAACTCAGAGTGAAGGACCAGCCTCACTTGCTACCAGTGAACTTGGGCCTGGAAGGAGCCTGGCTGCTGCTCTGGCTCAGGCTCCCTCTTCCTCGTCGCTCACACCCTCTGCACACAGGGATGGGAAGGACCTGGGATCCAAGCTACTGACCCTGAGCAGATGCTCCAGGACCTGCCACTTGCTGGTCTCCGCGTAGGCCCGGGCACCCCACAGGAACTCGTGGCGGGCAGGGTCGCTGTGGGGCACCTGCCGGTCCTCCAGGTAGCCCTCCTGCACCCACACTTCGGTGAGCAGCTCCCCGGGCTCCCCATAGATGCAGGGCTCCCTCCCGGAACACACCCCCATGCTGCCGAGCACTCCCCACACCTCCTCCTCAGGGGCGCGGTCACCGAACAGGGTGATCACGCCCAGGACCAGCACCAGGAGGCCGGCCTCGGGCGTGCTCTGCCCATCGCTCAGCACTGCATCCCAGGTGAGGCCCAGGGTGGGGACCAGGACGTAGGTGCGCTCGCGGGGGTCCACCTCCTTCACATCCAAGCCAAACACCAGCTGCATTCACTCGCAAGCGTGGCTGAAGATCACGGGGAAGTGGTCCCGATGCTCCCGGAGGACCGTACTCAGCATCTCCGCCTTGGAGGTCGGCTCCCTGGGGCGATACTTGAGCAGGAACGCCACCAGGTCAGCCATCAGCACAACAAGTGCCTCCTGGGGCAAGGACTCGGCATAGGCGGAGAAGGAGGGGGCGCCAGGGGAGGCGGAGGACGAGGGGGATGCGGCCTCCTCCCCCGCAGCCCCCAGCAGCGGCGCCTCCACCGGACCCTGGGCCGGGACTGGGGCCTGAAGGTCGGCCTGAGGCTGGCGGAGCTCACTCATCTCGACCGGGGACCTGATCACTGGGGTCGGGCCGCCCACGGGAGTGTGAGCAGGGGACCTCGTACCTGGGGTAGAGAGGGGGTGTGAGCGGCCTCGGCGGAGAAAGGCACCCTGGGCAGCTCTGACAGAGGCCACTTACAGGTCTCATCTTAAAGGCTGCCCCCGGGCCTCACAGGGGCGCTCCTCCTGGGCGGCCTGTCCCCTGCCAACCTGAAGAAGGAAGTGAGGGGGCTCCTCAGGGTACAGCCAGCACGGCCCCAGGTTCTGGGGCTGATGGGGCATAGGGGTGACTTGGGTGTTGTGGGGTCCCCTCTGTTCTGGGAGGGGGAGCCCCTGGGTACACACTCAGGGCACGCACCTCCCCTTGACTCCTGGCACTGCCTGGGCCTCCTCTGCTCTGTACCCCGAGGACACGGTCCTCAGACCTGGGCCTTCGCCTCCCGGTTCCTGGAGCCCCTGTAAGAGGAATGGAGGGCGCACCTCTTGTGTAAACTGTGGCACAGCTCTGGGCCTCGGTGCTGGTAGGAGGATTGGGCCGGACACTGTGAGGTCCCCCCAGTTCTGAGTTCCGGGGTGGGTGGTCCCCTCGGGGCTCGCTCGTCGTGCTCACTGTTCCCCTTAAGGGCCTGGACCCTCCCCTTTGCAGGCCGGAGGAGAAACTCAGAACAGGACCCCGAATCTGAACAGAAAGCAGTGAGGGGGCCCCACAGGTGGCCGCACCTGCCCAGGGCCTCCCGAGGGTCCTAGGATGGAGAGATGCTGGGTCCTCACCTCCTCCTCACATCCTGCCTGGCCTCCCAGCGCTGACCACAGGGGCAGGTTTCTGTTGAGGCCCCTGTTCCAGGGCTGGGGGTCTGCTCAGTCCTCCCTCGGGGGCCTGGGAGTCCACCCTCTGCGGACCTGAAGGCTCACCCCTCACACCAAACACCTGACCTCCTGAGGACCCCGACCCAGAGGTCAGGAAACATCTCATCTGCTGACCGTGCTCTGGCGCCTCCAAGGCCCCCGCGGAAGGGCAAAGGATCCCTCCCTGTGTTGGGGTCTAACGTCCTCAGTCCTTCCTTCCTCGCGTGCAGGCTGGACTCTGGGCAGGACCTGGGATTGTCCCGTCTGCCAGTGTGAGTCCCTGCTCCTTATACCAGGTCTCCAGTCTCTCAGAGACCCTGACGTCAGGACAGGCCTACCGTGCTCATCCCGCCGCGGGGCCTCCCACGGCCACCTGCAAGGGCGGTGATCTGGTGGGTCCCTTTTGTCCTCCCTCAGGGTCCCCTCAGTCCTGCCTAAGGGCCCTAACCTTAGTCCACCAGGGACCTGACATTTTACCCTCTGCGCTCATGAGACCCCGCCCCTTATCCCAGGTCCCCAGCTTCTCTGAGACCCGGAAGTCAGGAAGTGCTGATGTGTTCATCCCGCCCTATGACCTCACTGGGCCAACTCTGTTCTGGGGTCCACGTTTCCCTTAGTCCTCCCTCAAGGCCCTCACCTTGACTCCACGCAGGACCTGGCATTCTAGCCATAGCACACCTGAGAGCGGACGCTTATACCTGTTCCGAAGCCTCTCTGAGACCCGGATACGTAAGTGAGGACTCGCTGCCAAGTGCTCATTCCACCCCAGGGCCTCCCAGGGCTGAAGGCAGGGAAGGGTATAAGGGTCAGGGTCTCACAGAGACTGCGGAGCGGGTATAAGGGGTGGGGTCTCATAGAGGCTACAGAGGGGTATAAGGGGCGGGGTCTCAGGCAGGAACAGGAGAGAATACCAGGTCCTGCGTGGAGTCAAGGTGAGAGCACATAGGGAGGATTGAGGGGAGCCTGGATCCCAGAACAGAGCTGGTTGTTGGAAGCCATACGGCGGGATGAACACATGCAGCACTTCCTGACATCCGGGTCTCAGAGACGCTGCGGAGGGGGAGCACGGGGCCGGGCCTCACAGAGGCTGCGGAGGCGGTATAAGGGTCGGGGTGTCTGGTGAGCACGGGAGAGAATCCCAGGTCCTCCGTGGAGTCCAGGTGAGGGCCCTGAGGGAGGACTGAGGGGAGCCTGGACCCCAGAACACAGTTGGCCCTGGGAGGCCATAGGGCGGGATGAGCACGTGCAGCACTTCCTGACATCCGGGTCTCACAGACGCTGCGGAGGGGGAGCACGGGGCCGGGCCTCACAGAGGCTAGGGAGGGGGTATAAGGGTCGGGGTGTCTGGTGGGCACGGGAGAGAATCCCAGGTCCTCTGCGGAGTCAAGGTGAGCCCCCTGAGGGAGGACTGAGTGGAGCCTGGACCCCAGAACAGAGTTGGCCTTTCGAGTCCATAGGGCGGGATGAGTATGTGCAGTACTTCCTGACATCCGGGTCTCAGAGACGCTGCGGAGGGCGAGCACGGGGCGGGGGGTCTCAGAGAGGCTGGGGAGGCGGTATAAGGGTCGGGGTGTCTGGTGAGCACGGGAGAGAATCCCAGGTCCTCCGTGGAGTCTAGGTGAGGGCCCTGAGGGAGGACTGAGGGGAGCCTGGAGCCCAGAACAGAGTTAGTCCTGGGAGGCCATAGGGCGGGATGAGCACGTGCAGCACTTCCTGACATCCGGGTCTCAGAGACGCTGCGGAGGGGGAGCACAGGGCGGGGGTCTCAGAGAGGCTGGGGAGGCGGTATAAGGGTCGGGGTGTCTGGTGGGCACGGGAGAGAATCCCAGGTTCTGCGTGGAGTCAAGGTGTGGGCTCTGAGGGCGGACTGAGGGGAGCCTGGACCCTAGAACAGAGTTGCCCTTGCGAGGCCATAGGGCGGGATGAGTACGTGCAGCACTTCCTGACATCCGGGTCTCAGAGACGCTGCGGAGGGGGAGCACGGGGCGGGGCCTCACAGAGGCTATGGAGGGGGTATAAGGGTCGGGGAGGCTGGTGGGCACGGGAGAGAATCCCAGGTCCTCTGCGGAGTCAAGGTGAGCACCCTGAGGGAGGACTGAGTGGAGCCAGGACCCCAGAACAGACTTGGCCTTGCGAGGCCATAGGGCGGGATGAGCACGTGAAGCACTTCCTGACATCCGGGTCTCAGAGACGCTGCGGAGGTGGAGCACGGGGCGGGGTCTCAGAGAGGCTGCGGAGGCGGTATAAGGGTCGGGGTGTCTGGTGGGCACGGGAGAGAATCCCAGGTCCTCCGTGGAGTCCAGGTGAGGGCCCTGAGGGAGGACTGAGGGGAGCCTGGACCCCAGAACACAGTTGGCCCTGGGAGGCCATAGGGCGGGATGAGTACGTGCAGCACTTTCTGACATCCGGGTCTCAGAGACGCTAGGGAGGGAGTACGGGGCGGGATCTCAGCGAGGCTAGGGAGGGGGTATAAGCGTCGAGGTGTCTGGTGTGCATGGGAGAGAATCCCATGTCCTGCGTGGAGTGAAGGTGAGCTCCCTGAGCCCTGAGGGCAACCTGGATCCCAGAACAAAGTTGGCCCTGGGAGGCCGTAGGGCGGGATGAGCAAGTACAGCACTTCCTGACATCCGGGTCTCCGAGACCCTCGAGAGGGGGCGTCAGGGGCGGGGTCTCAGAGAGGCTGGAGAGGGGGTATAAGGGGCAGGGTGTCTGGTGGGCACTGGAGAGAATCCCAGGTCCTGTGTGGACTCAAGATGAGGGCCCTGAGGGAGCACTGAGGGCAACCTGGATCCCAGAACAGAGTTGGCCCTGGGAGGGCGGGGTGAGCAAGTGCAGCACTTCCTGACATCCGGGTCTCAGAGAAGCTGGGGACCTGGGTTAAGGGGCGGGGGTCTCATGAGCGCAGAGGGTAAAATGTCAGGTCCTTGGTAGACAAAGTCTAGGGCCCTTAGGCAGGACTGAGGAGACCCTGAGGGTGGACAAAAGGGACCCAGCAGATCACCACCCTTGCAGGTGGCTGTGGGAGGCCCCGTGGCGGGATGAGCACGGTAGGCCTGTCCTGACGTCAGGGTCTCTGAGAGACTGGAGACTTGGTATAAGGAGCAGGGACTCACACTGGCAGACGGGACAATCCCAGGTCCTGCCCAGAGTCCAGCCTGCACGCAAGGAAGGAAGGACTGAGGACGTTAGACCCCAACACAGGGAGGGATCCATTGCCCTTCCGGGGGGGCCTTGGAGGCGCCAGAGCACGGTCAGCAGATGAGATGTTTCCTGACCTCTGGGTCGGGGTCCTCAGGAGGTCAGGTGTTTGGTGTGAGGGGTGAGCCTTCAGGTCCGCAGAGGGTGGACTCCCAGGCCCCCGAGGGAGGACTGAGCAGACCCCCAGCCCTGGAACAGGGGCCTCAACAGAAACCTGCCCCTGTGGTCAGCGCTGGGAGGCCAGGCAGGATGTGAGGAGGAGGTGAGGACCCAGCGTCTCCCCATCCTAGGACCCGCGGGAGGCCTTGGGCAGGTGCGGCCACCTGTGGGGCCCCCTCACTGCTTTCTGTTCAGATTCGGGGTCCTGGTCTGAGTTTCTCCTCCGGCCTGCAAAGGGGAGGGTCCAGGCCCTTAAGGGGAACAGTGAGCACGACGAACGAGCCCCGAGGGGACCACCCACCCCGGAACTCAGAACTGGGGGGACCTCACAGAGTCCGGCCCAATTCTCCTGCCAGCACCGAGGCCCAGAGTTGTGCCACAGTTTACACAAGAGGTGCGCCCTCCATTCCTCTTACAGGGGCTCCAGGAACCGGGAGGCGAAGGCCCAGGTCTGAGGACCGTGTCCTCGGGGTACAGAGCAGAGGAGGCCCAGGCAGTGCCAGGAGTCAAGGGGAGGTGCGTGCCCTGAGTGTGTACCCAGGGGCTCCCCCTCCCAGAACAGAGGGCACCCCACAACACCCAAGTCACCCCCATTGCCCTGTCAGCCCCAGAACCTGGGGCTGTGCTGGCTGCACCCTGAGGAGCCCCCTCACTTCCTTCTTCAGGTTGGCAGGGGACAGGCCGCCCAGGAGGAGCGCCCCTGTGAGGCCCGGGGGCAGCCTTTAAGAGGAGACCTGTAAGTGGCCTTTGTCAGAGCTGCCCAGGGTGCCTTTCTCCGCCGAGGCCGCTCACACCCTCTCTCTTCCCCAGGTATGAGGTCCCCGCCTGTCATCTGTGCGCACACTCCCGTGGGCGGCCCGACCCCAGTGATCAGGTCCCCGGTCGAGATGAGTGAGCTCCGCCAGCCTCAGGCCGACCTTCAGGCCCCAGTCCCGGCCCAGGGTCCGGTGGAGGCGCCGCTGCTGGGGGCTGCGGGGGAGGAGGCCGCATTCCCCTCGTCCTCCGCCTCCCCTGGAGCCCCCTCCTTCTCCGCCTATGCCGATCCCTTGACCCGCGAGGCACTTGCTGTGCTGATGGCTGACCTGGTGGCTTTCCTGCTCTTCAAGTTTCGTACCGGGGAGCCGACCTCCGAGGTGGAGATGCTGAGTACGTTCCTCCGGGAGCATCAGGACCACTTCCCCGAGGTCTTCAGCCTCGTTTGCGAGTGCCTGCAGCTGGTGTTTGGCTTGGATGTGAAGGAGGTGGACCCCCGCGAGCGCACCTACGTCCTGGTCCCCACCCTGGGCCTCACCTGGGATGCAGTGCTGAGCGACTGGCAGTGCACGCCCGAGGCCAGCCTCCCTGTGCTGGTCCTGGCCATGGTCACCCTGTTCGGTGACCGCGTCCCTGAGGAGGAGGTGTGGGGACTGCTATGCACCCTTGGGTTTTGTGGCGGGAGGGAGCTGCTCACCGAAGTGTGGGTGCGGACGGGCTACCTGAAGTACCGGCAGGTGCCCCACAGCGACCCTGCCTGCTACGAGTTCCTGTGGGGTCCCCGGGCCTACGCGGAGGCCAGCAAGTGGCAGGTCCTGCAGCATCTGCTCAGGATCAATAGCATGGATCCCAGGTTCTTCCCATCCGTGTCTGCAGAGAGCGTGAGCGATGAGGAAGAGGGAGCCTCAGCCAGAGCAGCAGCCGGTCCCACGTCCAGCAGCTTCTCCCGTGGGGCAGGAAGGGGGGCTGATCCTTCACTCTGAGTTTGAAGAGGGAGCGGTCAGCCTTCTAAGCAGTGAGAGCCGGGCGAGTTGGGGGAAGCCGGTGTGCAGCATCTTTGGGTTCCTGTTGTGTATGTTGACATGGACTTCCATGTCTGTTTTCTTTAGGAATTTTTCAAATGTTGGTTCTTTGAATAGAAGACTAAACAAGCTTCAGTGTCTAACTTTGTGTATGACGTTAATCCCACAGGTATTTGCACTAATTCAGTTCAAGAACAAGAGTTTTGCTGTTTGTAAGAGAGGTTGGGAAATCTCCCAGTTCGTTTTGTGACCGTGTACAAGATAACAGGGAATTGGAATCAGAACTGCTCTGGAAACGTGGAAGTACTTAACAGTGATATAGATGGGGGAAGAAATAGAAAAATAAAAGCCATTGTTGTTCCAGTTCTTGCTTCCCTGTCTTGTCTGTCATTCTGTAAATAAAACGAACTATCTCTGTTGAGTTGGATTTGCACGGGTATTTTAAGAAAGTAGGAGAAGGTTCATCTCTGTCAATAAGCCCCCTGCCCACTGGCTTGTTTATTCCGCAGACCTCCACGGAGCCTCTGCTCTCCGGAAGGGCCTGTGTTAGTAGCGGGAACGCTAGGAAAAGCAGGACACACCCGCACCTAGAGTGATGGTCTAGGAGCCGCTGTCACATGAGGAAGGTGGTGAGACGTCCCCTAAGTCCCACAGAATAAGACAACATGGGACGAGGCGGTGGGGCTCCAGGAGCGAGCCCTGGAGTGTTAAGTGCCCCGAGCCAGGGCACTTTGGGCCTTTGGGAAGTGGGGGTTCCTTCTGTGGGAGGTGATGGTGATGAAGCTGGGCGGTGGCAGCAGCCAGACATGCAGAGGGTGTGTCTTGGGTTGGAGGGGAAAGTCTGAAATGGGACATTGCTGTGAGATGTCCTTCTGGGCCATGGATAAAGCCGGGAGAAATCTCGCCCTGGGGCAGGAAGGAAGGGGTGCTGGCTCTTGTTGCATTGCAGTGGGCCACAGTGAAGAGGTAGGTGTTTCATACCCGCCATCTGCAAGGATTTCCAGAGAAATGAGGGTCTTGCTCTTTGAAGCCCTGCTCGGTATTCCCGGGGCTGGCCCTCCTCTCCCTGCCCTGGGAGAGCCAATTACCAACCGTATGGAAACGACCATTTTAGTCACCTGGAGTTTACTTTGGCCACTTGTGAGCAAGGTCTAGATTTCAGTGGGATGAAATGGATGAAAATAGGGGGTTTGAAAGAGGAGAGGCTGCCGAAGTGGAAAGGAGTCGCCGTGTGACTGGAATCCTGGGAGCTTTGCGTGAGCTGCCCCCAGCTGGGGAAATCACCACCCTTCCCTCCATGCCGACAGACACACACACACACACACACACACACACACACATATATCCAAATTGAATAATATATCCTGCAGCAGTAAAACACACAGAACAGCAATTTTGACTGGTTTTCTATTCCGTTTCCTATGGAGCTGCAAATTCTCTGAGATGTCATGAAAAGAAAGCAACTTCCAGAGGGGAGAAGGACAGAGTCTGGGATCAGAATAATACTAGAAATAAGTCCTAGCCACTAAGGAGCAACGTCCGCCAGTGTCCCCGCGTTCAGGCAGGTGCAGAAATACGGTGGCATCAGAGACCCACAGGTTTGGGCTGTGACCTGGCATCGAAAGGAAGGAGCAACTTCTGGGCCTAATGGGATTGGGAGGTCACTGCAGTGGGAGGTGCAGACGGCGCCGGGGGCTAAAGAGGCGGCCCTCCCTGCTGAGCGCCGTACGACAACGTGAACCTTACGTGGGATCCTGGATTTGAAGCACCTGCCATATAGCAGGTGGGCACTTGGAAAAGGTGGAGAATTTCAGGGCCAATGTAACCTGCTCAGACACTCCTGCCGGAAAAGAAGGGGATTTTGTCATCACAAAAGGTAAGCCCTGCTTTTGTTGAGCCTCTACTAGGCAGTGTGGCATTGGAGAGCCGTCAGGTGCTCGTCCCCATCTTGTCTTCCTCTCCTCCCCGCACAAGTGAGGACACAGCACTGCCAGAGTCCTCTTCACTTAGGAGGGGTCATGGGATGACCCTTTGCCACTGAATTCTGAGCAGAAGCAGTTTTGTCACGGCCATCTGTATCGAAGGCACACCGGGGTCGGGGGTTAGTCCTCAAGCCATGACAACACAGACACAGACCACTGTGCTTCCTCCCCCAGGGTCTTACGTCCTGCGCCTCTGCCCCTTAGATGTGAGATGCCAGACTCTGTGCCTTTAAGGCCCTGGGCAGGGTTGGAGGTGCTCCAGAGAGAGGCTGCCCCACAGGGAGCTGGCGGAGGGCATTTCCCTCAAGCAACCCGCACCCTTAGGTCCTTGAGCTGCACCCATCCGTCCCCGCGGGGCTGTGCTGAGTCTGTCAGGAGGGCAGCCGCCAGCTGCCGAGCGGCCCCGTTGGGGTCGGGGGCGTCCTCGTGGGGCCCAGCCCCGAGTCCCCCTCAGGGTGACCCTGCTGCCCACAGCGCCCACTCTGTCCGGAACCTGTCCCCCGACTAAGAGCCGCTTAGGCCCCGGTCCTGATGACCTCGTGCATGTATGTTTATCTGAAAGTCCCAGAGAAGCATCCCCCCCCTCCCCCCCCACCAATATCATGGTTCGGGTGGAGCTGGCAGGACGTGATGCAGCCACTCGGCGAGCCTCCTCGTGGTTGGTAAGTGATGATCGTTGCCGCGGGGATGTGGGGCGAATCTCTGTGCTTCCGACTTATTTTGAAATCATTCCCTACGTAATGCCCAAATGTTTGAGTACACTGATGGCCTTCTGAATGTGACCGTGAGGTTTTGGTTTTTGAGCCTGAGTGCGAGAGGCACAGGCGTGTCCTGTCAGCCACCCGCAGAGCCGCCTAGGACTCTGGTGTCCCCGATCAGGGTGTTTGAGCAGAGGGACAGGCTGTAGCAGGTGGCAGGCGTGGTCCCCAGGACGCTCCCCCAGGCCCCAGCCACCCGCAGACCCGCATGAAGGTTTGGAAAGGAGCCAGGCAGGAGAGGGCTTTGGGGTCCCGGTGATGCAGGCTGTGAAGAGGGTCCGCCGCCCCAGAGAGGTGGAAGGAGCAGCACCCACCAGACCCCATCTGACCTGCCCTGGGCTGGCCGGGGGAGGCAGGCGGGAGCAGATGCCTCTGCCGGTGAGCTGCAGCCCTGGACCCCAGCAGGAAATGGGTGCTCTTGGGACAACGGGTGCTCCAGGACCAGAGCCCCGTGGGGCACTGCCGGGGGAAAGCAGGGATTCCTAGTGCCCGTTCGTGCAGTGAACTGACTGATGGGGGACAGTGCTAGCCCAGGGACGGCCGTGGCAGGCAACGCAGCAGCGGCCGGGACACGCCAAGAGCGCCCCAGGGACATTCAGGGAGGCACTTTTCAGGGGGGCAGCAGCACCCTCCCCAGTAGACTCTGGACGAGCACACACCACCCCGGCACCCAGCCAGTCCTGACCAGGGCGGGGCAGGGCACACGGGAGCTGCTGCCCGTCAGCGGGAAGCTCTGACGTTCTCTACGTGCGCTGAGCCTGCCCCCTGAGGGGCTGGTGTGAGTTGTCTCAGCCGTGGCCCTGTTTCCCGAGAAGCCCCCATTCCCCAGCCCCAGCTAAAGTCTGCTCTGAGCTCCAGCCTCCTCGGCAAAGGGCTGACCTCCTGCCTGGCTCTCGCCTACCCTCCTGTGTGGCAAATATCGCCGGCTGCTGCTTTAGGGGCCTTTGTGAGCAAGTGCGGGGGCCCGGGCCTGTGCCTGTCCGTGGTCCCTGAGCTGGGGCTGGGCACAGGGATAGGGCTGGGTTGGTGGCGGGATGCAGGGTGTGAAGCCAAGTGACATTCAGAAGACAGCAGCAGGGTGTAAAGCCACGTGTGAGCAAGCATCCAGGAGGAGGTGCATCCGCAGGGCCCTGAAGGGCACAGACACTCACGCCCCGTGGGGATGCGGAGAGTCCGCCGGCCCGGCGGTCCCCGTGCTTTGAATGCAGGCTTGCCGCCTGCCTGACAGCCGGTGTGCCCGGGGAAGTGAGCCTGCAGGAGAACGTGGGGCCACCACGCCGGTGGGGCAGAAGGGAGCAGAGTGGGCAGTGGAAGGAGAGAGCAGGGCCCAAGCCTGAGCATAGGAGCCGCCTTCAGAGGGCCGTGCCTCGGACCCCCACGTCCAGGACCCTTCTCCATCCTCACGCCCTCAGTCCTAGACCCTCACCCTCCTCCCTGGCCCTCGTGTCCATTTCACGAGAGATGGTGACCTGATGGGCCTGGGGAGGCCACGTGGGCAGAATCCAGTGTCAGGCTCTCATGGGCACTAATGCCTGGCTTCCCTGTGTTTTCCCCATTATGTGGCCTGAGGCATCAGATAGCAGGACCCCGTGGAGGACAGCTGAATCCCCCTTGACTGTTGGGGAGACAGGTCAGGCCAGTGCGGGGATGGGGCTTTGCACGCATATGATGCGTAGCTTGAATAAGAGTCCTTCTAGTGACAAGCTGATCAAATCATGGAGACTCCCTATGCCTCGATTTCTCCATCTGTGAAATGGGCCTCCTAATAGTACAAGGCAAAAGCATTGGTGTGAATTTCCCCATGATGTGACCTGCTTGTAAAAAGCCTGGGCCAAATGAAGTGGTCGGTGGATGTAGCTCTTGTTACTGAGTGTGTAAGAAAGATGCGCCCTCCCCCATGTAGTGAAGGTTCCCAACCAGTACACGTCTTGTGATCCCCGCGTACGTAGATTAGCGCAGTTTTTCTTTTCTCGTGAAAATTTGTTGTCAGGATGCTTGGGCTCGCCTTCCTCTTCTTCTCGCTTGTCCTTGTTCAAGATGAGGCTGTTGATTTGAGGTGTCGCCTCCATTGGAACAGGGGTGTTTGCAGCTTTAGGTCCCAAGTGCCTCTTTGGCCGCGTGCCGTAAGTCCTGGGGGCTTTGCTATGTGTTGTCTTCATTTCAAAGTATTTTCTAATTTCCCTTGTGATGTCTTGTACGGTCCCTGGGCTATTGTTATGGACTGAACTGCATCCCCCCAAAATTTGCATGTTGAAGCCCTAATCCCCTAGAACCTCAGAATGTCACTGTGACTGGAGTTAGTGGTTCTTAGGTTGAAATGAGGCCATTAGGATGAGGTCTAATCCAAGATGGCTGGTGCCCTTGAGGGAAGAGCGGATCAGCACACGCAAGGAGAGAAGGCAGGGGCTGGGGGTGCGTGCACAGAGGGTGACCACGTGAGGGGCGGTAAGAGCACGGCCACCTGCAACCAAGGAGACCGGCCGCAGTACAAGCCACCCCTGCTGGACCCTCCCTCTCGGCCTCCTGGTCGGAACCACCGTGAGAATCTGTGTCTGCTGTTTCAGCCCCTCATCCTGTGCCGTGGGATTTGGCATCGTCCCAGACTAATGCGGTTATTTGGGGACGCACGGCTCAATTTCCCTCTCTTTGCAGATTTCCCACATTTCCTTCTGTCATTGAGGTCTAATTTCACTCTCTTTTGGCCAGAGAACATACTTTGTATGATTTCAGCCCTTTTGTTTGTATCCCCTTAAGTTCACTGGGGGATGCTGTGTGGCCTGACGCGTGGAGTACCCTGGAGAACGTTCTAGGTACGCTTGACGAGCACGTGTCTATTCTGTTCTTGGGGCTAATAGTCTACACATGTCATGAGACCTAGTCTTTGCACAGTGCTGTTCAAATCTGTGATTCCCTTACTGCGGTGCTGTCTGGTCGCTGGACCCATAATGAAAGCAGGCTGTGCTAGTCTGCTTAGAGCTGCCATAGCAAGGTCCCACAGAGGAGGTGGCCAAAACTACAGAAATGTACTGGGTCCCAGTCCTGGTGGCTAGAAGTCCAACCTCAACTTGCTGGAAAGTGCAGTTCCAGGTGAGGGAAGGCGTCTCGTCCTGGCTCGCACACAGCTGGTTTTCTCTTGGTCCCTCACTTGGCTGCTTCCCTGCACAGGTTGGGGGGAGGGAGGGAGGGAGGGAGGGAGAGAGAGAGAGAGAGAGAGAGAGAGAGAGAGAGAGAGAGAGGGAGAGGGACACAGGATGGAGGGAGGAATCGAAAGCAAGAGAGAGAGGGACGGAGGGAAGGAGAGAGAGAAGGGGAATGAGGGAGGGAGAGAGGCGATAGGGAGTGAAGGAGAGAGGATAGAGAGAGAGAGAGAGAGAGAGAGATGGAGGGAGTGATAGAGGGGAAGGGAGGAAGGGAGAGAGAGGGGGGAAGGGGGATGGAAGGAGGGCAAGAGAAGAGGGGGAGGGAGGGAGAGACAGGGAAGGGAGAGAGAGATAAGGAGCAGGGAAGGAGGGAGAGAGGGGGAGGGAGGGAGAGAGATAAAGGGAGGGGGGCGAGGGAGGGAAAGAGAGAGGGGGAGGAAGGTAGGGGGAGAGAGAGAGAGGGAGGGAGCGGGGAGAGGGGGGCAGAGGGGGAGGGAGGGATGGAGAGAGAGAGGGACGGAGGGAGAGAGAGGGAGGGAGGTTGGGAGGGTGGAAGAGAGGCTGAGGGAGGGAGGGAGGCAGGGAGATCTTCGGTGTCTCTTCCTCTTTTCCAAAGGACACCGCTCTTGTCGGACTAGGGTCCCACCCTTGTGACCTCATTTAACCTTACTGACTTCCCCAAGGGTGCTATCTCCAAATACATGCAGCTTGGGATTAGCACTGCAACAGGTGGACTTAATGGTTGGGGTGGGAGCTGGGGGATCCATTTGAATCCATCACAGGGGGGACCGAAGTCTCCCACTTCTATTGTAGACCGGTTTCTTCCGTCCCTTCTGTCCATTTTTGCATCGTTCATTTGGGGCACTGCTGTTGGGCTGCTCAAGAGACCCCCCTGATGTGCACTAGCTGTGGCATCATGACAGACGGGAGCGGCAGATGGGACCACCCCTCACCCGGGCAGACCCGGGGCTCCTCTGGCTGCTGGTGCTTGGATCATTCCTGGTACCTTGAGTCTACTTCCCCTCCTCCCCCAACCCACCTTTTTTTCCTCTTTTCTGTGTTTTTGGCCACCCCACAAGGCTTGGGGGATCTTAGATCCCCGACCAGGGATTGAACCCGGGCCACCGCAGTGAAAGCATAGAGTCCTAACCCCTGGAACTCCAGGCAATTCCCGCTCCCCGCCCCCTCCTTAGCAGTGTTTGGGAGGGGATGTCGCCCTATCGCTGTGACAGCCACAGAGTCCTGGCCAGGCCCCCCGGCCCATCCCCCACACGTGGAGGCAGCAGCTGTGAGCTGGGGGTGCGCCCTGGCCTTCAGTGCTCTGTACACACCACTGGGCGCTGACCACAAGGACTCGCGGTATAAGCTGGACACCCCAGCGCCCAGAGGGTGGTGGAGCATGGCGCCCTTGAAGTGTTTAGCTCGAAAGGCAAGGAAAAGAGAAGCAGGAAAATGTCTCCAGACGCAGGACCCGCAGTGAAAAGCAAACCTCAATCCTGCTCTGCAGACACCAGAGAGCACCCCCAAACTGAACACCCGCAGGCCCCTGCCAGGGACCGTCACCTCCACACCTGTGCGTCTCAGGACAGGAAGGGCTCTTTTCAGACCTCTGACCGGGGAGGCCTGAGCTCTTCTCATCTGTCAAATCGAGACCCTGCTGGACACGATGCCCCCGCAACTGTGAAGCCGCGGGTGCCAGGGCCTTCCTTGTGCTTGTCCAGCCCTTCAAGGGTCTTTCTAGTGAGTGGACACAGGGCGTCTGAGGGGCTTCTCCAGGTGTCTGCTAGGTGCCCGCACCGTGCCGGGGGTGGGCTGTCACCTGTCATCGTTTCCTGCTGAGGGGAATCAACTGCTCAGCCACGCCCAGGACGGAGGCGCCAAACACGTGTTGGGTGGAACATCGCTCTCAAGTCCCCGTGCTCTTTATTGCCCTGCAAGGTTCTGGCCGCGTCACCACCTCCGTGTGTCTGCAGGGTCTGCCTGGTCAGGGTCCTCTGTGGGCCTGCCTGGAGGGGCCGGCTATTCCAGGAAAGAGCGGGAGCCCACGCAGCGATGGCAGAAGTGGCTCAGCGGCCAACGGATCAAGGTCAGGGAGGCGGCAGGCCTGGCGGCCACCTCAGGCATCCAGGGTGCGCAAGAGGCAGCAGCGCGGCCCCCGGGAGCTGCGCGGGGTGGGGGGGAAGGCTGAGGACTTGGCGGGGTGCGGCGGCCAGGCCCGGCACGGGCCAGGGAGGACTCATCTGGGCGGGAGGCCAGGAGCAGCAGAGCCAGGGGACCTCGGCTGGCTGGGCCACCTCTGCCAGGACAGGGACTAGAGGGACCAGAACCTGCATGCTGGGATGCGGCGCGGGGGGCTCGGCTGCTGTCCGAGGAGGGGCTGGAGCGACAGAGCCAGTCCTGGCCAGGGCGGAGGCATGGTCGACTTGCGGGTGGCTCGGGGTCCCCTGGATGTGCTCAGGATACGGTGGGAGGCCGTCCTGCGGCTCCGCGGCGCTGGGCGCCGGGAGGTGCCCCGGGGCTGCCGGCTCGCCGTCCACCGGCCCGGATGCTGGTTTAGTGCGCACTCTCGGCTTCATCCTCACCAGGAGGTGCGGGCAGTCTCTCTGAAACAGGGGACTGTGGTAGAAGTGTAACTGAGGTCGCAGTTGAGAGAGAAAAGGAAACCCCGAGTCACAAAAGAGTTGCTCGCAAGCAGCAGCCGCCTGGCTGGGCCCCTGGGCGCCCTCCCCCAGCCGACCCAAGGCCTCTTTGGAGAAAGCGGGACCCGTTCCCAGCAGGACGCTGTGCCCCAGCTTTTACATTCCCGAGACTCGCTCACTCACCATCACCTTTTGCCCTTGGAAAATGACTGAACATGGCCCCTTAGTATGAGTACAAGGCCCACGAAAGGGGACTTGGCGTTTGCAGGTACGAGACTGCAACAAGGTTCGGTAGCTTTCTAAGGAAGTGTCCGAATCGCCCCCTGGCCAGCACCTCCAGGGGCCAGATCGGGGACACTGACTGCTTCCCAGGAAGGGACCTGCGCCCCCACTCAAGTGATGCTCTGGAGCTAAGGGAGTCGAGGGGGCACACAGACCTCCGCCCTCCCCCCGGCGGGCCACTGTCCCCGAGCAGGAGGACGGGAAGGGCCAGCGTTGCAGCAGTGTCCTCTTGTCCCCCCGGTGTGACTGCGTGTCAGGCGCGAGCGGCACTGCCCACGTGTCAGGAGTACACGATGACGCCTTGCCCGCGTGTGCTGTGAAACGATCACCACAGGGGGTCCAGTTCACACGCATCACCTCACACAGACACACCAAAGGGAAAAGGAGGAGGGAGAGAAGTGACGTCCCTGTGCTGAGAACGCTTCGGGTCCCCCCATAACAACGTCCCAACACAGCGCGCGGCACTGCCAGCTCCGGCCGACACGCCGGTCCCCAAGTACCACCTTTAAAGGAAGCTCTCCCGACACGCCTGCCGCCGTCCCAGGCAGCCCCGGGGTTGGCACCCGCCCCCCACCCGCGGGCCCAGCGGCTCAGCCCCTGGAGAGGGCTCCTCCCCCGCCGTCCCCCGCCCTCCTTACCTCGCTCAGGACGTGGGCGGGCCGCTCCTTCGTGGACAGGTTGGTCACGCAGAGGGACGTGTGCATGTCCTGGTGCACTTTGCTGAATCCGTAGCAGTTAAGCTGGCGGATGAAGCTCTTCATACATTCTGTCTTGAACACCTTGTCTAGGCCGTCCCTGTCCAAAACCTCCTTTTGAAACAGCGGCCTGTTGATGCCTATGCAAGTCCCGTCTTCATTCCACCAAATGGACGCAAAGCGACTGCTGTGGACGATCGTCCACAGCTTCCTGGGAAAGGGGTGGAAGAGCAGGCTGCCTTCCCACACGGCCTCGCAGGCGGTGCGAGGCCCTTTCAACAAAGGCTCTTCCGTCAAATCCTGGAAAGCGGCTTCTCCAGGCAGCAGCCTGAGGTCGGGGTGTCCCGCGGGCACGGGCTGGTCCAGGGCGAGGGACTGGGGGGGTGCAGCTCCCTGAGCCGAGGGCCGGAACCGCTGTGTCGGGAGGAAGAGGCGCCTCGCCGAAGCCGGGCGCCCTGCCCGCGGCAGGGCCCTTCTCGTCCGCAGCCATGCGGAGCGCGGCGGGGCCCTTCTCGTCCGCAGCCATGCGGAGCGCGGCGTGTCCCTCCGCCACGTAAACGGGACAGTGCAGCGCGGCCGGCAGCACCCTGGGCTCACACTCCCGCTCAGCCCCTCACAGAAGTGCTCCGGTGGCTCGGGGGTGACATCACAGCCCAGCCAGCAAGTGACATCATAAAGGGCAGGCCCGTCAGCACGTCAGCCTCCTGCTTCACGCCCGTCATCGCAGGGGGCACGAAGACACTCGTGCACGGGTGCAGAGCCACGGGCCGAGCGCTCGTGCAAACCGGGCACGGCCTTCTGGTCCCGGAGCCCCCGGGCCAGGCAGACGTGCACGGACCCACGTGTGGCCCACGAGGTCAGAGGTCCTCCTGTGTGACCCCTGGCCTTCCGGGCCGTGCACAGCACCCACGATTTCAAGCACGAGCATCGTCCGAGACGCGGCCCACGGTCAAGGGCGCTAAAACTTGACAATTCACCTGTGAACTGGAAGAAAAACCCTCACGATGTCTGGGTCTGCAAAGTGCCTACCTTACCCTCTCCCTGGAGAGGTGTCCCATGGGTGCTGAGCAGGAATCGGACTCTGGACCCCCGCCCTCACCCGCAGCAGCCCTTTCCCTCCATTGCCCACAGCAGAGGCCAGACTCAGATGAAACGTTCAGGGAAATTTATTAAACAGAAACATTGACTGAAACCATTGAACAGAGGGCATAACAACACACAGAGGAACTTCTAACGGCCACCGGAGCCCACGGGTCCCGGCCCTCCCCCCAGGGTCCTCAAAACGGTGCCTCCGCTACACCCCACCCGGCGGCCCTCCGTCTCCCCACAGTCTCCCTTCCTGAGGGCCCCGCGGGTGGCCTCTCGCCAGGAAGATGGGCGCCGGCCATGCCCGCTCCCCCCAGGGCAGACCCTCCATTTCCGGCCCACATGCCCGGGGCCCGGCCCTGCCCTATGGCGGCCACAGGACAGTCCCACAGCAGGGCGCGCGCCACCGAGCCGGGGACGTGGAGTCCCGAGGAACAACGGGGTGGCCCAGCAGAACACAAGCCCTGGGGGGCCTCCCGCAGACCTCCTGCAGCCCCGGTCAAGGTCTTCCTTCCCAAGGTCCCAGGTGGGATCCCAGGTCCTGGGGTGGGTGCTGGCTGTGACCTCGTCCATCCCGTCCTTCCCGCCGGCTCCTGGGACTGGGCTCGGGGTCTCCACGCCGCGCAGGGCTTGGGGGAACTGCTCAGAGGAGAACACACGCACATTTCCACAACAACAGGCAGCGCTGGGCCTGAATCTATGCCCAGAAAGCACACGTCGAGCTCACGACACTGGCCCACAGAGACCAGAGCCTTGGCTGGCACGTGGCGCACCTCAGGGCTCTGCGGGGGGTCGATGGCTAGGGTGTGTGTGTTGGGGGGAGGGGAGCGGGGGCTGGGGGGTTCCTTGACACCTGGGTCCCTCTGGGGCCTACAGGGACACATTTGGGCTTGCCAGTACAGGGAGCCACCTGCCCCAGGGGATGATGAATAGGGGCCCCCTCTCAGGAGGGAGGCCCAGGCACCTTGAGTAGCCCCTAATATGGGGCCAGTAGGCTGCCGGGTCTGGCCTCCCCCTGCCTCCAAGCTTGGGGGCCCCGGGGCCTGCTGAGCCTACTGGCCTGAGGTGGATGCCGGGGGGCTCATCTCTGCAGCCCCGTCCTCATTTCCCGGCTCTTCTGGGATGGGCTTGAGCCCCTCCTCGGGGGTCTCCTCGGCCTCCTGGCCTCCTGCCTGGGCGAGGCCCTCTGGCTCCCAGCCAGGACCTCCTGGGGCCACCGGGGAAGCACTGCCCATCCGGCCAGGCATGGGGACTCCGGGGGCATCTGAGGGTCCTGCCTGACCTAGGTCCGCAGGGGCGGCAGCACTTGCATCTTCCTGAGTGGCCGCGGACGCCTTGCTGGTCTCCCCAGGGCCAGGGGCTGCCCTGGCGGCACCATGGTCTTCAGGGGCTGCCCTGGCGGCACCATGGTCTTCAGGGCCCGCCTCGCCAGCCTTGACAGTGCCGGCAACTGCCCCACTGGCCTCCTCACGTGCCGGGTGGTCCTCGGCGCTACCTTCCTTGGAACGGGCGGCCTGGGCGGTGGTATCTTCACCGGCCGGGGAGGCCTTGGTGCCATGTGCAGTGGTGCCTGCGGTGATGGCCTCATGGGCCGCGGCGGCCTGGGCGGCTGCTGCCAGGCCTCCAACGTCCACACGGGCCTCTTCCTGCCCTGGGAAGTGCTCCCTGCTAGCCGGGTCGGCCTCCCGGGCCTCGGTCTTCTGGATGAGCCGCAGCATCCCCGCAAAGCCGGGAGGCCTCCTCATCAGCCGCATCGTCCTCAGCGTGTCCCGGAGCGTGTCGTTCAGCCGGGCCCGCATCACCACCTGCCGGGCGCGCGCCTGGTCCGCCATGGCCGGGTGCATGGCCCCCTTCTCCAGGGCCGACTGCAGCAGGCCTTCCAGGCGCATCACGTACGCAGAGAGAGTCTCCTGGGGCCGCTGGGCACAGGTCACGAACTTCAGCCGAGCACTCTCCCGGGGGTCCTTGTTCCCAAACACCTGCACCAGCGCGGCCAGGCAGTCCTGGGCAGCCAGCTCGGGATCTTCCGCCAGGAGGCCGCGCACGAGATCCAGCGCGGGGCCGCGCAAGCTCTCCACCAGCCTCCTCCTCCTCTCCCTCTCAGACACGTGGCGCCACAGGTGCAGCATGTCGTTGGCCTGCTCCAGCCAGCTCTCAGAGGACTCTTCCCCGTGGCCCGGCTCTTCCATCCCAGAGAAGGTTCCCAGCTCCTGGTAGCCCATGCTGTGTAGCATGGGCTGCAAGGCCTGCCTCCACTGCTGGGTCCCGGGCCCTGCCTCACCCATGGCGCCTGCCGCTGTCACAACTGCTTCCTCAGGCGCAGTCATTGCCTCGCCCGTGGGTCCTGTCATACTCAGAAGTCCTGCCACGCCTGCAACATTTCTGTAACCTGCAGCTCCTTCCTCATCTGACTCAGCTCCTGCTTCCCCTTCAGCTCCTGCTTCACCTTCATCTCCTGCTTCACCTGCAGCTCCTTCCTCACCTGCAGCTCCTTCCTCACCTGCGGCTCCTGCCTCACCTGAGGCTCCCTCCTCACCTGCAGCTCCTTCCTCACCTGCAGCTCCTTCCTCACCTGCGGCTCCTGCCTCACCTGAGGCTCCCTCCTCACCTGCAGCTCCTTCCTCACCTGCAGCTCCTTCCTCACCTGCAGCTCCTTCCTCATCTGAGGCTCCCTCCTCACCTGCACCTCCCTCACCTGCAGCTCCTTCCTCACCTGCGGCTCCTGCCTCACCTGAGGCTCCCTCCTCACCTGCAGCTCCCTCCTCACCTGAAGCTCCTGCCTCACCTTCAGCTCCTGCTTGACCCTCAGATCTTTCCGCACCTGTAGCTCCAGCCTCACCTGCATCTCCTGCCTCACCTGCAGCTCCCTCCTCACCTGCAGCTCCCTCCTCACCTGAAGCTCCTGCCTCACCTTCGGCTCCCTCCTCACCTGCACCTCCCTCCTCACCTTCAGCTGCCTCCTCACCTAAGGCTTCCTCCTCACCTGTGTCTCCCTCCATACCTGCGACTCCCGCCTCCCCTGCAGCTTCCTCCTCCCCTGCAGTTCCTGAGTGACCTGCAGTTCCTGCCTCACCTGCCCTGCCAACCACTGCTTGTCTCTGGGGCTGCTCAGGGAAATTGGGTCTATCCTGTGAATCAGCATCAGGGGCCTGGGGCAGGCAGACCACAGTCCAGGGCCCTCCCTTGCCTGGTATTTGGCGGGGGAGCAAGCTTCGATTTAAACACTCAGCAAACTCGACCAGGGCAACACTCGACCCCAGCTCCTTTCTGTAGACCTTGCCCAGCACTCGGTACCTGCCCAGGGAACGCAGGGCAGCCTGCACAGCCTCCTGGAATTCCTGGTCTTTGCAGTCATCTGGGATTCCCAGGATGAGCAGAGATCGCTGAGCGTTCACGCCCATCGACCTGCACCAGTCCCGCAATACCGCCAGAGCCATCGCCATCTTCGAGGACCTGAGGGTGGGGGGAAGCGATCAAACAGGTGTGCACAGGCTGCTGAAGTGTGGGAATCGGCCTGTGGATGCAAAGAGGAGAGGATCATGTTTGTGCCACACAGCCCACCCTAGTGCCCCTCACAGCAGCAGCCTGGAGCACCTCCCTGCCCTGTTTGGTTTGTCTGACTTTAGGAAACTTTTTAAATAAATTACATTTATTTACAGGATAGAAGGCTAGGGACTTCCCTGGCGGTGCAGTGGTTAAGAATCCACCTGCCAGTGCAGGGGACACAGGTTCGATCCCTGGTCCGGGAAGATCCCACAAGCCGCGGAGCAACTAACCCCACGCGCCGCCACCACTGACCCAGCGCTCTAGAGCCCA